>NC_090440.1:1939914823-1940610239 GCF_031143425.1 Pleurodeles waltl | reverse complement strand
AGTCCCATCATTGTTTATTCATTGTTGCTGCTTGCTTTGTTGTTGTTGCCCCTTAGTTTCTTGCTTCTTTGTTGCTCAATTGTTGTTGCTTGCCCTGTCATTTGTTGTCCCATTGTCACCCCATCGTTGTTGCCCTGTTATCATAGCCCCATTGTTGTTTTCTCTGTTGTTGTTGCCCCATCTCTCCCACCTTCTTGCTTACCGCAATCTTACCCCTCCCGTGTTGCTGCCTGCTTCACCCTCTCCCACCAGGAAAAGCAAACATTTGCAAAGCCAATAGGTCTCATTTATGCAAGATCTAAAGATCTATTGGTTTTGACATTGTTTATTTAACCATGGTGTACAGCAGCGCAGCTGCCTTGCAGTATGATTGAAATTGTAAAATGTGTGAAAATGTAAAAAAAAAAAAGGCACAAGGATGTGTTCAACGCTGGCCACTTCATAGCATTTCTTTTTTACTTTCAGACATGCTACTGTACAACATGGCTAAAAAAAATAGGTGAGACCTATTGACTTTGCTAATGCTTGTTAGAACAAGCCTACTAAACAGAAAAACACTTTCTGTCAGCTTACGGTAAGCTTAAATCTCACTCATTGCTTACAATTAGTTGACTTTATTGTCACTCTCATTTGCTTGCTTCTTATTCAATAGTTTGCCTTGTCCATCATGTGTTTATCCCTCCCATGGAGCATATACTCTTTACTTCTGTCTTTCCACTGCTCACTTTTAGGGAACTACTTCTTTTTGCTTCAACACTCCATGACAATACATGTGGTTTTCAACTGTGTTCCCTGTGTGTTTCTTTCCCCCTGTGTTCCTCTGTCTTGCCCATGTGCCTCCGTCTCACTTGAGCTCAGTGTTGCTCTTGCTGGTGTGCTTCTCCATTTGCCCCTGTGTTGTTCTCTCCCTCATGTGCATCTCCCCGACCGTCCTTGTTCCTACCTGAATCCAGCTGTTCTTTTCCCTTATTCCCCCACCACTTTGACCCGCTCCTCCATTGCCCCCTCCTCAAAAGCTGTCAGTCTCATTTTATTTATTTATTCATTTATTTAATGGAAGGGGCAGGGCAGCAAATTGCTACCTGCCCTTCTGCTTTAGAAATAAAAGTTGTTTTGAGCTTTTTCATTTTCATATTTTTAGGTTGAGCGCTCTAGTGCTTTGACCTGTTGTAACTATTGTGGGTTTTTAACCACGCCCATCTCACGCCCATCAATTTCATTAGTTCCTGGGCTTGCCTGTCAAAAATCACTTGATGTCATTGGTAAATGCTTTACATTTGTCCTGCCTTGAGGCTATTTTTGTCACGCCTTGCAGACTGCCCTTGTTACATGGATTATTGCATGATTGCCCATACACGTTAGAATGAGTGAACTATTTTTTTTTTCTTTTGTCTCCCCCTTCGTGCTGCTGCATGGTGGCCTAGTGCTCACAGTGCGAATAGGCACAACAGCATGAAAATTGGCGGTAATGGAGCTCTGGTCACATTGTTCATAGTAACCTAATCAGAGTAATTTCTTGTGTTTCTCTCCTTAAAACACTTGAAATTGGTAAATGCTTTATGTAATACATAAATCCTCAAAGCAAAGCGGCTGTCCTGGCACAGCGGGAGAACTGATACCGCAATATTCACTGCAGTCGGGAAACTCGCCCCCATAATGCTTTGCAAGGCATTACTTTCACAAAACATTTTTGCTCATAACTCAGCCTGTGGTGATCCTAAGACAGTTGGGCCACCTACAAAACGTTCAGTAGGGCATAACTATATAGTTACATCATCATGTTTCTTACAAATGTTATTTTCATTGTGGTGTACTGCAGGTGCAGTTCTAAGTCCTATCAACATAGTAAAATATTTGTGGCACGGAAACTTGCCTCATAATTAGGGGCGGGTGATGAGCTTCGCTCAGCTGGCGGAGCTAACGGATTTCTTGGCACTCCACGCTGTTCGGTCAAAAACTGTGCTAGCCCTGCCAGCAAAGTGGAGCTCACCATGTGCGCACTGCAGCCCAGATATGGGCCACAGAGCACAATCGCAGACCGTCTATGCTTGTGCTGTGTATCCCATAATTCGGCTGCAGTGCGCACTCACTCGACATGGTGTGCAGCTGCTCTCTGTCGGCCCAGCCCAGCAGCTCCGGATCCAGGGCCAGGGGGCAGAGAGCCAGTCAGGCTGTTGGCAACGAAGATCCCCTGGGCACGAGGACCCAGGTAAGTCCTCGTTTTTTTTCAGTGTGCACACTGGTGCACAAAAAACCTGAAACAGCAGCTTTTGCTGCCTATGGCCCTTGCCTGAGTTCAGCCCAGGGCCATAGGCAGTGAAAGCTGCTGACTCAGGCCTCTTGTGCACCGGTCTGCCCTGTGTGCACTAACTGCATACGGGGCAGGCCGGTGCACAAGAGGCCTTAAATGGCCAATCTCTGAAGCGTGAAGCATGAGCAGGCCTAACTAGCCCTGACGCTGTTTAGCGCTTCAGAGATCGGGCGCATTCAGGTCCACTCTGCAGCTCACGGAACTGCGCCTCTGTGGAATTCCACGGAGTTATTAACCAACTTCACGGAATTTTGTAGAGTGGACTCTGTCACCTCCGCCAACCCCTACCCATAATGCTTTGCAGGGCCTTACTTTTACTAAACATTTTTGCTTATGCCTCAGCCTGTGGTGGTCCTAGGACAATGGGACCACCTTCAAAACATTGACCACAATGTGCTCTTTCTGTCTATATCATCTCTGGGGCTCCACACTATGTTAGTGGGGACTCCAAAATAATACCCCCTACCACCATTCATTATCTTTTTAAGTTCTCTTATGGCTTGAGCTTTTGTTTTATAGCTGTGAGAAGTTATGTTTTGTGGGTCTTGTTTATAATGCTATTGCAATAGGCTTGCTAATCTTGAAAATATGTAATGCACTAAGCTTTTTATGGACTAAATATATGGTTACACTGTATGACTTTCTCTCATTCTTTTTTTATGTGGTTATGCTTTTTAAGGGCTGACTGTATGGTTACATGACCATCTCGCCATACAATGTTTTGCAGGGCATTACTTTTACAAACCATTTTTGCTCATAACTCAGCCTGTGGTGGTCCTAGGACAGTAAGACCACCTTCAAAATACTCTTTCTGTCTACATCACCTTTGGGTCCACACACTAGCTTACTGGGGACCCCAAAATAATAACCACTTCCACCATGCAATGTCTTTTAAGCTTTGTCGTGGCTAGAACTTTTGTTTTGCAGCTGAGAGAAGTTTTGTTTGAAAGTCCTTGTTTGTAATATCATTCCAGTAGGCCTGCTAGCCCTAAAACGCCCTCTAGGGTCTAAGTATATGGTTACACTGTATTACTTTTTCCTGTGTTTTTTCATGGGGTTAAGCCCTCTAATGGTTAACAACATGGTTACATGACAATGTTTCTTACAAATGATATTTTAGTTATGGTGCCCTCTAGGAGCTATTTTGAGCATTACTGTCTAATGTCAAAAGTTTATTTCTGAAAAAGGTTTATATGATAATTATATATGTTTTAATAATCTTCCCTTATTACAATTACGATAACATAACATCCTTATTACACTATGACTGTTTGATCACTCTTGATATGTTTGGGTGACCCTTCTAGTTTATTTCTCCTTTGTGGCTGCCTTGTCTCTTTTTTGGGGGGGATTGTGTTAGCCAGCAACTCAGATGGTGGACTGGTGAAAGTGGTGTTCATTCTATTGGAATTAGCATGGCAGATTTAAATTAAGATGCTAAATGGCAACATTTTCATTTTTTGTTGCAGATAAAGGAAGAAGGTTAATGTAAATACTTTAGTTATATGTAGGGCCACTGGAATTGTATGGCAGGAAAAGATTAAATTATGAGGCAGGGTTGACCAATTTATGTGGCAAGAAAAGTCTAGTTATGAATTTACAATGCCAATAGCTCTAACTCAAGCAAATGTGAGACCTATTGCATTGCAAATGCTTGTTTATGTAGTGATCCATCTTGGGTTGGTAAGTGAAAAAAACGCATTCTCAGCTCTGTGCTTATATGTGATGGCGCACGCAAATGGATACAAAATGAAGCAGTCTCCACGATCACATCATCATGCCTTTTTTTATTTTGTTCATATTGTAAATGCACACCATAAACAAAGAGCATTGGCAAAGCCAATAGGTCTGAAAAGTGAGATGGGTTGGCTTTGCCAATGTTTTTTTAATGGTGATATGCATTTTCTCTGGTCTGCCGAAATGTATTGTATATGGGAGGATCCCATGTTAATGTTTTATAGTTTTAGGCCTACCTGAAATTCTGTCTGGTCTACCTAACCTCAAACATGATATTAATGACAAGCCTGCATTAAAGTACTTTGGGCCTGATTCTAATGTTGGCGGGCGGCTCCGCCGCTGAATGACCGCACCGCGGTCAAAAGACCGCAGCGGCCATTTAGACATTTCCTCTGGGCCGGCGGGCGCTCTCCAAAAGAGCGCCCGCCGGCCCAGAGGAAATGCCCCTGCAACGAGGACGCCGGCTCAGAATTGAGCCGGCGGAGTTGCAGGGGTGCGACGGGTGCAGTTTGCACCCGTCGCGTATTTCAGTGTCTGCTTAGCAGACACTGAAATACTTTGCGGGGACCTCTTACGGGGACCCCTGCCGTGCCCATGCCATTGGCACCCCCTACCGCCATCCTGTTCCTGGCGGGCTGCGCCGCCATGGGGGATTCAAAGGGCAGCGGTAAACCGGCGGGAGACCGCCGGTTTGCCTCTTCTGACCGCGGCCGAAGCGCCGCGGTCAGAATGCCCTGCGGGTCACTGCCGGCCTGTCGGCGGTGCTTCCGCCGACCCTGGCCCCGGCGGTCTTAGACCGCCGGGGTCAGAATGACCCCCTTTATCTATTTACATGTAAATGCACTGGCTACACAATTATTAATTGAGTGATATAATGTGTGCTACTTAATACTGACTTTTTCACCCACATTTTCTGCGAGCTTTGGCATCCCTTGCTTTCACTACTTTGAGATTCAAGTGCAAAAGGGATGTGCTTTGTTTTCAGTTTGAGGTGACAATAAAGGACCCCAGGTCTCCAATGGTCAATGGCCTCAGGTGTTACAGTTGTGTCCCAGTAACCCACAAATGCCTTTGGTCCCCTGGACCAGCCCTCCCACCTGCCTAATGAAGCAAGCACTGTGTTTCCAAGCGGTGGAACACCCAGGTGTAGCTTGACGTGGCATGTATTTAGAAACTTAAAGCATTCGCACCAAACACTCCAGCTGAATTATAACACCTCCCATTTTCGTTTTAGGAAGAGAAGGGTATTTTGGGCAATTGGTGTTTTGTCGGAGGTACTGTAACCTTGAATTGAGACCCAGGAAAAATAATTTCATGAAACAAGATGCCCAGCCAAATGCCTCGTGTGCAGGCGCACGTGTCGGTTCTTTTTCTAAGGATTTTTTCTTCCCTCGTCGCTAACAAAATTTGCCAGAAATTGCTGCCTTTCAGAATCTCAATGGTGTTCATTTAAAATCCGCCCTTTCTGCGGGCGGCATGGGCACCGGTTGCCGTGGAAATGATTGCACAGTCGCAAAGAGAGGTCCAATGTCATGAGCAGGCAGAACAAAGCCTTGGCCAGAACAATCCCATCTGAGAGAGAACCTGATGGAGTGCAAAGCGGGGATTGTATCCAGAATCCCAAGCCGCTCTGACCCGGAGCCGCCGCCGCGCGCCCGCTCCTAGGAGGAACGCCATCCTTTGATCTTCACAAAGGCTTCTTAATGACGTAGACACGCTTTCTCTTCCAGGTTGTGCTTTGTGGGGGTGCACAGTAATGAGGGTGGGAGGAGTAGCCCGTAGGGGGCGTCTCTTTATCCATTCTATAAAGATGAAGATGCTTTTGACTTTGGTACCTGCTATTGGTGGAGTGATGGTGTCATATGAAAAACTGGCTCTCTGGAGGCTGAGGGAGCATTCCATTCCCTTTTGTGTCGTGTGAAGCCGGGTAGTCCATTAGCACTACATTCATCCTAATAAATTCACCCAAAACGAGAGAATTATTTTGCTTCAGAAGTGTTCTGTATGAAAATGCAGTCGGACTCCAAAAGGCTCTCGGTGTGCTCTGTTCTGAGAGTGTTCTCACACTTTTTTAATTGGCTTCGTTGCTCGCATTTTGATTGATTGTTTCAGAGTTTTGATCTGCATCAACGCGGAGCGTTGCCGCTCATGTTCTGAGACATTGCACAGAAATGCAAAAATACTTGGGGAAATCAGAAAAGGGTCCCCAACAGGCTTCCCCATTACTTCATTACTTAATGAGGCCGCCTCACCTCACAGACACACCAAAGCTCAAAATGTTGAAAAGCCCCTCCCACCCTCACAACCTCTCAGTCGCGACTCAGCATTTGATAAATGGTTTGATGATGATGATTGTTAATGTTTGGACAGCGTTTTGGGGGTAATGTGCAAGAAGAAGATAAGCTTGTCAAAACGATTTTTAATGGGTTTCTAAAATTTAGGCCTGGGTCTAGACCAGTTTACCCTCCATGGGATCTTTCGGTGGTCTCCCTTTGAACCTCTGGAGAAAGTGGATTTGAGCTTACTCTGAAGGCTTTCTTCCTGGTAGCAATGACATCAAGGAGGAGTTTGGGGGAATGGGGTTCCTTATTAATAAGGCATCCCTTCTTTAGGGTATTCGAGGATAGGGTTGTCCTATGTCCTAGTCCTTCTTTCTTCTCCAAAGTGAATTCAGTGTTTCACAACGAGCAGGAGATTATTCTCCTGGTGTTTTCTCCAAATACAGCTTTCCCTGAGGAAGCGGAGTTACACTCTTTGGATAAGTGGGCTATCCTGATTTACTTGGATAGAGTTTTTGCTTTCACGAATGCTTCTTCAGTGTTTGTTACTTTTGGGCCTGCTAGAAAAGGGTCTTAAGCTCCCATTCAGATTCTCAGTATATTGGTCCGATGCCTAATAGCTTTGGCATATAGGGAGGCAGGGACCTCTTCTCCCGCTGGGGTGGAGGGTAGATTCACCAGAGCCATGTCTACTTCCTTTACAGAAACACAGGGTGCATCTTTGATCGAAATGCGTAGGGCTGCAACATGGACTATGCCCTCGACTTTTTTGGGGCATTACAGAGTGATGCAGGAGACTGAGCGCAAGGAGGTTTGGGGTCAAAGGTGTTTTCTTCTATAAAATAATAGGTGAGGGTTTGATTCCAAAATAAAGAAACTGAGTGGTGCATGTACAGTCAGTTGCCCTGGTCTATGTTATTGCTTGCTATTTCTCACTAAGAAATTAAGTATGGGGGGAAACGTATGAGGAGTTAATGCTTCAATGACTTACTGGTAATTGCATTACTCTGAATACGGTAAAGAAAGCGAGGGAATCTCACAGGGACAAAACAAGGTGACAGCTACGGAAAAGTGTCTGTTGCCAGGGGATAGCGGAGTGTAATAACAAGGGAACAGTGGGAAAAGGCTACACAGAGTGGTGCTATGACGAGGATGAGCAACAGAAGGTAAGGGAGACCAGAACAAAGTCTAAACGGGAAAATGTGGGCAAGACAGGAACGGTCTTGAGATAGGGAAAGATGGGGGATGATGGAATAGACACTGGAAGGGGTACACAGAAGGACACACCAGATACAGGGAAAGAGGTCAAAGGGAGGTGGATGAGGCAGAGCTGTGGAATAAGTTCCAATACAAGGGAGTAAGGGATGCCCTTGGTTGCTATTCGCTGACTAGCACGAAAGACAACGTATGTGTGAAAGAGTTTGTGGACATCTTTAAGCTGTTACATAGGGAGACGGGGTGCAAAGAAAAATTAGAAGCAAAAGAAGGAGAAGGGGAAGATGCCTGTGAGTAATCACGGTCATAGAAACATAGATGGCAATTTTCACTATATTAGGTAGTATTATATGTAAAAAGGCGTCAGAAGCAAGTGTGGAACTAGTCCAATACCTGGATGTGATCTGGTTAGCCACAGTCAGCTTTCTTAGACTGGCCTAGTTGAGATACTGTGAGGAGTTCTTGCCCCTTAGCAGTGTGAACCCTTCAAGGCATGGGGAGATTTGGACAAGTTATGGTTGTAATTCATGACACCTAACAGACCGCTGACACTGCACACAGTGAGTAGATTGCTGCTTCCTATACAGCACCTTCAAGGGTGTGCCACCGCAGGAATGGGAAAGGTAAACAGGGAGAGGGCACCATGGGAACCTGCTGGAACTTTATTAAGGTAACCTATTACTGTACCCTGGAAGTTCAGAGATGAATGTAAAAATTGTCATGGCAGACACCTAATACTGCAACGCAGGGGGGGGCAAAGGGGCCAGCAAGTGGCAGAAGCAGGGAGAGAGGCTGATTGAAAAACCTCTGGTGGATCCCAGAAAGGCGGACATCCATGGCAGTCTGGAGTGAGTTTTTCAAGTCAGGAGAGACAGAACGCAAACAGGAAGAGGCCGGAATATTTGTTATAGGGCTGATTGAGAATAGGAGCTTGCCAGTGGCAATGGTCTAGAAACTGGCTGCCATTGAGTTTTACATAATGTTTTTGGAGCTATGAGCCAGGAAAAGGGGAACTGGTAGAAAGGATATTGGAAGGATGGTGAAGGGAACAAGGAAAAAAGTTGATCAGAGGCAACCGTTTACTGAGGAAATATCGGTTAAGCGGTGAAACAAGCGAGATTTGCATGCACATCAGTGCTGTCAAGTAGCGCGCATTTGGAGTTAGACTAACTCATTCTAGTGCTGTTGTCTGCATCACTGAACTAAAATGCAATAGTCTGGCAATTATAGTGCCCCAGGGACCGCCTCAAGGCACACTCTAATACAAGGGCAAGCTGCAATGCATTTAAGCAGCAAGGACACTGTGCTGCCCAGCTGCATAATCTGTTCTCAAGACAGTGGCCACGCCAATCTTAATTTACTGATTTCCACTAGTTCACCTCAATCTTTGCCTGTGCCGCAGGCTGAAAAAATATTTAATACCCAATTAGAAGGCAGTTGAAGCTAGTCGCCCCGCCTGGCAGAGTGAGTATACCACGTGGTCTCTGTCAGCTGAGGAGCATGTGGTGAACAGAAACAATCTGGACCTGACAGCAGAGACAATAATGGTGCCCCCTCTCCCAATTGTTACCATGCAGGATCTCATTGGCTGACAGAGCAGACACTGAGGCAATTTTGACTTTCTTGCCGTGCCTGCTGCCACTAGAGAAGTGCCTCCTCCATGCATGACCATCAAAGGAGGTCACTCTTACTGGTGCTGAGGCTGGCAGGATGTTTTGGAAAGTTCTCGCCAGGCTCCAGGCCGCCCATCTCAGCACCACCACAGGCTGACTGCTGCCAACCTGGTCAGGATGAAAATATTCACTTGCTCTCTACATGTGGGGAGGGGACATACAGACTTGTTGCACTGAGGCAAGTTGTCATAGAAAGTCCTGGTTAGCAGTGCTTGCGTTAAGCAAACAAGCTTGTTGGATTAGATGTACAGCAATACAAGCGGTGACGTGGACTCAGCTCTGCAGCCAAGATTGTGAGGTCCGGGTCAACTAGAGACCAAAGTGAGCATCACCTGGGCTGCTTACAGTGCGGTGGGCACTGTTACACCAGCAGCAGTGAGCACAAGCATTGAGGACACAACTTTGAGTCAACACTTGTGAGTTAAGTGTGAGTACCTGCACTTGTAATCGATCCTCAGCTGTGAGCAGATAGTCCTGTTTCTTTAATCAGTCGGCCTTGTGGCAAAACAGTTATGTAATGAGCTGTTTCAGGGTAACCCTAAATTGGGTTCCATGATGAAATGCTATAGTGGTAATAGTTGTATTGTCCTACAGTGGGCTGCATCGGCATCTCGTGTGCTATACTTTGAGGCAGAGATTGGGGTTGCAAATATTGGTGATTTGCTCATATTTCAAGATTCTGCAAACGCCTGGACATGATACTTAAATAGAACTTTACATAACCTCATCTGTATACATTTTTAACATGGCTTTTCAGACTTTGTTTACTTTAATTATCAGTCAGGTATCATTAATGCAGCGACATAATACATTTTTAAGTGCTTTCTTATGATAGCTGGTTAAAGTATATACAGTTGAGAGGAAAAACACTGAGTTTTGGTGATTTTGCTAATTTTTGTACTGGCCAGGACATTAAGGGTTACTAGGTTGGTGACCTTCTATTTCGGGTGTTTTGCAGCAATTTCTTTTTTAGAAGTTGTCATTGCTCAGAAGGGTGCGATTTCTGATATCTATCTCTTTCCATGCATTTTGTTGCTTGGTTTTACTCACAGGAAAGTGTCACTCTAAGGCCCATATTTATACTTTTTTAGCGCCGCATTTGCATCATTTTTTGATGTAAAAGCGGCACAAACTTACAAAATACAATTGTATTTTGTAAGTTTGTGCCGCTTTTGCTTCAAAAAATGATGCAAATGCGGCACTAAAAAGGTATAAATATTGGCCTAAGTGCCACTCATTTGGTCATTGAATGCTACTCACAAGTAGACTGAAACCATACAAATATCACACAGAGCATTCTGAAAACTTGGCAGCTATGGTGGATCTACATGGAAATGTCTCTTATCTAGAGTGGTGTTAATGCTTATGGTTTTTGGGGCATTCAGGGTATCGGAGGTAGTAGGTAACACGTCTCTTTGAGGTCTTAATAGGAGATGTAGGGATACAGGACACAGAAGTGTGGGTGAACCTGAAAAGGAGTTAGATGGATCAGGAAGGAAAGGTCAAAGGTGAATGAGAAAGCCAAACCATGGGCGTCCACATGCTTTGGATCAGTGTGTGGGAGGTAGAGGGCCCCTTGTTTGTGCACTGTTGTGGAAGCATGGTGAAGGCACAGCAAGTAATGGGTGTGCTGCGGGTATGCCTAGCAAGGGGCTATAAAAGAGGAGGTTTTTGGCACACACTATGTGGGAGCCGCCAAAAGGATTGGAGTGTACAAGAGATTAGGCAACTAGGGTTGAGGAAGAGTGACTACGTGTGGGGACATATAAGACCGTGATGGGTTGAGATTTGACTGAAGTGGTGTTCTTTCGTTCGACAGTTTGGGATCAAAGGCAAATACAGAGAAAGGAAGTCTGGATAGGCGGACACTCCATTGTTGAGTAGGTTGGAGCACAGGTGAAGAGACAGACAGAAGGTGCACAAATGAACCTGGTTGGGGAAAAAGTAGTGGTGCGATGATATTTGATGAGGGTATGCAGTGGAGTCAATTGATGTAGTCATTGGGATTTGCAAGTAAGAGGACTGTGCATGGTTGTATTGGTTTGCATTTTGGGGAAAATTGTTTGGTCCAATCTACAGACCTGGAATTGTAAAGATGGTGAAGAAGGCGCAAGGGGACTATGAGGGAGGTTCTGGCTGGAGACCACAGTGATGTGGACACAGTTGATGCCAAGGAGAGAGTGGAGGGGTGCAAAAACACCAGCAGCCCTCAACAGGGCTAGGAGAGATTGCAGCAGGGAAGTTGGGGCGGTTGTAAGGTGCAGGGCTCATTCATTCATAGTGTATTAATGTCAGTAGTTGTTCCGGCATGACAGGGTTGGTTTATCCCCGTCTCTACTCAGAGACTGTGATGACGGTGTTACAGAAATGATGAAAGAGAGAAGCACTGGCCCATTTGGGGGAGTGGGGCAGAAGTAACACCTCAGGCAGGGATTCTTCTGAAGGCGGTTTGAAGGGCACTCAGGACTAGAGTAGGGCGAACAGAAAACAGACTAAGTGAAAGTACAAATAGACTGAGGGGAAGAGGGGACGTTAGGCTTAATCCAGGGGCGTGCACGCCACAGGGGCAGAAAGGGACGGAAGTTGTCAAGCTGAAGTTAAGGAGTAATGTTAAATGGGGGTGAAAATGTTTAGGGTGGGGAAGGGTTACTTGATATTAGTAAGAATAGTGTGTGGGCATATTAGTTTGTGCGTCGGGAAGCCGAAGTATGTTACGAATATGTTATTTTGCGCATTTATCCTGCTCGTAGAAAACAAGGAACGGGTGGTGCTCTCCCTCCCAAGCTTGTCTGCTGTGCCTTCATTTTTAGTACGTTTTGATACACTGCGCTCCATCAAGCATCTTACATTCATCAACGCCTGTCAGGGGTAGTAAGCGCTATATAAATACTATTCCCAGCTCAAGCATTTTACACTGCAACCTCCCAACTCACACGAAATAAAAGTTGACAGATGACAGTCACGTGCTTGTAGCCAAGCGTTCCCATTGGATGGTTTATTGGGTAGGGTTGAACGCTGTCTTTTTCCTGCCTCTGTGCAAACCAGCCTCTCCGATTCTGACCAGACAACCCCCTTCTGGTGAAGGTCTCAACGTACTGAATAGTAAAGTGTCTCTTCCATGTTCATACATTGTACTCGGCGCTCCCAGCCTCCGTAAACAGCCATTCATAACGCGGATAAACATCTGAATAAAGCTATTAGAACATGCCGTTTCTGCGCGTCTAATTGATTTTACGTTGGGCTACCGACACTTTCTAAACTGTTTCCCCCCTCCCCTCCCCTCCCAGCCCTCCCCCCTGTTTGCTGTCTTTAAAGGCAGCAGATTATACCACAAATAAGAAGATTGCTTCCAATCTCCAGGTGCTTATCTCTAATGAGTTAAGAAGCCAGTGAGCCTTTGAAAGACTTGAAATAAACAAGCGAAGCTAAGTCTGTTTTTGTTATGAGTGCCGTGTTTGACAAGCGGGGAATTCTAATATTTGCCGGGCTGCGGTACAAGGAGATTAGGGGCCCAGAGAGGAATGTGGGTTCTGTGGAGGCGCCGGGGATTTACTTCGGTGGCTGGGATTCTGGGCCGGAAACGCCAAAGGATGTCCATCCTGAATGGGTTAATTCTGAGCGCCCTCTTACTTTTGCATCAAATACCGCCGCATTAAATACAGATAAAACACCGGATAAGCAGAAATACCACGAATTGGTGTATTTACCCGGAGAGGTATATTTACCCGTGTGGTATATTTACAGGGTGTGACATAATCTCAATCAGAAGCACAACGCCTATTGGGATAAAGTAACCCCCCCCCCCCCCCACCCCACCCCACCTTCCCAGCCCCTCTTCTGTTTTTTGCAGCCCGGTCTCATTCAGCTTCTAAGGGGGAAACAATTCTTTAGCTGAGTGGTGCTGGACTGCGGTGGGGATAGGACCACAACAGCCTCATATCATACAAAATAGTTTGCAGGTCAAAGAGAGGTTGAAAGTTTATTCAAAAAAGGTATGGGATTTGTGATCCTGAGTGCAGGGGAGGTGGGTCCCGAGACATGACTAAAAAAAGCAAAATATTCTGCAACTATTTGTTGACCTTTCACCTTCAGGAAAAACATAAAAATATATAACTCCGACCTTAAAGTAATCAATGGAAAATCGATGGACAAACATCCTTTTATGGAAAGCTCAGATGGTTAATGCGATCAATGCAAATGTCTGTGTGTGTAACCAGCCTGTCACAGAAGTGGCAATGAAATGTATGTATAGATATATGGGGTCCCAGCCTGCGACTGAAACTGCTGTGAAAATGCAAGTACCTTTTTTTAAATTGTACCATACATAGTATAAGGCTACTGCAAAATGTGCAAATAAACTTATGGGCATATTTACAAGAAAGTTGCGCATTGGTCCCGCTGCACCACTTTTCTTACATCGCCCCTGCCCAATCTAACAACATCATGGTTGCGCCATATTTACAAAACCAGTTGCACACATTTACATTTCTTTGAGGTAGCAGGCACCCTGACAAGACGCCTTGTTTCTCCTTTTGCTGCCTGCATCTACAAAGGGCTCCACTGAACAGAGACCTATACCCTGTCCTCTCAATGGGAGACATCTGAACAGAAAATTAAAGATTGGGAACAGTTGCGCCCACGCACTGCAACCACTGAGGTCACCCAACAGCCACTTACAGTTAGACAGTGCTTTGTTTGATATTTCATTGGTTCTTGTACCTCATGGTGTTGCTCTATCTCTGCCCAATCAGGAAGCTTAAAATAAGTCTCAGTTTGGAGTCACCACGCCCACCCAATACTGATGATAGACAATGACCACCTGACTCACCTGAAATGTCAATTGTCCTGTCAACTATAACGTTTTAGACCGTTCTTAGAGGGACATTTAGAATCTAGTGGACTTCAGCTGATCTGCCAGATGGGATGAGCCTTGGCTTTCGTCACTCGGGGAAGTGGCTGCCCACCCTATTTAGAGATTCTCACCTGAAGGCACGGGTTTCTTTAGTGTTATGTCAGCTGTGGCCACGGTTCCCCTATGAGAGCACTGCAGCCTTTCTGAATGGGCACTGTTTTTAAAGCACCCACCCAGCAAACTTCTTTATATTGAGGAAATAAACTCTAAAGTGGGAGTTTGTTTTCTCAGTACAAAACACAGGTGGGCAAGAGGGAGCTTTCTCCGTTGGTGTGAAGGTCATTCTTCATTTTCCTGGCTTTATCCATCATGCTACAGGCAGGGAGAATAAGTGATGGTAGCTTAGCTCCACCGTCAATAGCATGGGATGGCCATCATTGTGGCTTAGCAGCCCCTTTGCGATGGGCTGCCAGGTCAAAGTACACCAGCACTGCCCTTAGGTAGGCATTACATTGCTTTGTCCTGCATCTTAAACGAGGAGTAGTTTGTCAGCAAAATGTTTATGAAACCTTATTCTGGTTTCAAGCCAAACGTGGCTGTGTAAGAAGTAATATAACTCTGGTATGGTACCTAATAGTTTAGCAATACAGCAACAGTACACAATGAAACACTATGGGGGTCATTCTGACCCTGGCGGCCGGTGATAAAGCGGCGGCCAACCCGCCAACAGGCAGACGGTCAAAAAAAAGGTATTCTGACCCTGGCGGGAACCGCCAACACAGCCCGCCACTTTAACACTCCGACCGCCACGGCGGGACAGACAAACAGCTCGGCGGTCACCGCCAACAGCCAGGCGGCAGACAATGTACCGCCCACCCTATCACGACCCACCAATCCGCCACCTTTTCCGGGGCGGGAGCCCCGCCGATAAAAACACGGCGAAAACAGACTACGAACGGCAAAACGCTCACCTATACACACTCCACGAGGAAGGAGGACAGCATGGAGCCCGAATTACACATCCTACCGGCTATTGTCTACCTGCTCATCTACCACGAGTACGAACGCCGGCGCAGACGACAACGGTGAGTACTGCACCTACGACACAGGGGAGGGGGGAGGAGGAAAGCTTACGGGCACACACATATGCGACCCCCCCCCCAACTATCTACACACCAATGCAGAGCACCAAGTCACAGTGACACCACCCAAACCCCCCGGAATAATGCAAAGACATAATTAAAGTGAGAAACAACATTTATGTATATAAGAGGTTCTTTGAAGTCATGGTAAAATAGCAATATGAATAGTAAAAAAACAAGTAAGAAAATAACGAAACCGATAAACATAGGCAAACAGTCACCTAAATTTCCACTGTCCTGGGCCAAAGTGGATCAACACATGGGCAAAGCCCACACAGGAGACCTGAGTCCGTTGGAGAGAACACTGCTGGGGCATCAGATGACAAAACAACAGGCACCTCAGGGGGAAGGGAAGGGGGGCACCTCAGCCCCATGAGTCCACGACGCCAGATCCACGAAGGGTCCACCATGCCGACTGTGCCATCCTGGGGAGTGCAAAGCCACAGTCTCACAAGTCTCTACAGTGGGTGGGTTGCCCACCGTGCCATCCTGGGGAGTGCCAAGCCACAGTCTCACAAGTCTCTACAGTGGGTGGGTTGCCCACCGTGCCATCCTGGGGAGTGCAAAGCCACAGTCTCACAAGTCTCTACAGTGGGTGGGTTGCCCACCGTGCCATCCTGGGGAGTGCAAAGCCACAGTCTCACAAGTCTCTACAGTGGGTGGATTGCCCACTGTTACATCCTGGGGAGTGCAAAGCCACAGTCCATCAGGTGGATTACAGAGACCACTGGTCATGGAGGAGCCATGGTGGGCAGAGTGCAGCGTGAAGGCCTGCCCGACACAGAACCGGGACTGCCAATGGGCCAGCGGTGCTTGAGACGGCGGGGCCCAGCAGAGCGGTGCTTGACAGGAAGGGCCCAGCGGAGCAGTGCTTGACAGGAAGGGCCCAGCGGAGCGGTGCTTGAGACGGCGGGGCCCAGCGGAGCGGTGCTTGACAGGAAGGGCCCAGCGGAGCGGTGCTTGAGACGGCGGGGCCCAGCGGAGCGGTGCTTGAAAGGAAGGGCCCAGCGGAGCGGTGCTTGACAGGAAGGGCCCAGCGGAGCGGTGCTTGAGACGGCGGGGCCCAGCGGAGCGGTGCTTGAAAGGAAGGGCCCAGCGGAGCGGTGCTTGACAGGAAGGGCCCAGCGGAGCGGTGCTTGAGACGGCGGGGCCCAGCGGAGCAGTGCTTGACAGGAAGGGCCCAGCGGAGCGGTGCTTGAGACGGCGGGGCCCAGCGGAGCGGTGCTTGAAAGGAAGGGCCCAGCGGAGCGGTGCTTGAAAGGAAGGGCCCAGCGGAGCGGTGCTTGACAGGAAGGGCCCAGCGGAGCGGTGTCTTTCTGCACGGCGGGGCCCTCTTCAGCGGTGTCTTTCTGCACGGCGGGGCCCTCTTCAGCGGTGTCTTTCTGCACGGCGGGGCCCTCTTCAGCGGTGCCTCTCTGCACGGCGGGGCCCTCTTCAGCGGTGCCTCTCTGCACGGCGGGGCCCTCTTCAGCGGTGTCTTTCTGCACGGCGGGGCCCTCTTCAGCGGTGTCTTTCTGCACGGCGGGGCCCTCTTCAGCGGTGTCTTTCTGCACGGCAGGGCCCTCTTCAGCGGTGCTTGTCCAGTCATCCCAGGGAGCCAGACCTGGCCAGGACTCCCTGCTTAGTCGCCCTCCGACCGTGCAGTTGCTGGACCCTTCTGTGACGGAGTCCTGGGCCCGTGGGTGTCCTCCCTCACACCCGGGATGGGGCTTGTGGGGCCCTCCTGGTCCGCGCCCCTGCTGGCTGACTTCTCCGCCCTGCTGCCCTTGCCCTCCTTCGATGCGGCTCTCTGGCCCTTGCCTCCCCTGGATGTTGTGGCAGGTGAGGGCCCAGGACCTCGCTCCTTGGGGGCAGCCGTGTCAGTCTTCTCGCGGTGGCCCCTGATTTTACAGGTCCTCTTCCCAGGGGGGCGCTGGCTGTTCCCTTGCTGCTGGCCGATGTATCTGTGCTGGGGAAGGGTGAACTCCAAAACCCCTGCACAACGGTGACACTTGAAGCAGGGCTGGTGGTGGCTGAGGTGCTCTTGGGACTCTTAGCAGATGGAGGGGGTGGGTCAGGTGGGGCAAAGAGGTTAAGTTTGGAGAGGTAAAGTTTTTTAGGACCAATGTAAAGGGTAGGTGTAGTGGGTATGGGAGTGGAGGAAGAGGATGTGGTTGTAGGAGAGTCAGGTGTGCTGTCTTTGGGTGCAGGTGCTTGTGACGTAGGCTGTCGTGAGGTGGTTGGCTGTTGGGTGGGTGGCTGCCTGCGTTTGTGTGTCTTGGAAGAGGGGGTGACAGACACAGTGGGAGAGGACACAGGGGACGTGTAAATGGCAGTGGGGGTGGTGACTGCACGTGGGCGGACTGTACTGGAGGGTGTGCTGGTGATGAAAGTACTGGCTGATGGTGGTGTGCATGCAGGTGTGAGTGGAGACGTCACAGGGAGGGAGGAGGGAGACGAGGAGGTGGGGGACACAGGGGTGGTAGTGATTGTTGGCATGTCTGCATCTGGGTGTTGCTTGGGTGAATGCTTGTGTGATCTGTGGTGCTTATGTCTGGATGAGCTGCCCTTGGGTGTTGAGGTGTGTGCAGGCTGGTCTGATGGTGTGGATGGGATAGGCTGAGGAACAGGAGACAGAGACAGGGTGGAGGCAGATAGAAGAGGGAGGCTGGAAACAGGGACAATGGCTGCCGTCAGTGCTGAGGCCAGAGCATTGAACGATCGTTGATGGGCAGCCTGACCCGAATGAATGCCCTCCAGGTATGCATTGCTCCGATGCACCTCCCTCTCTACCCCCTGGATGGCATTCAAAAGGGTAGACTGCCCAACAATGATGGTCTGTAGGAGGTCAATGACCTCCGCACTGAGGGCAGCAGGGGTAACGGGGGCAGGGCCTGAGGTGCCTGGGGCGAAGGAGATGCCCGCCTTCTTGGGCGAGCGGGCACGGAGCGAAGGCTGAGGGGCTGCTGGGAGGGCGGAGATGGTGCGCTGGGTGGCGGCTGTACCTGTAGAGGCGGGGGGCCCGGATGTTGCCGCCACCGCTAGGGAGCTCCCTTCCGAGGACGTGTCGGTGTCGCTGGTGTCACCACGGGTCCCCGTTGTGGTGCTCCACTCGCCCTCCGTATCACTGGTGACCTCGGTGTCTGTACCATGGCCCACCGGGGCCTTGTGAGTTGCAGCTCCCTCGTGCTCCGATGCCAATTCTCCTCCGCCTGATGATGCTAATGCACACATGCACAAGAAGACAAAGAAAAAGGGTGGGGGGAGAAATAAAAACAGGTTGAGTGCATGCATTGTCAACACCGTTGGCGGAGAGGACAGACACAGGAGCCTCATGCACTACGCCGCGCAATCGGGGTACACTACTCAGTACTTGTGACTAGGCCAACAGGTCTATGGACAACATATGCGCACATGGGTGATGCAGGACCATGGATTGCTGTACTTGGCACCCTACAGAGGTGGGGGGCGGGGGCACAGGGCCATGCCTAAAGGAGGGGACTACACTACAGAAAGCGCCCTGGCCTAATGTCACCCACAGCCCTCCTCCCCCACCCAGACACCTCCACTGCGCGTAAAGATAGCAGTATGTGCTGGTACTCACCCCCTTGTGTCTGCTGTGATGTCTTCACGCGCCCATCCAATTCGGGGTAGGCCACCGCCAGGATCCGGGACATCAGGGGGGTCAAGGTACGACTGGCACCCCTCCTACGTTGGGAGGCCATCCCCAGCAGTGACTCGGCGGTCTTCCTGGTCCCGCGGCAGATGTCCTCCCACCTCTTTCGGCAGTGGGTGCCCCGTCTTGTGTGGACCCCCAGGGCCCGGACTTCCTTGGCGATGGCACGCCAAATGTCGACTTTCTGATGGGCGCTGACCTATTTGACATGTACGGGGTGGGAAAGGAAATTTCAACATTTTTCTGTATGTTAGATGTGATTGCCCCCCCCTCCCCAACCCTGCCATGTGGCCCATGCTCTCATCTGTCGTGCCTTGCACTCCTCATTCGCTCCCCACCCCACCATCTTACATCCACCATACACGACCCAGGCATAGCCCATTCAACATGCACCCAGTGTACTTACCTGTTGGTCTGGGGGACCGTAGAGTAGCGCATACTGGGGTAGGACCCCGTCCACAAGTTTCTCCAACTCTTCTGAAGTGAAGGCAGGGGCCCTTTCCCCAGTCGCAGCAGCCATTGTCTCTTCCAGACCGAGGTCACAGCAGCACTTGCAGTATAGGTCGTCTCCTGTGGATGATCAGGTCTCGAGTGATTAAGCAGATAGAAATTGGCGGTCACGCCTGCGGCGGTGCGTACCGCAGCGGTGCGTACCGCGACCGCCGGCGCACATCGTCATTGGCTATTGAGACCCATAGGGTTCAATGTTAACCAATGCTGCTTTGCGCCGCGGTCTTCGACCGCCTACCGCCACGGTGAGCCACGCCAGCGCAGTGACCTCACATCCCACTGTCACACTTCACAGGTCAGGCAGCCGCCATTTCAAGGGCCCACATGGCCTGATTTCTACTGCGTCACACAGGCCTAGGCCTTGCATTGCCACTCATACAAGCCATTCAATGCATAGCGAATCGTGTAATGTGCAAGCTGTGGGAACGAACCTGAGGGTTGCTTGACTCTGTGCTCCATGTTGTCCTTCCTAGGCACCGTCCGCTAGGACTTGCGAGGAGAAGGATGAATCCTCCCGTGTACCGACCGCTGGTGGACCTGTCGACAATGGAAGAACGACATATTATACTTCGATACCGACTTGACCGAGCCACTATACATGAACTGTGTGCCCAGCTGGAGCCAGACCTGATGTCCCCCATCCGCCAACCCACAGGGATTCCCCCTCTAGTGCAGGTTCTGTCAGTACTCCATTTTTTGGCTAGTGGCTCTTTTCAGACAACAGTGGCCATGTCATCAGGGATGTCTCAGCCTATGTTTTCTAAGGTTTTGTCCAGAGTGTTGTCTGCCCTGATGAAATACATGCGGAGATACATTGTTTTCCCTGAGGAGGGTGATTTGGCCACTGTGAAGGGTGATTTCTATGCCCTTGGACATATCCCCAACATCATTGGTGCCATTGATGGGACCCATGTGGCTTTAGTACCCCCAAAAGACAATGAGCAGGTGTACAGAAATAGAAAAAGTTACCATTTATGAATGTCCAGGTGGTCTGTTTGGCTGACCAGTACATCTCCCATGTAAATGCCAAGTTCCCTGGGTCAGTGCATGACGCGTATGTCATGCGAAATAGCAGCATCCCTTATGTGATGGAACAGCTACAGAGACACCGTGTGTGGCTAATAGGTGACTCTGGTTACCCCAACCTGCCTTGGCTATTGACCCCAGTGAGGAATCCCCGGACCAGGGCAGAGGAACGGTACAATGAGGCCCATGGGCGAACTAGGAGGATCATAGAAAGGACCTTCGGGGTCCTGAAGG
This sequence comes from Pleurodeles waltl, assembly GCF_031143425.1. Lineage (NCBI taxonomy): Eukaryota > Metazoa > Chordata > Amphibia > Caudata > Salamandridae > Pleurodeles > Pleurodeles waltl. The sequence goes on along the minus strand of NC_090440.1, from coordinate 1,940,589,605 downwards.
CCAGGTTTAGGTGCCTGCATATGACAGGGGGATCCCTCATGTACTCACCAAAGAAGGTGTGTCATATCGTCGTGGCCTGCTGTATGCTTCACAATCTTGCATTGCGACGCCAGGTGCCTTTCCTGCAGGAGGATGGTCCAGATGGTGGTGTTGTAGCAGCTGTGGAGCCTGTGGAGAGTGAAGAGGAGGAAGACGACGGGGACGACACGGACAACAGGGACACAGTTATACAACAGTATTTTCAGTAGCACCCAGGTAAGAATCACCCACGCCATTTTACATTTACTTCTGGCCTCCTGCATCTCTACTTTCTGTGTTTCCCCCCAGTTCCTTTTAACTGATTTTTGACTTTCCCTTCCCTTTTCAGAGCTGTATGACCCACAGCGTGACTTCTGCTTTGTTTGCCCATGGACTAATGCTTCTTGACACTGGTATGTTGTCATCACAATGTAAAAGAACATTATTGCACCGTTATGTGTAATACATTTGTAAAGAATACAAGCAGACTCCTGACATTTGAAGTGCAATTGGTGATTTATTTTAAGTGCTGCGTATAGGTCCGTGATAGTAAAACGGTGATGGGTGGGGGTGGAGTCATGTCCATGGCAGAATCCAGTTCTCAGTAGCACAGGTGCGATGTCCATATGCCTGTGGAAGGATGGAGCAGGGGCAGTTCAAGGTTGGACAGGGTGCCAATGTGAGACAGTGGGATGACATCAGGGGGTATCTTAGGCTGGCGGGGGTCTTGGCATCCTACTCTGTCTTCTTGTGTGATCTCAGGTTCCGCTTGCGGGGTGGTTGATCTTCAGCAGGAGGTGGGGTTCTGGTGGCCTGTCAGGGTGTGGGGGCCTCCTGTCCACTTGCGCCGGCGGAGGTGGTAGGCTGTTCGTCGTCCGGGCTGGTGACAGGGGCCCTTTGGGGTGCCACGTGGTCCCGCAATGTGGTGACTATCTGGTTGAGGGCCAGGACGATGGTCCCCATTGCGGTCCCGATGTGCTGGAGTTCTTCTCTGAACCCCATGTACCGTTCCTCCTGCTGTGCCTGGATCTCCTGGAACCTGGCCAGTACCGTCGCCATCGTCTCCTGGGAGCGTTGGTATGCTCACATGATGGTGGTGAGGGCCTCTTGGAGAGTGGGTTCCCTGGGCCGGTCAACCCCCTCTGGCACAGCAGCCCTCCCAGTTGCCCTGTTTCCCCGGGCCTCTGTCCCCTGGACGGTGTGCCCACTACCACTGCCCCCAGGTCCCTGTTGTTGTTGGGGTGGTGGGTCAGCCTGGGTGCCCTGTAGTGGCGGACACACCGCTGATTGACGCGTCCTGGAGACAGTGGCATGGGCCCGCTGGGTGGGAGCTGTGCTGGTATTCCCAGAGGGGGTTGGGTCTGCTGCGGCCTGTGTCTGTGTGTGGGGAACCGACTGTCCAGAGGTCCCCGATGGTCCGGGCTGGTCATCAGGTTCCAGGTCGACAGAGCTGCTGTCATCACTGGGGGCCTGTTCTGGGGGCGGGATGGACAAATCTGGACCCTCCTGGCCGGTGTGTTGGCGTTCGGGCCCTGCAGGGGTAAAAGAGTATGGTTATTGCTTCTGTGTGTGCCATGGCGTGCGATTTGTGGGTGCCCTTGTCCCCCAGTGCTGGCATTCCCTTGTGGGAGGAGTTGTGAGGGTGGTTTGGGGGGGGGGTTGGGTCTGTGCAGTGGTCATGCTTGGGTGATGGGTGTCCATGGTTTGTGTTGGCATTCAGGGATTGGGGTTGTGTTGGGTGGGTTGTGCTGGTGAGACACTGGCAGGGTGGAAGTGTGCTGGGGGGTTGGGGGTGAGGGTGGGGGTGCGGGTTGGCATGCTGGTGGTTGGGGGGGGTGAAGTATTTGGGATTAGACTTACCAGAGTCCATTCCTCCGCCTACTCCAGCGAGGCCCGCAGGATGCAGGATGTTCAAGACCTCTTGCTCCCATGATGTGAATTCGGGTGGAGTGGGTGGGGGCCCGCCGCCAGTCTTCTGCACAGCGATGTTGTGTCTTGACACCATCGACCGCACCTTCCCCCGTAGGTCGTTCCACCACTTTCGGATGTCTTCCCGGTTTCTGGGATGCTGTCCCACAGCGTTGACCCTGTCGACGATCCTTTGCCATAGCTCCGCCTTCCTGGCTATTGTGGTGTGCTGCACCTGTGTGCCGAATAGCTGGGGCTATACCCTGATTATTTCCTCCACCATTACCCTGAGTTCTTGGTCCGAGAACCTGGGGTGTCTTTGGGGTGCCACGGGGTGGTGTGGGGTGGTGTTTGTGGTGATGAGTGTGGTGTGTGTGGTGGTGTGTGGTGTTTTGTGCATGGATGTGGTGTGGGTGATGATGTTGTGTTCCTCTGTGTGTTGGGGTTTGCGTTAGCTGTGCTCTCTCTCTCTCTCTCTCTCTCTCTCTCTCTCTCTCGCCTTCTCTCCGAATTTCTAGTAGTGGGGGTTTGTGGGTGATGTGGGTGTGTGTTTTATAGTTGATTGGATGTGTGGGTGTGGTGTGTGTATGTGTATCAGGTGTGTGTATTTCGAATTGTCCAATGTGGCTGTGTTTTGTAAAGGTGTGTGTATTTTGACCGCGGCGGTGTGTACCGCCAATGGAATTCCGCGGTTGAAAGACCGCCGCGTGGATTCGTGGGTCGTAATGGCATGGGCGTGTTCGTGTTGGCGTGACGGTGGAGGTTTGGTCATCTCCAGTTTATCGCTGACCGCTGATGAGGCGGCCTTCCGTGGATGTCGGGTTTTTGGCGGTTTTGAAGTTGTGGGTCAGAATGACCGTGGCGGTTTGCCGCGGCCGCGGCGGTAGAATGGCGGACTTCTGACCGGCGGTAAGAGCCTTTTACCGCCAGGGTCAGAATGACCCCCTCTGTGACTTGTTCATGTGTGCAACCTCAAACAAGCATATGTTGCAATACCCTGATGAACTGATTGAAACGTACCATTGGTCAACAAGCAAACAGGAGCATCTGTCTGAAGATGAAATTAAAAATATTTAATGAATTCTTTGTCATTTCACACAAGGAATTTTTGCGAATTGGCAAAAAAGGGTTGTCATCTAGATGAAAGCTGCTTCTAGCGTGCTTTTTACTGCAGTCTATGGAAGTTGCTTTTTAGCTGTCATATCACTCATTCCCTGTGTCAATTTCCGCAGCCTTCACACAAAAAAAAAAAAAAACGGGGGCACAATGGTAAGTTAAATATCTTGTAACCCTATATTATTTGTGTTTGCGATTACAGTTCGTTCTATGAGTAAATGTTGTCCTAAAGGGAGAGAGTGTCTTCTGTTTAACTAGTTTGGGGTGCCAAGTTGTATTAAGTTTAATCTGTGTTTATAAACGGGAAAATAAATCTTCTTGTGTTTTCTTTTGAATTTTGTGTCTTCTAGGCGGTCTGTTCTCCTCAGCCGGAGCCCTCGGAAAGAAAGTGACAGGTAAGAAGGTTGTCCTGTGGTAGAGAGACTAATTTATACTTTCCTTCCTCTTCTCCTATATTCTTATTTTTCTTATTTCCTTTCACAACCTCTATAGATTCCTCTTTTTAGTTTTAGGACTCTCTCTTTACTATGTTCCCACTCTTTACTTCTACATTCGTGCTTTCACCCTAACTTGGCTTTTCCCTCTTGAACTAAAAAATAATTGCCAAAACCAACTGTAATTGCTACCTTTGAGGTGGGTATCTCTTGTTTACCAAAAAAAACATTTATTCGATTCGGGTAGCATTTTGTTTGTTACTACCTGCCTCCTAGCATCATACGACTCTGTTTAGTGGTCCCACACTTTAATGTCCTACTGTACCCTCCCAGCCCCACACCCAAGAAAGCACCTGGCTTAGCCACGCTCCTTCTGGAGCCTGGCTGGATCTGGTGCTTCTCAGCGGGTCTGCCCTACTCTGCTGATGTCATGCGCTCGGTATCGGAATTGGCATGGCTGTTGTTGTTCATCTGGGACCTCCGCCTCTGCAACCTCCATGTTGGGGAGTTGATTCTTTCCTTGAACGAGACACCGCTCCATCTCCCTTATCTCCATGGATGTCTCTTCCTCCAATGATGTAGGGGTTTCTCACTTTCTCCATTGTTTCGTCTCTCTCCACTTCTCCTCTACTCAATCCAAACCTACCCTCCTCTTGTAGCTTTCCTCATCCTTTTTCTCTTTCTCTCCGTTCCTCAGGACCCTGTAAAAGTAAAAGTCCTTCTAATGTTTCTACTGCTCCTTTCTTTGCTTTCCCTTTGTGTCTTGGTGGGCTTAACTGGTTCCTTTCATTTTTTCAGGTGAAGATGGCGTCCCTGGCCACCAGATAGTCCAGGTAAGTCATCTACATTCATTCCCTCATGTGGAGATTTTATACCCTAACACATCTTTTTAAATATCTCTATAAGTAGCCTATAAACATTGTCAAATCCACTACAATGAGTAATCTTATCAGGTTTGCCCATATATTTAAAATGTACAATTTATCCCTCTGTTTTCCTGTATTAGTGTTAAAGATACTTTATTGTTTGAAGTGTGAGCCCCACCTCCATTGGATGACTTATTAGCCCCACCCCTAAAGTTTGGGTTTAGTGACTCCCTTGATCTCAGTCAGAGTTTTGTACTCTGAAACTGGGGATGTCACAATAGTACTGTATGTTTCCCCCCTTTCTGAGAGATAATTAAGACTATGTAGTATTTTCCCCACACAAATCTTTCCGGTCTTAGCAGGTAAAATGTGTGCTGCGTAAAAGTGCAGCATTTCCTCACGTTTGGTATTTACCATTCAGGTGCAAATTCCCTACGATGCCTAATTTGAATTGACCACAGGATGACGCCCTAAAAGGTTTCTCTTAGATTGGTGAATGACCCATGGTTGAATAGGAGGCTCGAAAGTTTAAGTGATATGATCTGATCTTTTTTATGCTACGTGCACTATGAACTTGAAAGATATTTTCTACCTTAAATAATGTGTGCTAACACTACTCAACATGCTACTCTGAGCGTGCCCCACTGCAGTTTGAACCTTTCATCTGCAGATTATAAATAGATCTCTGCAGTTCAGCATTTCATTAGCAAAATAATTCCTGTGTATTGTTTGCCCTGTTGTACCACATGCCTCACCTGTGGTAGCGAAGACTCTAGCACTTGTAAGGAATCTTTTCAGTCCTGTGCAGGCAACATTTAATCTGGGAGCTGTTGTCAAAGTCTGCAGTTGAATGAGCACCGGAATATGCTTGTAAAAGGAAATTAGAACTGCAATCATGTTATGAAACCACCATACTGGGGTGTCTGCCTAGAGCTATTGGGCTAGCGAGGGCTTTAGTTTGTTCCGTTCAATTTTTATCTGCTCCATGGCATTCTCACCCTTGTTTTGGGATGAGGGATGTGAGTATGATGATACAGTAGTTCGTTAGTGAGAGGAAGGCCCACATCGGGCAGCATGGAGTCTTGCGAGGTAGTAGATTTAAATTAGATGTAGCAGGTAGGTTTGTCTTCTTACCTGTGTCTCCCTGGAAGTATTGCAGGATCACCGTGTTCCTGTTGTCGATGTCCTCTTCTTCTGCTTCCTCGTCTTCACTGTCCACAGGCCCCACATCTGCCACAACACCTCCATCTGGACCATCCTTCTGCAGAAAAGGCACCTGTCATCGCAAAGCCAAGTTGTGAAGCATACAGCAGGCCACGATGATCTGGCACACTTTCTTTGGTGAGTAGAATAGGGAACCTCCTGTCACATGGACGCACCTGAACCTGGCCTTCAAGAGGCCGAAGGTCCGCTCTATAATCCTCTAGTTCGCCCATGGGCCTCATTGTAGTGTTCCTCTGCCCTTGTCCTGGGATTCCTCACTGGGGTCAGTAGCCATGACAGGTTGGGGTAATCAGAGTCACTTGCAAATGGCGAGGGACAACTGTTAGACACACACTAACTCATAGGGACATCCACAGACCCAGACAACTATTCCCACTGATTTGGGTCCAGGTGCTCACCTAATAGCCACACCCGGTGCCTCTGGAGTTGCCCCATCACATAAGGGATGCTGCTATTCCGCAGGATGTAAGCGTCATGTACTGAGCCAGGGAATTTGGCATTAACATGGGAGATGTACTGGTCTGCCAAACACACCATCTGCACATTCATCGAAGGGTAACTCTTCCTGTTTCTGCACACCTGTTCACTCCTGCGGGGGGTACCAAGGCCACATGTGTCCCATCAATTGCACCTATGATGTTGGGGATATGTCCCAGGGCATAAAAGCCACCTTTCACTGTAGGCAATTCCTCCACCTGAGTGAAAACGATGTAGCTCCGCATGTGTTTTAGCAGGGCAGACAACACTCTGCACAACACGTTTGAGAACATAGGCTGGGACATCCCTGATGCTATGGCCCCTGTTGTTTGAAAAGACTCACTTGCTAGGAAATGGAGTACTGACAGCACCTGCACTAGAGGGGGGATTCCTGTGGGATGGCGGATAGCTGACATCAGGTCTGGCTCCAATTGGGCACACAGTTCCTGGATTGTGGCACCATCAAGCCTGTAGGTGATGATCACATGTCTTTCCTCCATTGTCGATAGGTCCACCAGCGGTCTGTACACCGGAGGATGCCGCCATCTCCTCACATGCCCCAGCGGACAGTGCCTATGGAGGAGAACAGCGAGCACAGAGTCAACCAAATCAGAGGTACGGAAACACAGCTTACTCTGAACATATTCATAAATTAAAATTTGCGTGTATGAGTGGTAAGGCAAGGCCTAGGTATGTGTGACGCAGTAAAAAATAAAGCCATATGGGCCCCTGAAATGGCGGCTGCCTGACCTGTAAGGTGGGACAAGGGGATATGAGGTAACTGCGTTGGCGTTGCACACCGTCGCGGTAGGCGGTCGAATACCGCGGCGCAATCCTGCATTGGTTAAAATTGGACCCTATGGGTCCCAGGAGCCAATGACCATGTACGCCTGCGGTGACGGTACGCACCGCCGCGGACGTGACCTCCATTTTCTCTCTGTTCAATCACTCGATACCTGATCTTCGACAGGAGAGGACCTACACTGCAAGTGCTGCTGTGACCTCAGTCTGGAAGAGACAATGGCTCGTGTGTCTGGGGAAAGGGCCCCGGCTTTCAGCACGGAGGAGTTGGAGAAACTAGTGGATGGGGTCCTCCCCCAGTGCACGCTACTCTACGGTCCTCCAGACAAACAGGTAAGTACACTGAGCATGCTGTATGGACAATGCCTGTGTGGAGTGGTGTGGATGAAAGATGGGGGGGGTGAGAATGAGGCGTGCATGAAACGACGGTGAGTGCATGTGCGTCATGGCAAGAGTAGGGATGCGGGCCAATGACTGTGACAGTTCAGTTGGTAATTACTACTCTTTTTCACCTGTACAATTCCTGTAGGTCATCGCCCACCAGAAGAAGGACATCTGGCGTGCCATTGCCAAGGAAGTCCGGACCCTGGGGGTCTACCATAGACGGAGCACCCACTGCCGGAAAAGATGGGAGCACATTCGCCGCTGGAGCAAGAAGACGGCGGAGGCCCAGCTGGGGATGGCCTCCCAACGTGGGAGGGGTGCCCGTCGCACCATGACCCCCCTGATGTTCAGGATCCTGGCGGTGGCGTACCCGGAGTTGGATGGGCGCTTGAGGGCATCACAGCAGCCACAAGGGGGTGAGTACACTCTCATTCTGCTGATTCAGCGTGCATTGGAGGTGTCTGGGTGGGGGAGGTGGGCTGTGGGTTCCCTTAGGCCAGGGCGAGTTTGGTAGTTAAGTTCCCTTCTTCAGCCAGGCCCTGTGGCACCCCACCCCACCTGTGTACAGTGCCAAATACACCTAGTCAGGCTCCTGTGACATCCATGTGTGCAGAAATCGGCTATAGCCTCGTAAGCCATATCCCAGGGATTGAATAGTGGCCCCCAAGTGCGCAGCGTAGTGCAGGGGGCTTCTGTGTCTATTGTGTCTGCCAACGGTAGCGGTATTGCATGCACTGAACATGTCTTTCTTCTGTCTCCCCCCCCTTTTTGTGGTCTCCTTGTTCTTGTGTGCATTAGCACCATCAGGCGGAGGAGCAGTGGCACCGGAGCAGGAGGGAGCTGCATCCCACATGGCCCTGGAGAGCGAGACTACGGACTCTGAATTCACCAGTGGGACGGAGGGCGAGGGGAGCTCCACGGCGGGGACAGGAGCTGACACTAGCGAAACTGACTCCTCCTCTGATGGGAGCTCCCTTGCGGTGGCGGGCCCATCTGTGCCCCCTGCATCTACAGGTACAGCCGCCACCCCCCCCCTACCAGCACCGCCCTCCCAGCAGCACCTCAGCTTTTGCCCCGTGCCCGCTCACCTGGGAGGGTGGGCATCACCTTCGCCCCAGGCACCTCAGGCCCTGCCCCAGTCACCCCTGCTGCCCTCAGTGAGGAGGCCATTGACCTCCTCAGGTCCCTCACTGTTGGGCAGTCTACCATTTTGAATGCCATCCAGGGTGTAGAGAGGCACTTGCAACAAACCAATGCATTCCTGGAGGGCATTCACTCTGGTTAGGCAGCCCTTCAGCGAGCTTTTCAGACTCTGGCCTCAGCACTGATGGCAGCCATTGTCCCTGTCTCTAGCCTCCCCCCTCCAACTTCCTCCACCCAGACCCACACCCCTGTACCTCAGCCTATCCCAAGCACACCATCAGACCAGCATGCACACACCTCAACACACAAGGGAAGCTCTGGCAAACATAAGCACCACACATCCCACAGGCACTCACGCAAGCATCACACACATGCAGATACACCAACATCCACTGCCTCCACTGTGTCCCCTCCTCCTTGTCTCCCACCTCCCTCCCAGTCTCGTCTCCACTCACACCTGCATGCACTAAATCCTCAGCCACTATGTCCATCACCAGCACACACACCACCACACCCCGCTCACGTGCAGTCACCACCCCCACTACCATTTACATGTACCCTGTGTCCTCTCCAAGTGTGTCTGTGAGGCCACCTCCCAAGGTACACAAACGCAGCCACACACCCACCCAACAGCCATCCACCTCACGACAGCCTCCACCCAAAGTCACCAAACGAACACCTCCTACAACCACTACCTTTTCTTCCACTCCCAAACCCCCTCCAGCTACCCGTCCCACTGTGTCCAAAAAACTGTTCCTGTCCAACCTTGACCTCTTTCCCTCACCTACCCCACCCCTTCAGTCTCCTAGGGCCCGACTCTCCAGGTCCCAACCTAGCACCTCAGCCACAACATCGGCGGGACCAGTGGTGCCAGTAGTCACCGGATTCTGGAGTGCACCAGGCAGCAGGGCAGCCAGTGTGGCAAGGAGCCAGAGCACGGACAGTCCCCCACCTGTCAAGCATCAAAAGTTGGCCAGTGCCCGGCGGGAGAGGGGAAAGAAATCAGCCACCAAAGCCGCTCCCAGGGGTCCAGTTGGGAGTGTGGAGACAGCTGCCACACCATCCAAGGTGGGGAAGGGACACAGTAAAAAAGGCAAGTCTGGGAAGATCAGCACGGCAGACAGGACCGCCAACAGCAGCCACACTGCCCAGGAGAAGACCGCCAGCAGCCCCGCTGCTACAGACAGGACCGCCAGCAGCAGCCCTGCTGCCCAGGAGAAGACCGCCAACAGCCCGCTGCCACAGACAGGACCCCCAGCAGCAGCCCCGCTGCCCAGGAGAAGACCGCAAGCAGCCCCGCTGCCACAGACAGGACCGCCAGCAGCAGCAGCCACACTGCCCAGGAGAAGACCACCAACAGCCCCACTGCCACAGACAGGACCACCAGCAGCAGCCCCGCTGCCCAGGAGAAGACCGCCAGCAGCCCCGCTGCCACAGACAGGACCGCCAGCAGCAGCCCCGCTGCCCAGGAGAAGACCGCCAGCAGCCCCGCTGCCACAGACAGGACAGCCAGCAGCAGCCACACTGCCCAGGAGAAGACCGCCAGCAGCCCCGCATGCCAGGACAAGACCACCACCAGCTGAACCGCTGCCAAGGGCACCGCTGCCACAAGCACCGCTGCCAAGGACACTGCCGCCACAAGCACCACTGCCAAGGACACCGCCGCCACCAGCACCGCTGAACAGGAGAAGACCGCCACAAGCACCACTGAACAGGACAAGACCGCCACAAGCACCGCTGAACAGGACACCGCTGCCACCAGCACCGCAGGACAATGAGCGACAAAAGCTCTGACACTACTGAGACCGCCACGAGCAGGATGAAGCACTCTGGGCACAAAGTCCCCTCCAGAACCAGTGGAGAGAGGCATCCACTACCTCTGTCCTTGGCAGGATGAAGCACGCTGGGCACAAAGCCCCCTCCAGAACCAGTGGAGATTTACATCCACTACCTCTGTCCTTGGCAGGATGAAGCACTCTGGGCACAAAGCCCCCTCCAGAACCACTGGAGAAAGGCATCCACTACCTCTGTCCTTGGCAGGATGAAGCACTCTGGGCACAAAGCCCCCTCCAGAACCAGTGGAGAATGTTATCGGCTTGAGAGACTGTGGCTTTGCACTCCCAGGATGGAACAGTGGGCAAACCGCCCACTGTAGAGACTTGTGAGACTGTGGCTTTGCACTCCCCAGGATTGAACAGTCGGCAAACCACCCACTGGAAAGACTTGAGAGACTGTGGCTTTGCAATCCCCAGGATTGAACAGTGGGCAAACCACCCACTGTAGAGACTTGAGAGACTGTGGCTTTGCACTCCCCAGGATTGAACAGTGGGCAAACCACCTACTGGAAAGACTTGAGAGACTGTGGCTTTACACTCCCCAGGATTGAACAGTGGGCAAACCACCCACTTTAGAGACTTGAGAGACTGTGGCTTTGCACTCCCCAGGATTGCACTGTGGGCATGGAGCCCCCTTGTGGATCTGGCGTCGTGCACTCAACCGGCTGAGGTGCCCCCCCTTCCCTTCCCCCTGAGGTGCCTGTTTTATTTCCAACTGATGCCCCTGCAGTGTTCTCTCCGTCGTGTTCGGGTATCTTGTGTGGGCCTCGCCCATGCCTTTTGGGCCCAGTGATCCACGGACTATGATGGTGGAATCCCTTGGACTTGTGTTCTTGGTGTATATAATTGTATGTAGTATAAATGTATATATTTGTATATATTTTTGATTCATGTCTTTGAATATATCTCAATTATTCGACTTATTTCCTTTTGTCCTTGCATTCTTCCATGGGGAGTTGGGGGGTGTAACTGTGATGTATCAACATGTTCTTGTGTGTGTATTGTAGTGGGTGAGGATGGGGGTGGGGGTTTTGCGTGTTGCGTGTGTGTGTCACTGTTTTTTCCCTCCCCCTCCCCGTGTCGTAAGTGCAGCACTCACTGTTGTCTTCGCCGCCGGCGTTCGTGCTCCTGGTAGAGGAGCAGGAAGATAAGGGCTGGCAGAATTTGGAGCTCCGGTTCCATGGGGTCCTGGTTCCTCGTGGGGTGTGTAGAGGTGAGCGTTTTCCCTTCGAAGTCCTGTTTCTGCCGTGTTTTTGTTCGCGGTGAATCCGCCCCGGAAAAGGTGGCGGATAGGTGGGTTGTAATACTGTGGGTGGTACATTGTCCTCCGCCTGTCTGTTGGCGGTTACCGCCGCGGTGTTTGTTTGTACCGCCGTGGCGGTCGGAGTGTTAAAGTGGCTGTCTATGTTGGCGGTTTCCGCCACGGTTGTAATTCTATTTTTTTTAACGCCGGCCTGTTGGCGGTTTTACCGCCGCTTTAACACCGACCACCCATGTGTACTGAGATCCATTCAACACAGTGGTGTAACGAAACTTGATGGGGGCGCCCCTGTACAGAACATGTAGGACCCCCTTCTGGACTCACCCAGGAGCTCTCAGGCCAGGATACTGTGCTGAGGGGGGCCCCTGGAGCTCAGCCCTCTCCCTCCCCGCACCGCAGGGGCTGCAGGGGCCTTTGTTATGCAACTGATTCAACACAGTCCCCCTGCGTAGGAGCTAAGCCAGCTTCAATAAGATCTACAAGAACAGCTGTGCAACAGGTATTCTGCTTGGGGTTGGTCTTTTGTTCCTGGTATGGCTCCACCCTAGATGAAACTGTCATGAGTTCATCAATTTCTAGCACCTGTTCCAAATGCAGGGAAGCCTGGATGGGCTTGACATTGTGCATTCAACACTGGATACAAATTGTTTTAACAGAGGACATATCCATGCCACACATGAACTATGGGCAGAAAACTCATTTGCACATTCACTGAGGACATAATAATGGAGATGTAAATGGGACAGATATAGGGAAGGGCATGAATTTACAGAAAAGGCCAGTAAGCACCTCTCTGAAGGGTGCAGTGCTCCCCCACCACTGTGGATACATGCTTTGAGTGTAACCCCAGGTCTGATTCTAGCAGTGTGCTGTTGTAGCAACATTATCATTGACTAGGTTCTCCAGTTGCATCCTGGACCTTGCAGTTTTGCTTATGGAGGGCTCCAAATCCCAGAACCAAAAATAAAACAAGCCTTTGCAATGCAACTGGTTTCACATTTTCTTGAGTTTCAGCTATTGGCATTGTAATTTCTTAACTGGACTTTTCTTGCCACATAAATTGATCAACCCTGCCTAATAATTGTGTCTTTTCTTGCCAGTTAATTCCAGTGGCCCAGCACTTAACTAAAACACTTCTATTTACCTTTTATCCTCTATCATAAAGGTTTTTATGATAATTGTATATGTTTCATCAGAAATACATTTTTGGCATTAGAGTGTAATGCTAAAAACACCATAACAAAAATATGATTCAGGACGGAGTGGAGGGTGAAAGGAAAGAGGAAGTCCGGAGTAAAGATGAGAGGACAAGTGGGTTGTAAAGAAAGAAGGGAAAGAACGAGATAATGAAACCACAACTAAGAGAAGAAATAGAGCAAACATGTGAGACAAACAAAAAAGGTAAGGAAGCTAGTAAAAAAAGATAAAGAGGAAACAATATTGTAAGAAGTGTGAAAAGAAAGAGAAAAATGAACATTAGAGGAAAAAGAGAGATGGTGAGAGAAACAAGCAGTGAAACAACCAGGGTATGTATGTACTGACACACTTCCCAGAAGCACAGAATGGGAAAACCAATTTGACACTTCGGGTCCCGACAAGTGACTTGTGGCTTCCGCATACAAACGGGAAAAAGAGGGACTTATAGTAAAACGTGAATTGAGAGGTAATGATAAGAAAAACACCAGAAAAACAGAAGGAAGAAAGATCTTTAGAAAAGTGAAAGGATACATACTGAGTCAAAGGAAAGAGCAAAGAAAAAAGACAAAGAAAGAATGAAGAGGAGAGAAAAAATTGTGAAAGAATGAATGCCTGATGAAAAAAAAGAGGAACGAAACAAGGACAGAAATAACCAAGGGCCAGATGTATCAAAAATCCTTTCGCGATTCAGTAATAGCGATTTTTAAGAAATCGCTATTTCTGAGTAGCAAAATGGTATGTATCTTATTTGCGATTTGGTAATAGCGATTTCTTAAAAATCGCAAATGCTATTACCGAATCGCAAATTGCGATACTGGCCCCATTGGCACCTATGGGCCTGTAGGCCCATATTTTCTAATTTTTTGCATTTCCCAAATTGCGAATTCCTAACTGGAATTCGTAATTTTGGGAAATGCAAACCCCAGGATGCTAGGGGCCTAAGGCCCCGTCTGCTGCACCCCAAGATTTTTTTAAAAGACATGTAAGGCGCACACATGCCAAAGGGGCATGTGTGCGTTACATGTCAATTTAAAAAATGCATTTTTAATGCATTTTTAAAATTTGCACATGGTTACCACCAAGTTCAACTTCGTGGTAATAGCGATTCCTTAATGCCCAATTCACATTAAGGAATTGCTTGTTACATGTGGTTTAGAAATCGCAAATAAGGATTCCTTATTTACGATTTCTTATAGAGAATCGCAATTTGCGATTCTCTAACTGGGGTCGCAATTTTAAGGAATCGCTATTTTAGCGATTCCTTAAAATTGCGTTGCGAATGCCCTTCATACATATTGAAAGGCATTTTTGCATTTGCCAACGGCCATTCGCACCGTTTGCGAATGCCAAAATGCTTGATACATCTGGCCCCAAGTTTTTGCAAGTTTGAAAGAGGAGGTAGCAAGAGGAAGAGGGAAATAAAAAAAGGTAGAGGTGTAGAAATAAACAGTTGAAAGAAAGAGAGAAGCTGTTAATGTGTCAATTTTAAGAGCTGGAGAGAGAAAAGTGGAGGAGAAAGAAAACATTGAGAGTAAATAGAGTAAAGGAATGAACACAGTGAGATAGATGAAACAGATGGTCCCAAATAAAGATGAGAGCTAAGAATAGATTTAATTGGCTGTCCACGTCCTCAAACAGAAGTCAGAGTGTGGAACAGCAGGGGGCCCTTCTGAACAGCAGGAGGTGTATTAGCAGAATTGCATGTGAACCCCAATACAGCAATATTGGAGCGATTCAGGTCGGGATTGGGGGTATAGACAAAGCTGTGTCCCACCCAGTGCTGGAATAACAGAAGCTCAGCAGGTGAGAAATAGGAAACAGAGCGTTGTGTAATTCCTGGTATTGGAATAACGGGTCACTGCAGGTTAGGACTGAGGTCACTGACAGAGTTGTATGTGGGCTGCAGTACTGGAATAGCAACGGACACACAAGGTCAGAAGTGAGGTATGTTTTTAATGGAATTATGTGTGGAACCTAGTATTGGCGTGCCAGTGTTGCCAAGTGTTTGCCTGGAGGTGCCCTGGTGAAGCAGCCAATGGGGCCCACCATAGGAGGGGCCTTGCCTCTCAACCACAGAAGCAAGGAGTCCTGAAGGGAGCGTGTTAGCCTTAGTACTTAGAAGAAATGTGCACTGGATGTTAGAATTGATGGATTCTGGTGGAGCTGTGGTGGTTCCCATCAACAGTGGCGTTGAGTGTTAGACATGAGGTGCACTGTCTCAGCTGTGTTTTGCTCTTTTGAGTCCGGTATCGGATTGGCCAAGGGACTAAATATTAGAATTGAGCTGCTGTAGAGGAACTGCATGTGAGTGGGGTCCAAATATAGGAAAGGAAGTGACCACCCCAGGGTAGAACTGAGGTGCACTGATGGAGCTGCGCCTGAGGTCCCAGTACTGGAACTGCAGTGCGTACTGACTGTAAATACTGAGGTCCTCTGGCAGACAGCATGTATGGGGTTCTGGCACGTTTGAGGGGCTTGGAGTGTGTGAGCTAAGGTGCACTGATGGAGCTGCACCCATGCTCCCAGTACTGGAACAGCAGTGTGTACTGACTGTAAGAAATGAGGTCCTCTAGCTGACAGCGCATGTGGGATTCTGGCACAGCTGAGGGACTTGGAGTGTGTGAACTGAGGTGCACTGATGGAGCTGCGCCCGAAGTCCCAGTACTTTTGAGTAGCAGAGTGTACTGACTGCAAGAACTGAGGTGCTCTGCAGACAGCGCGTGTGGGGATCCTGGCAGGGGCACGTCTAAGGGCATGGAGTGTGTGAACTGAGGTGCACTGATGGAGCTGCACCCAAGGTCCCAGTACTGGAGCAGCAGAGCGTACTAACTGCAATAACTGAGGTGTTCTGGCAGACAGCGAGTGTGGGGCTCCTGGCATGGCTGAAGGCTTAGAGTATGTGAACTGAGGTCCACTGATGAATCTGCCCGAGGTCCTAGTACTGGAGCAGCAGAGCCTACTGACTGCAAGAACTAAGGTGCTCTGGCAGACAGAGTGTGGGGTTACTGGCACGGGTATGGCTGAGGGCTTGGAGTGTGTGAACTTTGGTGCACTAATGGAGCTGCCCCCGAGGTCCCAGTACTGGAGCAGCAGAGAGTACCAATTGCAAGAACTGTGCTGCTCTGCCAGACAGCACATGTGGGGTTCCTGGCACTGGCAAAGCTGAGGGCTTGGAGTGTGTGAACTGATGTGCACTGATGTTGCTCCACCCGAGGTCCCAGTACTGAAGCAGCAGAGTGTACAGACTGCAAAAACTGAGGTGCTCTGGCAGACAGCGGGTGTGGGGTTCCTGGCACTGGCACAGCTGAGGGCTTCGAGTGTGTGAACGAGATGCACTGATAGAGCTGCGCCTGAGGTCCCATCTCTGGAGCAGCAGAGTGTACCGACTGCAAGAACTGAGGTGTTCTGGCAGACAGCGTATGTGCGGTTCCTGGGACTGGCACGGCTGACGGCTTGGACTGTGTGAACTGAGGTGCACTGATGGAGCTGTGCCTGAGGTCCCAGTACTGGAGCAGCAGAGTGTACCGACAGCAAGAACTGAGGTACTCTGGCAGACAACGCGTGTGGGGTTCCTGGCATTGGCATGGCTGAGGCCTTGAAGTGTGTGAACTGAGTCGCACTGATGGAGCTGCGCCCCAGGTCCCAGTACTGGAACAATAGAGTGCACTGACTGCAGGAACTGAGGTGCTATGGTAGACAGTGCATGTGGAGTTCCTGGCACTGGCACGGCTGAGGGCTTGGAGTGTGTGAACTGAGGTGCACTGATGGAGCTGCGCCCCAAGGTCCCAGTACTAGAGCAGCAGAGTGTACAAAATGCAAGTACTAAGTTGCTTTGGCAGACAACGTGTGTGGGATTTCTGGCACTGGCACAGCTGATAGCTTGGAGTGTGTGAACTGAGGTGCACTGATGGAGCTGCGCCCAAGGTCCCAGTACTTGAGCAGCAGAGTATACCGACTGCAAGAACTGAGGTGCTCTTGGAGACAGCACGTGTGGGGTCCTGGCACTGTCACAACTGAGGGCTCGAAGTGTGCGAACTGAGGTGCACTGATGGAGCTGCGCCCAAGGTCCCAGTACTGGAGCAGCAGAGTGTACCGAATGCAAGAACTGAGGTGCTCTGGCAGACAGTGCGTGTGGGGTTGCTGGCACTGACACAGCAGAGGGCTTGGAGTGTGTGAACTGAGGTGCGATGACGGAGCAGCGCCCGAGGTTCCAGTACTGGAACAATAGAGTGCACCAACTGCAAGAACTGAGGTGCTGTGGTAGACAGTGCTTGTGGAGTTCCTGGCACTGGCATGGCTGAGGGCTTGATGTGTGTGAACTGAGATGCACTGATGGAGCTGCGCCCGAGGTCCCAGTACTGGAGCAGCAGACTGTGCTGACTGCAAGAACTGAGGTGCTCTGACAGACAGCGCATGTGGGGTTCCTGGCATTGGCATGGCTGAGGGCTTGGAGTGTGTGAACTGAGGTGCGATGACGGAGCAGCGCCCGAGGTTCCAGTACTGGAACAATAGAGTGCACCAACTGCAAGAACTGAGGTGCTATGGTAGACAGTGCTTGTGGAGTTCCTGGCACTGGCATGGCTGAGGGCTTGATGTGTGTGAACTGAGATGCACTGATGGAGCTGCGCCCGAGGTCCCAGTACTGGAGCAGCAGACTGTGCTGACTGCAAGAACTGAGGTGCTCTGACAGACAGCGCATGTGGGGTTCCTGGCATTGGCATGGCTGAGGGCTTGGAGTGTGTGAACTGAGGTGCGATGACGGAGCAGCGCCCGAGGTTCCAGCACTGGAACAATAGAGTGCACCAACTGCAAGAACTGAGGTGCTCTGACAGACAGCGCATGTGGGGTTCCTGGCATTGGCATGGCTGAGGGCTTGGAGTGTGTGAACTGAGGTGCGATGACGGAGCAGCGCCCGAGGTTCCAGCACTGGAACAATAGAGTGCACCAACTGCAAGAACTGAGGTGCTATGGTAGACAGTGCTTGTGGAGTTCATGGAACTGGCACGGCTGAGGGCTTGCAGTGTGTGAACTGATGTGCACTGATGGAGCTGCGCCCAAGATCCCAGTACTGGAGCAGCAGAGTGTACCAGTTGCAAGTACTAAGTTGCTCTGGCAGACAGCGTGTGTGGGCTTTCTGGCACTGGCACAGCTGATTGCTTGGTGTGTGTGAACTGAGGTGTACTGATGGAGCTGCGCCCAAGGTCCCACTACTTGAGCAGCAGAGTATACCGACTGCAAGAACCGAGGTGCTCTGACAGACAGTGCCTGAGTGGTTCCTGGCACTGACGCGGCTGAGAGCTTGGAGTGTGTGAACTGAGGTGCACTGATGGAGTTGCACCTGAGGTCCCAGTACTGTAGCACCAGAGTATACCAACTACAAGAACTGAGGTTTCTGGCAGACAGCGGGTGTGGGGTTCCTGGCACTGGCACGGCTGAGGGCTTGGAGTGTGTGAACGAAGTGCACTAATAGAGCTGCGCCCGAGGTCCCAGTGCTGGAGCAGCAGAGTGTACCAACTGCAAGAACTGAGGTGTTCTGGCAGACAGCGCATGTGGGGTTCCTGGCACTGGCATGGCTGAGTGCTTGGAGTGTGTGAAAAAAGGTGCACTGGTGGAGCAGCTGCTGAGGTCCCAGTACTGCAGCAGCAGAGAGTACCGACTGCAGAACTGAGATGTTCTGGCACACAGTCTATGTGCGGTTCCTGGGACTGGCACAGCTGAAGGCTTGGACTGTGTGAACTGAGGTGCACTGATGGAGCTGTGCCCGAGGTCCCAGTACTTAAGCAGCAGAGTGTGCCGACTGCAAGAACTGAGGTACTCTGGAAGACAGCGCCTGTGGGGTTCCTGGCAGTGGCATGGCTGAGGGCCTGAAGTGTGTGAACTGAGCCGCACTGATGGAGCTGCGCCCAAGGTCCCAGTATTGGAGCAGCAGACTGTGCTAACTGCAAGAACTGAGGTGCTCTGACAGACAGCGCATGTGGGGTTCCTGGCACTGGCACAGCTGAGGGCTTGGAGTGTGTGAACGAGGTGCACAAATGGAGCTGTGCCTGTGGTCCCAGTGCTGGAGCAGCAGACTGTACCGACTGCAAGAATTGAGGTGTTCTGGCAGACAGCGTGTGTGGGGTTCCTGGCACTGGCATGGCTGAGGGCTTGGAGCGTGTGACAAGAGGTGCACTGATGGAGCAGCTGCTGAGGTCCCAGTACTGGAGCAGCAGAGAGTACCGACTGCAAGAACTGAGGTGTTCTGGCAGACAGCGTATGTGTGGTTCCTGGGACTGGCACGGCTGACGGCTTGGACTGGGTAAACTGAGGTGCACTGATGGAGCTGTGCCTGAGGTCCCAGTACTGGAGCAGCAGAGTGTACCGACTGCAAGAACTGAGGTACTCTGGCAGACAACGTGTGTGGGGTTCCTGGCACTGGCATGGCTGAGGGCTTGAAGTGTGTGAACTGAGACGCACTGATGGAGCTGCGCCCCAGGTCCCATTACTGGAACAATAGAGTGCACTGACTGCAGGAACTGAGGGCTTGGAGTGTGTGAACTGAGGTACACTGAAGGAGCTGCGCCCCAAGGTCCCAGTACTAGAGCAGCAGAGTGTACCAATTGCAAGTACTAAGTTGCTCTGGCAGACAACATGTGTGGGCTTTCTGGAACTGGCACAGCTGATAGCTTGGAGTGTGTGAACTGAGGTGCACTGATGGAGCTGCGCCCAAGGTCCCAGTACTTGAGCAGCAGAGTATACCGACTGCAAGAACCGAGGTGCTCTGACAGACAGTGCCTGAGTGGTTCCTGGCACTGGCGCGGCTGAGGGCTTGGAGTGTGTGAACTGAGGTGCACTGATGGAGTTGCACCTGAGGTCCCAGTACTGTAGCACCAGAGTATACCAACTACAAGAACTGAGGTTTCTGGCAGACAGCGGGTGTGGGGTTCCTGGCACTGGCACGGCTGAGGGCTTGGAGTGTGTGAACGAAGTGCACTAATGGAGCTGCGCCCGAGGTCCCAGTGCTGGAGCAGCAGAGTGTACCAACTGCAAGAACTGAGGTGTTCTGGCAGACAGCGCATGTGGGGTTCCTGGCACTGGCATGGCTGAGTGCTTGGAGTGTGTGAAAAAAGGTGCACTGGTGGAGCAGCTGCTGAGGTCCCAGTACTGCAGCAGCAGAAAGTACCGACAGCAGAACTGAGATGTTCTGGCACACAGTCTATGTGCGGTTCCTGGGACTGGCACAGCTGAAGGCTTGGACTGTGTGAACTGAGGTGCACTGATGGAGCTGTGCCCGAGGTCCCAGTACTTAAGCAGCAGAGTGTACCGACTGCAAGAACTGAGGTGTTCTGGCAGACAGCGTGTGTGGGGTTCGTGGCACTGGCATGGCTGAGGGCTTGGAGCGTGTGACAAGAGGTGCACTGATGGAGCAGCTGCTGAGGTCCCAGTACTGGAGCAGCAGAGAGTACCGACTGCAAATACTGAGGTGTTCTGGCAGACAGCGTATGTGTGGTTCCTGGGACTGGCACGGCTGATGGCTTGGACTGGGTAAACTGAGGTGCACTGATGGAGCTGTGCCTGAGGTCCCAGTACTGGAGCAGCAGAGTGTACCGACTGCAAGAACTGAGGTACTCTGGCAGACAACGCGTGTGGGGTTCCTGGCACTGGCATGGCTGAGGGCTTGAAGTGTGTGAACTGAGACGCACTGATGGAGCTGCGCCCCAGGTCCCATTACTGGAACAATAGAGTGCACTGACTGCAGGAACTGAGGGCTTGGAGTGTGTGAACTGAGGTACACTGAAGGAGCTGCGCCCCAAGGTCCCAGTACTAGAGCAGCAGAGTGTACCAATTGCAAGTACTAAGTTGCTCTGGCAGACAACGTGTGTGGGCTTTCTGGCACTGGCACAGCTGATAGCTTGGAGTGTGTGAACTGAGGTGCACTGATGGAGCTGTGCCCGAGGTCCCAGTACTGGAGCAGCAGAGTGTACCAACTGCAAGAACTGAGGTACTCTGGCAGACAGCGCTTGTGGGGTTCCTGGCACTGGCATGGCTGAGGGCTTGGAGTCTGTGAAAAGAGGTGCACTGATGGAGCAGCTGCTGAGGTCCCAGTACTGGAGCAGCAGAGAGTACCGACTGCAAGAACTGAGGTGCTCTGACAGACAGCGTATGTGCGGTTCCTGGGACTGGCATGGCTGAGGGCTTGGACTGTGTGAATTGAGGTGCACTGATGGAGCTGTGCCTGAGGTCCCAGTACTTAAGCAGCAGAGTGTACCGACTGCAAGAACTGAGGTGTTCTGGCAGACAGCGTGTGTGGGGTTCCTGGCACTGGCATGGCTGAGGGCTTGGAGCGTGTGACGAGGTGCACTGATGGAGCAGCTGCTGAGGTCCCAGTACTGGAGCAGCAGAGTGTCCCGACTGCAAGAGCTGAGGTACTCTGGCAGACAGCGCGTGTGGGGTTCCTGGCACTGGCATGGCTGAGGGCTTGAAGTGTGTGAACTGTGATGCACTGATGGAGCTGTGCCCGACGTCCCAGTACTGGAGCAGCAGACTGTGCTGAGTGCAAGAACTGAGGTGCTCTGACAGACAGCGCATGTGGGGTTCCTGGCACTGGCATGGCTGAGGGCTTGGAGTGTGTGAACTGAGGTGCGATGATAGAGCAGCGCCTGAGGTCCCAGTACTGGAACAATAGAGTGCACCGATTGCAGGAACTGAGGTGCTATGGTAGACAGTGTATGTGGAGTTCCTGGCACTGGCACGGCTCAGGGCTTGGAGTGTGTGAACTGAGGTGCACTGATGGAGCTGCGCCCCAAGGTCCCAGTACTAGAGCAGCAGAGTGTACCAATTGCAAGTACTAAGTTCCTCTGGCAGACAGCGTGTGTGGGCTTTCTGGCACTGGCACAGCTGATTGCTTGGAATGTGTGAACTGAGGTGCACTGATGGAGCTGCGCCCAAGGTCCCAGTACTGGAGAAGCATAGTGTACCGAATGCAAGAACTGAGGTACTCTGGCAGACAGCGTGTGTGGGGTTCTTGGCACTGGCACGGCTGAGGGCTTGGAGTGTGTGAACTGCCGTGCACTGATGGAGCTGCGCCCAAGGTCCCAGTACTTGAGCAGCAGAGTATACCGACTGCACAAACTGAGGTGCTCTTGCAGACAGCACGTGTGGGGTCCTGGCACTGTCACAGCCGAGGGCTTGGAGTGTGTGAACTGAGGTGCGATGACGGAGCAGCGCCCGAGGTTCCAGTACTGGAACAATAGAGTGGACCAACTGCAAGAACTGAGGTGCTATGTAGACAGTGCTTGTGGAGTTCCTGGCACTGGCATGGCTGAGGGCTTGGAGTGTGTGAACTGAGATGCACTGATGGAACTGCGCCCCAAGGTCCCAGTACTAGAGCAGCAGAGTGTACCAATTGCAAGTACTAAGTTGCTCTGGCAGACAGTGTGTGTGGGCTTTCTGGCACTGGCACAGCTGATAGCTTGGAGTGTGTGAACTGAGGTGCACTGATGGAGCTGCGCCCAAGGTCCCAGTACTTGAGCAGCAGACTATACCGACCGCAAGAACCGAGGTGCTCTGACAGACAGTGCCTGTGTGGTTCCTGGCACTGGCGCGGCTGAGGGCTTGGAGTGTGTGAACTGAGGTGACTGATGGAGCTGCGCCCGAGGTCTCAGTATTGGAGCAGTAGAGTGTGCCGACTGCAAGAACTGAGGTGCTCTGGCAGACAGCGTATGTGCGGTTCCTTGGACTGACACGTCTGAGGGTTTGTAGTATGTAAACAAAGTGCACTAATGGAGCTGCGCCTGAGGTCTCAGTATTGGAGCAGTTGAGTGTGCCGACTTCAAGAACTGAGGTGCTCTGGCAGACAGCGTGTGTGGGGTTCCTGGCACTGGCATGGCTGAGGGCTTGGAGTGTGTGAAAAGAGGTGCACTGATGGAGCAGCTGCTGAGGTCCCAGTACTGGAGCAGCAGAGAGTACTGACTGCAAGAACTGAGGTGTTCTGGCAGACAGTGTATGTGCGGTTCCTGGGACTGGGACAGCTGAGGGCTTGGACTGTGTGAACTGAGGTGCACTGATGAAACTGTGCCCGAGGTCCCAGTACAGGAGCCGCAGAGTGTACCGACTCCAAGAACTGAGGTACTCTGGGAGACAGCGCATGTGGGGTTCCTGGCACTGGCATGGCTGAGGGTTTGAAGTGTGTGAACTGAGATGCACTGATGGAGCTGCGCCCGAGGTCCCAGTACTGGAGCAGCAGACTGTGCTGAGTGCAAGAACTGAGGTGCTCTGACAGACAGCGCATGTGGGTTTCCTGGCACTGGCACGGCTGAGGGCTTGGAGTGTGTGAACTGAGGTGCGATGATAGAGCAGCGCCTGAGGTCCCAGTACTGGAGCAGCAGAGTGTACCAACTGCAAGAACTGAGGTTTCTGGCAGACAGCGGGTGTGGGGTTCCTGGCACTGGCACGGCTGAGGGCTTGGAGTGTGTGAACGAAGTGCACTAATGGAGCTGCACCCAAGGTCCCAGTACTGGAGCAGCAGAGCGTACTGACTGCAATAACTGAGGTGTTCTGGCAGACAGCGAGTGTGGGGCTCCTGGCATGGCTGAAGGCTTAGAGTATGTGAACTGAGGTCCACTGATGAATCTGCCCCTGAGGTCCTAGTACTGGAGCAGCAGAGCATACTGACTGCAAGAACTAAGGTGCTCTGGCAGACAGAGTGTGGGGTTACTAGCACGGTATGGCTGAGGGCTTGGAGTGTGTGAACTTTGGTGCACTAATGGAGCTGCCCCCGAGGTCCCAGTACTGGAGCAGCAGAGAGTACCAATTGCAAGAACTGTGCTGTTCTGGCAGACAGCACATGTGGAGTTCCTGGCACTGGCAAAGCTGAGGGCTTGGAGTGTGTGAACTGATGTGCACTGATGTTGCTCCACCCGAGGTCCCAGTACTGAAGCAGCAGAGTGTACAGACTGCAAAAACTGAGGTGCTGTGACAGACAGCGCATGTGGTGTTCCTGACACTGGCACGGCTAAGAGATTGGAGTGTGTGAAATGAGGTGCACTGATGGAGCTGTGCCCAAGGTCCCAGTACTGGAGCAGCAGAGTGTGCCGACTGCAAGAAATGAGGAGCTCTGACCAACAGTGCCTGTGCGGTTTCTGGCACTGGAGTGGCTGAATGCTTGGAGTGTGTGAACTGAGGTGCGATGATAGAGCAGCGCCTGAGGTCCCAGTACTGGAACAATAGAGTGCACCGATTGCAGGAACTGAGGTGCTATGGTAGACAGTGTATGTGGAGTTCCTGGCACTGGCACGGCTCAGGGCTTGGAGTGTGTGAACTGAGGTGCACTGATGGAGCTGCGCCCCAAGGTCCCAGTACTAGAGCAGCAGAGTGTACCAATTGCAAGTACTAAGTTCCTCTGGCAGACAGCGTGTGTGGGCTTTCTGGCACTGGCACAGCTGATTGCTTGGAATGTGTGAACTGAGGTGCACTGATGGAGCTGCGCCCAAGGTCCCAGTACTGGAGAAGCATAGTGTACCGAATGCAAGAACTGAGGTACTTTGGCAGACAGCGTGTGTGGGGTTCTTGGCACTGGCACGGCTGAGGGCTTGGAGTGTGTGAACTGCCGTGCACTGATGGAGCTGCGCCCAAGGTCCCAGTACTTGAGCAGCAGAGTATACCGACTGCACAAACTGAGGTGCTCTTGCAGACAGCACGTGTGGGGTCCTGGCACTGTCACAGCCGAGGGCTTGGAGTGTGTGAACTGAGGTGCGATGACGGAGCAGCGCCCGAGGTTCCAGTACTGGAACAATAGAGTGGACCAACTGCAAGAACTGAGGTGCTATGTAGACAGTGCTTGTGGAGTTCCTGGCACTGGCATGGCTGAGGGCTTGGAGTGTGTGAACTGAGATGCACTGATGGAACTGCGCCCCAAGGTCCCAGTACTAGAGCAGCAGAGTGTACCAATTGCAAGTACTAAGTTGCTCTGGCAGACAGTGTGTGTGGGCTTTCTGGCACTGGCACAGCTGATAGCTTGGAGTGTGTGAACTGAGGTGCACTGATGGAGCTGCGCCCAAGGTCCCAGTACTTGAGCAGCAGACTATACCGACCGCAAGAACCGAGGTGCTCTGACAGACAGTGCCTGTGTGGTTCCTGGCACTGGCGCGGCTGAGGGCTTGGAGTGTGTGAACTGAGGTGACTGATGGAGCTGCGCCCGAGGTCTCAGTATTGGAGCAGTAGAGTGTGCCGACTGCAAGAACTGAGGTGCTCTGGCAGACAGCGTATGTGCGGTTCCTGGGACTGACACGGCTGAGGGCTTGGAGTATGTAAACAAAGTGCACTAATGGAGCTGCGCCTGAGGTCTCAGTATTGGAGCAGTAGAGTGTGCCGACTTCAAGAACTGAGGTGCTCTGGCAGACAGCGTGTGTGGGGTTCCTGGCACTGGCATGGCTGAGGGCTTGGAGTGTGTGAAAAGAGGTGCACTGATGGAGCAGCTGCTGAGGTCCCAGTACTGGAGCAGCAGAGAGTACTGACTGCAAGAACTGAGGTGTTCTGGCAGACAGTGTATGTGCGGTTCCTGGGACTGGGACAGCTGAGGGCTTGGACTGTGTGAACTGAGGTGCACTGATGAAACTGTGCCCGAGGTCCCAGTACAGGAGCCGCAGAGTGTACCGACTCCAAGAACTGAGGTACTCTGGGAGACAGCGCATGTGGGGTTCCTGGCACTGGCATGGCTGAGGGTTTGAAGTGTGTGAACTGAGATGCACTGATGGAGCTGCGCCCGAGGTCCCAGTACTGGAGCAGCAGACTGTGCTGAGTGCAACAACTGAGGTGCTCTGACAGACAGCGCATGTGGGTTTCCTGGCACTGGCACGGCTGAGGGCTTGGAGTGTGTGAACTGAGGTGCGATGATAGAGCAGCGCCTGAGGTCCCAGTACTGGAGCAGCAGAGTGTACCAACTGCAAGAACTGAGGTTTCTGGCAGACAGCGGGTGTGGGGTTCCTGGCACTGGCACGGCTGAGGGCTTGGAGTGTGTGAACGAAGTGCACTAATGGAGCTGCACCCAAGGTCCCAGTACTGGAGCAGCAGAGCGTACTGACTGCAATAACTGAGGTGTTCTGGCAGACAGCGAGTGTGGGGCTCCTGGCATGGCTGAAGGCTTAGAGTATGTGAACTGAGGTCCACTGATGAATCTGCCCCTGAGGTCCTAGTACTGGAGCAGCAGAGCCTACTGACTGCAAGAACTAAGGTGCTCTGGCAGACAGAGTGTGGGGTTACTAGCACGGTATGGCTGAGGGCTTGGAGTGTGTGAACTTTGGTGCACTAATGGAGCTGCCCCCGAGGTCCCAGTACTGGAGCAGCAGAGAGTACCAATTGCAAGAACTGTGCTGTTCTGGCAGACAGCACATGTGGAGTTCCTGGCACTGGCAAAGCTGAGGGCTTGGAGTGTGTGAACTGATGTGCACTGATGTTGCTCCACCCGAGGTCCCAGTACTGAAGCAGCAGAGTGTACAGACTGCAAAAACTGAGGTGCTGTGACAGACAGCGCATGTGGTGTTCCTGACACTGGCACGGCTAAGAGATTGGAGTGTGTGAAATGAGGTGCACTGATGGAGCTGTGCCCAAGGTCCCAGTACTGGAGCAGCAGAGTGTGCCGACTGCAAGAAATGAGGAGCTCTGACCAACAGTGCCTGTGCGGTTTCTGGCACTGGAGTGGCTGAATGCTTGGAGTGTGTGAACTGAGGTGCACTGATAGAGCTGTTCCGAGGTCCCAGTATTGAAGCAGCAGAGTGTGCCGACTGCAAGAACTGAGGTGCTCTGGCAGACAGTGCCTGTGGGGTTCCTGGCACTGGCGCGGCTCAGGGCTTGGAGTGTGTGAACTGAGGTGCACTGATGGAGCAAGTGCCGAGGGTGCCGAGGTCCCAGTACTAGAGCAGCAGAGTGCCCCGACTGCAAGAACTGAGGTGCTCTGGCAGACAGTGCCTGTGGGGTTCCTAGCACTGGCACAGCCGAGAGCTTAGAGTGTGTGAACTGAGGTGCACTGACAAATCTGCACTCGAGGTCCGAGTACTGAAGCAGCAGAGTGTACCGACTGTAAGAACTGTAGTGCTCTTGCAGACAGCACGTGTAGGGTTCTGGCACTGGCACAGCTGAGGGCTCAAAGTGTGTGAACTGAGGTGCACTGATGGAGCTCCGCCCAAGGTTCCAGTAATTTAGCAGCAGCATATACCGACTACAAGAACTGAGGTGCTCTGGCAGACAGCGCATGTGGGGTTCTTGACACTGGCACAGCTGGGGGCTTGGAGTATGTGAACTAAGGTGCACTGATGGAGCTGCGTCCGAGGTCACAGTACTGGGCCAGCAGAGTGTACCGACTGCAAGAACTGAGGTACTCTGGCAGACAGCACATGTGTGGTTCCTGGCACTGGCATGGCTGAAGGCTTGGAGTGTGTGAACTGAGGTACACTGATAGAGCTGTGCCGAAGGTCCCAGTACTTGAGCAGCAGAGTGTTCCAACGGCAAGAACCGAGGTGCTCTGACAGACAGTGCCTGTGTGGTTCCTGGCACTGGCGCGGCTAAGAGCTTGGGGGGGTGAACTGAGGTGACTGATGGAGCTGTGCCCGAGGCCCCAGTACTGGAGCAGCAGAGTGTACTGACTGCAAGAACTGAGGTACTCTGGCAGACAGCGCGTGTGGGGTTCCTGGCACTGGCATGGCTGAGGGCTTGGAGTGTGAACTGAGGTGCACTGATGGAGCTGTGCCCGAGGTCCCAGTACTGGAGCAGCAGACTGTGTTGACTGGAAGAACTGAGGTTCTCTGACAGACAGTGCATGTGGGGTTCCTGCCACTGGTATGGCTGAGGGATTGGAGTGTGTGAACTGAGGTGCACTGATGGAGCTGCGCCTGAGGTCCCAGTACTGGAGAAGCATAGTGTACCGAATGCAAGAACTGAGGTGCTCTGGCAGACCGTGCCTGTGGGGTTCCTGGCACTGGCACGGCTGAGAGTTTGGAGTGTGTGAACTGAGGTGCACTGATGGAGCTGTGGCTGAGGTCCAAGTACTGGAGCAGCAGAGTTTACCGACTGCAAGAACTGAGGTGTTCTGACAGACAGCGCGTGTGGGGTTTCCTGCACTGGCACAGCTGAGGGCTTGGAGTGTGTGAACTGAGGTGCACTGATGGAGCAGCTGTCAAGGTCCCAGTACTGGAGCAGCAGTGTACTGACTGCAAGAACTTAGGTGATCTGGCAGACAGCGTGTGTGGCGTTCTTGGCACTTGGCACTCTCCAAGCTGAGGGCTTGGAGAGTGTGAACTGAGGTGCGCTGATGGAGCTGCCCCCAAGGTCCCAGTACTGGAACGGAAGAGTGTACCGACTGCAAGAACAGAAGTGCTCTGGCAGACAGTGTATGTGGGGTTCCTGGCACTTGCACGGCTGAGGGCTTGGTGTGTGTGAACTGAGGTGCACTGATGGAGTTGAGCCCGAGGTCCCAGTACTGGAGCAGCAGAGTGTACCAACTGCAAGAACTGAGGTACTCTGGCAGACAGCACATGTGGGGTTCCTGACACTGGCATGGCTGAGGGCTTGAAGTGTGTGAACTGAGGTGCACTGATGGAGCTGCGGCCGAGGTCTGAGTACTGGAGCAGCAAAGTGTACCGACTGCAAGAACTGATGTATTCTGGCAGACAGCGCGTGTGGGGTTCCTGGCACTGGCACGGCTGAGGGCGTGGAGTGTGTGAACTAAGATGCACTGATGGAGCAGCTGCCGAGGTCCTAGTACTGGAGCAGCAGAGTGTACCGACTGCAAGAACTGCGGTGTTCTGGAAGACAGCACATGTGAGGTTCCTGACACTGGCATGGCTGAAGGCTTGGAGTGTGTGAACTGAGGTGCACTGATAGAGCTGTGCCGAAGGTCCCAGTACTTGAGCAGCAGAGTGTTCCAACGGCAAGAACCGAGGTGCTCTGACAGACAGTGCCTGTGTGGTTCCTGGCACTGGCGCGGCTAAGAGCTTGGGGGGGGTGAACTGAGGTGACTGATGGAGCTGTGCCCGAGGCCCCAGTACTGGAGCAGCAGAGTGTACTGACTGCAAGAACTGAGGTACTCTGGCAGACAGCGCGTGTGGGTTTCCTGGCACTGGCATGGCTGAGGGCTTGGAGTGTGTGAACTGAGGTGCACTGATGGAGCTGTGCCCGAGGTCCCAGTACTGGAGCAGCAGACTGTGTTGACTGGAAGAACTGAGGTTCTCTGACAGACAGTGCATGTGGGGTTCCTGCCACTGGTATGGCTGAGGGATTGGAGTGTGTGAACTGAGGTGCACTGATGGAGCTGCGCCTGAGGTCCCAGTACTGGAGAAGCATAGTGTACCGAATGCAAGAACTGAGGTGCTCTGGCAGACCGTGCCTGTGGGGTTCCTGGCACTGGCACATCTGAGAGTTTGGAGTGTGTGAACTGAGGTGCACTGATGGAGCTGTGGCTGAGGTCCAAGTACTGGAGCAGCAGAGTTTACCGACTGCAAGAACTGAGGTGTTCTGACAGACAGCGCGTGTGGGGTTTCCTGCACTGGCACAGCTGAGGGCTTGGAGTGTGTGAACTGAGGTGCACTGATGGAGCAGCTGTCAAGGTCCCAGTACTGGAGCAGCAGTGTACTGACTGCAAGAACTTAGGTGATCTGGCAGACAGCGTGTGTGGCGTTCTTGGCACTTGCACAGCTGAGGGCTTGGAGAGTGTGAACTGAGGTGCGCTGATGGAGCTGCCCCCAAGGTCCCAGTACTGGAACGGAAGAGTGTACCGACTGCAAGAACAGAAGTGCTCTGGCAGACAGTGCATGTGGGGTTCCTGGCACTTGCACGGCTGAGGGCTTGGTGTGTGTGAACTGAGGTGCACTGATGGAGTTGAGCCCGAGGTCCCAGTACTGGAGCAGCAGAGTGTACCAACTGCAAGAACTGAGGTACTCTGGCAGACAGCACATGTGGGGTTCCTGACACTGGCATGGCTGAGGGCTTGAAGTGTGTGAACTGAGGTGCACTGATGGAGCTGCGGCCGAGGTCTGAGTACTGGAGCAGCAAAGTGTACCGACTGCAAGAACTGATGTATTCTGGCAGACAGCGCGTGTGGGGTTCCTGGCACTGGCACGGCTGAGGGCGTGGAGTGTGTGAACTAAGATGCACTGATGGAGCAGCTGCCGAGGTCCTAGTACTGGAGCAGCAGAGTGTACCGACTGCAAGAACTGCGGTGTTCTGGAAGACAGCACATGTGAGGTTCCTGACACTGGCATGGCTGAGGGCTTGGAGTGTGTGAACTGAGTGCACTGATGGAGCTGTGCCCGAGGTCCCAGTATTGGAGCAGCAGAGTGTACCGACTGCAAGAACTGAGGTGTTCTGGCAGACAGCGTATGTGCGGTTCCTGGGACTGGGACAGCTGAGGGCTTGGACTGTGTGAACTGAGGTGCACTGATGAAACTGTGCCCGAGGTCCCAGTACAGGAGCAGCAGAGTGTACCGACTCCAAGAACTGAGGTACTCTGGGAGACAGCGCATGTGGGGTTCCTGGCACTGGCATGGCTGAGGGTTTGAAGTGTGTGAACTGAGATGCACTGATGGAGCTGCGCCCGAGGTCCCAGTACTGGAGCACCAGTCTGTGCTGAGTGCAAGAACTGAGGTGCTCTGACAGACAGCGCATGTGGGTTTCCTGGCACTGGCACGGCTGAGGGCTTGGAGTGTGTGAATTGAGGTGCGATGATAGAGCAGCGCCTGAGGTCCCAGTACTGGAGCAGCAGAGTATACCGACTGCAAGAACCGAGGTGCTCTGACAGACAGTGCATGTGTGGTTCCTGGCACTGGCGCGGCTGACGGTTTAGAGTGTGTGAACTGAGGTGACTGATGGAGCTGTGCCCGAGGTCTCAGTATTGGAGCAGTAGAGTGTGCTGACTGCAAGAACTGAGGTGCTCTGGCAAACAGAGCCTGTGGGGTTCCTGGCACTGGTGCGGCCGAGGGCTTGGAGTGTGTGAACTGAGGTGCACTGATGGAGTTGCACCTGAGGTCCCAGTACTGTAGCACCAGAGTATACCAACTGCAAGAACTGAGGTTTCTGGCAGACAGCGGGTGTGGGGTTCCTGGCACTGGCACGGCTGAGGGCTTGGAGTGTGTGAACGAAGTGCACTAATGGAGCTGCACCCAAGGTCCCAGTACTGGAGCAGCAGAGCGTACTGACTGCAATAACTGAGGTGTTCTGGCAGACAGCGAGTGTGGGGCTCCTGGCATGGCTGAAGGCTTAGAGTATGTGAACTGAGGTCCACTGATGAATCTGCCCCTGAGGTCCTAGTACTGGAGCAGCAGAGCCTACTGACTGCAAGAACTAAGGTGCTCTGGCAGACAGAGTGTGGGGTTACTGGCACGGGTATGGCTGAGGGCTTGGAGTGTGTGAACTTTGGTGCACTAATGGAGCTGCCCCCGAGGTCCCAGTACTGGAGCAGCAGAGAGTACCAATTGCAAGAACTGTGCTGTTCTGGCAGACAGCACATGTGGAGTTCCTGGCACTGGCAAAGCTGAGGGCTTGGAGTGTGTGAACTGATGTGCACTGATGTTGCTCCACCCGAGGTCCCAGTACTGAAGCAGCAGAGTGTACAGACTGCAAAAACCGAGGTGCTGTGACAGACAGCGCATGTGGTGTTCCTGACACTGGCACGGCTAAGAGATTGGAGTGTGTGAAATGAGGTGCACTGATGGAGCTGTGCCCAAGGTCCCAGTACTGGAGCAGCAGAGTGTGCCGACTGCAAGAAATGAGGAGCTCTGACCAACAGTGCCTGTGCGGTTTCTGGCACTGGAGTGGCTGAATGCTTGGAGTGTGTGAACTGAGGTGCACTGATAGAGCTGTGCCGAGGTCCCTGTATTGAAGCAGCAGAGTGTGCCGACTGCAAGAACTGAGGTGCTCTGGCAGACAGTGCCTGTGGGGTTCCTGGCACTGGCGCGGCTCAGGGCTTGGAGTGTGTGAACTGAGGTGCACTGATGGAGCAAGTGCCGAGGGTGCCGAGGTCCCAGTACTAGAGCAGCAGAGTGCCCCGACTGCAAGAACTGAGGTGCTCTGGCAGACAGTGCCTGTGGGGTTCCTAGCACTGGCACAGCCGAGAGCTTAGAGTGTGTGAACTGAGGTGCACTGACAAATCTGCACTCGAGGTCCGAGTACTGAAGCAGCAGAGTGTACCGACTGTAAGAACTGTAGTGCTCTTGCAGACAGCACGTGTAGGGTTCTGGCACTGGCACAGCTGAGGGCTCAAAGTGTGTGAACTGAGGTGCACTGATGGAGCTCCGCCCAAGGTTCCAGTAATTTAGCAGCAGCATATACCGACTACAAGAACTGAGGTGCTCTGGCAGACAGCGCATGTGGGGTTCTTGACACTGGCACAGCTGGGGGCTTGGGGTATGTGAACTAAGGTGCACTGATGGAGCTGCGTCCGAGGTCACAGTACTGGGCCAGCAGAGTGTACCGACTGCAAGAACTGAGGTACTCTGGCAGACAGCACATGTGTTGTTCCTGGCACTGGCATGGCTGAAGGCTTGGAGTGTGTGAACTGAGGTGCACTGATAGAGCTGTGCCGAAGGTCCCAGTACTTGAGCAGCAGAGTGTTCCAACGGCAAGAACCGAGGTGCTCTGACAGACAGTGCCTGTGTGGTTCCTGGCACTGGCGCGGCTAAGAGCTTGGGGGGGGTGAACTGAGGTGACTGATGGAGCTGTGCCCGAGGCCCCAGTACTGGAGCAGCAGAGTGTACTGACTGCAAGAACTGAGGTACTCTGGCAGACAGCGCGTGTGGGGTTCCTGGCACTGGCATGGCTGAGGGCTTGGAGTGTGTGAACTGAGGTGCACTGATGGAGCTGTGCCCGAGGTCCCAGTACTGGAGCAGCAGACTGTGTTGACTGGAAGAACTGAGGTTCTCTGACAGACAGTGCCTGTGGGGTTCCTGCCACTGGTATGGCTGAGGGATTGGAGTGTGTGAACTGAGGTGCACTGATGGAGCTGCGCCTGAGGTCCCAGTACTGGAGAAGCATAGTGTACCGAATGCAAGAACTGAGGTGCTCTGGCAGACCGTGCCTGTGGGGTTCCTGGCACTGGCACGGCTGAGAGTTTGGAGTGTGTGAACTGAGGTGCACTGATGGAGCTGTGGCTGAGGTCCAAGTACTGGAGCAGCAGAGTTTACCGACTGCAAGAACTGAGGTGTTCTGACAGACAGCGCGTGTGGGGTTTCCTGCACTGGCACAGCTGAGGGCTTGGAGTGTGTGAACTGAGGTGCACTGATGGAGCAGCTGTCAAGGTCCCAGTACTGGAGCAGCAGTGTACTGACTGCAAGAACTTAGGTGTTCTGGCAGACAGCGTGTGTGGCGTTCTTGGCACTTGCACAGCTGAGGGCTTGGAGTGTGAACTGAGGTGCGCTGATGGAGCTGCCCCCAAGGTCCCAGTACTGGAACGGAAGAGTGTACCGACTGCAAGAACAGATGTGCTCTGGCAGACAGCGCATGTGGGGTTCCTGGCACTTGCACGGCTGAGGGCTTGGTGTGTGTGAACTGAGGTGCACTGATGGAGCTGAGCCCGAGGTCCCAGTACTGGAGCAGCAGAGTGTACCAACTGCAAGAACTGAGGTACTCTGGCAGACAGCACATGTGGGGTTCCTGACACTGGCATGGCTGAGGGCTTGAAGTGTGTGAACTGAGGTGCACTGATGGAGCTGCGGCCGAGGTCTGAGTACTGGAGCAGCAGAGTGTACCGACTGCAAGAACTGATGTATTCTGGCAGACAACGCGTGTGGGGTTCCTGGCACTGGCACGGCTGAGGGCGTGGAGTGTGTGAACTAAGATGCACTGATGGAGCAGCTGCCGAGGTCCCAGTACTGGAGCAGCAGAGTGTACCGACTGCCAGAACTGCGGTGTTCTGGAAGACAGCACATGTGAGGTTCCTGACACTGGCATGGCTGAGGGCTTGGAGTGTGTGAACTGAGTGCACCGATGGAGCTGTGCCCGAGGTCCCAGTATTGGAGCAGCAGAGTGTACCGACTGCAAGAACTGAGGTGTTCTGGCAGACAGCGCGTGTGGGGTTCCTGGCACTGGCACGGATGAGGGCTTGGAGAGTGTGAACTGAGGTGCATTGATGGACCAGCGGCCGTGGTCCCAGTACTGGAGCACGAGAGTGTACCAACTGCAAGAACTGAGGTGCTGTGGCAGACAGTACGTGTGGAGTACCTGGCACTGGCATGGCTCAGGGCTTGGAGTGTGTGAACTGAAGTGTACTGATGGAGCTGTGGCCGAGGTCTGAGTACTGGAGCAGCAGAGTGTACCGACTGCAAGAACTGAGGTGCTCTGACATACAGCGTATGTGGGGTTCCTGGCACTGGCACAGCTGAGGGCTAGGAGTGTGTGAACTGAGGTGCACTGATGGAGCTGTGCCCAAGGTCCCAGTACTGGAGCGCAGAGTGTGCCGCCTTCAAGAACACTGTGTTCTGACAGACAGCGCATGTGCACTGCCACGGCTGAGGGCTTGGAGTGTGTAAACTGAGGTGCACTGATGGAGCAGCTGCTGAGGTCCCAGTACTGGAGCAGCTGAGTGTACCGACTGCAAGAACTGAGGTGTTCTGGAAGACAGCGCGTGTGAGGTTCCTGACACTGGCCCAGCTGAGAGAGTGGAGTGTGTGAACTGAGGAACACTGATGGAGCTGTGTCCAAGGTCCCAGTACTGGAGCAGCAGAGTGTACCGACTGCAAGAACTGCAGACAGTGTGTGTGGGGTTCCTGGCACTGGCACGGTGGAGGCTTTGGAGTGTGTGAACTCAGGTGTACTGATGGAGCTGCGGCCGAGGTCTGAGTACTGGAGCAGCAGAGTGTACCGACCGCAAGAACTGAGGTGTTATCGCAGACATCGTGTGTGATGTTCCTGACACTGGCCCGGCTCAGAGCTTGAAGTGTGTGAACTGAGGATCACTGATGGAGCTGTGTCCAAGGTCCCAGTACTGGAGCAGCCGAGTGTACCGACTGCAAGAACTGAGGTATTCTGGCAGACAGCGTGTGTGGGGTTCCTGACACTGGCACGGCTGAGGGCTTGGAGTGTATGAACTGAGGTGCAGTGATGGAGCTGCTGCTGAGGTCCCAGTACTAGAGCACCAGAGTGTACTAACTGCAAGAACTGAGGTGTTCTGGGAGACAGTGCGTGTGGGGTTCCTGGCACTGCCATGGCTGAGGGATTGGAGTGTGTGAACTGAGGTGCACTGATGGCGCTGTGCCAAGGTCCCAGTACTGGAGCAGCAGAGTGTACCGACTGCAAGAACTGAGGTATTCTGGCAGACAGCGTGTGTGGGGTTCCTGACACTGCCACGGCTGAGGGCTTGGAGTGTATGAACTGAGGTGCAGTGATGGAGCTGCTGCTGAGGTCCCAGTACTAGAGCACCAGAGTGTACCGACTGCAAGAACTGAGGTACTCTGGCAGACAGCGCGTGTGGGGCTCCTGGCACTGGTGTGGCTGAGAGCTTGAAGTGTGTGAACTGAAATGCACTGATGGAGCTGCGCCTGAGGTTCCAGTACTGGAGCAGCAAAGTGTACTGACTGCAAGAACTGAGGTGCTCTGGCAGAGAGCGCATGTGGGGTTCCTGGCACTGGCACGGCTGATGGCTCGGAGTCTGTGAACAGAGGTGCACTGATGGAGCTGAGCCCGAGGTCCCAGTAGTAGAGCAGCAGAGTGTACCGACTGCAAGATTTAAGGTGTTCTGGCAGACAGTGCGAGTGGGCTTCCTGGCACTGGCACTCGCACAGCTGAGGGCTTGGAGTTTGTGAACTCAGGTGCACTGATGGAGCAGCTGCCGAGGTCTCAGTACTGGAGCAGAAGAGTGTACTGACTGCAAGAACTGAGGTGTTCTGGCAGACAGCACATGTGTGGGTTCCTGGCACTGGCACATCTGAGGGCTAGGACTGTGTTGACTGAGATGCACTGATGGAGCTGCGCCTGAGGTCCCAGTAGTAGAGCACCAGAGTGTACCGACTGCAAGAACTGACGTGTTCTGGCAAACAGCGCGTGTGGGGTTCCTGGCACAGCTGAGGGGTTGTAGTGTGTGAACTGATGTGCAGTGATGAAGCTGCCCCGAGGTCTGAGTACTGAAGCAGCAGAGTGTGCTGACTGCAAGAAGTGAGGTGCTCTGGCAGATAGCGCATGTGGGGTCCTGGCACTGACACAGCTGAGGGCTCGAAGTGTGTGAACTGAGGTGCACTGATGGAGCTGCACCCGAAGTCCCAGTACTGGAGCAGCAGAGTGTAACAACTGCAAGAACTGAGGTGCTCTAGCAGACAGTCCGTGTGGGGTTCCTGGCAGTGACAGGGCTGAGCGCTTGGAGTGTGTGAACAGAGGTGCACTGATGGAGCTGCCCCCGAGTTCCCAGTACTGGATCAACAGAGTGTACTGACTGCAAGAACTGAGGTGCTCTGTAGACAGAGTGTGTGGGGTTCCTGGCACTGGAACTGCTGGAGGCTTGGAGTGTGAACTAAGGTGCACTGATGGAGCTGCGCCCGAGGTCCCAATACTGGAGCAACAGAGAGTACCGACTGCAAGAACTGAGGTGCTGTGGCAGACAGTGTCCGTGGGGTTCCTGGCACTGGCACTGCTGGGGCTTGGAGTGTGTTAACTAAGGTGCACTGACGGAGCTGTGCCCGAGGTCCCTGTACTGGAGCAGTGGAGCGTACTGACTGGAAGACCTGAGGTGCTCTGGTAAACAGCATGTGTAGTTTTCCTGGCACTGGCATGGCTGAGGGCATGAAGTGTTTGAACTGAGGTGCACTGATGGAGCTGCAAGTGGGATTCTAGTATGGAGCAGAAGTGGGTACTGTCTCTCAGGATTGCGAGCTCTGGTAGAGCTGTAAGGAACATTTAAACTAAGGAAGGGCGGGAGCCAGGCAGCTGAGAGTTGGTGCAGAGAGTCCACAAAGACCAAATGTGACCAAGTTAAAGGCCTGTTTATAGCCTCCTTTACAGCTAAGCTCAGAGTTAGAATGCTCTGCAAATGAAAAGGGAAGCTTCCCTGGACAGGAGCAGGAAACCAAGTTAAATAAGTCCCGTACAGGCTAAATAAACAGGACAAATTGTAATTATACAGTAGTGGGCCTCTGCTCCCACACAGAAGAAGTAGGGACAACGAGGCATGACTGACCACTAGCAAGCAAGGTTTTTCAAATGACACTGAAACTAACAAATGAAATAGCTGGAAGCCCACAGAAGAAGTAAACTTAGAAGTATACAAGAGGTCTTACGATCAACCTAAACAAGACTGGAGAAAAAAAGGCACAAGTTGGGATCCCTGAGGTTCTCATCGTTCGTTGCTTTGTGAATACTAGGGTGACAAGACATCACAGTTTTTCACATTCTGTCCTGGCAAATTTCACACATGCCCCAGTTTTCAGTGTCCGTAGACAAGTCAGAGGGAGTTATATTTTCATATGGTCCAGTCCAGGATTAGTTAGCAGCCCTTATAAAAAATATAATTAACTTAGATGGTACAGTGTATAAAAGTTGCATTTAAATCTTAGTAACTTGTGTTTTCTACATTTGTGAGCTACGTAATTGAACTCATTCTGCCCCTCAGTTGATGCATTATTGTGGTCTGAATTCTATGTTTAGGGAAAGTCCTGGGTTTGAGATCAGCAGAGCTCTGTTATTTAACCAATTCGGCCGCTCAGTCAGGTCAGCAGAGCTCTGTTATTTAACTAATTCGGCCCCTCAGTCGATGCAAAATTGCAGTCCTACTATGTTTGGGTAATGTCCTGGTTTTTAGGTTGAGATTACAACAGTACTCTCCATATTGTAGTTTACCATGAACATAGAATGCCCTTGGACTTGCCCATTGTTTGCCATTGGTTGGCTTTCCTTGTTACTCATTTGCCTACTTCCTATTCATGTCCTAGCTTGTCAATATT
The DNA here is from genome assembly GCF_031143425.1 of Pleurodeles waltl. Taxonomy (NCBI): domain Eukaryota; kingdom Metazoa; phylum Chordata; class Amphibia; order Caudata; family Salamandridae; genus Pleurodeles; species Pleurodeles waltl. Next base: position 1,940,552,051 of record NC_090440.1, on the reverse strand, counting down.
GTGTTTGTTCCTCCCATGGAGCATTGCCGCTTTACAATCACTTTGTTTTGCTGGCATTGCCGCTTCCACTGCTTGCTTTTCAAGAACTATTTTTTTTTCTTCTAAGTGAAGCACTGTATTGGAGCGTGTGTATTTTCAAGCCATCTCCATTGTGTACATCTCTCTTCTTGCACTAGGTCTTTTTCTCTGTTGTCCGATTGCTTCTCCTTGCCTTCGTCCCCATTGGCTCACCATCAGGTGCCCACCATGTTGCTTTCCGCCAACCTTTGTGCTGCTTTCTGTCTTGCCCACACCCCATTGCTTTCGCTTCGTCTCCAGTCCTCCACTGTGCTGACTTTCACATCCCCTCCCATGTTGCTTCAATGTTATCCCGTACCCTCCCTGTGTTGCTTCACCATTAGCCCCCTAACTCCCTCGTGTTTCTTTGCTATTCCTCCCCCACTATCCCCGGTGTTGCTTCGACTCCCCCACTCGCCTGCTCTTAAAAAAACAACAAAAAAAAACATTGTGTTCGTTTTCTTTTCTTTTTGGGTACCAATCTGACTCAGTTACTAACTAAAAAAAAAAATAGGGCCACATTATTGTCTAAGGTGTCTGCTTTTTTTTTTTTTTTTACTTCAGCCACGCTGTACAGCACTGCGGATGCTTTGCAGCATGGCTAAAATCAATTGGCAAAGCCAATAGGTCACAAAGCCTTTTGGACTTGACAATATTTGCTGATTTTCAAGCTATGGTCACCCTACTGATTACCCCTTCCTCAGTCCCCCGATCTAGGAAAAATAAATTCAGATGAAATAGGACGGTTCGCCTACACCACCAAAAATGCAGGAATCTTTCATAATCCCATTTTAGCTGTGACATGGCACTTTTGATAGGAACATGCTTTTTATTTCTGTTTCTCGATTTCAATTTCTGGAGCAAGGCTCCTGCCACCTGAGCTTAAAAGCAGGGATTTAAAATAGTGAAAATGAGAAGTGTGCAGTGTGGATGCCTGAGACTTCTCGCTTGGATGCAAACGCAAGGCAGGTTAGGTGTGCCAAGGGAGTTCACAGAAAATTGCACACAGATGCCTTTAATTCTAAAACTAACCAGAACACGACCCTAGGATATGCCTAAACTTTAACCCCTTCCTTTGCTGTCTTTGCCACATAAGAGGGAACGAGGGTAGAATTGCAGTTGTTGTTTTTATGGTTCTTAGTATCCATTGCAAAATACATTCCAATAAAGGACACAAATGTGGATTGTTTAGTGGCATGGATGATAGAAAGAAGCTTCAGAGGGGTTGAGGAAGGACCTCTGGGCAGCACCAATGAGCTTTCCCTCTTTGGAATAAGCATATCTTTCTGCCTGATAGGTATTTTTATTTATTTCGTTTTTAGGTTGAGCATAGCAGGTATGTATGGGGGCTTTTAACCATGCCCACCTCAAGCCCATCACTATTACTCGTTCGTGGGCTAGCCTTTCAAAAATTCTTTGTTATCATTGGTAAATGCTTTACGTTTGTCCCTCCTTCGGGCAGTGTTGTTACTGCCTTGGCCACCGACCCTGTTACATTAATAATTGCACATTTGCCAATATGTTTGACTGTGAGCAAACTTCTTTTTCCTTTTGTGTCTCTCCTTCCCGCTCATGCTCATGGCGGCCGTTGCGCTGTGAATTGACTTGCATATGTCAACTGTTTTACTTTACATTTTCAATTTATGTGGCAAACGGTAGACCCATTGCATTGAAAATGCTTGTTATGTAGTGGAGGCATACACCCAAAGGACCTTTCACAAGTAGAAGAGTAAGAACATTAGTTATGAATTTCTTTTTAACGTCATGACTTTAGTTTGCAGTTCAGTTTGAAGTTAGAGGGACAGATTTATTAAGGCTTTGCATCCCCCTGCGCAAGTGCAATTTATCAAGCCACCTTGCATGACCCTGCATGGCTTTATAAATCTGGAGTAACTCAAAGCAGCGCAAATTGCTGCCTTGTTTACACTACCCTGGGGGGTGCTACATGGGTGGAGGGTGGGCGTTTCCACGCATCACCCATATATTTTGCCACATTTTCAGATTTACCATTAGTGGAAGACCACGGAATGTGTCAAAATCCTACGCTTCCTTGGAGGAGGTGTGACGAGGAGAAATACGTTTATTTCTCCTCATTTTTCCTACTTTTATGTGTGTGCTGCAGCACACAGAGACAGAGGAAAATGCCTCTGAGGATTGTTTTTGCGTAGGAAGGTGTCCCTTCCTGCACAAAAACAATCCTGCCTAGAATGCAGGCAGCCTTCCAGCACGGTGCAAGGGTGCCTGCGATGGTGCTAAGCAGCCAAAAGTGCACCAGCGTTGGGAAAGGACAGTCATGTTAAATACAGCGCATTCATGCCCTTTCCCTTTCAGGCAGCGCGGCAAGGCTTGCTTTGGTGCGCTGCTGAAAACATGATAAATATGGGCAGTAGCGTTTACCGTGGTATGATTTCATGTATAGTCAAATATGATCAGTCTAGTGTAGTAGCACCAGAAGTAGGTGATTAGTTTCCACGGGGATGTGAAATGATCAATTGAGGAAAGAGAGTGTAGTCGGTGTCATGAAGGGTAGGCAGACGAACTGAAGCGAGGGGAGGAGAGGGTAAAGCAGAGTAGAAGATTACCAACCTCAGGATAAAATTCACCTATTTCCTCTAGGGAGGAAATTGAAAAGTCCAGATTCAACTACCTGGCAGGTCAGCAAGACTCAAGAATTAAATTATCGTGCAACTGTGGAGCTTCAGGGTGTGTTAAAGTGACGGAGTGGCTGTTTTTTTCAGGCTGCTGCCATCGTGACCGCTCAGATGAAATTTGTGGTTGACCACTAACAATTGGTTCCTAATGGATCTGATTCTGTTATATGTTTTTTTAGCGGTAAATGCATATCCCGAAGGAAAAACAATGGTGCCACCCAGTCTAAAGAAAAGAGCAATTATCTTTTCCCAGAATCACCAACAATAAGCGTTCTAGAATGTTTCTTTGAAGATGTCCGCTGCAGTTTTGTGATGCAGTTTGACATCATTCCGTGGATGGCCCTTTAAATAAACATGCCAACTGAAACCCATGAACATTATTCATTGGATTCAGTTGGCATCAATTGCCACTTAAAAATGCAGATGGAATTAACTACACCTTTCTCCTTGGCAGTTAAATCGATGTCTAAAAGCCCACGGGCAGGCAACTGAAGAAAACATTATTAACTGGCCAACTGGAATGTGTGCCAGAGCAGCAAAACGCCAGCCTGGTTTACCATCCAGTTATTTTTCCAAAGTTATGAACAGGGTAAACTATTCTGAATGTATCAATAAAGCCACTGCTTGTGAAATGGTGGCCTGGTCTATCAGGAACGAGTTGTTCACAATTCAAGATGTTCTTTCCAGGAACTGGTTTGGAGTAGCACTGCCAAGTTCCTCAGTGATGGATAGCAAAGCACACCCCATTGCGTGGGTTTTAACAGAGCAGCACCGTCACTGTCTGCATTCAAAGCACTAGGGAACACTTTGGTGGTACTTCAGACAGATTCCTGGATTTGTGTCCCTAGTTTAATTCTGGGAGTGGCCCCATAACTATAGGTGCCTAACAGCAGACTGGTTTCCTGCCACACCCTAGTTACTAGACCGTTGAGTATAAATCTATTTTTTATTCATGAACCATGCACTCTGTGTGTGACACTTTCTTACATTGTCGCCTAATTAGGATCAGCCAGTGTTGACCCTAACCTCAAGAATGTGTCCCAACATTTCCTTGGTTCTGAAGAGACTCTAATATCCTTCCCAGGGTTGAAATGTTGTCAACATATTGTACAAACCTTTGGCCAAAAGCAGCTTAGGTCCCTCATTAGCGGCTGCTTCTTTAGGGTGCGGGGGCTCCGCCCTTGGAATTTTCTGAATTATTGCACCAGTATTGTATTGCCATCTTCAACTCTAAGTTTAAAAGTAGCAATTTTACAATCAGTGTTAAAGTTGGCAGTACGATGGCACAATTCAATATTAGCTGGCTGTCGTTCTCTGCCGCTCGCTTTTGCGAGAACCAGGCAGCCACTGTTTAACATGCATAGTGTGGATGTGCTTGGTGTCTTCGGGTGCTGTATTTACAGCTGGGTGACAGCTTAACTCTTTCCAGTCCAGGCCTGCCGATTTAGTGGGTCTTCAGAGGCACCCCTTTTATAATGTGCAGAAGTGTGATTTTGAAAGGTCGCCCTGGGTGCTTTAGGTTTAATCCCTGTACTGACATGTCAATCATTGCTGCCTCTGACGTTGGGGTCACGTGCAGTTAACTCTGCCTCACTGCGCATGATCCAGCTCAGGATGTGAACACCAGGCCCTTGCTCATGCACCCTGCCCACAGATAAGCCCTTCTTTAACATATGGTATTGTTTCAGGTTAGTCATTAAGCTATTACACACCTGCCAGTGCAACAATTTAATGCCTTAACCTGGAACACTTTTGCATGTTAAAGTAAAATTGTGGGCCAGATGTATCAAACTATTTTGTATTCGCAAATGGAGCGAATCTCAAATGTAAAATAGCCTTTTACAATGTATGAAAGGCATTCACAGTGCATTTTTAGGGAATTGCAAAAATAGCGATTTCCTAAAATTGTGACTCTATTTTGTGAATCGCAAATTGTGATTCACAAATAAGGAATCGCAAATTAAATATATGAAGCTTTCGCAAATTGCGAATAGTCACAAAACAGGGATTTTGCATGTGCAATTTACCACCAACTGAAATCAGGTGGTAATCAGGTGCGGGCCTATAAAAAGAAGTGCACAGTGTGTCGCTTAGGCTCTCATTATTCTAATGAGACTACTGGATTTTGAGCAGCAGAATCGCCTGCGGTGTGGGAGACTGTGGGGGTCATTCTGACCTCGGCGGTAAAAGGCTCCTACCGCCGGTCAGAAGACCGCCATTCTACCGCCGCGGCCGCGGAAAGCCGCCACGGTCATTCTGACCAACAACTGCCAAGCCGCCAAAAACCTGACATCCACGGAAGGCCGCCTCATCAGCGGGCAGCGATAAACTGGAGATGACCAAACCCCCACCGCCACGCCAACACAAACACGCCCATGCCATTACGACCCACCAATCCACACGGCGGTCTTTCAGCCGCGGTATTCCATTGGCGGTACACCCCGCCGCGGTCAAAATACACACCCAGGCTCCAAAACCCAGCCACATTGGACAATTTGAAATACACACACCTGATACACATACAAACACCACTCCCACACATCCAAGCAACTATAAAACACACACCCACATCACCCACAAACCCCCACTAGTTGGAAATCGGAGAGAAGGCGAGAGAGAGAGAGAGAGAGAGAGAGAGAACATCAATCTAAAACCCCAACACACACAGGAACCCAACATCATCAACCACACCACATCTACGCACACATCACCACACACCACCACTCACATCACCGCAAACACCACCCCACACCTCATCCACACCACCCCATGGCACCCCAAAGACACCCCAGGTTTTCTGACCAAGAACTCCGGGTCATGGTGGAGGAAATCATAAGGGTAGAGCCCCAGCTCTTCGGCACACAGGTGCAACACACCACAATAGCCAGGAAGGCAGAGCTATGGCAGAGGATTGTCGACAGGGTCAACGCGGTGGGACAGCATCCCATAAACCGGGAAGACATCAGAAAGCGCTGGAACGACCTACGGGGGAAGGTACGGTCGATGGTCTCCAGACACAACATCGCTGTGCAGAGGACTGGCGGCGGACCACCACCCACCCCTCCCGAATTCACAGCATGGGAGCAAGAGGTCTTCAACATCCTGCATCCTGCGGGCCTCGCTGGAGTAGCCGGAGGAATGGACTCTGGTAAGTCTAGTCTCAACTACTCCCCCCCCCAACCACAAGCATGCCAACCCACACCCCCACCCTCACCCCCAACCGCCCAGCACACAGCCTCCCTGCCAATGTCTCACCAGCACAACCCACCCAACCCAAAACCAAACCCTGAATGCCAACACAAACCATGGACACCCATCACCTATGCATGACCACTGCACATACCCATCCCCCCCACAAACCACCCTCAAAACTCCTGCCACAAGGGGATGCCAGCACTGGGGGACAAGGGCACCCACAAATCGCACACCATGGAACACACAGAAGCAATAACCATACTCTTTCACCCCTGCAGGGCCCGAACGCCAACACACCGGCCAGGAGGGTCCAGATATGTCCATCCCACCCCCAGAACAGGCCCGCAGTGAGGACAGCAGCTCTGTCGACCTGGAACCTGATGACCAGCCCGGACCATCGGGGACCTCTGGACAGTCGGTTCCCCACACACAGACACAGGCCACAGCAGACCTAACCCCCTCTGGGAATATCAGCACCGCTCCCACCCAGCGGGCCCATGCCTCTGTCTCCAGGACAGGTCAATCAGCGGTGTGTCCGCCACTACAGGGCACCCAGGCTGACCCAACACCCCAACAACAACAGGGACCTGGGGGCAGTGGTAGCGGGCACACTGTCCAGGGGACAGAGGCCCGGGGAAACAGGGCAACTGGGAGGGCTGCAGTGCGACAGGGGGGGGAGGACAGGCCCAGGGAACCGACTCTCCAAGAGGCCCTCACCACCATCAAGGGAGCATACCACCGCTCCCAGGAGACAATGGCGACGGTAATGGCCAGGTTCCAGGAGATCCAGGCACAGCAGGAGGAACGGTACATGGGGTACAGAGAGGAGCTCAGGAACATCGTCCAGGCCCTGAACCTAATAGTCACCACATTGCGGGACCATGTGGCACCCCAAAGGGCCCCTGTCCCCAGCCCGGACCAGGAACAGCCTACCACCTCCGCCGGCGCTAGTGGACAGGAGGCCCCCACACAACGACGGGCCACCAGAACCCCACCTCCTGCTGAAGATCAACCACCCCGCAAGAGGAGCCTGAGATCACAAAGGAAGACAGAGTAGGATGCCTAAGATCCCCCCGGATGTCATTCCACTGTCCCACATCGTCACCCTGTCCAACCTTGAACTGCCCCTGCTCCATCCTTCCACAGGCATATGGACAATGCACCTGTGCGAGCGAGAACTGGACTCTGCCATGGACATCACTCCACCCCCACCCATCACCGTTTTACTATCATGGACCTATATGTAGCACTTTAAATAAATCACTTATTGCACATAAAACACTCAGGAGTCTGCTTGTATTCTTAACAAATGTATTATGCATAACGGGTCAAAAACGTGCAGTTACTTTGTGATGACAACATACCAATGTCAATTTGCTTTACTCCATTGCCGAACAAACCAGATGTCATGCAGTGGGTCATACAGCTCTGAAAAGCCAAGGGAAAGTCACAATTCAGTTGAAATGAACTGGGGGGAAACACAGAAAGTAGAGATGCAGGAGGCCAGAAGGAAATGTAAAATGACGTGGGGGATTCTTACCTGGGTGCTACTGAAAATACTGTTGTATGACCGTGTCCCTGTTGTCCGTGTCGTCCCCGTCGTCTTCCTCCTCTTCACTCTCCACAGGCTCCACAGCTGCTACAACACCACCATCTGGACCATCCTCCGGCAGGAAAGGCACCTGGCGTCGCAAAGCCAGGTTGTGAAGCATACAGCAGGCCACGATGATATGGCACACCTTCTTTGGTGAGTACATGAGGGATCCCCCTGTCATATGCAGGCACCTAAACCTGGCCTTCAGGAGGCCGAAGGTCCTTTCTATGATCCTCCTAGATCGCCCATGGGCCTCATTGTACCGTTCCTCTGCCCTGGTCCGGGGATTCCTCACTGGGGTCAGTAGCCACGGCAGGTTGGGGTAACCAGAGTCACCAATTAGCCACACACGGTGTCTCTGTAGCTGTTCCATCACATAGGGGATGCTGCTATTTCGCATAACATACGCGTCATGCACTGACCCAGGGAACTTGGCATTTACATGGGAGATGTACTGGTCAGCCAAACAGACCACCTGGACATTCATAGAATGGTAACTTTTCCTGTTTCTGTACATCTGCTCATCGTCTTTTGGGGGTACTAAGGCCACATGGGTCCCATCAATGGCACCAATGATGTTGGGGATATGTCCAAGGGCATAGAAGTCAGCCTTCACAGTGGCCAAATCACCCTCCTCAGGGAAAATTATGTAGCTACGCATGTACTTCGTCAGGGCAGACAACACTCTGGACAAAACCTTAGAAAACATAGGCTGAGACATCCCTGATGACATGGCCACTGTTGTCTGAAAAGACCCACTTGCCAAGAAATGGAGGACTGACAGAACCTGCACCAGAGGGGGAATTCCTGTGGGTTGGCGGATGGGGGACATCAGTGCTGGCTCCAGCTGGGCACACAGTTCATGTATAGTGGCTCGAATCAAGTCGGTATCGAAGTATTATATGACGTTCCTCCATTGTCGACAGGTCCACCAGCGGTCGGTACACAGGAGGATTCATCCTTCTCCTCGCAAGTCCCAGCGGACGGTGCCTAGGAAGGACAACATGGAGCACAGAGTCAAACAACCCACAGGTACATAACTACAGCTTGCACAGTACACGATTGTCAATGCATTGAATGGCTTGTATGAGTGGCAATGCAAGGCCTAGGCCTGTGTGACGCAGTAGTAATTAAGCCCTGTGGCCCCTGGTAATGGCGGCTGCCTGACCTGAGAAGTGTGACAATGGGATGTGAGGTCAATGCGCTGGCGTGACACACCGTGGCGGTAGGCGGTCGAAGACCGTGGCGCAAAGCCGCATTGGTTAACATCAAATCCTATAGGTTTCGCGGGCCAATGACTAGCTGCGCCGGCGGTCGCGGAACGCACCGCGGCGGTACGCGCCGCCGCGGGCGTGACCGCCATTTTCTATCTGATTAATCACTCGAGACCTGATCATCCACAGGAGAGGACCTATACTGCAAGTGCTGCTGTGACCTCGGTCTGGGAGATACAATGGCTGCTGCGACTGGGGAAAGGGCCCCTGCCTTCACGACAGAAGAATTGGAGAAACTTGTGGATGGGGTCCTGCCCCAGTATGCGCGACTCTACGGTCCTCCAGACCAACAGGTAAGTACACTGTGTGCACGTTGCATGGGCTATGCCTGGGTTGTGTATGGTTGATGTAAGATGGTGGGGTGGGGAGCGAATGAGGAGTGCAAGGCACGACAGATGAGAGCATGTGCCACATGGCAAGGTTGGGGAGGGGGGCCAATCGCATCTATCATGCGGAAAATTGATGATATTTCAATTTCCACCCTGTACATGTCAAATAGGTCAGCGCCCATCAGAAGATCGACATTTGGCGTGCCATCGCCAAGGAAGTCCGGACCCTGGGGGTCCACAACAGACGGGGCACCCACTGCCGCAAGAGGTGGGAGGACATCCGCCGCGGGACCAGGAAGACCGCCGAGTCACTGCTGGGGATGGCCTCCCAACCTAGGAGGGGTGCCAGCCGTACCCTGACCCCCCTGATGTCCCGGATCCTGGCGGTGGCCTACCCTGATTTGGATGGGCGCGTGACGACATCACAGCAGACACAAGGGGGTGAGTACCAGCACATTCAGCTATCTTTACACGCAGTGGAGGCGTCTGTGTGGGGGAGGAGGGCTGTGGGTGACATTAGGCCAGGGCGCTTTCTGTAGTGTAGTCCCCTCCTTTAGGCATGGCCCTGTGCCCCCGCCCCCAACCTCCTGTACGGTGCCAGGTACAGCTAGCCATGGTCCTGCATCACCCATGTGCGCGTCTGTTGTCCCTAGACCTGTTGGCCCAGTCACAAGTACTCAGTAGTGTACCCCGATTGCGCGGCTTAGTGCATGAGGCTCCTGTGTCTGTCCTCTCCGCCAACGGTGTTGACAATGCATGTACTCAACCTATTATTATGTCTCCCCCCTCCCTTCTTGTGCATGTGTGCTTCAGCATCATCAGGCGGAGGAGACTTGGCACCGGAGCACGAGGGAGCTGCGACTCACAAGGCCCCCGTGGGCCATGGCACAGACACCGAGGCCACGAGTGATACGGAGGGCGAGGGGAGCTTCACAACGGGGAGCCGTGGTGAAACCAGCGACACCAACACGTCCTCGGAAGGGAGCTCCCTAGCGGTGGTGGCAACATCCATGCCCCCCGCCTCTACAGGTATAGCCGCCACCCAGCGCACCAGCTCCGCCCTCCCAGCAGCCCCTCAGCCTACGCTCCGTGCCCGCACGCCCAAGAAGGCGGGCGTCTCCTTCGCCCCAGGCACCTCAGGCCCTGCCACTGTTACCCCTGCTGCCCTCAGTGAGGAGGTCATTGACCTCCTGAGGACCATCATTGTTGGGCAGACTACCCTTTTGAATGCCATCCAGGGGGTAGAGAGGGAGGTGCATCGTAGCAATGCATACCTGGAGGGCATTCATTTGGGTCAGTCTGCCCATCAACGATCGTTCAATTCTCTGGCCTCAGCACTGACGGCAGCCATTGTCCCTGTTTCCAGCCTCCCTCTTCTAACTGCCTCCACCCTGTCTCTGTCTCCTGTTCCTCTGCCTATCCCACCCACACCATCAGACCAGCCTGCACACACCTCAACACCCAAGGGCAGCTCTTCCAGACATAAGCACCACAGATCACACAAACATTCACCCAAGCAACACCCAGATGCAGACATGCCAACAGCCACTACCACCTCTGTGTCCCCCACCTCCTCGTCTCCCTCCTCCCTCCCTGTGACATCGCCACTCACACCTGCATGCACACCACCAACAGCCAGTACACCCATCACCAGCACACCCTCCAGTACAGTCCGCACACGTGCAGTCACCACCCCCACTGCCGTTTACACGTCCCCTGTGTCCTCTCCCACTGTGTCTGTCACCCCCTCTTCCAAGACACACAAACGCAGGCAGCCACTCACCCAACAGCCAACCACCTCACGACAGCCTGCAGCCCATGCACCTTCACCCAAGGACAGCACACCTGACTCTCCTACAACCACCTCCTCTTCCTCCACTCCCATAACCACTGCACCTACCTTTTACCTTGGTCCTAAAAAGTGTTACCTCTCCAATCTTGACCTCTTTCCCTCACCTGACCCACCCCCTCCATCTGCTAAGAGTACCAAAAGCACCTCAGCCACCACCAGCCCGGGTTCACGTGTCAGCGTCGTCCATGGATTTTGGAGTCCCCCCTTTGCCAGCAGTGAGACATCGGTCAGCAGCAAGGGGACAGCCAGCCCCCCCCCCCTGGAAAGAGGACCCGGAAAGTGAGGGGCCGCCGCGGGAGGAGTGCCACGGCTGCCCCCAAGGACCAAAGTTCGGACACTTCACCTGCCACAACATCCAGGGGAGGCAAGGCCCAGAGAGCCACAGCGAAGGAGGGCAAGGGCAGCAGGGCAGAGAAGTCAGGCAGCAGGAGCGCGGACCAGGAGGGCCCCACAAGCCCCATCCCGGGTGTGAGGGAGGACACCCAAGGGCTCAGGACATCGTCACCGAAGGGTCCAGCAACTACACGGTCGGAGGGCGACTGAGCAGGGAGTCCTGCCCAGGTCAGACTCCCTGGAATTACAGGCCAGGCACTGCTGAAGAGGGCCCGCCTTCCTGAAAGGCACCGCTGAAGAGGGCCCCGCCGTCCTGAAGGGCACCGCTGAAGAGGGCCCTGCCAAGACAGGCCCCGCTCCGCTGGGCCCCGCCGTCTCAAGCACCGCTCCGCTGGGCCCTTCCTGTTAAGCACCGCTCCGCTGGGCCCTTCATCTCAGGCACCGCTCCGCTGGGGCCCGCCGTCTCAAGCACCGCTCCGCTGGGCCCCGCCGTCTCAAGCACCGCTCTGCTGGGCCCTTCATCTCTGCACCGCTCTGCTGGGCCCTTCATCTCTGCACCGCTCCGCTGGGCCCTTCATCTCAAGCACCGCTCCGCTGGGCCCTTCATCTCTGCACCGCTTCGCTGGGCCCTTCATCTGAAGCACCGCTCCGCTGGGACCTTCATCTCAAGCACCGCTCCGCTGGGCCCTTCATCTCAAGCACCGCTCCGCTGGGCCCTTCATCTCAGGCACCGCTCCGCTGGGCCCCGCCGTCTCAAGCACCGCTCCGCTGGGCCCTTCCTGTCAAGCACCGCTCCGCTGGGCCCTTCATCTCAAGCACCGCTCCGCTGGGCCCTTCATCTCAGGCACCGCTCCGCTGGGCCCCGCCGTCTCAAGCACCGCTCCGCTGGGCCCTTCCTGTCAAGCACCGCTCCGCTGGGCCCTTCATCTCAAGCACCGCTCTGCTGGGCCCTTCATCTCAGGCACCGCTCCGCTGGGCCCTTCCTGTCAAGCACCGCTTCGCTGGGCCCTTCCTGTCAAGCACCGCTCCGCTGGGCCCTTCATCTCAAGCACCGCTCCGCTGGGCCCTTCATCTCAAGCACCGCTCCGCTGGGCCCTTCATCTCAAGCACCGCTCCGCTGGGCCCCGCCGTCTCAAGCGCCGCTCCGCTGGGCCCTTCATCTCAAGCACCGCTCCGCTGGGCCCTTCATCTCAAGCACCGCTCCGCTGGGCCCTTCATCTCAAGCACCGCTCCGCTGGGCCCTTCATCTCAGGCACCGCTCCGCTGGGCCCTTCATCTCAGGCACCGCTCCGCTGGGCCCCGCCGTCTTAAGCACTGCTCCGCTGGGACCTTCATCTCAAGCACCGCTCTGTTGGGCCCTTCATCTCAAGCACGGCTCCGCTGGGCCCTTCATCTCAAGCACCGCTCCGCTGGTCCCTTCATCTCAAGCACCGCTCCGCTGGGCCCTTCATCTCAGGCACCGCTCCGCTGGGCCCCGCCGTCTCAAGCACCGCTCCGCTGGGCCCCGCCGTCTCAAGCACCGCTCCGCTGGGCCCTTCATCTCAAGCACCGCTCCGCTGGGCCCTTCATCTCAAGCACCGCTCCGCTGGGCCCTTCATCTCAAGCACCGCTCCGCTGGGCCCTTCATCTCAGGCACCGCTCCGCTGGGCCCCGCCGTCTCAAGCACCGCTCCGCTGGGCCCTTCATCTCAAGCACCGCTCCGCTGGGCCCTTCATCTCAAGCACCGCTCCGCTGGGCCCTTCATCTCAGGCACCGCTCCGCTGGGCCCCGCCGTCTCATGCAGCACTGGGCCAATGACTGTGCCGGTTCTGTGTCGTGCTAATGTTCACGCTGCACTCGGCCCACCCTGCCTCCTCCATTGCCTGTGGAGACTGTTATCCACTTGATGGACTGTGACTTTGCACTCCCCAGGATATGACAGTGGTCAAGCCACCCACTTGTGAGACTTGAGAGACTGTGGCTTTGCACTCCCCATGATATGACAGTGGGCAAGCCACCCACTGTAGAGACTTGAGAGACTGTGACTTTGCACTCCCCAGGATATGACAGTGGGCAAGCCACCCACTTGTGAGACTTGAGAGACTGTGGCTTTGCACTCCCCAGGATATGACAGTGGGCAAGCCACCCACTTGTGAGACTTGAGAGACTGTGGCTTTGCACTCCCCAGGATATGACAGTGGGCAAGCCACCCACTGTAGAGACTTGAGAGACTGTGGCTTTGCACTCCCCAGGATTGGACGGTGGGCATGGTGGCCCCTTCTTGGATCTGGCGTCGTGGACTCATGTGGCTGTGGTGCCCCTCCTTCCCTTCCCCCTGAGGTGCCTGTAGTTTTGTCATGTGATGCCCCTGCAGTGTTCTCTCCAACGGACTCAGGTCTCGTTTGTGGGCTTTGCCCATGTGTTGATACACTTCGGCCCACGGACATTTGCATTTTCTGTGACTGTGCGGGACTTTCTGCCTCTATTTCTCGGTCACGCAATGTTTACATTAGATAATATTTCCATCATTTTCCTATTTTGCCATGTCTTCAATGAACCTATTTTGTACATAAATGTTGTTTCTCACTTGTATCATATCTTTTCGTTATTCCGGGGGGTTTGGGTGGGGTCACTTTGACTTGGTGCTCTGCATTGGTGTGTAGATAGTTGGGGGGTGGGTGTGATGCGTACGTGTGTGCCCGTAACCCTTCCTCCTCCCCCCCTCCCCTGTGTCGTAGGTGCGGTACTCACCGTTGTCGTCTGCGCCGGAGTTCGTACTCGTGGTAGATGAGCAGGTAGACGAGAGCGGGTAGGATGTGTAATTCGGGCTCCATGCTGTCCTCCGTCCTCGTGGAGTGTATAGAGGTGAGCGTTTTCCCGTTCGTAGTCTGTTTCCGCCGTGTTTTTATCGGCGGGGCTCTCGCCCCGGATGAGGTGGCGGATTGGTGAGTTGTGATAGGGTGGGCGGTACTTTGTCTGCCGCCTGCCTGTTGGCGGTGACCGCCGCGCTGTTTGTCTGTCCCGCCGTGGCGGTCGGAGTGGTAAAGGGCTGTGTTGGCGGTTCCCGCCAGGGTCAGAATTCCATTTTTTGAACCGCCAGCCTGTTGGCGGATTGGCCGCCGCTTTATCACCGACCGCCAGGGTCAGAATGACCCCCTGTGTCTTAACCCACTACAGGTGACGCCTGTCACCCTAATCTGGGTTTTGCTAACTAGCAGTGCCTCATCTCTACCCAAGAGCAGGGATGATTAGTAGTTGATTTCTCAGGGAAATTGTGGTCACTCAGGTCTCATCCGTTTCTCTCAGTTACATTAGCCTCACGTACACAATTACAAACAGAGGCAGTATATGTTTCAATAAGGTTTTTATGAAGCGATTGCATTTTAGATAGCAAAGCATGTACTGCAATAACCAGGACGAAACATCATGACAAGATTAGGATTGTGACAAGGACAGTGAAGCATAGAAATAACGTTACCATATTGTCACTACAGTCAATAGACTAATTCCTACCTAGGCTATAATAAAGCACAGCATGTTAAGCTCAAGTTCTGCCCTTCAGGTTCCCCTGGGAAGACATCATCCCCCATACCTGTGCAAAGGCCTGAAGTCTGCATAAGCAGCTGCAGCGAAGCATTCAGCAATCAGCAATCAGCATACAGTTGTGGTTCTCTGGCTGGAATCTCCCTCTAACGTGTAAGGGATAAGGATGTGTTTTTATAGTAAAACAGCTGATGTTCTAAGAAAATGTCCATATGCAAGGATGTGTGTTTTTCTATGACTGTCAGAGACAAAACTTTTACCACGTTCACCGGCAATCTATCTTACTGCAGCCTTGAAAGAAGCACAGAGCGAACAAAAATGTTTTGTTTAAGAACGTAGTGCCGGCCTAAGCAAACACAGCTAGATAGAAATAGATAAAACAAGACCGCAAAAGTGGCTATTGTTAAAATAATAAACAAAGCTGAATAAAATATATCTTGGTTAAAGTGCACAGCGGCAGGCCTAGTGTGCTAAAATAGCGTGTATGGAGCTATAACTAAAGTGGCCACGCAACACCCTCCCCTTGTCGGTTGAAGGTGGTTTAAAGCCTAAATATATATATAAAAGCTACTAAGACTCAACCTAAGATATATGTGTACAAAATGTCAATAATGACAAGCTAAAAGGGCACATGAGCATATAAAAGGACAATTTAAAATGGTAGCATGTGGCGTAAAAGAGGCCAAATCAAGAGGCAAAGTCATTTTGAAACTTGCCAATTGGATCTTGGACAATGGAGGACAGGAAATCTGCCACTTCGGCAGGTGTTAAAGTTGGAAAGGCATCGCTGAGAAGGACCAAGGAGCAGTTGTGTTCCATAGCCTGAGCCTCACCCAAGGCAGCAGCATTCCGTGGTGAGCCAAGTAATGAGTTAAGAGCCGCATCCTCCAGGAAGGGCAACTCATAAGCAGCTTCCCATAGCAAACGCACCCTCAACGCACATGTCCAGTAATGAACCCTCAACGAGAACATCAACAGATCAGCGTCCAATAAAAGCAAGCGTTGCATAGAAAGGCAAACTTTCAGTGCATGTTCGAACGAGCACCAGAGGCCCCGAAACACGCGCTGCACACAAACCAGTCACAGTCCAATTCCCCCAGAAGTGCTGCTGCAAAATACTGCATCATGGGTTCACAACACAGCTGCGCTGTTGGGAGCACTTTCATTCCTTCTTGTTGCGACAGGACAGCCATTGCGCATGAAAAGTAGCAACAGCAAAATGCCAACTAATATAGCCAAAGTTTTGGGAAATCCCCCAAAAATACAGGAGAATATTGAGTGGATGGCTGATGGTTTCAAACCAAATATGGAGCAGCATGTAACAATCTTAGAGACCGAAACAACATAAACGATTCCGGCTTGCATCCCACAACAGTCTTCACTATTGAGGAGAACATAGCTGCCATTTGAAAGCACCTGGAACGTAGGTATAATCAAGGGGCCTGGAACTCCCTTCAGATAACAAGCCAAGTTTGCTGCAGACGCGTTACACGCGTTACACACCCCATGCAAGCACAGCTGTTTACAAACCGTCGAATGGCTAACAGAAGTCTCGCATTCACTACCGATAAGAAAGACCTCTTTCATGCCACTGAGATATTTGCACGAGAAGGGTAGTTCCCACACCTCATGGATGTAACTATCTACCAGCCTTTCATATCTGCCTACCGGAGTGTGTTTTAAACAGGACGTGAATTAAAGTGTGGAAATAGGCAGATTAATGACCCCATGTATTAACCACTCAGCAGATGGTATTTCAGCCACAGTAAAAGGCAACTTTTCTAATTTTTCGATGTTTAACATGACATAAGTCGTTTCTTAGCCATTAGTTGTTGCTGTCTTGTTAAATTAAGTGTAGAAAATATGTCCCTTGCGCTAACGTGTTGCTAAGGAACGCAACCTGCCTTCAATGTTTGAAGTGTCCAACCCAACTGAATAATGGACCTTAGTTGACTCTGTCCATGGTGTAAGGAAGACATATCTGTTTGTATAATGTCTATAGCAGAAGAGATGATGTTATTTAAAGTGTATATCCGGTCGGACAAGGTATTAATCCCATTATCTACAACAGCTAATGCCTTCTGTAAAATCTTTTGGTTTAGTTGCCTTAACTGGGCAGCAGCTTCTTGTTGGGAAAGCTTCCAAATCTCATTATATACTTCATATCAGAAGCACTTTCTGAGTTGTTTTCTGGGGCCTAACAGAAAGTCCTGTAAGTCGGTGTTATTAGACAGGAGACTGAGGTGTTCTCTAACTGCATCTATTGAGGAACTTTTCAACCATTGCTGGCATAATTTCCCTACAATGTATGTTGTTACTATACCCGAATGTTCAGATGATATATAGCGAGGGTCCAGCCTTCTGGCCCTAAAACTCCCCTTGGAGTTTATAAAACGTTTATGACACCCATTGGTATCTATTGGCCACAATAACCACCTGCCAGGACATGACAGTGAAACATTAAACATGCCATTGTGGACCCATTCATCGAGTTGATCTTCAGTTGCATTGATATACTTCTGCCATTTATACAATTTTGCAGGGGCAGGAATACTGGGCGTGCTCAATTCCTTAATCTTTGCTAAGCCTAAACAACTTGTTTGTTGTACAGGTTCATTTATAAATATCATTTGAACAGGTATTAGGCATGCTCAAAACAAAGCTTCCTTCCCCCTTATTTGCCAAAGTCTAGTTCCCCACACACTTTTTAAGTCAATCAACCTCAGCCAATATTCATAGCCTTCTATAGGCAACCGGGAAACAAAGGGATCCGAATAAATACATTTTGTATTTGTCAATAAAATGTGTACATTTTCTACCAGTGGCAATTTAAAATAATATGACTCAGCATTTTTACTATCGTGCCTAGAAAAATATGCAAACTTTTCTGAGTATATTTTAGAACTCCCTTGTGGTGGAGTCGGACAATGTTCCCATTGTGTGTAATTAAAAACAGTTTTTGGGGTACTTGCTCTGTGGATGAAATGCTACCCATAATAATAAAGCAAAACATAACACCATAATTCTCTTTAGATTGA
Source organism: Pleurodeles waltl (assembly GCF_031143425.1). Lineage (NCBI taxonomy): Eukaryota > Metazoa > Chordata > Amphibia > Caudata > Salamandridae > Pleurodeles > Pleurodeles waltl. Next base: position 1,940,534,206 of record NC_090440.1, on the reverse strand, counting down.
TAAACTTCTTCGTTTTCAAATACAGTGTTATACTTCAATTCAGTCTTCATAGAATCAACTGTTTTCACATCCCAATCATCAGAAACAACTCCGGCTATTATAATATCATTCATTGAAAGTTTAAACACATATGGTATATGAATGACCTCTGTGGGGCCATATATATCAAATGTTACTTTATCTCAAACAATCCCATCAGGAATTTTCAGAGCGGAAATGTTCACAAAAGACAAGTTTCTATGGACCTTGTGAGAAGAAAAATTTGGTTTTAGGACCTCATCCACCTATTCAACAGTTGATTTTTCAGGAAGAATATGACCATGTATTAGTAGAAAGAATGTTATAACAAACCCATTCCAAAGTAGCAAAGCCAGTGCAGTCAAAGAAAGCCACAGATAGTTCCATGGAAAAACAAAATAAGTTGCTTTAAGCCAATTTATCAGCTTACGTGGTTTTGACAGTCCAGGTGTCGAAGAGGCGAATGAGTCCAAAACGTTGTCATTGATGTTGGCAAAGTATCCAGAAGCAGTTCGTGCAAAAGCTGGAGCTGTGTTTGTAGGTGGAGTGGGTGTTTCCAATGGTGGTTCAGATTAAAAGACTCCATCCGTTTGCGTTGAAGTTGTGTCAAATCGATCAGTTACTTCTGTATTGTTTGATGTCAGTGGAACCAATGCAAGATCACTTTGCACCCTCACCAAGCTCGGAGAGGTGTCAGTGTTGCTACTTACAACTTGTAGAGGATCTTCTTGACCAGTAGTGAGAGGGATTCAGGAACTATTGGCTGTTCCTTTTGGTCGGCTGTGCAGGATCAGAGACATGGTGTAACTTGACATTGTCGATAAATACAAAGCGGTTTTCTTTAGCACTAGCCAACGGTGGTAGTATGACAGTTCTGGTACCGTGTATTCCCGAGACTGGGACTGGTGCACGAAAGAAAGGACCAAACTTCTTTTTCACAGCAACCTTTTCACGTACTAGATCCCCATCTTTAGGAATCCAGCCTGGAGGTGTTACAGGTACATCCTTAATTCCTGTGGAGGCAGCACTGGCAGAAGCGTTGTCGTCTCTGAACTGTTGCAATTCCTGTAAGACAGTGACACGATCATTTATGTCAAAGGGTGTTTCCATGACCATCAAGATCTGGAACATACATTCGAGTTCCGAACAGACACTCATATGAAGTATGACCCCACAGGGACCTTCTAGGCAGATTGTTAAGTGCTCTCTGGACTTCATACAGGTGATTAAGCCAACTACGACCTGTACCTAAGACTCTGGCTGTTAAGGAATGCTTTAAATCACGGTTTAATCGCTGCACGACACTATTTCCCTTGGGGTGAAATGGAAGACGAGTACTGGAATTGGACCCCCAACAAAGCCATGGCGTCCCTGAATGCCCTTGAGGCAAAAGCAGAGCCCTGGTCCAAGTGGAAAGCCGCAACTGCATATGTACCAATAAAGATTCGCAAATCTTTAGTAAAAGTCCGAGTGTCAGCCAAGCATTGTGGCCACACCCATAGAAATCTGGAGCAGGAGGCAACAGTGACTAGGATGTATTTGTATGCACTGTCTATTGTTAGGGGACCACAATGGTCCAAGTACACACATTGTAATGGTTTTGGAAAGGACCCAGCACTTCAAAGTGTTTTTTAGTATCCAAGAACTTATTGTTAAATTTCATCTGAAATCACACAGTTCCACAATCCAATCTCATAGAATCACAGTTTTTTATTAATCCATCATAAAAATACATAATCCATAGCCAACGCGTTTCGTCCTAACGGACTTCTTCCGGGTTAAAGAAATATAAACATATAAAACTATATATCAGTATAACATTGTGCCTAAATCCTAAAGTGCTATACAATTAAAATACTGTGAAAAAACCTTAAAACCACAAAGTACCATCACCATGATTTAGTTATATTATTCCATTCAGTGTTCTCCCATTATCTTATACATCTATGTTATTTTATATTTATATTAAATTTCCTATACAGATTTTATATTCACACCATCCTGATTTTATGATGTATGCACATACATACTGGAGATAGACAAACTAGAAAGAAGATGGTCCATCAGTTCAAAAAACACTTGTATTGCAATAAAGATTCATACTCAATGGTTATTAATCCAAATGTGTACATCAGAAATTGTTTTTACTAAACTTGCTATTGCATATAATTAAAAGAAATGGCAGCCATATTGAAGACCACAGCACTTATGTTCTTTTATTTAAACACTTATTAATTACAATCTAATTGCGGATCATATATTTGTGGCAGCCAATTTCAGATGACATCTATATTCATACAGTCGCATAATTATATGCACTGTCAATTTATAAAGATGGATCAGTTATCAAAATGATGATATTAATTACAATCCCCATTTTTGGGGCATTTACTGAATTCAAATTCTTGATAAAATGAACTTTATATGAATATGCAATGTCATTCCAATAACCACCGAGTCACAATTACATGCCACTTTATTACGTGACCCTTATAGCAATTACAATTTCAGTCAACCTGAAATCCTACCTCATACGTTAAAATGTGTCACGTGCTCCCCAACGGGACGTAATTTAAGTGACATGCCACCAAAACTGCTCATGTGTTCCTACCACGTTTATATACCTGTGAATCCTTTCACGGCCTTATTACAGACCGCATACTTATGGCGGCCATTTGAGAGTGGAGTTTACAATCATACATTAATATATTTTTAACAAAATTGGTTTCTCATATTTGATCGATTGCCAAAATCATAGTGCTTATTATAATTTCACTGTTTTATAGCGGCCCACCATGTTGAAAAATCTTATCAATTATACCATTATTATTAACTTGATTTTACTATTACCGGAATCAATAGAGAGTCATATACAGATATCCTCTCATTCAAGATGATATGTCTGTTATGTTGATTATACTTTCAATTAACCCGAATTCATACCTCTTGCTCCAACCATTTGACGCGCTCCACGGCAGAAAGCCATCTAAACAATATGCCAGCAAAACTGATCGTATGTTCCTACATCGCTTATATACCTTTGAATAACCGCTTACACCTGGAGGGTCCATTACAGGACTCACTCCAGGCCCTATATCCATGGCGGCCATTTTGAAGTGGTGTCTGCCTTCATATGATCATCTAGTTTTTAACAAGGTTAGTTACAAGAATAAATCAATTAGAAACATGATGTTAATTCCAGCTATATTCTTTCATGTCAACATACTAAACTATAGATCCTTATCAATTATCATCTGATACCTCCTCGTTCAAATTAATATATTCAAATTCAACATATTACATGTCCTCAACAAGTATCCCAGGTGGTAATTTTTTAAGTGGTGTCCACCTTCATACGATCATATAGTTTTTAACAGTGTTGATTCCTACAAGTGGATTAATTATGAACAACATGATATTAAATCAAATTATATTCTTTCGTATCGGCATGCAATACTATAAATCCTCATTAAAGTTTGTATGTCAAAGATAACCACATTATGTATCCTAAGCAGTCATTGAACAAGCACTTAACTAAAATTCAATATAAGGGAATATGCCATTCTAGAAACCTCAATAATAATTCCTAAATTTTTTGAATTCATTACTTTTATCCTTTCTTAAAATTAGTTCTTATATAAATCCTATATAAGGGAACACCAATTATTCTTGCCGCCATACTACAGTTCTAATGGCATCAATCAAATCTATAGGAACCAAATATTGCATTGGTTCCATCTTAGCAAAATTGATCTTATTATATAACAAGGTGTCATGATTCCTATATCAACCGTCTATAGCTAGGTCCGTAGTTTTACTATAATTTAACTTTGTCAATTTGAAGACAGTTGAGGACATTTAAATCATCTCGATGAAAAATACAAATTATGCTCCACTGGGTATCTTCTGTTATGAATATCCAAAAAAGAATGTTTCAGAGTTTATTACAATTACCCTTCGGGAAATTGAAAGAATGTATCTAAACAAGTATATAACATCAATTACCCCCTGATTGACACTCAAGTTTCAAAAAAATAATGAAATTCATTATTGACATTTAAACCTTACTGAACTGGTCGTAAATGACTTATCCATTTTGCCTCTGTTTTTCTCAATATTAGTTCTCTATTGCCTCCCCTTTCATGAACAGGAAGAAATACGAGTGTTGAATAAAGGACTAAGGGGGTCATTCCGACCCTGGCGGTCGGTGTTAAAGCGGCGGCCAACCCGCCAACAGGCAGGCGGTCAAAAAAATGGAATTCTGACCCTGGCGGGAACCGCCAACACAACCCGCCCGCAACACTCCGACCGCCACGGCGGGGCAAACAAACAGCGCGGCAGTCACCGCCAACAGACAGGCGGCAGACAATGTACCGCCCACTCTATCACGACCCACCAATCCACCACCTTTTCCGGGGCGGGAGCCCCGCCGATAAAAACACGGTGGAAACAGATCACGAACGGGAAAACGCTCACCTCTATACAGTCCACGAGGAATCTGGACAGCATGGAACCCGAATTAAACATCCTACCAGCGATTGTCTACCTGCTCCTCTACCAGGAGCACGAATGCCGCCGCAGGAGACAACGGTGAGTACTGCACCTACGACACAGGGGAGGGGGGAGGAGAAAAGATTACGGGCACACACATACGCGACCCCCCCCCCCCAAATCCCCACACACCAATGCAGAGCAACAAGTCAGATTTACACCCTCCAAACCCCCCGGAATAATTCAAAGACAAAATAAAATGATCATTAAAATAGAAGTATATTAAAGCATATTTGAACTGAAGTGAAATATTAGATTATTAAAACAAATAAATCACAACATGAAGAATATGAACATAGTCCAAAAGTCCGGCACATATTGGCTACCTCCATTGTCCATGGGCCAATGTGCATAAACACATGGGCAAAGCCCACACACGAAACCCGATTCCATTGGAGAGAACACTGCTGGGGCATCAGATAATAAAACCACAGGCACCTCAGGGGGAAGGGAAGGGGGGGCACCTCAGCCAAATGAGTCCACGACGCCAGATCCACGAGGGGCCTCCATGCCCACTGTACCATCCTGGGGAGTGCAAAGCCACAGTCCATCTGGTGGATTACAGACTCCACTGGTTATGGAGGAGGCATGGAGCCCAGAGTGCTTCGTGAAGCCCTGCCCGACACAGATCCAGCCCTGCCAATGGGCCAGCGGTGCTTCAGATGAAGGCCCCAGCGGAGCGGTGCTTGAGAGGAAGGGCCCAGCGGAGCGGTGCTTGAGATGAAGGGCCCAGCGGAGCGGTGCTTGACAGGAAGGGCCCAGCGGAGCGGTGCTTGACAGGAAGGGCCCAGCGGAGCAGAGCGGTGCAGAGACGGCGGGGCACAGCGGAGCGGTGCTTGAGAGGAAGGCCCCAGCGGAGCGGTGCTTGACAGGAAGGGCCCAGCGGAGCGGTGCAGAGACGGCGGTGCCCAGCGGAGCGGTGCTTGAGATGAAGGGGCCAGAGGAGCGGTGCTTGACAGGAAGGGCCCAGCGGAGCGGTGCAGAGACGGCGGGGCCCAATGGAGCGGTGCTTGAGATGAAGGGCCCAGAGGAGCGGTGCTTGACAGGAAGGGCCCAGCGGAGCGGTGCAGAGACGGCGGGGCCCAGCGGAGCGGTGCTTGACAGGAAGGGCCCGGCGGAGCGGTGCTTGACAGGAAGGGCCCAGCGGAGCGGTGCAGAGACGGCGGGGCCCAGCGAAGCGGTGCTTGAGAGGAAGGCCCCAGCGGAGCGGTGCTTGACAGGAAGGGCCCAGCGGAGCGGTGCAGAGACGGCGGGGCCCAGCGGAGCGGTGCTTGAGATGAAGGGCCCAGCGGAGCGGTGCTTGACAGGAAGGGCCCAGCGGAGCGGTGCTTGACAGGAAGGGCCCAGCGGAGCGGTGCAGAGACGGCGGGGCCCAGCGGAGCGGTGCTTGAGAGGAAGGCCCCAGCGGAGCGGTGCTTGAGAGGAAGGGCCCAGCGGAGCGGTGCTTGACAGGAAGGGCCCAGCGGAGCGGTGCTTGACAGGAAGGGCCCAGCGGAGCGGTGCAGAGACGGTGGGGCACAGCGGAGCGGTGCTTGAGAGGAAGGGCCCAGCGGAGCGGTGCAGAGACGGCGGGACCCACCGGAGCGGTGCTTGAGATGAAGGGCCCGCGGAGCGGTGCTTGACAGGAAGGGTCCAGCAGAGCGGTGCTTGACAGGAAGGGCCCAGCGGAGCGGTGCAGAGACGGCGGGGCCCAGCAGAGCGGTGCTTAAGATGAAGGGCCCAGCGGAGCGGTGCTTGACAGGAAGGGCCCAGCGGAGCGGTGCAGAGACGGCGGGGCCCAGCGGAGCGGTGCTTGACAGGAAGGGCCCAGCGGAGCGGTGCAGAGACGGCAGGGCCCAGCGGAGCGGTGCTTGAGAGGAAGGCCCCAGCGGAGCGGTGCTTGACAGGAAGGGCCCAGCGGAGCGGTGCAGAGACGGCGGGGCCCAGCGGAGCGGTGCTTGAGAGGAAGGCCCCAGCAGAGCGGTGCTTGAGAGGAAGGGCCCAGCGGAGCGGTGCTTAACAGGAAGGGCCCAGTGGAGCGGTGCTTGACAGGAAGGGCCCAGCGGAGCGGTGCAGAGACGGCGGGGCCCAGCGGAGCGGTGCTTGAGATGAAGGGCCCAGTGGAGCGGTGCTTGACAGGAAGGCCCCAGCGGAGCGGTGCTTGACAGGAAGGGCCCAGCGGAGCGGTGCAGAGACGGCGGGGCCCAGCGGAGCGGTGCTTGAGATGAAGGGCCCAGCGGAGCGGTGCTTGACAGGAAGGGCCCAGCGGAGCGGTGCTTGACAGGAAGGGCCCAGCGGAGTGGTGCTTGACAGGAAGGGCCCAGCGGAGCGGTGCAGAGACGGCGGGGCCCAGCGGAGCGGTGCTTGAGAGGAAGGTCCCAGCGGAGCGGTGCTTGAGAGGAAGGGCCAAGCGGAGCGGTGCTTGACAGGAAGGGCCCAGCGGAGCGGTGCTTGACAGGAAGGGCCCAGCGGAGCGGTGCAGAGACGGCAGGGCCCAGCGGAGCGGTGCTTGAGATGAAGGGCCCAGTGGAGCGGTGCTTGACAGGAAGGCCCCAGCGGAGCGGTGCTTGACAGGAAGGGCCCAGCGGAGCGGTGCAGAGACGGCGGGGCCCTGTTCAGCGATTCTTCTCATGGCGGGGCCCTGTTCAGCGGTTCTTCTCACGGCGGGGCCCTGTTCAGAGTTGCTTCTCTTGGCGGGGCCCTGTTCAGCGGTGCTTCTCTTGGCGGGGCCCGGTTCAGCGGTTCTTCTCACGGCGGGGCCCTGTTCAGCGGTTCTTCTCACGGCGGGGCCCTGTTCAGCGGTGCTTCTCTTGGCGGGGCCCTGTTCAGCGGTTCTTCTCACGGCGGGGCCCTGTTCAGCGGTTCTTCTCACGGCGGGGCCCTGTTCAGCGGTTCTTCTCACAGCGGGGCCCAGCGGAGCAGGGCTTCTCACGGCGGGGCCCTGTTCAGCGGTTCTTCTCACAGCGGGGCCCTGTTCAGTGGTGCTTGTCTTGTGTTCCTAGGGAACCAGATCTGGGCAATCATTCCCGCTTAGTCACCATCCGACCTATCGCTTGCGGGGCCCTCCTGTGTTGGACTCCTGGGCCCGTGGGTGTCCTCCGTCACACCCCAAATGGGGCTGGTGGGGCCCTCCTGGGCAGCTCGCCTGCTGCCGGACTTCTTCGCCCTGCTGCCCTTGCCCTCCTTGGACGAATCTCTGGGGCCCTTGCCTCCCTTGGAAGTATCTCTGGGGCCCTTGCCCTCCTTGGACGAATCTCTGGGGCCCTTGCCTCCCTTGGAAGTATCTCTGGGGCCCTTGCCTCCCTTGGAAGTATCTCTGGGGCCCTTGCCCTCCTTGGATGAATCTCTGGGGCCCTTGCCTCCCTTGGTGGATGGGCCAGGTGACGGTGCAAGGCTGGTGTCCTTGGGGGCAGCCGTCTCAGGCCTGTGGCGCCGGCCCTTCACTTTTTTGCTTCTTTTCCCAGGGGGTGGGCTGGCTGTCCCCTTGCTGCTGCCGATGTTCCTGCCCTAGGAGCTGGTGAACTCCAATAGCCCTGAACGATGGTCCTAGTAGGTGCAGGGCTCGTGGTGGCTGAGGTGCTGGTTGGACTCTTACGAGATGGAGGGGGTGGGTCAGTTGTTGGAAAGAGGTCAAGGTTGGAAAGGAAAATAAATTTCGAAAGACAGGGACGGGTAGTTGTAGTGGGTATTGGAGTGGAGGAAGAGGATGTGGTTGTAGGAGAGTCAAGTGTGCTGTCTTTGGGTGCAGGTGCTTGTGACGGAGGCTGTCGTGAGGTGGATGGCTGTTGGGTGGGTGGCTGCCTGCGTTTGTGTGGTTTGGAAGAGGGGATGACAGACACACTGGGAGAGGACACAGGGGACGTGTAAATGGTAGTGGGGGTGGTGACTGCACGTGTGCGGAGTGTTCTGGTGGGTGTGGTGGTGATGGACATACTGGCTGATGGTGGTGTGCATGCAGGTGTGAGTGGAGACGTCACAGGGAGGGAGGAGGGAGACGAGGAGGAGGGGGACACAGTGGAGGCAGTGGGTGTTGCTGTGTCTGCATGTGGATGTTGCTTGGGTGAATGCTTGTGTGATCTGTGGTGCTTATGTCTGGATGAGCTGCCCTTGGGTGTTGATGTGTGTGCAGGCTGGTCTGTAGGTGTGTCTGGGATAGGCAGAGGAACAGGGGAGTGGGACTGGGTTGAGGAAGTTGGAGGGGGGAGGCTAGACACAGGGACAATTGCTGCCGTCAGTGCCGAGGCCAGAGCGTTGAACGATCGCTGATGGGCAGCCTGACCCGAATGAATGCCCTCCAGGTATGCATTGCTCCGATGCACCTCCCTTTCCACCCCCTGGATGGCATTCAAAAGGGTAGACTGCCCAACAATGAGCGTCCGAGGAGGTCTATGACCTCCTCACTGAGGGCAGCAGGGGTAACTGGGGCAGGACCTGAGGTGCCAGGGGCGAAGGAGATGGGCGGCTTCCTGGCCGAGCGGGCACGGGGCGAAAGCTGAGGGGCTGCTGGGAGGGCGGAGCTGGTGCGCTGGGTGGCGGCTGTACCTGTTTTTGCGGTGGGCACGGATGGTGCCGCCACCACAAGGGAGCTCCCTTCCGAGGACGTGTCGGTGTCGCTGACGTCTCCACGGGTCCCCGTTGTGGAGCCCCCCTCGCCCTCCGTCTCACTGGTTAAGTCCGAGTCGGTTGCAGGGCCCTCCGGGCCCATGTGAGATGCAGCTCCCTCGTGCGCCGATGCCACTTCTCCTCCGCCTGATGATGCTAATGCACACATGAGCAGGAAAACCAAAAAATAAGGGGGGGAGAGAAGAAAGAAAGACATGTTGAGTGCATGCATTGGCGGCACCGTTGGCGGAGAGGACAAACACAGAAGCCCCCTGCACTACGCCGTGCACTCGGGGTACACTACTCAATTATTGTGACTTGGCCTACAACTCTATGGACGACAAATGCACACATAGGTGAGCCCGGGCCATGGATAGCTGTACTTAGCACCCTACAGAGGTGGGGGGCGGGGGCACAGGGCCATGTCTAATGGAGGGGCCTAGCCTACAGAAACCGCCCTGGCCTAGAGATAGCCACAGCCCTCCTCCCCCACCCAGACGCCTCCACTGTGCGCTAATATAGCAGAATGTGCTGATACTCACCCCCTTGTGTCTGCTGTGATGTCCTCACGTGCCCATCCAAATCGGGGTAGGCCACCGCCAGGATCCGGGACATCAGGGGGGTCAATTGATGACTGGCACCCCTCCTACGTTGGGAGGCCATCCCCAGCAGAGCCTCGGCAGTCTTTCTGCTCCCGCGGCAGATGTCCTCCCACCTCTTGCGGCAGTGGGTGCCCCGTCTGTTGTGGACCCCCAGGGCCCGGACGTCCTTGGCGATGGCACGCCAAATGTCGATCTTCTGATGGGCGCTGACCTATGTGACATGGACAGGGTGGAAAAAGAAAAATCATCACTTTTCTGCATGGTCGATGTGAGTGGTCCCCCTCCCCAACCTTGCCATGTGGCACATGCTCTCATCTGTCGTGCGTTGCTATCCTCATACGCTCCCCTCCCCACCATCTTACATCCACTCCACTCAACACAGGCATAGCCCATACTACGTGCTCCCAGTGTACTTACCTGTTGGTCTGGAGGACCGTAGAGTAGCGCATACTGGGGGAGGACCCCATCAACGAGTTTATCCAATTCCTCAGATGTGAAGGCAGGGGCCCTTTCCCCAGTCGCAGCAGCCATTGTCTCTTCCAGACCGAGTTCACAGCAGCACTTGCAGTATAGGTCCTCTCCTGTGGATGATCAGGTCTTGAGTGATTAAGCAGATAGAAAATGACGGTCACGCCCGCGGCGGTGCGTACCGCGGCGGTGCGTACCGCGACCGCCGGCGCACATCGTCATTGGCTCCTGAGACCCATAGGGTTCTATGTTAACCAATGCTGCTTTGCGCCGCAGTCTTCGACCGCCTACCGCCACAGTGTGCCACGCCAGCGCATTGACCTCACATCCCATTGTCACACTTCACAGGTCAGGCAGCCGCCATTTCAAGGGCCCACATGGTTGAATTTCTACGGCGTCACACAGGCCTAGGCCTTGCATTGCCACTCATACAAGCCATTCAATGCATAGCGAATCGTGTACTGTGCAAGCTGTGGTTACGTACCTGTGGGTTGCTTGACTCTGTGCTCCATGTTGTCCTTCCTAGGCACCGTCCGCTGGGACTTGCGAGGAGATGGAGGAATCCTCCCGTGTACAGACCGCTGGTGGACCTGTCGACAATGGAAGAATGACATGTCATACTGACATACAGACTTGACCGAGCCACTATACATGAACTGTGTGCCCAGCTGGAGCCAGACCTGATGTCCCCCATTCGCCAACCCACAGGGATTCCCCCTCTGGTGCAGGTTCTGTCAGTACTCCATTTTTTGGCAAGTGGATCATTCCAAACAACAGTGGCCATATCATCAGGGATGTCTCAGCCTATGTTTTCTAAGGTTTTGTCCAGAGTCTGCCCTGATGAAACACATGCGGAGCTACATTGTTTTCCCTGAGGTGGCCGATTTGGCTACAGTGAAGGGTGATTTCTATGCCCTTGGACATATCCCCAACATCATTGGGGCCATTGATGGGACACATGTGGCCTTGGTTCCCCCCAGTGGAAGTGAGCAGGTGTACAGGAACAGAAAAAGTTATCATTCTATGAATGTCCAGGTGGTCTGTTTGGCTGACCAGTACATCTCCCATGTAAATGCCAAGTTTCCTGGGTCAGTGCATGACGCGTACATCATGCGAAATAGCAGCATCCCTTATGTGATGGAACAGCTACAGAGACACCGTGTGTGGCTAATAGGTGACTCTGGTTACCCCAACCTGTCGTGGCTACTTACCCCAGTGAGGAATCCCAGGACAAGGGCAGAGGAACGCTACAATGAGGCCCATGGGCGAACTAGGAGGATTATAGAAAGAACCTTCGGCCTCCTGAAGGCCAGGTTTAGGTGCCTGCATATGACAGGGGGATCCCTAATGTACTCACCAAAGAAGGTGTGCCATATCATCATGGCCTGCTGTATGCTTCACAACCTGGCTTTGCGACGCCAGGTGCCTTTCCTGCAGGAGGATGGTCCAGATGGTGGTGTTGTAGCAGCTGTGGAGCCTGTGGAGAGTGAAGAGGAGGAGGACGACGGGGACGACACAGACAACAGGGACACAGTGATACAACAGTATTTTCTGTAGCACACAGGTACGAATCAACCACGCCATTTTACATTTACTTAAAGTCTCCTGCCTCTCTACTGTCTGAATTCCCCCCCAGTTCCTGTTAACTGAGTTGTGACTTTCCCTTCCGTTTTCAGAGCTGTGGGCCCCACTGCGTGACCTCTGCTTTGTTTGCCCATGTACTACAGCTGTGTGACAGTGGTATGTTGTCATCACAATGTAACTGAACATTTTGGCACCGTTATGTCTAATACATTTGTTCAAATTACAAGCAGACTCCAGATTTTTTTAGTGCAAAAAGTGATTTAATTCAAGTGCTAAATTTATGGAACATGATTGTAAAACGGGGATGGGTGATGGTGGAGTAATGTCCATGGCAGAGTCCAGTTCTCAGTCGCACAGGTGCATTGTCCATATGCCTGTGGAAGGATGGAGCAGGGGCAGTTCAAGGTTGGACAGGGTGACAATGTGGGACAGTGGGATGACATCAGGGGGTATCGTTTGCTGGCGGGGGTCTTGCAATCCTACTCTGTCTTCTTGTGAGATCTCAGGTTCCGCTTGCGGGGTGGTTCTTCTTCTGCAGGAGGTGGGATTCTGGTGGCCCGTCGTTGTGTGGGGGCCTCCTGTCCACTAGCGCTGGCGGAGTTGGTAGGCTGTTCCTGGTCCAGGCTAGTGACAGGGGCCCTTTGTGGTGCCACATGGTCCCGCAATGTGGTGACTATCTGGGTTAGGGCCACGACGATGGTCCCCATTGCGGAACTAATGTTCCTCAGTTCCTCTCGGAACCCCATGTACTGTTGCTCCTGCATGACCTGGATCTCCTGGAACCTGGCCAGTACCGTAGCCATCGTCTCCTGGGAGCGGTGGTATGCTCCCATGATGGAGGAGAGGGCCTCTTGGAGAGTCGGTTCCCTGGGCCTGTCCCCCCCTGTCGCACAGCAGCCCTCCCAGTTCCCCTGTTTCCCTGGGCCTCTGTCCCCTGGACGGTGTGCCCACTACCACTGCCCCCAGGTCCCTGTTGTTGTTGGGGTGGTGGGTCAACCTGGGTGCCCTGTAGTGGTGGACACACCGCTGATTGACGTGTCCTGGAGACAGAGGCATGGGCCCGCTGGGTGGGAGCTGTGCTGGTGTTCCCAGAGGGGGTTAGGTCTGGTGTAGCCTGTGGCTGTCTGTGGGGAACCGACTGTCCCGAGGTCCCCCGGTCCTGCAGGGGTATAAGAGTATGGTTATTGCTTCTGTGTGTGGCATTTCGTGTAATGGGTGGGTGGCCGTGTCCCCCAGTGCTGGTATTCCCTTGTGGGGGCTTTTGTGATGGTGGCTTGTGGGGGTGATGGGTGTGTGCAGTGGGCATGCTTTGGGGATGGGTGTCCATGCTTTGGGGAGGCATGCAGGGCTGGGTTTTGGGATGGGTGGGTTGTGATGGTGAGCCATTAGCAAGGAGTTGGTGTGATGGGGGTGGGGGTATGATTTGGCATGCAGGTGGGGTGGGGGGAATGAAGTAGTGAAGATTTGCCTTACCAGAGTCCATTCCTCCGCCTACTCCTGCGAGGCCCTCAGGATGCAGGATGTGCAAGACTTCCTCCTCCCATGCTGTGAATTCTGGGGGAGTAGGTGGGGGTCCGCCGCCAGTCTTCTGCACCGCAATGTTGTGCCTTGATACCATGGAACGCACCTTCCCCCGTAGGTCGTTCCACCGCTTCCTGATGTCGTCCCGATTGCGTGGATGCTGTCCCACAGCGTTGACCCTGTCCACTATTCTGCTCCATAGCTCCATCTTCCTGGCAATGGTGGTGTGCTGCACCTGTGCCCCGAAGAGCTGGGGCTCTACACGTACTATTTCCTCCACCATGACCCTGAGTTCTGCGTCAGAGAACCTGGGGTGTCTTTGGGGTGCCATGGGGTGGTGTGGATGAGGTGAGGGGTGGTGTATGTGTTGTAGAGTGTGGTGAGTGTGGTGGTGTATGGTGTTTTGTGCGTGGAAAGTGTGTGGGTGATGTTGTGATTTGCCTCTGTGTGATGGTGTACTCTATGCTGTGCTCTCTCTCTCTGTCCTTCACTCGCAATTGTGGTCGTAGGGGTTTGTGGGTGATGTGGGTGTGTGTTTTATACTGGATTGGGTGTGTGGGACTGGTGTGTGTATGTGTCTCAGGTGTGTGTATTTTGAATTATCCAATGTGGATGTGTTTTGTAAAGGAGTGTGTATTTTGAGCGCGGCGGTGTGTACCGCCAGTGGAATACCGCGGTTGAAAGACCTCTGCGGGGATTTGTGGGTCGGAATGGCATGGGCGTATTTCTGTTGGCGTGACGGTGGAGGTTTGGTCATCGCCAGTTTCCCGCTGACCTTTGGTGTGGCGGAATATTGTGGATGTCGGGTTTTTGGCGGTTTGCCAGTTGCGGGTCAGAATGACCGTGGCGGTTTACCGCGGCCGCGGCGGTGTTATGGCGGCCTTCTGGCCGGCGGTAAGCGACTTTTACCGCCGAGGTCAGAATGACCCCCTAAGTTTCTTTCCAAGTGCACAATGTGATTTTGTGGGTTTACATGTTGATTTATTCAAATTTGTGAGAAATCTTAAATTTAAAAAGTTTTTGGCGAACATCCTAAGAAAACTGAATGTACAAGAGATGCATCGAGTAGCTCTTATTTGACCATTGAAGACTTGAGAGATATACATACGGTTGCTACCATTGATACTACGGTTGAGGTAGGAGGTTTAACTCACATAGCTAGTGATTTAAATATCCAAGAGAGTTTGAGAACACAAAGTTATCTTAAACTACCATCAAAATTCATGCCACCCAGTACAAAAGATAGTTTAATAGATTAATTTTATTGCAAGATGACTAAAGATCTATATAAAATTGAGGATTTACATCATATGAATAAGAGATGTCCACATAGGTTTAATCTAACCTTAAAAGACAAGGGTATTTTGACAAATTAAAAAAATGACCATAATCTGGTTATACGTGAGGCAGATAAGGGTGGTAACATTGTACTCATGAAAAAGGCTGATTATTTGAAAGACATTGAAAGACAACTATCAGATAAGAATTGCTATGAAAGATTAGAAAATAATCCAACAGCAACAGGTTAATGCTAAATTTATGGATTGGCATGAATCATGTTTACTTACTGATGATGAGTATAAATATTTAAAAGCATGTCATCCTAAACATCTGTGTATATATATACTACCTAAAATACATAAACAAGGTGACTTTCCACCCAGAAGATCTATTATCTCAAGCATTGGATCTCCCATGGAACACATGGCAGAATATGTAGATGGCTTTTTACAACCTTTTGTTAAAAATTTACCTTCCTACTTGAGAGATGGTAAGGATCTATTGAACAAATTAGAAGACTTTGTTTGGGACAACACAAATCTCATCTTTGTAACTATGGATGTAGCCAGTTTATACACCTGTGGATTGGAAGCACTAAAGTTTTTTCTTTTTAAACAAAATGCTAGTTTTTTAGAACACACGCTAATGTTATTAGATATGGCTAGGATAATTTTGACTAAGAATGCATTTCTTTATAATGGAGTATGGTTCTTACAGAAACAAGGGACCGCGATGGTTGTGGAGAAGTCCACAACCAACTTCTCCAACCTCAAAGCCACCATTTGCACCCATCACCAACTCAAACGCACCGCCAAAAGAGACCACTACAAGACACGCCTAGACAACAACTCTCAAAACAGCAAAGAACTCTTCACCATCATTAATGAACTAGCCAAACCCAAAGCCAGCAACATAGACCCTTCACACACACAGCCCCTATGTGACGCCCTCTCCAACCACTTCCACCACAAAATCCTGGAAATCCACAACAGCTTCATACCACACACACCCACCACACACACCCCTCACTCACCCAACTCAACCCCCACTCATGACCCCCCATCACACTCACCACCTGGGCCCCCACCACACACGACGAAACCAAAAAAACCATGAACTCCATCCACTCCAGATCCCCCTCCGACCCCTGCCCACATCGCATCTACAACAAAGCCAGCCCGACCATCGCCCCCATACTCCGCAACATAATCAACTCCTCCTTCGACGACGCCACCTACCCAGACCCTTGGAAGCTCGCGGAAATATTGCTCTCCAAAAAAAAAACAAAGCCGAACCAGAGATCCTCTCCAACTATCGCCCCATCTCCCTCCTCCCCTTCCCCGCCAAGGTCGCCGGGAAACTAGTCAACACCCGCCTATCCCACTACCTCGAAGAAAACAACACTCTTGACCCCTCACAATCCGGGTTCCGCAAGAACCACAGCACGGAAACCGCCCTCATCGCAAGCACTGACGACATTAGGACCAAAGTCAACAAAGGCGAGACCATCACACTCATCCTTCTAGACCTCTCCGCAGCCTTTGGCACTGTCTGCCACCACACACTCCGCACACGCCTCCACAACATAGGAATTCGCCACAAAGCCTTAGACTGGCTCACCTCCTTCCTCACTGACCGGACTCAGAGAGTCCGCCTCCCACCTTTCCACTCCACCACCACCACCACCAAGATCATCTGCGGGGTCCCCCAAGGGTCCTCTCTCAGCCCCACACTCTTCAACATTTACATGATCCCCCTAACCAACATCCTCCTATCACACAGAATCACTATCCTCTCCTACGCAGATGACACCCAACTCATCCTCTCCCTCACCCGCAACCCCACCACCGCCAAAACCAACCTACACGCAGCTCTCCTCGACACCGCCAACTGGATGACAACTAACCACCTAAAGCTTAACCCCAACAAAACTGAGATCATCATCTTCTGCCCCAAAAAAAACATATGGGACGACTCCTGGTGGCCCACCGCCCTAGGACCAACACCCTCCCCGCAAACCACGCACGCAACCTCGGCATCATCCTGGACCCCTCCCTCTCTATGACACAGCAAATCAATGCTCTTACCTCCTCCTGCTTCCTCACACTCCGCACTCTAAAAAAATCCTTCAAATGGATTCCCCCAGAGACCAGGAAGACAGTCACCCATGCACTCATCAGCAGCAGACTAGACTACGGTAACGCCCTCTACGCCGGCATCACACTCAAACCCACACGCAAATTCCAGAGAATCCAGAACACAGCCGCACGCCTCGTCCTTGGCCTCCCCCGCCACGAAAGAATCTCACCACACCTCAAAACCCTTCACTGGCTCCCCATAAACAAGAGAATCACATTCAAGATCCTCATCCACGCACACAAATCCCTCCACAACACCGGCCCGACATACCTCAACGAAAGAGTGAACTGTCACATTCCCACCGGCAACCTCTGATCAGCCAGCCTTGCCATAGCCACAGTCCCCCGCATCCAACGCACCACCACAGGAGGCAGGTCCTTCTCCTACCTCGCCCCCAAACCTGGAACTCCCTCCCCACCCACCACCGCAAAACCAAAGACCGCCTGCTCTACAGAAAAAAACTCAAAACATGGCTGTTCGAACAGTGACCCTCCTGGTCCCCCCCCCCCCCCCCCACCAAGCGCCTTGAGACCCTCACGGGTGAGTAGCGCGCTATATAAAAAAAACTTGATTGATTGATGGGCTCCAGATTAGCTCCATCTTATGCAAACCTAATTATGGGCCTGTGCGAGGCGGAGCATGCCTGGGGCCGACAGGCACACCAATGGATTAATAACATCATTTTTTATGGATGGTATATAGATGATATCTTCATTATATGGAATGGGAATTTTTCAGATCTTGTTGATTATCATGCCTTTTTAAATAACAATAGATTCAATGTGAAATTGACTCTAAAATATGATGAACATACAATCGATTTTTTAGATCTACTATTGTATCTACATGATAATGCCATTCATAGTGACATTTTCAAGTAAATGACTGCTTGTAACAGTGTACTCCATGCCACTAGTTCCCACCCAAGAAAAACGATAGAATCAATACCATACAGTGAAATGGTGAGGGCAAGGCGTAATTGTAGCCAACAGAAGGATTTTGAAAAAAGATTGTTGACAATGGAACTTGAATTTCGTAAGAGAGGATACAGTGAGGGTGTCCTGAAAAAGGCAAGAACAAAAATTGAAAAAGTGGATAGGA
This sequence comes from Pleurodeles waltl, assembly GCF_031143425.1. NCBI lineage: Eukaryota > Metazoa > Chordata > Amphibia > Caudata > Salamandridae > Pleurodeles > Pleurodeles waltl. Next base: position 1,940,516,360 of record NC_090440.1, on the reverse strand, counting down.
AATATACATTGAAAGAAAAGTACAGGGAGAAGGAAGTAAATAAAAATGAGGATAGTAAAAAGAAACGTGAGATATGTTTCATTACTAAATATGACTTATATAGCATTCATATTTTTAATGTATTAAGGAAGAACTGGCATATTTTAAATTCTGCTACATTACCAGAAGGTACCATATCTAAAAGACCGAAAATGGTTTACCGGAGAGGCAATACATTAAAAAATGTATTGTGTCCCAATTTTGTAAAAGACAACCGAAATAAGTCTGAGGTTTGAACATGGTTAGATCTGAAACCGGAAGGCTTCTTCACTTGCAGAGGTTGTTCTATATGTAAGACAGGAATAAATAAAATAAAAAAGTTTAAATACAATACTCAGAAGGAATATACAATCAATTCCTTCATTAATTGTAATACTACATTTGTGATTTATGTCTTAGGTTGTTCATGTGGCAAGTTATATATTGGTAGCAGCATACGGAGTTTAAAGATCCGAATAATGGGACATTTAAGAACTAAAAAGAATGGGGATGTAAGATATCCCGTGGCCATGCATATACAACAGATTCATCCAATGAATACACAGATATGGTTCCACAGTGTGGAACACATACCTATTCATGAAAGGGGAGGTAATAGAGAACTGATATTGAGACAAACAGAGGCAAAATGGATAAGTCGTTTACAAACAGTTCAGGAAGGTTTAAATGTCAATAATGAATTTCATTATTTTTTTTAAACTTGAGTGTCGATCAGGGGGTAATTGATGTTATATACTTGTTTGGATACATTCTTTCAATTTCCGAAGGGTAATTGTAATCAACTCTGAAACATTCTTTTTTGGATATTCATAACAGAAGATACTCAGTGGTGCATAATTCGTATTTTCCATTGGGACAATTTAAATGTCCTCAACTGTCTTCAAATTGACAAAGTTATATTATAATAAAATTATGGACTTAGCTATAGACGGTTGATATAGGAATCATGACACCTTGTTATATAATAAGATCAATTTTGCTAAGATGGAACCCATGCAATATCTGGTTCATATAGATTTGATTGATGCCATTAGAACTGTAGTTGGTGGCAAGAATAATTGGTGTTCCCTTATATGGGATTTAGTAAGAACTAATTTTAAGAAAGGATAAAAGCATTGAATTAAAAAAATTGAGGAATTATTATTGAGGTTTCTATAATGGCCTATTCCCTTATTTTGAAGGGAAAGTGCTTGTTCGATGACTGCTTAGGATACATAATGTTGTTATCTTTGACATACGAACTTTAATGAGGATTTATAGTATTGCATGCCGATATGAAAGAATATAATTTGATTTAATATCATGTTGTTTATAATTAATCCACTTGTAGGAATCAACACTATTAAAAACGATATGATCGTATGAAGGTGGACACCACTTCAAAAATGACCGCCTGGGATACTTGTTGAGGACATGTAATATGTTGAATATGAATATATTAATTTAAACATGGAGGTATTAGATGATAATTGATAAGGATCTATAGTTTAGTATGTTGACATGAAAGAATATAGTTGGAATTAACATCATGTTTCCAATTAATTTATTCTTGCACTTAACCTTGTTACAAACTATATGATCGTATGAAGGCAGACACCACTTCAAAATGGCCGCCATGGATATAGGGCCTGGAGTGAGTCCTGTAATGGGCCATCCAGGTGTAAGCGGTTATTCAAAGGTATATCAGCGATGACAATCAGTTTTGCTGGCATATTGTTTAGATGGCGTTCTGCTGTGGAACGTGTCAAACGTTTGGATCAAGAGGTATGAATTCGGGTTAATTGAAAGTATAATCAACATAATGGGCATATTGTCTTGAATGAGAAGATATCTGTATATGACCCTCTTTTGATGCGGTTAATAGTAAAATCAAGTTAATAATAACGGTACAATTGATAAGATTTTTCAACATGGTGAGCCGCTATAAAACAGTGAAATTATAATAAGCACTATGATTTCTGCAATCAATCAAATATGAGAAACCAATTTTGTTACAAATATATTAATGTATGAATGTAAACTCCACTCTAAAATGGCCTCCATAAGTATGCGGTCTGTAATAAGGCCGTGAAAGGATTCACAGGTATATAAACGTGGTAGGAACACATGAGCAGTTTTGGTGGCATGTTGCTTAAATTATGTCCCGTTGGGGAGCACGCAACACGTTTTAACGTATGAGGTAGGATTTCAGGTTGACTAAAATTGTAATTGCTATAAGGGTCACATAATAAAGTGGCATGTAATTGCAACTAGGTGGTTATTAGAATGACATTGCATATTCATATAAAGTCCATTTTAGCAAGAATTTGAATTCAGTAAAAGACCAAAAAATGGGAATTGTACTTAATATCATCATTTTGATAACTGATCCAACTTTATAAATTAACAGTGCATATAATTATGTGACTGTATGAATATAGATGTCATCTGAAATTGGCTGCCACAAATATATGAACCGCAATCAGATTGTAATTAATAAGTGTTTAATTAAAAGAACATAAGTGCTGTGGTCTTCAATATGGCTGCCATTTCTTTTAATTATATGCGATAGCAAGTTTAGTAAAAACAATTTCTAATATGCACATTTGGATTAATAACCATTGAGTATGAATCTTTATTGCAATACGAGTGTTTTTTTAATTGATTGACCATCTTCTTTCTAGTTTGTCTATCTCCAGTATGTGCATACATCATAAAATCAGGATGGTGTGAATATAAAATCTGTATAGACAATTTAATATGAATATAAAATAACATAGATGTATAAGATAATGGGAGAACACTGAATGGAATAATATAACTAAATCATGGTGATGGTACTTTGTGGTTTTAAGGTTTTTTCATGGTATTTTAATTGTATAGCACTTAAGGATTTAGGCTCAATGTTATACTAATACATGGTTTTATATGTTTATATTTCTTTAGCCCTGAAGAAGTCCGTTAGGATGAAGCACGTTGTCTATGGATTATGTATTTTTATTCTGGATCAATAAAAACAGTGATTCTATGAGATTCGATTGTGGAACTGTGTCATTTCAGATGCAACTTAAAGAAATGGGACAATAAGTTCTTGGATACTAAAAACACTTTGATGTGCCGGGTCCTTTCTTAATGTTCAAAACCTATGGTTATTTGAGGCCTATGGGGTTGGTCCTCAAGACCTGAGCACCAATAGTGTTATTAACCGTGCATATAACTATAGATGAAGGTGCGGCAACGATCACCTCGACCCCTGTGCTATATTGAAAACATTGTAATGGTTTGTTTGAAATTAGGAGGGGTGTCTGCGGTGGGCGTTTTGCAGTGGAAACTTTAATTCGTTGGCAAATGTCACAGCAAAGGACATACTGCTTGGCCTCTTTGTATAGTCCTGGCCACCAAAAACGGGCTTGTAACAATGATATTGTAGCCGCCACACCAGCATGGGCAGATGCTGCCCTGTCATGCGCTGCTTTAATCAACTCTGGTCTTATTTCTTTGTTAGGAATTTCTCAAACCCCTATGCCTGGTATCTTAACCTCAGCATTTAGGCAGCCTCCCATTCGGTAGGAATATTTATCAGGAAATGCTTTTGGGTAGGGTGTACCTTCAGGTGTAGCTTTCACAGCAGCCCATATGTCCTCGTCCGGTTTCGCACCTAAGTGGGTTACTGCAGCAACAGTGGCCGTAGCTACTGCTGACTTTGCAGCTTCATCAGCCACTGTATTCCCAGCAACGTATATTCCAATGCACTGGTGTCCAAGTGTGTACAACATGGACATTTAGTAGAGTTTCCTTCAGATCTGCTACTTTTCCCCACAGAAGTCTGTGTTTGATGGTGTTGCCTTTAGAATCTCTGAACCCTTTCTGGCGCCTCTAATGCAGGTATTCATTAAAGGACTGGACACAGTAGTACAAATCACAATCAGTGTTAACTGTGCAGGATCCGTATGTTCCAGTGCCATCACCAGAGCCTTCAGATCTGCTAGTTGTGCTGTGCAATCCCTTAGGGTTTGCATGAATGTATGCTGGGGACAAAATGTATTATCCTCCATGTAGCCACTTACACCTGCACAAGCAGCAGAGTATTGGTGCTTTGTGGCAATTGCAGGTTTCTCTGAGCCATCGATATACATGACTCTTTGAAACTGATTAATAGGCAGTGTGTTTGCTGGAACTGGGTATTCTAGTTCATTTTGCAAAAATTCTTGAGTTTGTAATTTTGGGTCAAAAATGTAGTCTACATCAGTGGCTGTCAAAGACGTGGCCCATTGTATCCAATGTGGATGTAATGCTTTAGCGTTTGGAATGCTAGCTTTGGTGACAGCCTCAAGGGCTGGAATTGGAGAGACAACAATAATGCGTTTGCCTTGGGCTAGAGGTCTTTCTTTAATGACAGCCATCTGTACAGCAATGACAATTTTCTCAGTGGGAGCAAAGCGTTGTCCTGCTGCTGAGTACAAATGTGATATGTATGCAATCAGGACTGTCTCACCCTCATTGAAAGTTACATAGGTGAAACCAGTGGCACCAGCAATTACTCCGATGACCAAATGTGTTTTGTTGTCTGTCTGCAGGTCTCTGAGAATGCATGTGTGTTTGCGTGTCTGTAATTTACTTAAAAAGTCAGGACATATTAAGTCATGTAAAGGTTTTATGCGTGATGCATAATCAGGAATATAAATTCTGCCAAAATTTAGGAAGCCCAATAGAGATTGGAGTTTTTTTATGGTATTTGGAGGTTGTAATTGTGTGTATTTCCAAAAATTGTGACGCCAGGCTCTTTCCTTCACTCAATAGCTCATATACCAGAAACAGGATGCTAAGGAAGGCTATTTTTATTTTTTTAAAATTTAATTTGTAGCCAAATTCAGCAAATCCCACAACAAGGCGGGCTCACCATCTTAAATGTTGCAGCAATTCATCATCCGTGAGATAGATATCATCTACATAGGACAATGCTTCAGGGTCAATGTCGTGCAAAATTGAAGTCACATGAGCCGTGAACAGTCCTGGGGTAAACAACTGAATGTTTTCTACGCGCCTACTGCGCTAAAAACTTGTTACGTCTCTACTCTCAGGTGCTATATTTTGGCAGAAGAAACCATTGGAAATATCCAGGGTTGTTTTATATTTTTTGCGCACTATGTTGTTCATAAGTGCTGCGCTATGTGAGTTTCGTATAGCATATGTGCGTGTATGACTATTTAAATGTCTGTAGTCTAAGACTATTCTGTATGAATGGTCTGGTTTAGCTACTGGGAATAAAGGATTATTCATAGGTGAGACACAGGGTTCGATTACGCCCTGGTACTCCAGTTGTGTGAGAATTTCTCTCAGGGTGCTTCAGCATCTTGTTTTATTGGATATTGGGGTTGAGGTTGGGGTTGATTTTTAATAGGAGTTACGTGGTAGGGGGAATCCTTGTTCCATCCTATGTAGTTGCGATATAACATGGGTGTCTGCGCCAATGCCCAATCGATGGTGTAGGATTCTGTCTGCGAGCTCTTCGGGAACAAGAGGCAAGAAAGAAGGTTTAATAACATCTTCCCCATATGGGCATGTTTGGACAAATTCAGGTGGCCAGTGTTGTTCGGCCAACAAAGTATCATATATGTTTACTACACGATCTTAAAAGATAGCATCTATTGTGCGTTCAATGACTCCTTCTAACTATAACGTTACTTTGTACACCCTATCAGGCGTGGAGACACGCATGTCCGCAGTTTCTACTTGTAGGAAGTCATCAGTTGCTTTCACCTCCAGATGCTCTAGAAGACTCCGGCGAACTATTGTGACCTCTGCCGCACTGTCTAGTAGTGTTAGTGCCCACTTCCTGTTCTTCAATAGAGCCCTCTTCTTGAGTGGCACGTCGAACTGCAACTCCTGCCACTTTTTTCTTTTTAAACTGGGGTTTTTGTTGGGGTGGTTTCTCTTCCTTTTTAACAGAAACCTCTGTTGAGCACTGTGATTCCCGTCTCGGTTTCACATTCTTCGCTCTGACCGCCCACCTCTCTCACTGCATTTTTCCGATAAGTCCTGAAAGAAACGAGACTGGCGTGTATCAGTATATTGATATTTGTCAGATGTTTTTATATTATCCTTATTTCTAAGATTATATCTATTCTGCGGGGTCTCCGTGCGCAGAGATTCTCCCCTTTCTTTTTTAGGAGTTTGTTGTTTTTTATCCAAGCGTTTCTCATTAGCCTCAAGAGCTTGCTTGGTAAATCTTTATTAGATTTACCCTGAAATTGTGGTTTTGTTGGTCTGGCTCCCAGACTATCTCGACCAATACTAGAGTAGGTCTCCACGATAATCTTTGGCAGCTCACATTCTTGACCCTGTTGAGGAACATCCCAGAGCCGCATGTGCACCGCTAATGTGACCGCTTCCCCGTTAAGGTTACTTAAAATAATTGAGGATACTGTGACAAAGTTGCCCATTAATTGCATCCCCAAATCCAGGGCTGGGGCAGCCCCGTATTTATCTTGAATTTGTTTCAACACTTCCAGTAAATTGGCAAGTGTTGGTGTACCGTGTACAGTAGTATAGAGAATGGCAAATACCGTGCCCCATGTATTACAGTTATCTATTGAGGGAACCATCCCAAATGGCAAGCACATTGTTAGTATTCTGTGTTTATCCTGAGGTTCCGTATGGGGAAATACTGCTTCCAGTGCATTTATTTTTTGCGCTAACCAAAACGGAATTTGGCGGGTACCTTACCCATGATCTAACGTACAGTTGCAGGGTTAATCACTGCATGTGGTTGCGCTGGAGCAGCATGTGCTGGGTGTGTGTTTAGTGTTTGCATTACAAACTGTACTAATCGTCTATATGTTGGACTTCAGCTACCGCTAGGTTTGCTACAGCAGGGTGAGGTGTATAAGTGGCCAATAAAGGCTAGGTAGGACCATCATTACTTAGAGGACCTAATCTAACAGGTAAAATTGTGTGGGGTAGGGCACCATCAAGCCAATTATTATGTTCTTGATAAGATAGAGGTATTTGTAAATATGCCTATGCTCTGTATTGTCCAGGTGCGTTTGCAAGTGTATAGTGATGAAATGTGTTTGTGTTCCCATCAACTGCTGGAAATGTGACCCAAGAATAGAAGAGTTCTGTTCTATAAGCTGCATGTGCATCCACCACAAATGTGACTGAAGCCCCCTCGGCCGTTAGGCCATGTGCCAATAAATGTGCAGTAAGGGGTTGTCTCATATTGACAGCAATATCTACCTGTTGTGGATTCACCATATTAAATGGTAAACTTGTTCAGAGATAAGCACACCAAATGGGGATTATCCTTTTAGAGTTCAAGCTTTAACAAACTCCAGTGTCAGATAGGTGTTCCCTACTTAGCTGTGGAGGAAATCCTCAATACCACGGACGTCTCCGTATAAAGTACTGAGGTGTCTATGTATATAGTGAGACAAAGATACTCAGGAGGACCCGGAAATTAGAGCCTGACCAAATGTTGGCGCGCCATGTCGCATACGCTCTCATTATTCTAATGAGACTACTGGATTTTGAGCAGCAAAATCACCTGCGTGTGGGAGACTGAGTCTTAACCCACTACAGGTGACACCTGTAACCCTAATCCGGGTTTTGCTCCGGCTAACTAGCAGTGCCTCATCTCTACCCAAGAGCAGGGAAGATTGGGCAGCTGAGCGCATGACATAGTTGATTTCTCTGGGAAATCGTGGTCACTTAGGTCTCATCCGTTTCACTCGGTTACATTAGTCTCACATACACAATGACAAACAGAGGCAGTATATGTTTCAATAAGGTTTTAATGAAGCGACTGCATCTTAGATAGCAAAGCATGTACTGCAATAACCAGGACAGTACAGCATGACAAGATTATAATTGTGACAAGGAGAGTGAAGCATAGAAATAACGCTACCATATTGTCACTAAAGTCAATAGACTAATTCCTACCTAGGCTATAATAGAGCACAGCATGTTAAGCTCTAGTTCTGCCATTCAGGTTCCCCTGGGAAGACATCATCCCCCATACCTGAGCAAAGGCCTGAAGTCTGCATAAGCAGCTGTAGCAAAGCGTTTAGCAATCAGCATACAGTCGTGGTTCTCTGACTGGAATCTCCCTCTAACATGTAAGGGACAAGGAAGTGTTTTTATAATAAAACAGCTGATGTTCTAAGAAAATGTCTCTACGCAAGGATGTGTGTTTTTCTATGACTGTCAGAGACAAAACTTTTACCACGTTCACTGGCAATCTATCTTACTGCAGCCTTGAAAGAAGCACATAGCGAACAAAAATGTCTTGTTTAAGAATGCAGTGCTGGCCTAAGCAAAAACAGCTAGATAGAAATAAATAAAACAAGACAGCAAAAGTGGCCATTGTTAAAATAATAAACAAAGCTGAATAAAATATATTTAGGTTAAAGTGCACAGCGGCAGGCCTAGTGTGCTAAAATAACGTGCAAGGAGCTATAACTAAAATGGCTACACAACAAGTGTATCAGCCCTTTTCAACAATGGCTGCACACTACGTCATGGAGAGGAGGATGAGGATCCTGGCAGGTTTGAGGAGGGAGGAGGAGACAGGAGCGCATTTTAAGAGTGCACACAACTCTCTTTGATCTGACAGAGGAGGAAATATTTGAAAAGTATAGGTTGAACTCTGCCATGATACTCGACCTCATAGCAGATTTACAACCGCAACTGCAGCCACACAAACACCGAACCAATGCCATAACCATGCATGTGCAGGTATTATGCTCCCAGTGCGGTCCTTCATCCTAACACCATATCTCAATCAAGCCACACCAAGTGAACGGTGATATAATGTGGCACATAGGAGGGCGCATAGTGTGATTGAGAGGACCTTTGTACTGCTGAAGAGTCACTTCCAGTACCTGCATTAAAGTGGGGGCGCACTACAATACAGTTCGGAAACCTCCTGTAAGATAGTGGCCACATGTGCTATGTTGCATAACATCGATAGGATGAAGAGGCATACCAGTGGAACCCACAGATACGGACTCAGATGAGGATGATGACCCCTTCAGCCAGCAGACCGAACCAGAACAGCGGATGGCAGGCAAAGATGCGCTGAGGTTACTCACAACTATTTCTGATGTAAGTCATGACAACACTACGTCTTGTTCTACTTTTTGCAGCACGTATCACATTTATTGCCTTTACTTGAGGTCAAATATGTGGGCTTAGGACATAGGTAGTCCAAAATCACAATCAGTACCCAATTACAATATCATACTAATAACATCATAGTATCAATGCATTGACACAAAATATGCAAGGCCCAGAACATGTCCACATTACTTTTTGCATCCACGCACTCCGCTAGAAAGCTCAGTGAGCTCAGCAGCACCTCTTGTTGAAGGTTCTGAGACAGTACTGTGTCTGGAACTCCGACACCTAGGATCCATTACAGCAACTGTGACACTACTGAGGCTAGAGAGCTCCTCACTATCCCCACCACCCAGTTCACTATTTGCAGCACTCCGGGCTGTCTCCATTGTCTCCAATGCATTGGTGACTTGCACCAATTTCCGTACAACGTCCCCACTGCAATGTGACATTTCCACTTGCATGCTCACAGTACATTAACAGATCTGCTGAGTCAATCTAATCTACCCATCAATTGGTGGTGGCGCCTATGGTGGGTGACATGGTCCTGCTGCATTACAGTGCAGAGTTCCTTAATTACGTTTGTCATCTCCCTTAGGTTTTCTGCTGTAGCTTGTTGTCCTTCATGCAGCTTGCACATGTGATTGGTAGACACCAACTGCCTGTGCATTGATTTCATCTGCTTACATTGTAGGTGCTGCACCTTTAACATGGATGCCTCCAGACCACCAAACAGAGATGGGCCCTCATCTTCCTCTGTGCTCTGTCTGACTCCTTCACTACGCCTCCTGAGTGGAGTATACTTGCGCCGGAACAGGGATTGATTTCTGTGGGTGCGTCTACCATCAGAAGGGGGTGTGTGTACATCTTCTTGCAAGTCATCAGAGTCCTGAGTAAATTCAGGGAGGGATTCAACTCTTGCAATGCATCTGGTTGGTGCTGGTGTAATGGACTCAATGATGTTGGTATCAGACAGTAGCTGGCTTTAGTCATTCTCCCCTATTTTAGTTTCTGCTGCATCAGGTGCAGGAACATCTGCAGCAACATTGCTCAGCATGTCAGTCATGATGTACTTTTCGATGTTTCATTTCAGAGTCAATCAATCAATCAATCAAAAAATTTATTAAGCGCGCTACTCACCCAGTAGGGTCTCAAAGCGCTGTGGGGGGGAATGGGAGGAGTGTAGATTTACTGCTCAAAAAGCCATGTCTTGAGGTGTTTTCTGAAAGTCAGGAGGTCCTGGGATTTGCATAGGTTGGTGGGGAGGGAGTTCCAGGTCTTGGAGGCAAGGTAGGAGAAGGATCTGCCTCCGGAGGTGGTGCGTTGGATGCGGGGGACTGTGGCGAGGGCGAGGTCAGCAGAGCAGAGGAGATGAGTGGGTGTGTGGAAGTTCACTCGTTCGTTGAGGTAGGCTGGTCCAGTGTTGTGGATGGATTTGTGGGTGTGGATGAGGATTTTGAAAGTGATCCTTTTGCTGATGGGTAGCCAGTGAAGGGATCTGAGGTGGGCGGAAATGTGTTCATTGCGAGGGAGATCAGGATGAGACGTGCGGCTGCGTTCTGGATTCGTTGGAGTTTCTGCTGAAGCTTGGCTGTGGTACCAGCGTAAAGGGCGTTTCCGTAGTCTAGTCTGCTGCTGATGAGTGCATGGGTGACGGTTTTCCTGGTTTCTATGGGGATCAATTGGAAGGTCTTTCGTAGCATGCGAAGGGTGTTGAAACAGGAGGAATTTATGGAGTTGATTTGCTGGGCCACGGAGAGAGATGAGTCTAAGATGATGCCGAGATTGTGTGCGTGGGTGGAGGGTGTTGGTGGTGGTACTAGGGCGATGGGCCACCAGGTGTCATCCCATACTGTCTTGTTGGGGCCGAAGATGATGATTTCTGTTTTGTTGGAGTTGAGTTTGAGGTGGTTTGCTGTCATCCATTTGGCGGTGTCGAGGAGTTCGGCATGGAGGTTTGTCTTGGCGGTGGTGGGGTTCCTGGTGAGGGAGATGACGAGCTGGGTGTCGTCTGCGTACGAGATGATGGTGATTCCGTGAGGGCGGAGGATGTTGGCGAGCGGGGCCATGAAAATGTTAAAGAGGGTAGGGCTAAGGAAGGACCCTTGGGGGACCCCGCAGATGATCTTGGTTGCTGGGGACTGGAAGGGAGGGAGGTGAACTTTCTGGGTTCTTTCGGCAAGGAAGGAGGTGAGCCAGTCCAGGGCATTGTGTCGGATTCCTTTGTCGAAAAGGCGTGCGCGGAGGATTTGGTGGCAAACAGTGTCGAAAGCTGCGGGGTGGTCCAGGAGGATGAGTGCGACGGTCTCACCCTTGTCAACTCTGATTCTGATGTCATCAGTGCAGGTGATGAGGGCGGTCTCAGTGCTGTGGTTCTTGCAGAATCCAGACTGGGAGGCGCTGAGTGCGTTGTTTTCCTCTAGGAAGTGAGACAGGCGGGCATTCACTATCTTCTCAGTGACCTTGGCGGGGAAGGGGGAAGAGACTGGGAGGCGCTGAGTGCGTTGTTTTCCTCTAGGAAGTGAGACAGGCGGGCATTCACTATCTTCTCAGTGACCTTGGCGGGGAAGGGGAGAAGAGAAATGGGGCTGAAGTTTGTGAGGTCTTCCGGGTCTGCTTTGGGTTTTTTGAGGAGGGCGGTTACTTCAGCATGCTTCCAGGAGTCTGGGAAGGTGGCGTCGTCGAAGGAGCTGTTGATTACGGCGCAAAGCTGGGGAGCGATGATTGGGCTGGCCTTGTTGAAGATGTGGTGGGGGCAGGGGTCTGTGGGGGAGCCTGAGTGGATGGAGATCATGTTTTTTTCGGTTTCTTCATCGTCGGTAGGGGCCCAGGTGTGCAGTTGGTTGGAGTGGGTGGGAGTGGTGTTGTTGGTCGTGTCGGTGGTGGTGATGGTGGGTGCAGGTGGTGTGAAGCTGTTGTGTATGTCTAAAATTTTGAGGTGAAAGTGGTTGGAGAGGGAATTGCAGAGGTTTTGTGTGTGAGTGGGGTCGATGTTGCAGGATTTAGGTCTGGTGAGCTCTTTGATGATGGTAAAGAGTTCCTTGCTGTTCTGTGAGTTACTGTCTATGCGTTCTTTGTAGTAAGCCCTTTTGATGGTTCGGATGAGTTGGTGGTGTTTGCGTATGGTGGTTTTGAGGGTGGAGAAGTTGATCATGGTGGGTTCTTGGCACCAAGCTTTCTCGGTTTTGCGGCATTCACGCTTGGAGGCTTGGAGTTCAGTGGTGAACCAGGGGGCGGTCTTGATGTTGCGGGTGGTGTTGTTGCTTTTCAGAGGAGCGAGGGAGTCTGCGCAGGGTGTAAGCCATTGTGTGAGGTTGTGGGCAGCGATGTTGGGGGCCGTTGGTGAGGGAGGGAGGAGCTTGTGCGAGCTTGGCGTTCAGGTGTTCTGTGGGGATCTTGTCCCACATATGGTAGGGTGTGGTGAGTTGTCGGTAGTGGGTGGGGGGTTTCGTGAAGGAGAAATGGATGCAGTGGTGATTGGTCCAGTGGAGCTCAGTGGTGTGTGTGAATGTTATGTGGTTGCTGGAGGTGAAAATTGCATCTAGCATGTGTCCTGCTGTGTGAGTGGGTGAGGTGACCAGTTGTTTGAGTCCAAGGTTCGTGAGGTTGTCTAGCAGGGTTGTGGAGTTGTGGTCGTGGGTGTTTTCCAGGTGAAAGTTGATGTCACCAAGGAGGATGTAGTCTGTGGAAGTGAGGGCGTGGGGGCTGATGGCGTCAGCGATGGCGTCACAGAAAGGGGGCGAGGTCTTGGTGGTCTGTAAATGAGGGTTCCTCTGAGGGTGGTGTTGGTGTTTATGTGAATTAGGAAGTGTAGGTGTTCTGTGCTGTCTAGGGTGTTGTGGGTGTTGGTGGTGATCTTGATGGTGCTTTTATGTATGATGGCGATGCCTCCTCCCGGTTTGTTTAGATGGTCTCTATGAGAGATTTTGTAGCCTTTTGGGATGGCTATGGCTATGTCGGGTTCAGATGAGGGATTCATCCAAGTTTCCGTGAGGAAGGCGATGTTAGGGCAGTGTGTTGTGATCAGGTCCCAGAGCTCGATGGCGTGCTTGTGTACGGAGCGGGTGTTTAGGAGTATGCAGTTAAGGTGGTTGCGGGGGCTGTTGTTGTTGTGGTGTGTGTTGGTGTTGTTGTGGAGCGTGGTGGTGTTGTTGTGGAGCGTGTTAGTGTTGCTGTGGAGCGTGTTAGTGTGGGGTGTGTTAGAGTTGGTGTGTGGCATGTTAGAGTTGGTGTGGAGCGTGTTAGAGTTGGTGTGGAGCGTGTTAGTGTTGTTGTGGAGAATGTTGGTGTTGTTGTGGAGCGTGTTAGAGTTGGTGTGTGGCGTGTTAGAGTTGGTGTGGAGCGTGTTAGTGTTGTTGGTGTTTGTGGGGGTGCAGGAGAAGCGGCATGCATGACATGTGAAAGGTCTGTGTGTGTGCTTGGAGTTGGCTTTTCCTCTGCCTGTTGTCTCCACTGTGTGTCCTCCCCTATCTTTAATACTTGTCCTTTCTTTCTTTCTAGGTTGTTGAAGTTGCAAGCAACCAGCGTCATGGAATACTTCCTCAGGTAAGTCTCGTTCTTCAACCCCAGTTTCTACAAAATGTGGTGATATGAATTAAATGTTTATGATAGGAAAACCAGAGCCTGTTGGTCAGTGAGGAGCAGAAAATATTAGTTGCATGTAGTGACTTCACTGCAAATTTAAGTGAATATATTAAATGAGTCCTGTGGGACCAATGTTGCATATGATAATTGTATACTCAGTTTCACACAGGCATATGGGTTTCTGTTGTTATAGAATGTAATAGAGATAGTATTGAGGCCTGTAGAATGCCATGGATTGTGAGTGATGGGTCTGCTAGGGTTCAAGTTCAACCTTTTTCTTTGCAGGCAGTTTACTAGGTATGAGGAAAGGCATCTCAGCACAGTGGCATTTATCCCAATTCTGTCCCTGAGCATGTTAAGTAAAATGTTGAGATTGACCATGTCAGATGTTGTAGAGGAGTTATGGAGGATAGGTAGCTATGAGTCCCCATTGTCCAGAATATGTAGAGCATCACGTGTAGTTTGGGAATAGCTATTTTTGTGCTACACATAGGTGTAAACAAGATTGCAAGTCATCAGGTTGGTCAGATGTTCATTGAATTGTTTGGATGGTGTTGAGGTGCAGCATTATGGGATCTGCGCTAAGAAAGGGAGTTAGTTACTGGGCAGAAATTGTTCAGATATGCAGGGTCTGCCCTTCGCTTTTTTAAGAGTGCCCAGTCTGTTTTGCATACAGTTGAGGACTTCACAGTGAGCCAAGAAAGCATTGATGAGATGGGACGATGTGTGTGCCTATTTCTTTCAGTATGGTGGCAGGTATCGGATCAAGGAAATGTGACATTGATCCAGTTCTGGTTATTATATTGATAAGTTAATTTCTCTGAAATGTCCCCCCAACAAAGTCTTTTTTTGAGCTGATGTGAGGGAAGGATAGTCCATTGATTGAGTATGTAGGGAGTGCTCAATGTTTTGGCATTTTCAACTACGAATTCACAGAATTTTCCACTCCTGTATTTGGATATGTCTGTTTCGAGCCTAGAGGGTGGATTAATGTACTGTTTGGCAATGTTAAAAGATTTCTGGTATAGCTTCTCACTTGATCGAATTGAGATCTGAAGTAGGTAGCTTTGGTTCTATAGATGTTACTTTTGTATCTTTAGTGTCTAGATTCAAAGTTAAAGAATCTTGCTGCCATCTTCATTCCACTGTTATTAGTTTCCTCATATCTTTGTTCAGATCTTCACTAAAGCATTAGAAGGAATATTTGCTTTTTCTCTTTAGTTCCATAAGAGCTGTTTCCTCCATTATACTTGTCATTGCCTTATCATAGTGCATTGTCAAGTGCATCAGTGCTGGCCACATATTCAGATGTTGCGATTGAAATGAGGTGCTTGATCTCAGCTCGTGGCTATCAATATGTTTTGTGTCTTCTAATTCGTCTTTTTGTTTAGCCATTCAGTATGTTTTCATACGAGACTACACTGAAGGAAATGAGGTAGTGGTTGGACCAGTCCATCAGTGCCATGAGATCAACTGACAAGGTCATCTCCATATTTAAACGAGTGAGCGTCATAGAATAACATAGTGCCATTCAAGTAATAGACAGTGCCTGACATCACTGCCTCGTAATATTGCATTTGAATCTCACATACACATCAGCTCCCCTGAGTAACCTTTGACTACTCAGCTACAAATACCACTGCAGAGTCATAGACACTAAGGGTGTCTCAGCTAGCCACTGCAGTGCCCTCAGCAAGCAGGTAGAATGTGCAGTTTCATCTTTGAAACTGCTTGGTACTGTCTTTAGTAACAAACAGGAACTGGAGAAAAGCTTCAATCTAAGGCACCACTTTGAGTTCAGAGATCAACAGCATCATATTTGTGCAAATATTTTATCACCTTCTCTGGGCCTGTGTGAGAAAAGTGGTTTATTATATGGTGTGGTTGTGTGAGCCTTAAGTGTAAGAAAGGCACAATTCTTTATCAGGTCCAGTTAGGATTGTTTGTGAAACTTTAGCTCAGTCCTGCATAACTATGGCCCGGAACAGTCAGTTATTGTCAAAGGAATAAATGCATACCTTTAAGAAGTTCCAAAACTGTTGAACATTTTTTGCATTTTTATCTTTAAATACACAAAAATCCACTGAAGGGTTCAGGCGATATGAATTTTCAAAGAAACAATAAATCACAGATTCTCACTTAGCACAATAAATCATTGTAATCTACTGTGACTCGCCACATCAAGTACTTGAAAACGGCTATAAGGGCACTATTGTGGTGACCAACTCATAAAGGGAGCCAGTTACAAGGATCAGTGAGGTTGAGTTGAACAATTACCTCACAGCTAAAGCAGTCTCCAGTCCAGTTCCAGGGTCTATATGTGAACTGTCTCAGGAATCAATGGACTGGTCCTGATGAAAGGGTTGCAGAATGCTGACGATGCTCAAAGATGCTGAGCTGGTGTCAGGGATCCTCCTCAGGCCACCTCTTGGTCCACGAAAACAGTGGGGTGACTTTGGCTACATGGGTCTATGAAGTCCGGGTAAATTCTATCCAAAAAACAGTTTCTACTGGTTACTGCAAAGCCAGTGGTTCCCTTTAACTGTCAGTAAATTCCTAGCTGGGTGATCTAACTGCATTCTGATGACTCTCCTTAGTCAAGCAGACTCGGTGCAACTTTGGAGAGTTCGGACTCAGTCTCCTAGGCTGCACTTTGGCATTCAGAGGCAATCTGGTGCTCTTGGCTACCAACTTGCCAAGACATGCTTCTTCAGCTTTTATGGCCCTGTAGCTCTAACAGGGAATCTGCATACTAACTCTTGGAGTTACCTTCTCTGTCAGGGGCTCGGGATGCCTTCACCTCAAGTGGGACATGATAGGCACATTCCTTTGTTTCCTAAACCAAGGTGCAGTCCAGTCTTTGGTGTAGTCTCTCTTTGGTGGTACCCTCTCCAGTACAGACATGATCAGAGGTCTAGGTGGCACTTTTATACCCATTTCTTGCTTTCAAGGAATGTGGTGACTACTAGCCAATGGGCTACCAGGTCCCTTCCCACCAAGTGAAAACTTCCTGTGAAGTGTGGCATTTAGCTAGCCTAGAATGCACCATTCTGCATACTACCAACAAGGCAGAGCTCTTCTCTTATTGTGTGTAGCTCCCTAGTCCATCCCAGAGGTCTGCCTACCTCGATGCTACACAACGCAAAAAAATGGTTTGGCAATGGTTTGGCAATGACTTCCCCAGTCTGTCAGTTAAAACAAAAGAGCAGCCCTTTTCTTGCTTGACTACTATTTGTCCTTCAAAGGTGGTTCCCCCCATGAGGGTAGAGGGCTCTCTCTCGAGGGCAGCTTTTGTACGACTAAAAGCAGTCACTCTAAACTTTGGGTAACAAAGTGGCAACTTTCTACTTTTTAATATAAAGTCCCCTGCATTAGGACTTGTTAGGAATGCCTTATGGGTGACATACACATATCAACAAGATAGAGGTATTCGTGTTTTAAACTCCTAACTGGACTTTTCTTGCCACATAAACTGAAAAGTAAAACAGTTTCACATAAGCGAGCCCACGGCCACCATGAAGCGTGACGGAGACACCCAAAAGGAAACAGAAGTTTGCTTGCAGTGCAACGGATCGGCAAAAGTGCAATTATCCATGTATACTGCTAAAGAGCAATTAGCCATGTAACTGGCAAAAGTGCAATTAGCCATGTAACAAGGTCGATGTCATGCAAAGCGCTCGACTACTGCCCAGCAAGATCAAGCTGCCTGCGAAATAAAGAGAAAAAGTAGTCCAGAAACCATATGGAAAACAAGGAGCCTCGTATGTTTTCAGTAGTTAGCCTGTGCGCTCCAGGAGGACTAAACACTGGAAAAGGCATGACGTTTGCATGGGTGAGCAAGCAATCAGGGGCAGGAAAAGGATCAGGCGAGAGTGAAAGAGGGCATATGTTGGCGAAGCAACACAGAGAGAGGGGTGGGGAGGTGAAACAACAGGCAAGGAAGCAACGTGAAGTGGGTAGATAAGAAGTATCACAGAATTAATGCTGAGGGGGGAAGTGAAGCTCACTGTGGAGAGAGCTGAAAAACATATGCACTCTTGTATAGTGCTTAAGACAGAAAAAAGTATGTCCCTAGAAGTGAGCATTGGAGGGTTATAAGTAAAGTCACAATGCTCCAGCAGCAGGACACTCACAAGATGGACAATGCAACTGAGTGTGAGAGGAAACCCATCCAATGTTAATCACTGGGTGGGCTCCAAGCTCCAGTATGTTCTTGGTAAGACCACAATCCATCTCGCAACAGACAGTGTATGCGCTGTCTAGTAGACTCGGCCTAAAAAGGAGCCTAAAAATATTTTTGACAAGCTCAGATGACATATACACAATTGGAGCACAATAATAGAATTAGTTATTCCTCTTTTCAGATTGCGTTAGGCGCATGTCGAGGGCAGTATTAAACTCACTGAGGAGCATACTCGGATGTCAGTGTGGTAGGCTCTAGGTAAGGTTGTTGACTGAGAGTTCGGAACAGCACCCCGCTGTCCGTAGTACGGAGTAGGCATCTTTTAACAGTGCAAGTATGTTTCTAGACATGGAACAATGAGCCCGTGTGCTGTCATCTCCATCACGCTGCATTAGTGAGCCTGGTTTTCCCCATTGTATTACCTGGTGCATCTATGCGGTTGATTAACCATGTGGTTAATGAGTTTCAAGAGCGCGCGCCTTCTCAGAGGTAACCTGGCTCTAGATTCGACAACTGCAGCTAGAGCAAAATTAAGCAAGCGCGGCAGTTACTCTTAGTGTGAAAATATATATATATAAATATATAGATTAATTAGAAAATATACATGCTGCTGCAGATGGCAAATTCATTTGCATTGGCCGTTTCCTTCCAAACCTCAGTTCCTCTACATTTTTGAGGTACCGGGGATTAAGGACGGGAAGTGGTAATTCACAGCGTGAACCACTTTAGTAGCACTGCCCTGCCTACGTGAAGTAATTGCACACTCAGATGCGGATGCACGCACCGCGACTCAAACAAAGCAACCACCGGGGACCATGGCAACCAGAGAGATCGCCTCTAATTGTCCCTGTGTAGTAATCAAGAAGATGGTATTGCTAATGGAAGATCAGGTAGCACCGGCTGTGCGGGAGCCTGTGCGAGAAGCTGACTTCTCTTATGTATAATGCACATTTCTGGTCAATCTTCTTGGTTTTAAATTTACAAAAAAACAGTGTCATGTGTAGAGCTAATGAGTTTTTGGTTGTTTTGTAAGCAGAAAATAGTATCTTCCATTATTATCTAGTTTGTATTTCTGGGCTTTCATGCTGCGTCCAAAAGTGCAGAACACAGCAATATCCAAGGTAGTCTAATGAAAAAGTTTTTAGGACTTTTTTAAAGTCTGGCCTCTCTCTGAGGTACTATTGTCTTGGCCAAGGCCAAACATCAGCAGTGAACTAGCTACACATTTTGAGTTCCTGCATGGTGAAAGCTGCTTTCGGTGGAAATATGCTTGTTGGCAAGGTCATCATGCCACAGAACTGTTGTCGCAGATGAGGGCACTGAACATGGGGGTCACGTGAGGGTAAATTTCCAATGTCCTTCACATGCTGAAAGTTTTCCTTCCTTCTTTGTCATGGTTTATAAGATGGTTTTGCAAGTAAGTGATGTCTCCAGCAATGGTGGCTTACTGGTTTTTATGGGGGAAGCAAAGCGCTCAGTCCATTCAGTAATCTCTCTTTGGGCTTCAAACCACACCCATGTCACGTCAGTCACTTACATTGGTTCGTGGGCTTGCCTTTTAAAATACGCTTGCTTACATTTATGAAAGGCATGCATACGTCATGCCTTTTCCGGTGTTTAGCCCACCTACACAGCACCGGTTAACTACTAGAAACATACGAGGCTTGATGTATTGAGCCTGGGGTTCGGACTACTTTATCTGTTTATTTTCCACGTAGTGCCATCGTGCTGCATTTTACATAGTGCGATTGCGCTGCGTTTTTTTTTCTTTACACCGCTAATTGCTCTAACTCGAGCAAATGCGAGACCCGTTGCATTGAAAATGCTTGTTATAAATTAGGGGGCTGGACAGACACCATTTCAGCTAGCATCATGGCTGCCAGAACAGTCTTTATCATGGGGGAGGAGAGAGGAAAAGTCATAGGGCGGTGTTGCAAAGTCATCTTTTTGCCCTGTTCACCCCCATTTTTTTTGTTGCTGACTCGTGCTAATGGTACCAGATTCTGTCTATGCTCTGTGCTCTGTTAGTCAGACCCGGGCCAGGGTTATGTTAAAACACACACATGTAGTAGAGTACACTAGGTATTATGGTACCCGTCCAATAGGCCTGACAGACCCTGTTACTCCCTAGTATATAATAGGGCATGGAGATTAGATGCCCAGCAGAATTTCCTTTCTGCACTTGCATGTGTGCACTGCTGTGTGCTTTCTGACCTTTTAAAAGCAGGCCTACCTTGCATTCTGTCTTTAAAAGTTACATTTGTACCATTTGCATGACAGCCCCTATACGTCCCTAAATAATATGGCCAGGGAGTGCCAACCACCGATAAGACCCTGGTACATAATAGGGCATGAAAGTAGAGGCCCAGCAGAATTGCTGCCCTTTGCATATGGGCACTGCTGAATGTTTTCTGTCATTTTTAAATGCAGTCTGACTCTGCAGACTGCATTTAAATGGAAATGGTGTCCCAATTTGACTTTGGGGCTATGGGCACTTTAAATGTGATGGTTGTCCTTATTTTCACATATTAGGTACCCGCATGGTCTCGCCTAGGTGTTCCAGGGGCGGAGGGTCATGTCCCTATAAGCACAGACCTTATAAAAGATGTTTTATAAAGCTTGGTGAGGAAAAAACTGATTTCATTTTCCCCCATTGTAGATACTGGGATCCATAGCCTTTCATTGAAATATTGTATTTTATTGTAAATATAGTAAGGAAAAGTGTTGACAAGTCATTCAAGGACTTAAAATATTTGTTTAGATAAATCCAGTAAGTTGAGATCTGTGAATTTATCATAACCTGTACAGAAAAGTTCTAAGGCTTTTCTTCCTGTGTGGCAAAATCCAGCCTTCTAAAGGTCCCTTTTGATTGGTCAGTGATAACAAGATTAGCAGAGCTGCTTTGATTATTTGATAAGTGGTGTCCAGGGTAGAGGCTATCTGGTGAAGGGCAGCTGTGCAGCTACACAGGAATGTCAGAGCAGAGGGGGGTAATAAAACATCAAGCCTGAAAGGACAGTAGGACAGGCACAGAATGCCAACTCACCTTCTCGACTCCTCAGCCTCATACCAGGCTTAACTATGGAATTTGCAGATGTTAGGAGGAGGAGAGCTATGGAAATGAGCTGCACTCTGGGTTGGTTTAGTCAGCTCTGACTGCTCTGCTGAAATTTCGGCCATCATGGAGTTTGGAAGAGCAGTGCTTTCTGGGACAGAAATATGTCACAATTTGGAGGAAGTGGTCATTCATCTGGGTGTCACCCTGCTTTGTATTGGTTAGGGGTGCCCGCCTTCCTGATGCCCAGGAGCTGGAAATGAATATGTGAGAGGCGCATAGCGTCTCAGATCTGCTGCCTGAAACTACAAGAGGAAGAAGGACTGTGCTGCTGGAATCTGGATTTGCACCCTTGGCCTGCACTTCTGAGGGAACTGCGCCTGCTGTACAATCGGGTACTACAGCCCAGGGGATGGTGCCTTGCTTCAAGGAGGACTCAGGAGTAGACTCCCTGCAGCTACAGGCTAATAAAGTTTTACCTGCATCATCTCCAGCAAGAGTCCCCAGCCCGGAGTGCATTTAGTGGACTTTTAAGGATTTGGCCAGGTGTATTGGGGGAATTGTGGTCCAACATTCCAAGGACCATCTAGGAGATTCCAGACCCTTGGATTTGTGTTTTGGACCCTCCTTTGTACCTGCAAGGAGGACTTTAGGAAACACCTCCTGAAGTTTTGAGAAGTTTGAAGAATTTTGGTAAAGTTTGCACATTGTGTTTCTAAGCACTAGGAAGTTTTCGTTCTTTAAAAAGTTCATGTCTCCGGTTCCCTACACTGGATTTTTGTCGTTTTGGTGTCTATTTACTCATAAACATATAACCTATGTTTTAAAATTGGTGTGGAATTGTTATTGTTGGTTGCGCCTCACTTTTTTACTGTATTGGTGTTTTTGAATGCTTCCCACTCATGTCTCCTAAATTAGGCCTGCCTGCTCAGTTACAGCTACCAAAGGTTGAGCAAGGGTCTAATTTACTGAGACTTTTAATGAACCTATATTTGGTTGGTGGCCTTATTGCCACAGGTAGGCTCATACTTACCACTACACATAACCAACTTTCCAGCACGTAATTTTCATATTTTGATAGATATTCTGTTATCTCCTTTAAATATTACGCATGTTTTGTGCCAACACTCTTTTTTCTTTAGCACCAAGCACTTGGCATGATGGGATGTGAATGCTCATAGGTATTATGAGAAAGATAAAACTACAAATTCGAGAATACAAAAGACCGCTGGCTAAAATATCAGGACTGGGTGAGATAACATGGGATTAATGGTGACATGGGATTATTGGTGGCTTCGTCATATCATATCAGACAGCCTTCTGTTTTCCTTGCTGAATCTTTTGTTAGAAATCTTGTCTTTCATAAGAGCAGGTTGTGGAGTTCTGGCAGCACACAACACTGTATGTGACTATTCCCTGTTTGTGCTGCATCATGGCATAAAGCAACTCAGCAAGTTTAGGCAAGTAAATGTTAGGGCAGAAGGGAAGAAGTGTGGGTACTGGGGGATACCCACAGTATAAAGAAGTGAAGGATTGGGTAGCGGCCAAAAGCACCCCCCTTCAACATAACAAAAGCAAGTATTTGTAATGCCAGTAGCTCTGGCTTATAATTGAAAGTTCCACTCCAGTCACTGGTGAGCTTAGGCACTCAATACCTCATCACATGTGCACTGTCATTCATGCATCCACTGACTCATTATTTCATTCACCCACTCTCTCATCCTCAATAAAACACATGCAAACTCAACAAGCACACATAAGATAAATTAAACAAATTAAAATAATAAAAGTAGAAGAAAGACAAATGCTGGTGCATAAACATGGCAAGCATGGACTTGCTATACAAACACAAGAAAACAATTATATATAATAGTAGGGGACTATCTAGGGAAGGAATTGGGCTTAGTTTATCAACATCATCACCCCTTTTAGAACTAACGTGTCAGCCATCCAGGATTGATAAAACAAATGTACACAAAGGACAATACCATTCTATGATGGCTACTACGTTTAAAAGCACTTTGCATGATGGGACAAGAAGGCTCATAGTTAATATGAGAAAGGTAAAACTTTCCATTATGGCCACTGGGTTTAAAAGCCGGTTCTGGGTGGGATGCAGTGCTCTGCAGATAAAACACCCCAGTAGCACTGTCTAGGGAACTGGCAGGCGTTCTAAAAACATTTTTAAAAGTATAAAGGAAAGAGAACATGTGAAAGGAGAAAATGAACATATAAAAGGAGAAAATGGAAACCTATAGGACATGTAATGAGGTGCATTTTCAGGAGAATGTGCATATCTAATCATTCAAAATGCAGTCACTCTGAATGCAATGGGGACAAGGGTTTAAGTTTCCTGACTCATTGCCCCATGCTATTTGTTATCATGGGTGAAGACAGAATGTGAATGACACTCAAACAGACCAAAGTCTAACGGGAGCTGACTTGCATCCCCTCAATGGATGTATATGGATGTATGTATTTTTTATGGTTTACTTTTTTATTAAAAGAACATGGAAGTAATTTAAATTTGTTAGGTAAGATCTAAATATAACTTCAACACCAACATCTAAGTAACAAAATTCCTGTCTAATGGCTTTAACGCTCTACACAATTTATTTATATTGATTACTTAAATAAGCAAGCATTGGAAAAGCCAATAGATTCTGTCTAATTAAGTCTTATTGGCTTTGGGAATGTGTTTAGCCATGTTGTACAGAAGTGTGTCTGCTGTTCAGCATGGCTAAAAAGATAGCGGCGTGGAGAGTCAGAGTGGAGTGGAGGAGTAGAGTGGATTTGTTGGAGTGTCGTAAAGTGGAGTAGAGGGAATCAAATGTTGTAGAGTTGAGTAGAGTTCAGTAGTTCAGTGGCAGAGAGTGTCATGGAGTGGAGTGGGTTGGAATAGGATGGAGTGGATTGCGGTAGTGGGGTGGATTAGATTGGCGTTGGGTAGATTGAAATGGGGTGAGATGGATTGGTTTGGGGTGGATTCGAGTGGAGTCGATTAGATTGGGGTGGGTGGACTGTATTGAAGTGATAGATCTGAGATAGAGTGAGGTATGGCGGATTGGAGAGGGGTGGAATGCAGTGGGGGTGTATTAGATTGGACTGGAGTGGGGTGGATTAGACTGGAGTGGGTGGATTGGAATGTACAGGGATGGAGTGCAGTGTGGTGGATTAGATTACAGTGGGTTGGATTGGATTCACTGAATTTGAGTTAGGTTGATTGGATGGGAGTGGGGTGGATTGGACTGGAGTAGGGTGGATTGGATTGGACTGGGATGAGCTGAATGGAATGTGTTGGACTGGTGTAGAGTGAACTAGGATGGGGTAGGGTGGATTGGTTTGGGATAGAGAGGGTGGATTGGAGTGAGTCAGGTACATTGGATGGGGTGGGATGGATTGGAGTGGGGTGGGGTGGATTGAAATGGTATGGGGTGGACTGGATTGGAATGTGGTGGGCTGCAGTGGGATGGATTGGACTGGGGTGCAGTTTGTTTGATTGGAGTAGGGTGTGTTGGATTGGATTGGGGTGCTTTGGATTGGGGTTGATTGGAGCACGGTACATTAGAGTCGAGTGGATTAGGGTGGAGTGGATTGCATTGAAATAGGGTGGATTGGAGTGGGTTGGATGGATTAGATTGGAGTGTGGTGGACTGAGCTGGGGAGAGGTGGATTGAATTGTGGTATGGTTAATTGTAGTGGGGTAGATTGGAGAGGAGTAAACTGGAATTGAGTGCAGTGGACTGGATTGGCATGGGGTGGATTGGACTGAGGTGGATTGGATTGGAGTGGGGTGGGGTAGATTCTAGTGGGGTAAACTGGATGGATTGGATTAAAGTATGGTGGACTAAACTGGGATGGAGCGTACTGGAGGGGTGGAATAAATTGGAGAGGGGTGGGCAGATTAGTTTGGGGTGGGTTGGATTGGAATGGATTGGAATGGGTGGATCGGAGAGGGTGGGTTGCATTGAGGTGAGGTGGATTGGATTTGTGTGGGGTAAATTGGATTGGAGTGGGGTTGGCTGAGTGAGGTGGATTAGAGTGAGGTGGGGTGGATTAGACTGGGGTGGATTGATTTGAGGTTGATCAAACTGGGTTGGATTGGTTGTGGTGGAGTGGGGTGGATTGGAGTAGAGTAGATTGGAGTGAGATCGATTGGGTTCAGTGGGGTGGGTTGGACTGAGTGGGGTGGATTAGGGTGTGGTGGATTGAGTGTGGTGGATTGGATTGGGGTGGATTGGATAGGGGCGGGGTTGATTGGATTGGGGTGGGGTGGATTGGATTGGGGTGGGGTGGAGTTGAATGAATGGAGTGGAGAGAATTGTGGTGAATTGGAATGGCGTGGGGTGGAATGTATTGGAGTGGGTTGGACTGGATTGGACTGAATTGGAATGGGCCGAATGGGATTGGAGTGTGGTGGATTGGATTGGTGTGGGGTGCATTAATTGGACAGAGGTGGACTGGATTGCTGTGGGGTAGATTAAGGTGGTTTGAAGTGGGGTGGATTGGACTGGAGCATGGTGGGTTAAAGTGGACTGGATATGGGTGGATTTAAGTGGATTGTATTGGAGTGGGATGGATTGGAGTGGTGTGGGTGGACTGAACTGGAGTGAGGTGGATTGGGCAGCACCTGACTTGATTGGAGTGCAGTTGTTTGGAGTGGGTGGATTGTGATGGATGTGAGTGGAGTGGAGTGGGTGTGTTGGAGTGGAGTAGGATGGGTTGGATGAATGGGGTGAGATGGATTGGAGAGGGGTTGGTTGGGTTGGAGTGTGTTGGATTGGAGTGGGGTGGATTGGACTGTAGTGGTGTGATTAGACTGGAGTGGAGAGGACTAGACTGAAGTGATTGGGGTGAAGTGGACTGGATAGGGGTGAGGTGGATTGGATGGGAATGAGGTAGATTGGACTGGTCTGGGTTGGGGTGGATTGGAGTGGTGTGGGGAAGATTTTGGTGGTCTGGAGTGGGTTGAATTGGGATGGAGAGGTGTGGATTCAGTGAGGTGGACTAGATTGGAGTTGTGAGAATTGGAGTGGGGCAGATTGATGAGGACTGCAGTGGGTTGTTTGGGATTGGAGTGGGGTAGAGTGGGGCAATTTAGTGTGGGGCAGATGGTTTTAAATGAAAGTGGAGCAGATTGGAGTGGGACAGTCTAGAGTGGGGCAGACTGGAGTGGGCACATTGAAATGGATTGGAGTGGGGCAGATGAAAGTGGGAAAGATGTTTTGGATTGGAGTGGGGCAGATTGTTTTAGACTAGAGTGGGACAGGATGGTTTGGATTGGAATGCGGCTGACTGTTGTCGAAACACTGTTTTAGATTGATGTTTGACAGACTAGAATGGAACAGAGTTTTTTGGATTGGAGTGGGACAGATAATTTTTGGATTGGAGTGGGACATACTAGAGTGGAGCAACTTGTTTTGGATTGGAGCGACCAGATTGTATTAGAGTGGATTGAAGTGGGTGGATTTGATAGTATTGGGGTGAGGTGGATTGTATTGGGGTGAGGTGAATTGTATTGGAGTAGGATGTATTGTTTTGGATTGGAGTGGGACAGATTGGAGTGGGACAGATTGTTTTGGATTGGAGTGGGGTAGATTGGTGTGGGGCGTATTTGAGTGGGGCAGATGGTTTTGGATTAAAGTGGGGCGGATTGGAGTGGGGCAGATAGTTTTGCATTGGAGTGGGCAGATTGTTTTGGATTGAAGTGGGACAGATGGGAGTTGCACAAATTGTTTTGGATTGGAGTGAAGTAGATTGAAGTGGGGCAGATTGTTTTGGACCAGGCGTATTGGAGTGGGGAACATTATTTTGGATTGGAGTAAGGCAGATTGTTTTGAACCTGATTGGGGCAGGTTGGAGTGCGGTAGATGGGAGTGGGGCATATTGTTTTGGATTAGAGTGGGGCATATTGTTTTGGATTACAGTGGGGGGGGCAGATTGTTTTGGAGTGGTGCAGATTGTTTTGGATTGGAGTGGGGCAGAGTTGATTGGGGTGGGTTGGGAGGATTGGATTGGGGTGGGTTGGAGTGGATTGGATTGGAGTGGGGTGTCTTTGTGTGGGATGGTTTGTAGTGGGGTGGATTGAAATGGGATGGATTGGGGTGTACGCACAAATATGTTTTAAAGAACTTTAGAAATTACAGATAATAAAATAACAATGTTGCTTTACAATATTTAGAACAAGATAATTGTCATATTTTGAGAATAGGCCCTTGAGCAAAAACAAAAGAAAACACAAGTGCAAAATGAGAAAAGATGACTTGGCAAAATAAAAGAAAGTTAGCTACAAAAATGAAACTTTGCAATTTTTTTTGTCCTGCTGAGTAAGTTTTTTGCTAGTCACAAGCCTTTTGTTAACAGGGCACTAGAAGATAAAAAGAACAAAATAGTACCTCAATCATATCGGGAGCAGCGGACAAACACTGATTAAGTTGAATCTATCATCGCTTGGTCCCTTCTCCAAAACCACGCAAGCTATGATAAATGATAAGTGACCACCAGGCTCCAAGCCCTTTACTGTACACAACAGTCTTGCAAGCAAGATGCATGCGCTTGTGCATGCACTCACAGACTCGACCCTAAAAACGAAACAGTGCATGGCATAATGAAGAGAGGGGAAAAAATATCTTTGTCACAATCTTCCTATGTTACTGGAGTATAAAGAGTAGATATCTGAGTGCTGCTTCTGTTCAGATGGGAGCTCCAGGCCACACATACATCCACATGTCACAAGATGAGGACCAGTCTGCAGTGGCCACCCTCTATGGATTCCCCAGGGGACCGGCATGAGGCAGATGTAGCCAGCAGGCTGCCAGGCTAAGCATCATGACCGCCTGTGGACCTCTCGCAAGGAACAGTTTTTTACCGGTCTGATTCAGCGATCCAGAATATTGGTGTTAAATAGGCAGGACTGCAAAGGGCTCCATATGTCTTTTGGCCGACTGGTGCGGGGTAGCATGTAGTAATAGTGAGAGACCCAATTGTTTGTGACTGTTGACCATGAAGCCAGCAGGTGACCGTGGGGGACTTGTCTCTTCCTCATATGCAAGCCACCCTTCCCTCAGTCAGCAATAAGGCAAAGGTCACCAAGCAACTAGTGGTACCTTAGATACCTGCCATATAGCCCAAGAGCATCATCTTTGAGCCGGCTCAAGCCTGAGCTCTGATATTTCCTAAAGAGTTTCAAAAACTTTAGTCCAGTGCTTGTGGGTCCCTGGTCAGTGCCAGGAAAGGTGGAGAAAGTCTGCCCCAGAAGCCCTGAATCCCAGAGAAGAAGAGTCTGTTCATTTTTGACAGCAGGTCAGGCTAAGCAAAAGCATGATAGTCTGTGTAAAAATGTAAAATGAATGAGGCATGGACAGCCATTCGGGTATAGTCTCCCGGTCAGTTCACAGCAGTATATCCACTGCTTGTTTATGATTCCGTCCCACCAATCACCCAGACCCCCAGAAATCTTCCTCCCAGATTAGTCTGGGTTTGGCGATCTCAAAAGGGGTCTTAGTCTGTATGGCCGGGTGCAGCACAGTCACAAGGTGTTTGTTTTTGGTGCAAGTGAGGAGAGTATCAAGGGTCTTGCATGGTGGGAGTTCGAACGGGAAGGCAGGTGTGTGTGTTTTGCAAAGTGTGCACAATCTAGGGTCCATGAACCTGTCTGATGCTGCGCGCCATGCTACAGTTTCAATTGACGTATAGTCTAGAAATTGTTCCTTAGGATAGATATCTCCCATCATGTGCACCCCCCAAATCCTGAGCAGCAGAGCCTGGCAAGTAGTTAGTGTGTTGGGCTGGGGGAACAGGCAAATTGGTGGTGTGTGAATGCATGCATGCAAGGTGAGTGACAACTGTAAATAAAAATAAATAACCACTTAATTGCTTGCTGCACGATGTCCTGGCTCAGGTCCATGTTCTGCTCTGTCTCCTCCAGGCTTTGTGGGCTCCAGCAAATTCCCCTAACTAATCTTGGTGCAGCTGTCATGCTTGTAAGTAGCATGAGAGCAGCACTAGGATTGGAGGTAGCGGTATCTCTCAGCTTTCTCAAGAGCACTGAAGGCCTGTGCTTTCTTTAACGAGAGGTTTGAAATGTGCAGGTCTAGCGAGCCACTGCAAGACGACCAGCCAAAGAGACATGCACACTTTTAAACTAGTGCACAGGCATCCCACCAATTCTCCCTGCTGCTGCTAACACTCAGCAGGTCCCTGCCCCGTTATGACACTCAGTTCCGGATGGGTTGATGAAAAATAAATTGGTAATGAATTAACTCCATTCCCATTTAATTTTTCATCTCTGGGGCTCTTCGGGAGGCCTTTCAGAGGAGCGACGCTCCTCCGCTCTAACGGAGGAGCCGCCCCTGGGGCTGAGGCTCGTGAGTTATCTGGATCAGCAGGTAATATGTCAATGATTGTGCTGGAGTGTAAAGTAGTGGCAGTTGCAACTTTCTACGTTTTGTGTCTTAGGTATGCTGGATGCGTGCCACAGACTTTATCTTGGTGCAGTCAATGGGAGAGAGTTGGCTAATTATTGCACCCAGGGGGTGCGGCGATGTTGTGTCATGTTCTATTCCTAAATATGTCATGTATGGTGGGGGTATAGTTAGTAATTGACAAAGTGTGCCTGTGCAGTGGTGTAGTATAATTAAAAATATGGCACCGCAAAGCCCCTCCAGTCATACCGCAGATGCGTTTTACCCAGCGTACGAAGCTATCAGGGGAAGCCATTCTAGCTAGAATGGCAAAGACAAAAAAGGCCATTCTAGAGAGGTGGCGTCCAGAAAGATTAACATCACTTATAGCAGATCATGCTGATGAATCAGGGCGATCAGGGTGCAGAGATTATGAGAGGTAGCCCTGCATTGTATAAATACTGCCTGATCAAGAAGAGCAGGTCAGACAGGAAAAGTAGCAGCCAGTTCACAAGGACTTTGGTCAATATTTTGGCATCTGGTGTCTGGACAATTTGCAAGTTTTAAGGAGCAGTACAAATATTGCTTCCCTGAAAGAGGGTGGTTGAACAACATTCTCCATCTTTCAGAGGTGGGGGGAGGGTACTTGAATGAAGCCATCGCCCCTAGTGGCCTTGCAGGTAGGAAGACTCAAGATCAGGGTGGTGATCTCCTCCAGTGTGGTCGGCACAGGTAGGAATTGCATTCTCAGAACAATTTATTCTACATCCAAGCATTCTTTGCCAATGAACTCTACACTACTTTACTCAAAACCTTTGCACTTTATGCCATTTCACTGCAGGGAGTAAAGTGAAGTGGCGTAGGGTGGAGTAGTGCACAATACGTGGAGTGGTGCAAGCTGGAGGGCAGTGACATAGAGTAGACTGACGTGGAGTGCAGTATTGCAGAGCACAGAGGTACATGGTAAAATAGAGTGGTGTAGAGTGGATTGGCAGAGTTCCCTGGTGTAGAATGGAGTGGTACAAACTAGAGTGCGTTGGCATAGAGTGCAGTGGCACAGAATGCAGTGTTGCAAAGTGAAGTGTCCTAGACTTAAGTGGAGTATAGTGTCGAAAAGAGCAGTGGGGCAGGTTAGCTTGGCATAAAGTGCATTGGCGTACAGAAGAGTGGTACAGAGTAGAATAGAGAGGCATAGACTGAAATGGGGTAGAGTGGAGTGGTTTAGAGTGGAGTGGTGCAGAGTAGAATACAGTGGTGTTGAGTGGTGCAGAGTATAGTGGAGTGGCATAAAGTGAAGTATGTATGTTGAGGTAGTGCACAGCCATTACAGACACCACATCTTCAATTGAAATGACCATTACATTTATGAAGACATACAGTTTTACTGATAAAAAATGTACAGCACACAAACAGTAATGTGCAGAAATGCCATCGCATAGTTTAGTGATTTATTTTGATCGTATTGAGATATTTTTTCCACTACACTTCAAAATGACCAAAAAATTTGCTTTGTCTGTGCTTTTCTAATTCAGATATATTCTAAAATGTCTGCACTGTTCATTTCCAAGCATTTACATTTTGTTGTGTGGTAGAAAAAAAATACACCCTAAAGCCTTCCTCCAGTACACCCTAGTAGCCAACATAATTGGCACATAAATGTTCTCACTTTGAAGTCAGAGAAAGAAAGGAAAACACTGAGCTGCCTCTGAAGACAGAGCCTGACATTTGACCTCTATCTTTGATAGCACAGCAAATGTGACAAGATAAGTACAAGATCGAACCCCTGTTTACACAATTCTCATACTCAGAAGGATACAGAAAACAAGAGATGCTCAACAGGAGGGACAAACATAAGCTGGACAGCGTAAAACAAATAAAGCCAGCAAGTAGAAGCCAAGTAAATGTGAGTTATAAACCACAAAGCCAATGGTAAGCAATAGGCGGAATGCATTCATAGTGAAGCTTTCTGAATGTCCCCAAGATGTCTTTAGCCCGCAGCTGTCTGTAGTCTTCGACCTAAAAGCAGGACTGAAGAAACACTCTCAGGGGTGAAATAAAGAGATAGGGAGTGTCTGATGGTGGATTAAAGAGGCACTAGGTAGAATTAAGAACACACATCCTTCGTATTCAGCTCCCTGACCTTCAAAATCGTCTATCATAGGCTTTTGAGCAAAACATTGGGTACCTGCACCTATCCCATCACAAATTAGGCACTGACACCAGTGTAGAGCTTGTGTAGATTGCCTTCTTGTGGTGAAAAGCCATAGATCCCGAGATGGCGTAGCCTGGTTTGTGGGGATGTCTGCAGTTAGTAAGACTCGGCGCACCATGAAGTCTGGCGCAACATTGCACAGATCATTGGTTCATGGAGTGTGATTTAGCCGTGCTGAGGTACAATGGTCTCTGCAGGCTTTCAGAGTAAAATGGGAGCACACCTTACCGTGTGGCAGGCACTGCACGTGGCTGAGTTGACAGGCACATTCTCGTGCAGCATGCAAAACCTGCACGCTGCACGCCTGCTGGAGGTATTGTCACTAGGAGGATGAGTGTTCTACCTCCTCACTTCCTCCCCGCCTCAGCAATCGAAAACATATGTATATCTGTTAGTTAGGAGGTCTCTGGAGCCCAAGATGCTCGAGGCGCCTATCATCTTGCTTTACGCCACTGGCCCTTGGCAGCGATTACTGCCGGATTTATGAGGACTTAGCAGCAGTTGGTATTGAGCTTGTTGGTGAATGATTTCCTTTTCGGGCCCATTGATCACTCACTCCACAGTTATTTAATTTTTGGTGAGAAGATCAAAGTCCGGCCTAGCTCCATCGATGCGCTTCCGCCGCTGGGAGTCAAAGAGCTTAGTGTGAGCCGGGCCTCCGTCCTGACACATCCGGGTTCCTGCGCATCCAGCGTCCTGACACATCCGAGCTCCTGCGCATCCAGCGTCCGAGCGCCTGCCTAAAGTCTGGAGAGAGGGGGCCTTTTGGATACGGGTGTGGAGGTGCATAAGGTGTAACTTACGCGTCAGACGTGTGTTGTTTGGGAGAGCCCGGTCGATGCAGCCCGATCCGGGGCAGGAGAGGGGAACAGCAGAACGGGCCAGGTTTGTTGTCCAGGAGAGGCAGATCGATGAGGACTACCTGCCTAGCGCAGCGGGCGATCCCAAGTGAGAGTCCGGCTCTGGGAGCAGGGGAGAGCTCCTGGCTTGCCAGGAAGGCTGGATCAATGCGCACCAACTGTTAACACCCCCAGAGATCCTCGCTGAAGGGGAGACACGAATGTTTCCAAAGACTATAGCGCCTTCTGCATGCAATGAGCCTGAAAAGTGCCTTTAATTGGGCCCGTTTTTTGCTGTTTCAGGTCCATTCTAAAGTGTTGACGCTGAAGGGGTTGGGGTGTCTTGAATGAACCAGAGTGATACTCCCTGCTCAGACTGATCGCTAACGTGCTTACGTCTATAATATATAATCATGTGAACGATTGGGGAGGGGGAGTGCTCTAATTTGGTGATCAGGGTGATAATATATTATTCACTATTAGTGTAATTTAAAAAAATGGAGTGCAGTTAGCTGGAATATGACCCTCCTTGGTCGTTGAGGTAAGTATAGAATACATTTAAATGCATGTTGTGGGCATGCTTGCGAGGGAGAGGGAGCTTATGTAAAAGAGAGTGTGTGTATGAGTGAATTGGTGTGTATGTGTAAGCATGTG
The DNA here is from genome assembly GCF_031143425.1 of Pleurodeles waltl. Classification (NCBI taxonomy): domain Eukaryota; kingdom Metazoa; phylum Chordata; class Amphibia; order Caudata; family Salamandridae; genus Pleurodeles; species Pleurodeles waltl. The sequence goes on along the minus strand of NC_090440.1, from coordinate 1,940,483,296 downwards.
TGTGTGTGTGTGTGTGACTGAAAGTAAAGATGAAATGGTGCGTGATCTCACTTCCACTGCCCCTGGTATTTTGGTGAATTGACGTCCATGGATATACTTTGGTTCAAAACAATTGAGGCCCAATGCAACATGTAATTTGGAATATGTGTTGTAAGAAATCTGAATTCGCACAGTTATTGCTAAGTTGTGAAGGTCTAATAGAACAGTAAGACAGCAGAACAGAGAAGATTGTCTCTCTAAATGAAATTGAGCTACTTAATGAGAATGTCTAGCAGGGCACCTTCCCTCCTGTTAAAAACGTTTGCGCACATACCAAGGTAACTTGGAGCGCACCAACATGCAGATCCACAGCCAGTGATGTCCTACTTACTGTCGTTGGAGGACTTTAGTTATGCACCCTCCCCAGAGCCATCAATGGCAATTACACTATATATATGAATTATATATAGAAAATAACAAAAAACACACTGCCTTAGGGCTCATGCTTCGGCGCGCGCACGCACACACACACACACAAAAGAAAAAAATAATATGCCCCGGGTATACACCGTATCGGGCAGTCTGATACTCACCCCTTTAGCCATCACAAGTATCCTCGACCTCTCCTGCATGCCCACTCTGTGACCTCATACATGTGGAGCTTTACTGTGTGGCCCTGCCCCTCTGCTACATGTGTGCGCCTCTCCACCCCTGGATGCCTTCTGACCGCTTGCACTTTCTCTGCGTGTCCTCTGCATCCTGTATCCCCTTTTGACATCCCTACTCACCTGCAGCCCCTCTATGTGCCCTCATCCTAACTGCAGCCCCTTTGTACCAGCCTGTCCTGTTCCTGCTGGTCCTCTTTATGGCTCTCCTCCCGGTTTCTTGCCCTCTGTGCACAAGCAAGCCTTGCAGCCGCTGCATGCTCAGCTCCTCCTGCAGCCCCTCTGTTTGCCTCATGTATCCCCTGCATGTGCACACAGCCCCTCTGTGCATACATGCACCCCCTTAACCAGAGCCGGCCTTTGCTAAAATAGCGCCCTGGGCGTGACCGGAGAGAAATTTGGCGTCCTTGCTGATGGTAGTGACGAAATGAGGCAGCAAGGGGTCCCTTTTGGATTCAATGGTCAGTGCCAGGATGAGCAAGGACTGGCCCTGAACACACACATCCCAGGACCTCCCCCAGCTCACCTTAGCCGCCTCACTCAGATGATGGTTTTGTTGATGTGTGTCAGCAAGGGGTCAGAGGGTGAAGGGAGGGCAGCAAAGAGGACTGTTAAAAACCTCACCCAGGCTATGATAATAAAGGACTAAAACCACTTTAAACAGGCAAATCAGACAGTCACAGAAACAGACAGGGACAAGGACAACGCCGGAGCAAGATGAAAAGTGCGCTGCTGTTGGCATAACCTTAATGCACACAGCTCCATGTGCCCCTCAGAACACTGGCGCCCTGGGCCTGAGCTTAGCTTGCCCATGCTAATGGCCGGCCCTGCCCATAACCCTTTAGCTCCTGTGTGCAGCCTTGTCATGGCCTTGCATCTCCTGGGTGTGCTGCTTCGGCTGCCCTGCTGTCTCTGTGTCCCCCCCGCTTCTCTCTTTCTGCCTCCCTGCTTTGCCCTCTGCAGCCCCTCTTCCCCCCTTCAACTCGTTTGTGTGCCTCCCCCTTACCCCTTTCTGTGTGACCCTGCCTCCCTTCTTTGTGCCCCCAGCCCCTTCTCGATCGTGTTACCCTCAGACCCCGTACCCCTGGGTGCCACTCTGCACCTTCTCTCTTGTATCTCCAGTCCACTTTGCGCGCAGCACCTGCGTGGTGCCCTGTATACCATGCTGGGTTTATGCTACTCTCTGTCCCCTGCGCCCCCTCTCTGACTTGTACGTCAGTCTCGTTCCCTCTGTGTGCCCTCCACCCTCTCAGTGCCTCTCTGCTCTGCTGTCTGCAGGCCCTGTACCCGTTTGTGTGCTCCAGCTCCCCTATCAATCAATAAGAGTATTTGTAAAGCGCACTACTCACCCGTGAGGATCTCAAGGTGCTACTGCTTGAACAGCCATGTCTTGAGATGTCTCCTGAAGGTAAGTAGGTCCTGTGTCTGACGCAGGTGGGTGGGAAGAGTGTTCCACGTCTTGGTGGTGAGGGTGGGAGAACGATAACGTTTTTCTATGTGCCCCCTCCCTCCTGTTTCCCCTATGTGAGAACCTGTTTCCCTCCTATTGTCGCCCGGCCCATGTGCATTTCCTTTGTGTATTCCTGCGCCCTGTAGCTCCTGTGTGTTGCCCTGCCCTGTCCTTACAGCCCATTTGTCTCCCCCTGCCCGCCTGCACCACCACCCATGTGTGCCCCTGCCTCCACTGTTTGTCCCCCCGTCCTCAATGCATCACCTCTGTTTGCCCTCGCTCCCTGCAGGCGCTGTGTGCCACACCGCCTTTCATCCCCTCCATAACCCTCCATTCCCCCGCAGCCCTCCTGCGTCCTGTGTCTCACATCCATTCTTTGTTTTCCCACCCACATGCAGCTGAGTGTCATCCCCAGCACCTGCAGCCTATCTGTGAGCGCCTTCGCCTCCTTGAAGCTACTGTGTGTTTCTGTCCAGCGCATCTTACCTAGTTTTTAGGAGAACTACTGTCAGAACCTTCCTAGTTGTACAAGGTAAAGCATCCCTCAGATTTGCTGTCAATCATATGTCTGTGACTTTGGGAGGCAGTGTGTCCCTGTAAGTGAAGTGAAGTTCAGATGGCAAACCAATGCTTCCCTGGGACTTCCCTTCAGTTTACTTCAAGATGCTCCTTTGTGACATCCGGGACAGTTAGTGGGCATCCAGCTCTTCTGGTTGGGATTTCCATACAGGTTTCAAAGTGAATGACTCCCTATAGTACTCTGACAAGCTTTCATGCCATGTATTCCCTGTAATCTAGATATTTCAATCTTTCCAAACTACTGGAATTCACCAGATATATTTATCTCATATAACTCATGTCCTAAAATAACTATAACTCACTCCCTCTCCATGCACTGCTAAATTCTTCACATATTACATCACTCATGACATCTTCTATTACCTTATTGATATCACTACATCTAAAAAAAAGGAATAGATGACAACACTCTCCATCCCAGGGGTGTAAGATATAGTTACTTTAGAGCATGAGTTATAATTACTCAGATTTTTCCCGTCCCCTTGCGGCCCTCAAGATAGTGTTTGATGGGCGCCCCGGGAGGGCACAGGGGCCCCCACCCAGAAACACCAGAGGCCTGAGGGAATGGGGTCCTTGGGGCTCCTATGGGCTTGGGGAGGGGGCATATGTCCCCCTCCACTTTATAAAAAAAGAAGGCCCAAGGAGGATGCGGACCCAGGGGCTCATAGTGTATAGGAGAGGGGAGGCACGCTCCCCCCACCCCTGAAAATATGTTTTCGCCCTGTGCACCCTCTCCCCTCAAAGGCCCCAGGGGATGGGGTCCCCGGTATCCGGAGGCATGCTCCCCTTCCCTTAAAATATGTTTTGCCCTGTGCACCCCCTCCCCTCAAAGGCCCCCTGTGTGGCTAAGGCAGTGGGGCTGTGTGCCCAACTCCCCTTTAATTTGAAAAAAAAGGCCTTGGGGGTTGGGGCCCCTGGTGCCCTTAATGGTTTGGGGAGGGGAACCACACACTCCCCTCTCCTTGATAAAAAATAAATACCTCGGGGCAAGGGGTCCCCGGGGCCCAAAGTGAAGAAATTTTGTGTGCATCCCCGTGGAAGTCTTTCATCTGAGATGTCCAATTTTTAATGAATACTCCTTTTAATGTAATTTAATTTCAATTTATTTCATTTAAATTTATAATTTAATTTAAGTCACTCCATAATTCATAAGTGTAGTTTTCATATTATAATATGCACACAAAGAAATACAGGAGTTTTTAGTGCTCAGTGATCCAGTTTACATAATTTTCACCATACAGAGACATGCTTACATTGCATTTCAATTATACACTTGGCATAGAGGAGATCCCATTTCCAACTAATTACCCCTTTATTTAAACTTCACAAGAGCATAAATATCATGGCAGTGAGTATGTCATAACCCTTTGAATCATTTTCTGAGATGCCCCATGTAATCTTCTCCATGATACATATAACCTCAGAAAAGCACACACATAAGTACCTACATTTACATATCCGCAGATATAGACATTATCTCCCACAGGACGTGTTCCAATATATTCATTCAGTTCTTCCACAGGAGGCTTAATCTATCACGTCTGATATTTCAGTCAGTTTGTACAGCCAGCTCCTCTTCCATATTGACACCAGCTGGATGCTTCGTTCCCAATTCAGTTATGAGCCTCAATTTGAGTTTTCTTAAAAGTTTCTCCATCTGAGTTAGCACACTGTCAACACCCAAAATATACTACAGCACTGCATTAGAGTCATATATCGGAGCAAAATGTCTAGCTACTCACTAAGAAGGGTCTCTCTGTCTAATAGCTCTAAGGTGCTTTAACAGCTATTTTTTAATGGCAAAAATCATGCTTCTCACATTTCGCAATCTACATGGACATGTTAATACATATATACAGAAATAAAATCTACAGAAAATCCATGTATGGATTCTTCTTTCCTGTCCATCTAGGATACAGTGTTCTTTCACTGTCACACTACTTTTACATGGACTGCATTGCCACATATGAAGAGACCAGTCACAGATTTAATCAAATTCTATCCTAGCCATGGCTTCAAAGAGTACAGAGTAATCAAGAATAGGTTAAATAATCTGTAATATTTTCAGAGTATATATGGCACTTTGTATAAGGAGTGTAGAGTAAAATTAGAAATGTGAGGCAAGATGTTGGTTTAGATACTGATAGGCATGACTTACATTTCAAACTTTTTTCCAATTTGCATGCACAAGTAAGGGGGATTTGAACCATTTTTTCAACATTATAAATAATTATATTATCCTTTACTGTTGTTATAGCTACCCAAACTATACATTTGTTATCAAGGGTTTGAAACCATTGACAGACATGACCGAGGTTTAATGGGACACTACTAGTTTGTAAAAATGAAGCATATAAATATTGAAAAAGTTACACAATAGTACTATAGCACATGCATTATTCAGGATCATCAATTAATCTTTATGTGTTAGGTACAGTGGATTATTGACATCATTTTAAACCTAGATAATGATATATTAAACTTTCAGTAATGTTTATCGAATGTAGCTATGATTTATATACTGTAGTTACTCTGCTTTACCTGTAGTAAGTGTGATAGAGATAAGATAAGAGGCGACCCTGATGAAACAAAGAATTCATCAAATACATGTTGGTCTAGTATGCAACAATAAAACAATAAAAACGTTTTGAACTTTGGATCTGTGAATCATGGCCCTTGCTTAAATAAATAAATAAAAATATATATAAATATATATATATATGTATATATATATATATATATATAGAGAGAGAGAGAGAGATATGTTAAACCTTTCTTATATTTCTATACAAAGCCAACTTCAACTACACAAACAACACACATTCTATATTTATAGTTAAACATTTTATTTATAATTTACACACCACCTTCTTCACATTACTATAACTTTATTTATGTTTTATTTATTCTTTATCTACAAACCAAACTTTAACTATACAAAGATTTTAAATTCTAAACTTATGCCTGTAATAGTGAATCTACACAACATGTTGAAATTATTATAACTCACGCACCTTCATACACAGTGCATTCAACCGGATAGCCACACTCCATAGCTGAGGTGCTTTTGTCACTCCACAAAGCACTTTAGGAGGTGGACAGCACGTAAAGTAGAGCATCTTTCTACGAAGAACTTGGTCCCAGGTTTTCCTAGCTGTAGACAGACGTTCTGTTCACTACTGCATGTCCAGAGACAGACTAGTTTAAATCCCCGGGGCAAGTTCGAGGTCACATGGCTCCTTCTTTAATGGGCCGAAAGGTCAGTATATATTCATTTTTACGGAGCAGCAGGACAGGGGTTCAGCTCCAATTAAATTTCGTGCTTCATTTGAAAATTCTGTTAAAAGCTCATTGAGGCAAAGCTGAGTACATCTTATTTTATCTGTGGTGCAAGTGCTGGATGTTGAGTCCAGCTAAGAGTCAGATACTGGCAAGATGTTCAGGAGGGACAGAAGACAACACAAGACAAGGGGCCGCATCCCTGGATGTGACGAGTCATGAGTGCCGTGGAGCAGTGGGAGAACATGGTCACAGGCAGCCACCACCACAGAATAGATGTTCCAGACATGCATGAACCTCTAACACTTTCCTCCCCCCCACACACACATGCATTAGAAATGTCAAGCTAGGGGTGCGCACACAGGATTAACACAGTGGATCAGTAGGCCTAAATCTTGTGGGTAGACAGAAAGACTGCTCCCTTATTCACGTCACACTGCCACTATCTAGGCAGTCACCCCTGGGTGCCCTGGAAGACTGGTCTCAGGTAGGTGGAGTGAGTAGTTCCTTAGGTGCTTTTTAATCAAGAAGAGTCTAACCCAGCCTAGTGGTACCCCACAGCTGGCAGCTCTTTGGATCGGAGGCCTCGGGGTGAAAGACACTGCAAACAGGAGAAATACCGGGAGAAAGGGTGAGAAAAAATGCAGGAGGCACAGATCTTTGTACTCCTTTTGCCACACATCATAGCCCTAATTCTGTCGGCAATAATTTGTGAAATGTAAGACGTCTTAGAGCCAGTAGAGCAGTATCCCCGAGTGGGTACACTCCACCTGATCATGCCCGGCCTGGAGTTCTCGCACCCCGCTTTCCCTTGTGGGGGAACACTGGACTGATTCTACCAGTTGATAATAGTGACCTTTAAACCATATGAGGCTGTTGACTGCAACAGTAGCTAAGCCTCTTTCCCTGTCCAGACTGATTTTTTTCTCTGTCAATGGGAGAATGCAATGCTTCCCCCTGCAAATTCCAATCTTTTCCTTCCCCCAAACCTTCCCTACCCTCCACCCTTCACTCACACAGATGATCCTGCACACATTTACAATTTGCGCAGAGCAAGTCTCCAACTCCCTTAGAAAAGGGAAAACCATACAGAATAGTTTATGGTGATTCCGACTCTGCATAGTTATTCCTCATTCAGAGTGATTTAATTCATAATTGCAAGGTATTGCTTTTTACGTGTGGTAATCATACGCCAAAGGTTTGCACCGTACTAGTACCATGGGGGTCGTAATCAGTTCGTAGATGCCACTCTTGTATACGGTATAAAAATGAAAGGCTGAGTTGACACTGTCAGAACTGAAAACTTTGACTTGAGGTATCTCTGAGACGAATCTATACACAAACGCGTACAAACTCAGCCAGTTCCAGGGTTTGAACCAACTCTAAACCAATACACCAGCAAGGTAGTTCAGTGAGATAGTTCATTCACCACTGAGATCGACAATGATTAAAGGTCACGAGTTCAAATGGGAAAGCTGACTCAATCGTCCATCCTTCCCAGGTTAGCAAATTGAGTGCCATTAAATTGGGTAATAGCAACATCTGTTTTTAAAGTGCTTAAAACTGCAGATGTGTAGTAGGAAGCGCTATAAGCAGAACAAGTTCTCCTGCAGAACGGTGTTAATGGCTATGGTGAATAAGATGGGATGCATGATGAGATTAGGGGGCTACAATAACTAGTGTACTATCATCTCGCTCTCTGGTAGGGACTCCCGGAGACAGAATTTATTTAACCCAGGGGATGACGGGCGAGGTGTCACAGACATTCTTAACCTAAATCAATTCATCGCGGCTCTGCTACGGAGAGCAGCGGCGTAGTCGCCTAGGAGAGCCCAGAATTGCAAATACTTTTGAATATGCATCTCATTACCATAGTTTTCGATCTGTCGGCTGGCTGGCTGGCTCCGAGTTGTGGAGCAGAGGAGGAACTGCGAGGAGCTTCAGTGTAGGACCATCATTGGTGCTGCGATCACCGCTTGAGACCTGGGTCAAAACTGGGTGGGTGTCGTAATGCGAAGCACAGCGGGAGACACTAGAGATCCAGATGGAGCGCACTGTCAGAGGGTCTTAATGCAGAGAATAGCATGCGGTGCTGCAGATCAGGATTGAGATGCATTGGTGCAGTGTGAGGGTTCTAGTGTTGCATATAACATGGGCGCTGCAGGTCAGGATTGAGATGCATTGCTGCAGTGTGAGGGTTCTAGTGTTGCAAATACCATGGGGAGCTGCAGATCAGGATTGAGATGCATTGGTGCAGTGTAAGGGTTCTAGTGTTGCACATAACATGAGTGCTGCAGGTCAGGATTAAGATGCATTGGTGCAGTGTGAGGGTTCTAGTATTGCATAAAGCATGCAGTGCTGCAGGTCAGGATTGAGATGCATTGGTGCAGTGTGAGGGTTCTAGTATTGCATAAAGCATGCAGTGCTGCAGGTCAGGATTGAGATGCATTGGCAGAGCAGTGTGAGGGTTCTAGTGCTGTGTATTGCATGGGGTGCTGCAGGTCAGGATTGAGATGCATTGCTTGAGCAGTGTGAAGGTACTATTGTTACATATTAGCATGGGCGCTGCAGGTCAGGATTGAGATGAATTGGCAGAGCAGTGTGAGGGTTCTAGGGTTGCATAAAGCATGGGGTGATGCAGGTCAGGATTGAGATGCATTGCTAGATCAGCGTGAAGGTACTATTGTTACATATAAACTTGGGGGCTGCAGGTCAGGATTGAGATTAATTTGCAGAGCAGTGTGAGGGCTCTAGGGTGCATATAGCATGAGGTGCTGCAGGTCAGGATTGAGATGCATTGCTAGAACAGTGTGAAGGTACTATTATTACATATAATCATGGGGGCTGCAGGTCAGGATTGAGATGCATTGGTGCAGTGTGAGGGTACTAGTGTTGCATATAGCATGGGGAGCTGCAGGTCAGGATTGAGATGCATTGGTGCAGTGTAAGGGTTCTAGTGTTGCACATAACATGGGTGCTGCAGGTCAGGATTAAGATGCATTGGTGCAGTGTAAGGGTTCTAGTATTGCATAAAGCATGCAGTGCTGCAGGTCAGGATTGAGATGCATTGCTAGAGCAGTGTGAAGGTACTATTGTTACATATAAATATGGGGGCTGCAGGTCATGATTGAGATGTATTGGCAGAGCAGTGTGAGGGTTCTAGGGTTGCATATAGCATGAGGTGCTGCAGGTCAGGACTGGGATACATTGGCACAGAGGCTTGATGGATTTCATGTGGAGAATAGCAGAGGATGCTGCAGTTCAGGATTGAGATGTATTGGCAGAGCAGTGTGAGGGTTCTAGGGTTGCATATAGCATGGCGTGCTGCAGGTCAGGATTGAGATGCATTGCTAGAGCAGTATGAAGGTACTATTGTTACATATAAGCATGGGGGCTGCAGGTCAGGTTTGAGATGCGTTGGCAGAGCAGTGTGAGGGTTCTAGTGTTGCATATAACATGGGCGCTGCAGGTCAGGATTGAGATGCATTGGTGCAGTGTAAGGGTTCTAGTGTTGCACATAACATGGGTGCTGCAGGTCAGGATTAAGATGCATTGGTGCAGTGTGAGGGTTCTAGTATTGCATAAAGCATGCAGTGCTGCAGGTCAGGATTGAGATGCATTGCTAGAGCAGTGTGAAGGTACTATTGTTACATATAAACATGGGGGCTGCAGGTCATGATTGAGATGTATTGGGAGAGCAGTGCGAGGGTTCTAGGGTTGCATATAGCATGAGGTGCTGCAGGTCAGGACTGAGATACATTGGCACAGTGGCTTAGTAGATTTAGTGTGTAGAATAGCAGAGGATGCTGCAGTTCAGGATTGAGATGCATTGGCAGAGCAGTGTGAGGGTTCTAGGATTGCATATAGCATGGGGTGCTGCAAGTCAAGATTGAGATGCATTGCTAGAGCAGTGTAAAGGTACTATTGTTAGATATAAGCATGGGGGCTGCAGGTCAGGATTGAGATGCATTGGCAGAGCAGTGTGAGGGTTCTAGGGTTGCATATAGCATGGGGTGCTGCAGGTCAGGATTGAGATGCATTGCTAGAGCAGTGTGAAGGTACTTTTGTTACATATAAGCATGGGGGCTGCAGGTCAGGATTGAGATGCATTGGCAGAGCAGTGTGAGGGTTCTAGGGTTGCATATAGCATGGGGTGCTGCAGGTCAGGATTGAGATACTTTGCTAGAGCAGTGTGAAGGTGCTATTGTTACATATAAGCATGGGGGCTGCAGGTCAGGATTGAGATGCATTGGCAGAGCAGTGTGAGGGTTCTTGGGTTGCAAATAGCATGGGGTGCTGCAGGTCAGGATTGAGATACATTGGCACAGCGGCTTAGTGGATTTAGTGTGGAGAATCGCAGAGGATGCTGCAGTTCAGGATTGAGATGCATTGGCAGAGCAGTGTGAGGGTTCTAGGGTTGCATATAACATAGGGTGCTGCAAGTCAGGATTGAGATGCATTGCTAGAGCAGTGTGAAGGTACTATTGTTACATATAAGCATGGGGGCTGCAGGTCAGGATTCAGATGCATTGGCAGAGCAGTGTGAGGGCTATAGGGTTCCATATAGCATGGGGTGCTGCAGGTCAGGATTGAGATGCATTGGCAGAGCAGTGTGAGGGTTCTAGTGTTGTGTATTGCATGGGGGCTGCAGGTCAGGTTTGAGATGCGTTGGCAGAGCAGTGTGAGGGTTCTAGTGTTGCATATCACATGGGCGCTGCAGGTCAGGATTGAGATGCATTGGTGCAGTGTAAGGGTCCTAGTGTTGCACATAACATGGGTGCTGCAGGTCAGGATTAAGATGCATTGGTGCAGTGTGAGGGTTCTAGTATTGCATAAAGCATGCAGTGCTGCAGGTCAGGATTGAGATGCATTGCTAGAGCAGTGTGAAGGTACTATTGTTACATATAAACATGGGGGTTGCAGGTCATGATTGAGATGTATTGGCAGAGCAGTTCGAGGGTTCTAGTGTTGCATATAACATGGGCGCTGCAGGTCAGGATGGAGATGCATTGGTGCAGTGTGAGGGTACTAGTGTTGCATATAGCATGGGGAGCTGCAGGTCAGGCTTGAGATGCATTGGTGCAGTGTAAGGGTTCTAGTGTTGCACATAACATGGGTGCTGCAGGTCAGGATTAAGATGCATTGGTGCAGTGTGAGGGTTCTAGTATTGCATAAAGCATGCAGTGCTGCAGGTCAGGATTGAGATGCATTGCTAGAGCAGTGTGAAGGTACTATTGTTACATATAAACATGGGGGCTGCAGGTCATGATTGAGATGTGTTGGCAGAGCAGTGCGAGGGTTCTAGGGTTGCATATAGCATGAGGTGCTGCAGGTCAGGACTGAGATACATTGGCACAGAGGCTTGATGGATTTCTTGTGGAGAATAGCAGAGGATGCTGCAGTTCAGGATTGAGATGCATTGGCAGAGCAGTGTGAGGGTTCTAGGGTTGCATATAGCATGGGGTGCTGCAGGTCAGGATTGAGATGCATTGCTAGAGCAGTGTGAAGGTGCTATTGTTACCTATTAGCATGGGGGCTGCAGGTCAGGATTGAGATGCATTGGCAGAGCAGTGTGAGGGTTCTAGTGTTGTGTATTGCATGGGGTGCTGCAGGTCAGGATTGAGATACATTGCTAGAGCAGTGTGAAGGTGCTATTGTTACAAATAAGCATGGGGGCTGCAGGTCAGCATTGAGATGCATTGGCAGAGCAGTGTGAGGGTTCTAGGGTTGCATATAGCATGGGGTGCTGTAGGTCAGGATTGAGATACATTGGCACAGTGGCTTAGTGGATTTAGTGTGGAGAATAGCAGAGGATGCTGCAGTTCAGGATTGAGATGCATTGGCAGAGCAGTGTGAGGGTTCTAGGGTTGCATATAGCATGGGGTGCTGCAAGTCAAGATTGAGATGCATTGCTAGAGCAGTGTGAAGGTACTATTGTTACATATAAGCATGGGGGCTGCAGGTCAGGATTTAGATGCATTGGCAGAGCAGTGTGAGGGCTATAGGGTTGCATATAGCATGGGGTGCTGCAGGTCAGGGTTGAGATACATTGGCAGAGAGGCTTAATGGATTTAGTGTGGAGAATAGCAGAGGATGCTGCAGTTCAGGATTGAGATGCATTGGAAGAGCAGTGTGAGGGTTCTAGGGTTGCATATAGCATGGGGTGCTGCAGGTCAGGATTGAGATGCATTGCTAGAGCAGTGTGAAGGTACTATTGTTACATGTAAGCATGGGGGCTGCAGGTCAGGTTTGAGATGCATTGGCAGAGCAGTGTGAGGGCTATAGGGTTGCATATAGCATGCGGTGCTGCAGGTCAGGACAGAGGTACATTGGCAGAGAGGCTTAATGGATTTAGTGTGGAGAATAGCAGAGGAATCTGCAGTTCATGATTGAGATGCATTGGCAGAGCAGTGTGAGGGTTCTAGGGTTGCATATAGCATGGTGTGCTGCTGGTCAAGATTGAGATGCACTGCTAGAGCAGTGTGAAGGTACTATTGTTACATATTAGCATGGGCGCTGAAGGTCAGGATTGAGATGAATTGGCAGAGCAGTGTGAGGGTTCTAGGGTTGCATATAGCATGGGGTGATGCAGGTCAGGATTGAGATGCATTGCTAGATCAGTGTAAAGGTGCTATTGTTACATATAAACGTAGGGGCTGCAGGTCAGGATTGAGATTAATTTGCAGAGCAGTGTGAGGGCTCTAGGGTTACATATAGCATGAGGTGCTGCAGGTCAGGATTGAGATGCATTCCTAGAACAGTGTGAAGGTACTATTATTACATATAATCATGGGGGCTGCAGGTCAGGATTGAGATGCATTGGCAGAGCAGTGTGAGAGTTCTAGTGTTGTGTATTGCATGGGGTGCTGCAGGTCAGGATTGAGATACATTGCTAGAGCAGAGTGAAGGTGCTATTGTTACATATAAGCATGGGGGCTGCAGGTCAGAATTGAGATGCATTGGCAGAGCAGTGTGAGGGTTCTAGGGTTGCATATAGCATGGGGTGCTGCAGGTCAGGATTGAGATACATTGGCACAGTGTCTTAGTGGATTTAGTGTGGAGAATAGCAGAGGATGCTGCAGTTCAGGATTGAGATGCATTGGCAGAGCAGTGTGAGGGTTCTAGGGTTGCATATAGCATGGGGTGCTGCAGGTCAGGATTGAGATGCATTGCTAGAGCAGTGTGAAGGTACTATTGTTACATATAAGCATGGGGGCTGCAGGTCAGGTTTGAGATGCATTGGCAGAGCAGTGTGAGGGCTATAGGGTTGCATATAGCATGGGGTGCTGCAGCTCAGGATTGAGATATATTGGCAGAGAGGCTTAATGGATTTAGTGTGGAGAATAGCAGAGGAAGCTGCAGTTCAGGATTGAGATGCATTGGCAGAGCAATGTGAGGGTTCTAGGGTTGCATATAGCATGGTGTGCTGACGGTCAGGATTGAGATGCATTGCTAGAGCAGTGTGAAGGTACTATTGTTACATATTAGCATGGGCGCTGCAGGTCAGGATTGAGATTAATATGCAGAGCAGTGTGAGGGCTCTAGGGTTGCATATAGCATGAGGTGCTGCAGGTCAGGATTGAGATGCATTGCTAGAACAGTGTGAAGGTACTATTATTACATATAATCATGGGGGCTGCAGGTCAGGATTGAGATGCATTGGCAGAGCAGTGTGAGGGTTCTAGTGTTGCATATAACATGGGCGCTGCGGGTCAGGATTGAGATGCATTGGTGCAGTGTGAGGGTTCTAGTGTTGCATATGGCATGGAGAGCTGCAGGTCAGGATTGAGATGCATTGGTGCAGTGTAAGGGTTCTAGTGTTGCACATAACATGGGTGCTGCAGGACAGGATTGAGATGCATTGGTGCAGTGTGAGGGTTCTAGTGTTGCATATAGCATGGGGTGCTGCAGGTCAGGATTGAGATGCATTGCTAGAGCAGTGTGAAGGTACTATTGTTACATATAAGCATGGGGGCTGCAGGTCAGGTTTGAGATGCATTGGCAGAGCAGTGTGAGGGCTATAGGGTTGCATATAGCATGGGGTGCTGCAGGTCAGGATTGAGATATATTGGCAGAGAGGCTTAATGGATTTAGTGTGGATAATAGCAGAGGAAGCTGCACTTCAGGTTTGAGATGAATTGGCAGAGCAGTGTGAGGGTTCTAGGGTTGCATATAGCATGAGGTGCTGCAGGTCAGGATTGAGATGCATTGCTAGAACAGTGTGAAGGTACTATTATTACATATAATCATGGGGGCTGCAGGTCAGGATTGAGATGCATTGGCAGAGCAGTGTGAGGGTTCTAGTGTTGCATATAACATGGGCGCTGCAGGTCAGGATTGAGATGCATTGGTGCAGTGTGAGGGTTCTAGTGTTGCATATAGCATGGAGAGCTGCAGGTCAGGATTGAGATGCATTGGTGCAGTGTAAGGGTTCTAGTCTTGCACATAACATGGGTGCTGCAGGTCAGGATTAAGATGCATTGGTGCAGTGTGAGGGTTCTAGTATTGCATAGAGCATGCAGTGCTGCAGGTCAGGATTGAGATGCATTGCTAGAGTAGTGTGAAGGTACTATTGTTACATATAAACATGGGGGCTGCAGGTCATGATTGAGATGTATTGGCAGAGCAGTGCGAGGGTTCTAGGGTTGCATATAGCATGAGGTGCTGCAGGTCAGGACTGAGATACATTGGCACAGAGGCTTGATGGATTTCTTGTGGAGAATAGCAGAGGATGCTGCAGTTCAGGATTGAGATGCATTGGCAGAGCAGTGTGAGGGTTCTAGGGTTGCATATAGCATGGGGTGCTGCAGGTCAGGATTGAGATGCATTGCTAGAGCAGTGTGAAGGTACTTTTGTTACATATAAGCATGGGGGCTGCAGGCCAGGATTGAGATGCATTGGCAGAGCAGTGTGAGGGTTCTAGGGTTGCAAATAGCATGGGGTGCTGCAGATCAGGATTGAGATACATTGGCACAGCGGCTTAGTGGATTTAGTGTGGAGAATAGCAGAGGATGCTGCAGTTCAGGATTGAGATGCATTGGCAGAGCAGTGTGAGGGTTCTAGGGTTGCATATAACATGGGGTGGTGCAAGTCAGGATTGAGATGCATTGCTAGAGCAGTGTGAAGGTACTATTGTTACATATAAGCATGGGGGCTGCAGGTCAGGATTCAGATGCATTGGCAGAGCAGTGTGAGGGCTATAGGGTTGCATATAGCATGGGGTGCTGCAGGTCAGGGTTGAGATACATTGGCAAAGAGGCTTAATGGATTTAGTGTGGAGAATAGCAGAGGATGCTGCAGTTCAGGATTGAGATGCATTGGCAGAGCAGTGTGAGGGTTCTAGGGTTGCATATAGCATGGGGTGCTGCAGGTCAGGATTGAGATGCATTGCTAGAGCAGTGTGAAGGTACTATTGTTACATATAAGCATGGGGGCTGCAGGTCAGGTTTGAGATGTGTTGGCAGGGCAGTGTGAGGGTTCTAGTGTTGCATATCACATGGGCGCTGCAGGTCAGGATTGAGATGCATTGGTGCAGTGTAAGGGTCCTAGTGTTGCACATAACATGGGTGCTGCAGGTCAGGATTAAGATGCATTGGTGCAGTGTGAGGGTTCTAGTATTGCATAAAGCATGCAGTGCTGCAGGTCAGGATTGAGATGCATTGCTAGAGCAGTGTGAAGGTACTATTGTTACATATAACCATGGGGGCTGTAGGTCATGATTGAGAAGTATTGGCAGAGCAGTGCGAGGGTTCTAGGGTTGCATATAGCATGAGGTGCTGCAGGTCAGGACTGAGATACATTGGCACAGAGGCTTGATGGATTTCATGTGGAGAATAGCAGAGGATGCTGCAGTTCAGGATTGAGATGCATTGGCAGAGCAGTGTGAGGGTTCTAGGGTTGCATATAGCATGGGGTGCTGCAGGTCAGGATTGAGATGCATTGCTAGAGCAGTGTGAAGGTGCTATTGTTACATATTAGCATGGGGGCTGCAGGTCAGGATTGAGATGCTTTGGCAGAGCAGTGTGAGGGTTCTAGTGTTGTGTATTGCATGGGGTGCTGTAGGTCAGGATTGAGATACACTGCTAGAGCAGTGTGAAGGTGCTATTGTTACAAATAAGCATGGGGGCTGCTGGTCAGGATTGAGATGCATTGGCAGAGCAGTGTGAGGGCTCTAGGGTTGCATATAGCATGGGGTGCTGCAGGTCAGGATTGAGGTACATTGGCACAGTGGCTTAGTGGATTTAGTGTGGAGAATAGCAGAGGATGCTGCAGTTCAGGATTGAGATGCATTGGCAGAGCAGTGTGAGGGTTCTAGGGTTGCATATAGCATGGGGTGCTGCAAGCCAGGATTGAGATGCATTGCTAGAGCAGTGTGAAGGTACTATTGTTAAATATAAGCATGGGGGCTGCAGGTCAGGATTGAGATGCATTGGCAGAGCAGTGTGAGGGCTATAGGGTTGCATATAGCATGGGGTGATGCAGGTCAGGGTTGAGATACATTGGCAGAGAGGCTTAATGGATTTAGGGGGTCATTCTGATCCCGGCCGGCGGCGGAAGCCGCCGGCCTGGCTGGGACCGCCAGAATACCGCTGCGCGGTCAAAAGACTGCCTCGGGTATTCTGGGTTTCCCGCTGGGCTGGCGGGCGACCGCCAGAAGGCCGCCCGCCAGCCCAGCGGGAAACACCCTTCCATGAGGATGCCGGCTCCGAATGGAGCCGGCGGAGTGGAAGGGGTGCAACGGGTGCAGTTGCACCCGTCGCGATTTTCAGTGTCTGCCTGGCAGACACTGAAAATCTTGGTGGGGCCCTGTTACGGGGGCCCCTGCAGTGCCCATGCCATTGGCATGGGCACTGCAGGGGCCCCCAGGGGCCCCACGACACCCCATACCGCCATCCTGTTCCTGGCGGCCAAAACCGCCAGGAATAGGATGGCGGTATGGGGGTCGGAATCCCCATGGCGGCGCATGGAGGAATCCCCAGGGCAGCGGAAAACCGGCGGTACACCGCCGGTTTTCCGTTTCTGACCGCGGCTGTACCGCCGCGGTCAGAATGCCCAAGGGAGCACTGCCAGCCTGTTGGCGGTGCTCCTGCGGTCGTTGGCCCTGGCGGTTTTTACCGCCAGGGTCAGAATGACCCACTTAGTGTGGAGAATAGCAGAGGATGCTGCAGTTCAGGATTGAGATGCATTGGCAGAGCAGTTTGAGGGTTCTGGGGTTGCATATAGCATGGGGTGCTGCAGGTCAGGATTGAGATGCATTGCTAGAGCAGTGTGAAGGTACTATTGTTACATATAAGCATGGGGGCTGCAGGTCAGGATTGAGATGCATTGGCAGAGCAGTGTGAGGGTTCTAGGGTTGCATATAGCATGGGGTGCTGCAGGTCAGGATTGAGATGCATTGCTAGAGCAGTGTGAAGGTACTATTGTTACATATAAGCATGGGGGGTGCAGGTCAGGTTTGAGATGAATTGGCAGAGTAGTGTGAGGGCTATAACGTTGCAGATATCATGAGGTGCTGCAGGTCAGGATTGAGATACATTGGCACAGAGGCTTAATGGATTTAGTGTGGAGAATAGCAGAGGAAGCTGCAGTTCAGGATTGAAATGCATTGGCAGAGCAGTGTGAGGGTTCTAGGGTTGTATATAGCATGAGGTGCTGCAGGTCAGGACTGAGATACATTGACACAGAGGCTTAATGGATTTAGTGGGGAGAATAGCAGAGGATGCTGCAGTTCAGGATTGAGATGCATTGGCAGAGCATTGTGAGTGTTCTAGGGTTGCATATAGCATGAGGTGCTGCAGGTCAGGACTGAGATACATTGGCACAGAGGCTTAGTGGAATTAGTGTGAAGAATAGCAGATGATGCTGCAGTTCAGGATTGAGATGCATTGGCAGAGCAGTGTGAGGGTGCTAGGGTTGCATATAGCATGGGGTGCTGCAGGTCAGGATTTAGATGCATTGCTAGAGCAGTGTGAAGGTACTATTGTTACATATTAGCATGGGCGCTGCAGGTCAGGATTGAGATGAATTGGCAGAGCAGTGTGAGGGCTATAAAGTTGCAGATATCATGAGGTGCTGCAGCTCAGGGTTGAGATACATTGGCAGAGAGGCTTAATGGATTTAGTGTGGAGAATAGCAGAGGATGCTGCAGTTCAGGATTGAGATGCATTGGCAGAGCAGTGTGAGGGTTCTAGGGTTGCATATAGCATGGGGTGCTGTAGGTCAGGTTTGAGATGCATTGCTAGAGCAGTGTGAAGGTACTATTGTTACATATAAGCATGGGGGCTGCAGGTCAGGTTTGAGATGCATTGGCAGAGCAGTGTGAGGGCTATAGGGTTGCATATAGCATGAGGTGCTGCAGGTCAGGATTGAGATACATTGGCAGAGAGGCTTAATGGACTTAGGGGCTCATTCTGAGCCCGGAGGGCAGCGGGCGCTGCCCGCCGGGCGGAAACCGCCGAAAGACCGCACCGCGGTCAATAGACCGCGGGGGTCATTTAGACTTTCCCGCTGGGCCGGCGGGCGATCGCCAGAAGATCGCCCGCCGGCCCAGCGGGAAAGCCCCTGCAACGAGGAAGCCGGCTCCGAATGGAGCCGGCGGAGTTGCAGGGGTGCGACGGGTGCAGTAGCACCCGTCGCCATTTTCACTGTCTGCATAGCAGACAGTGAAATTCTTTGTGGTGCCCTGTTAGGGGGCCCCTGCACTGCCCATGCCAGTGGCATGGGCAGTGCAGGGGCCCCCAGGGGCCCCACGACACCCGTTCCCGCCATCCTGTTCCTGGCGGGTTTTACCACCAGGAACAGGATGGCGGGAAGGGGGTCGGAATCCCCATGGCGGCGCTGCAAGCAGCGCCGCCATGGAGGATTCTCTGGCCCACCAGGGGAAATCCGGCGGGAAACCGCCGGATCCCCTTTTCTGACCGCAGCGGTCAGAATGGGCACTGAAGCACCGCCAGCCTGTTGACGGTGCTTCCGTTGCCCGTGGCCCTGGCGGTTTAGGACCGCCAGGGTCAGAATGATGGGCTTAGTGTGCAGAATAGCAGAGAAAGCTGCAGTTCACGATTGAGATGCATTGGCAGAGCAGTGTGAGGGTTCTAGGGTTGCATATAGCATGGGGTGCTGCCGGTCCGGATTGAGATGCATTGCTAGAGCAGTGCGAAGGTACTATTGTTACATATTAGCATGGGCGCTGCAGGTCCGGATTGAGATGAATTGGTAGAGCAGTGTGAGGGTTCTAGGGTTGCATGTAGCATGGGGTGATGCAGGTCAGGATTGAGATGCATTGCTAGATCAGTGTGAAGGTACTATTGTTACATATACGCTTGGGGGCTGCAGGTCAGGATTGAGATGCATTGGCAGAGCAGTGTGAGGGTTCTAGGGTTGCATATAGCATGGGGTGCTGCAGGTCAGGATTGAGATGCATTGCTAGAGCAGTGTGAAGGTACTATTGTTACATATAAGCATGGGGGGTGCAGGTCAGGTTTGAGATGAATTGGCAGAGTAGTGTGAGGGCTATAACGTTGCAGATATCATGAGGTGCTGCAGGTCAGGATTGAGATACATTGGCACAGAGGCTTAATGGATTTAGTGTGGAGAATAGCAGAGGAAGCTGCAGTTCAGGATTGAAATGCATTGGCAGAGCAGTGTGAGGGTTCTAGGGTTGTATATAGCATGAGGTGCTGCAGGTCAGGACTGAGATACATTGACACAGAGGCTTAATGGATTTAGTGGGGAGAAGAGCAGAGGATGCTGCAGTTCAGGATTGAGATGCATTGGCAGAGCATTGTGAGTGTTCTAGGGTTGCATATAGCATGAGGTGCTGCAGGTTAGGACTGAGATACATTGGCACAGAGGCTTAGTGGAATTAGTGTGAAGAATAGCAGATGATGCTGCAGTTCAGGATTGAGATGCATTGGCAGAGCAGTGTGAGGGTGCTAGGGTTGCATATAGCATGGGGTGCTGCAGGTCAGGATTTAGATGCATTGCTAGAGCAGTGTGAAGGTACTATTGTTACATATTAGCATGGGCGCTGCAGGTCAGGATTGAGATGAATTGGCAGAGCAGTGTGAGGGCTATAAAGTTGCAGATATCATGAGGTGCTGCAGGTCAGGACTGAGATACATTGGCACAGAGGCTTAATGGATTTAGTTTGGAGAATAGCAGAGGATTCTGCAGTTCAGGATTGAGATGAATTGGCAGAGCAGTGTGAGGGTTCTAGGGTTGCATATAGCATGGGGTGCTGCAGGTCAGGATTGAGATACATTGCTAGAGCAGTGTGAAGGTGCTATTGTTACATATAAGCATGGGGGCTGCAGGCCAGGATTGAGATGCATTGGCAGAGCAGTGTGAGGGTTCTAGGTTTGCAAATAGCATGGGGTGCTGCAGGTCAGGATTGAGATACATTGGCACAGCGGCTTAGTGGATTTAGTGTGGAGAATAGCAGAGGATGCTGCAGTTCAGGATTGAGATGCATTGGCAGAGCAGTGTGAGGGTTCTAGGGTTGCATATAACATGGGGTGCTGCATGTCAGGATTGAGATGCATTGCTAGAGCAGTGTGAAGGTACTATTGTTACATATAAACATGGGGCTGCAGGTCAGGATTCAGATGCATTGGCAGAGCAGTGTGAGGGCTATAGGGTTGCATATAGCATGGGGTGCTGCAGCTCAGGGTTGAGATACATTGACAGAGAGGCTTAATGGATTTAGTGTGGAGAATAGTAGAGGATGCTGCAGTTCAGGATTGAGATGCATTGGCAGAGCAGTGTGAGGGTTCTAGGGTTGCATATAGCATGGGGTGCTGTAGGTCAGGTTTGAGATGCATTGCTAGAGCAGTGTGAAGGTACTATTGTTACATATAAGCATGGGGGCTGCAGGTCAGGTTTGAGATGCATTGGCAGAGCAGTGTGAGGGCTATAGGGTTGCATATAGCATGAGGTGCTGCAGGTCAGGATTGAGATACATTGGCAGAGAGGCTTAATGGACTTAGGGGCTCATTCTGAGCCCGGAGGGCAGCGGGCGCTGCCCGCCGGGCGGAAACCGCCGAAAGACCGTAGACCGCGGGGGTCATTTAGACTTTCCCGCTGGGCCGGCGGGCGATCGCCAGAAGAACGCCCACCGGCCCAGCGGGAAAGCCCCTGCAACGATGGAGCCGGCGGAGTTGCAGGGGTGCGACGGGTGCAGTAGCACCCGTCGCCATTTTCACTGTCTGCATAGCGAACGCGGTCCCAAACCAATCGCAGTTTGCACCCTTTTGTAAAGGGTGGTAACCCCCTCCCCGTTGAGAATGACACTCCAAAAAAAAATTAAGAGCAGGCAGTGGTCCTAGACCACTGCCTGCTCTGAAAAAATGAAACGAAAACATTTCATTTTTCGTTTTTGTAATGCTTCTTGTTTTCCTTTAAGGATGAGGCATGAGGGTCTTATTGTGGAAAATAGTTGCAGATGCTGTAGTTTTGGAAGGCAGTGGCAATGTGGCGTGAGGGTCCTAGCCTGTGTGTTGCCCTTTTTCAACAACCAGTAGCTACTATGTGGTATCCATGCAGGGTACTGCCACCACTGGTGTCCCAGGTCCTCTGCAGAGGTTACTGAAGCCCAGTTGCATGAACAAGTGACTACCTTTATATATTTGACTCCAAACGGATGATGAGGGTGAGTGTTTTACAGTTTGGGAACTTTGATTCTGTTTGCAAATGTTTATGTGCATTAAAAACAGAACTGTGATCCTGAGTGCAAAGGGGCAGGTAATTGAATGTGGAAGAATGGTCAAAGATGTGGCTAAAAAGAACAAAATATTCGGTAACTGTTTTGTTCACCTTAAGATAACTGCACATAAAACATCGTACATACAGTAAATGAAAAGTATATGGAAATTAAACTAATCATAGCGTCATGCATTCTTACTTTAAGAAACCTCTGATTTTTTTGTTTCCTATAGCACAAACTTGGCCCAAGGGCATTAGAGCACTCGGTATAAGAACCAGATTATATTATGTTATGTTATGTTATGTTATTGCATTTCTATCGCGCATGGCTATCCTAAGGCCTCCCAGAGCTTGCAGCAGCAATCACCCACAACTAGGCTTATAAAGCAGATATTCGAACAGCCAGGTTTTTAATAGCTGACGAAATGACAGTTTGTGGCTAGTTTGCCGAAGAGAAAATGGAAGGGAGTTCCTCAGCTTGGCGCCTAGATAAGCCATGGATCTTTCGCCCCATTTAGCTTTTTTATTTGCGGTACTGTTGCCAATAATGCAGATGATGACCTGAGGGGTCTAGGAGGCTTATAGAAAGTAGCTAATGTGTGCAACAGCGGAGGGACTTTGGCGTAAACGGCTCTGTGGATATAACATAAGATCTTGAACTTTACTCATTGTTCAATGTGGAGCCAATGTAGAGCAGAGAGGGCAGGTTTGGCCGACTGCAGTCTAGGCACATTATAGAGAAGGTGAGCTGCAGTGTTCTTATACACATGTAGATTAAGTGATTGACCCAGAATCATAAGTAATTGAGACAAAACTTGGACTGAAATCTGGTTCCACTGTTCCAAAGTCGTCTACCGTAGCGATCAGGCAACATGTCCTCAAGGCAATCATTGCACATGCCTCTAGGTGAAACTAGTGAGTCACAGATTTGAATCCTGGTTGGTGCAGTGGGGAAAAGTGATTTGTATATTTATAGTGGTGGAAGGTACAAGTGTGTGACATAAACCACTGCAAAAAAGTAAGACATTATTTTAAAATTGTATTACACAGTATACAATAGGATGCCATAAAATGTGCAAGAAGGTTAAGTGTTTAAGCTAAAAAAAAGTATTTTCAAAAGCTATATTTTAGTAGTACATACTCAGACTGCATCTAGTGCAAACATTTGTTATGTGTTCATTAAAAGAATGCACTCCAGAACTCAGTTGGTAAAGCACTCTCATTATTTCTCAAAAAGAATAAATCTTTTTCACTGTGGAGCTTCAAGTGACTCCATCAATTAAAGCCTATTCTGGCTCCCAAGCAGCTTTTACATTTGCTGATTAACTAACTGCAACATTTACTTTTCTTTCAGGTCAGGACAGGGTTGGAGGGGCGTTGTTTTTTGACAAAATATATGTGAATTGTAAATGTAAAAAAACATGACGTCCATCCTCATAGATCCCGCCCACTTCGAACTCTGTTTATCACAAGTAATTACACTCAGTAAATGCTATGAACAGCCAGAGACACAGCAGTGCCTCCCAGTAGCCTCGTCTGATGGGATTTCCGCCACCTTGGGATTTGGTGAAAGGTCCACGTTGGTTGCAGTCCCTCAGCATCAGAGTACCCTGGCCTTTTGTGTGCTGAATAGTTTCAGCAAACTAACTGGTGGTTGAGTCACTCACTGGTGTACAATCCGGAACAGAGGAAGAGGACAGGCTGGCACATCGGAGCTTGCCATGCTGAGTGTAGGAGGGGTGGCTGCAGATGAGGCTTGAGATGCTTCGTCAGAGTTGTGTGAGAGTCTCAGTGCTAATAATGACATGGAGTACTGTAGGTCAGGCTTAAGATGCAGTGTCAGAGCTGCGAGAGAGTCGCAGTGCTAATAATGACAGAGTACCGTAGATGAGACTGGAGGTGCATTGTCAGAGCCGTGTGAGACTGTCAGTTGAGGTGCATTGTCAGAGCTGTGTGAGAGTCTCAGTGCTAATAATGGTGTGGAGTACTGTAGGTCAGGCTTGAGGTGCAACGTCAGAGGTTTGTGAGAGTCTGGGAGCTAATAAGGACGTGAAATACCATAGGTCAGGCCTGAGGTGCATTCCCAGAGCTGCTTGAGTTTCTCCGCGCTAATAATGACACATAGTACCGTAGGTCAGGCCTGAGGTGCATTGTCAGAGCTTTGGGAGCGCCTTTGTGCTGAGAACAGCAGGGAATCCTGCAGGTCAGGACTGAGATGCATTGTCAGAGTGGTATGTGGTCTTAATGCTGAGAATAACATGATGATGTACGTCACTATTGAGGTGCTTTGGCATAGTGGTATTGGGTCCTAGTGCTGAGAATATCAGAAGATGCGGTCAGACAGGACTGAGGAGGTGAGGTAGAGTAGTGCTGTGCTTAATTTGTAAAAACTAGAAGTACCAGGGCCTTCCAGGAGGCCACCACCAATTGCCCCTGCCTGCAACCATGCCAACACAACTATTTGTCATCACATGCCTAGAAATGTGACAATTCAGACTATTTCAGGCCCCCAAAGCAATAAGAATGGCTTTTGCAGCAGTAATGAGTCAATTTTAATATACATTGAATTACTAAACAGCTGTACTTGTACTCGTACTCATCCCTAAATTAAACACATGGAAACACCATGTGACAGACCATCTTAAGTACTAGTGTTGACAATTAAGTGCCAGTGCCGAGCACCAGAAACCATGGGCTCAAATTAAGCACTGGAGTAGTGTACGGATGCTAGTGCTGAAATTACCATTGAGTATCAGGTAATGATTGAGATGCAGTGTTAAAGCTGTGGTGGGTATCAGTCCTGGGGCAAGAGGGGTATTTTGATTCAGGAATGAGGAACATTGTGAGGGCTGTGTGGAAGTAAGGTGGTGATATGGAGGTGGGAGATATAACAGTGAATGCTACAGGCTGTGCACGGGCAGAGCTGAGTGTGGGATCAGTCCTGGAATAAGAAAGGTCTTGTGGGTAGGGGTGGACGGAGTTTGCAGTTTCACTCTGTGGAATTCCGAGGAGTTACATTAAAAACTCTGCGAGGTTATGCCAATGGCTATAAAGTATACATGTCGAGCTGCCCGCACTGCGATTTAGCGTCAGTAGTGTGAGCTGTTCTGCAAAATCCGTGCGAATGGCACCATCCGGTTCGCATGCTCTTTCGAGTTGATTTTGCAGCCGCTCAAATAGAAAATGTACTTGTGAGGCAGCAAATCTACTCAAGAAACAGCCTTCTGACAGCGACCATTTATAATCTCGTGAGTTAGAAAATGGTGCTAGGGGTCGCCAAATCTTGCTCGCATTTTGAAGCCTTGCAACGCCTGGCGGAATTCGGTCCGAACTCCTTGTTGCAATAGTAAGGCAGAGTCAACAAATTCGCCAATTCCACAGGCACGATGAAACATCCCCCCTCCCCCCCCCCCCCACTTGTGGGTCTGGAACGAGGAATACTGGCGTTATTAAGAGGGACAGAGGCCGTTGGGGTCGAGGTGTAAGAATACTATAATGCCCTTGAGTGCTCCCATTGAGGTGCTCTGGCAGAGCTGTGTGCTAGTCCCAGGGATGGGACACTGAGGTATGTGGCAGGAGGTGCATTTGCAGAGTTGTTTTCGGGGTCTCGTCGATTGAGCACCTGCAGGTGATGTGTGTCTGGATTAGGGGCTGTTCAGTAATATTTCAAGGTGAGCTTGAACAAAATGAGCACGAAATGCGGTTGTCTATAATGAGCATAAAATATTCTTTTCATCAAAATTCATTAATTTCACCTAATAAAAAAGCAATAATTACAATGCAATTCCAATTCTACCCTGAGCAGTTAAGTTATTAGAATCGTTCTTGTCGGTTTTGAGACGGAGCCTCCTTTGTTTCGAGTTAATTGCCTGGAAGTCATTATCAGCTCATGGAGAATGAGTTATCGGGCCGCCGTGAGATGACTTCATGCCCTCTGTTTCAGTGCCCGCCACCGAGAGCTCGACGCGGCTTGGCACCTGCCGCCTCCACCGCTGGCAGGCACTGCTCGCTGGCAAGGGAGGGATACCTGTGAAGTCTGACCTCTCCCCACAAAAGAGGACCGTGGTCAGATGGGGCCGCCTCCATCCTTTGAGATATTCACGTCTAAGACAGTGGATTCCTATAGAGAAGGCAGGCAGGGGTTGGTTTGACTTAGTGACCCTATGGCCTGTCTCTTGCTGTAGAAATTGATCAGCCTGCTTCTTGTAACTCAAACCCAGGGTCGGGCTAGGATATAAATCAATCTGGCAGTGACAGAAGGACCGGTCAATGTGGTGAACGAATTTATGGCTGTTTGTGGGCCTTTTCTGTGGTCTGGTGGGCCCGTTTTTTGTAATCTCTCTTTGGGCTTAAAACCACGCCCATGCCAGGTCAGTCACTTACATTGGTTCGTGGGCTTGCATTTTAAAATCCGCTTGCTTTCATTTGGGAAAGGCATGCATACGTAATGCCTTTTCCGGTGTTTAGCCCACCTACACAGCACCAGTAAAGTACCAAAAGCATACGAGGCTCGATGTTTTCAGCCTGGAGTCCGGACTACTTTATCTGTTTATTTTCTACACAGTGCGATCGCGCTGCATTTTACATAGCGCAATCGCACTGCGTTTTTTTTTGCTTTACAACGCTAATAGCTCTAACTCGAATAATTGCGAGACCCGTTGCATTGAAAATGCTTGTTACTGTTGCTTTCCCTGATATTACCACAAACATTATCTGCAGCAAGTGCAAACACACACAGAGTCCGACAAGTTGCAAAACTCCTACATAGCTTGTCTTTACAAGTTGCAAACTGCCCTAATCTGCAGAATGTGGGCCACGTTTTTAGCTATCTGATTGATTCGTTAATGGTGCAACAGCGGTTGGCATGATGCAGAGTGGGGGGTAGGCAAATGTGGTCGTGTGTGCATGCATTGAAGATGAGTGGTGTGAAAAAAGGAATACAAAGAAAAAAACCTTAACATGTTTACTGCAAGACGTCCAGCGCCCCCTCGCTCTGGTCTCTGCAGCTCCAGCAAATTCCCTTAAGCAATCCTGGTGCTGCTTTCATGCTGGTAACCAGCATGAAAGAAGAGTCAGGATTGGAGGGAGCGTCGTCTCTCAGCGCTCTTAAGAGCAGGGGAGGCCTGTGCTTTCTCTAACTCAGATGTCTTAAGACCACCTCCTATGGTACTCACATGCAGTAGTCTTTGCCCAGTCACTGGGGCCAGTGACAGGGGGATATGATAGCCTGAAAGTCTATAGAAGAATACTACCTGGAGCACAGGTCAGCGGGTCTTAAGATTTCATCCGTGTTTGTAGCAGCCTCTTTCTTCCCCCATTTTTGGCCCTCTGGGGTTTGCATAGTACCTTATTCCTTGTCTCACTTGTTGCCAAGTGCATTAAGCATTTTGACCACTGCAGATGCTGTAAGTTTGAACTTGCAACCACAAAAATGCTTTTTCTTACACGTGAATCATATTTTAGGAGTCAGTAAACTTTTAACAACTCCTCAAAAGGAAGTGCGTCCCCATAACAATATGATATTTGAAAGGGGTGTGTTGTAGGTATCCGTTCCAAATATTGAAACAGTGTGACATGTATAAGTGTGCCAAAACTCCTCTTCCTTTAAGGAAAATGGGTTTAAAAAAGTTAACTTTAATTAAAAGCAAACACAGACATGGTGGTCTGCTAACCCTAGCAAGCAGGTGATAGTGAACTTTACAAACACTCATAACCATCCCATGCATTGCTCACACCTCAATGGATCTTGTGGCTTGGAATCTTCCTTAGAGCTAGAATCAACTACCCAAGTAAGCTAGCTGCTTTCCACTTGTGGTCTTTTATTAATAATTAGTGGCGGATGCAAGCCTCATGGTCAGTGTGGATCCCCTCTGGTAGTCTTGGTTCGCCTTCACTTGAACTGCTAACTGTTCCGATCTTCCTAAGCACCACATGTCTTCTTGGTGCTTTAGTTCTGCAAAGTTGTAGTGTGGTGCAGGGTCTTCCCTGATGCAGAAGCGGACATCTTCGGCTTGTCTCCTTCATGTCTCCCTTCTTCTGAATAACACCTTCCTTGTGCAAGAACACCTTCAGATATCTTCCAGAGCTGTTGGTCTAAAAGCACCCCTTGGCCATCCTAGGTGATGCCTCCATATTTCCGGTATCAAATCTGACAAATGAAGTTGCCTGCGGATACACCAGTGCTGGTGCTCAGAGAGTTTCTAGTCACCATCAGTGTGGAGACCATGAATTCTTGGCACACTGGCAAACAGTTTCTATCCCATTTTGTACCAAACTGATGGGAGTTGTGTATTCCAACAGTACAATTCTGAGACAGGTTCTGGGCAGTTCTGCTTTGTTGCTTATTCCACTCAGGCTGGTCCAACTGACATTGTTGTCACAAGATGTGAGCATGACGGTGGGGTGGAGCTTGGAGTCTCCAGGCAGCAGAACCCCAAAATAAGAGCACAAAGGCAAGGGATGCTGCCCTACTTAACTACCTGTTGACCTGTCTCTGAGTGGTGTCCTCTATCTCCTCTCCTTAACACTCATCAGTCTGACCAACTACAAATGATCCCTGTAATTTTCTAAGGGGAGCATTGCTCTTCACATCTGCTGTCTCCCAACACCCCCTCATATTAGGTACAACTTGTATGCAGCAAATACAAAATGGATCGCAGTTTGGCCATTTACATCTGTGGCATACACACTCCTTACACATATTATCTACACATCCCAAACGGTCCACACATGCAACATCTTTGTCTGCCATGGCTGGGCGAAGAGAAGGTTGCAGTGAACCAGCAGACTAATTTGAAAAAGTCAGATATGAGAATAGGAAACTTACATGGGCATGGAGAGAGAACAATGTCTGTGGTTCTACTGCTAACAGTATCAGTGCCACTACAGACAGTCCTCTACAGCCCTGCAAGAAAACTGTAGCCACTTTCAATAAAGAGGGCACATATGGTGTGTCGTACTAAACCCCACACCCCTGCTCTGGGTCTCATTCCATATGTTAAAAGTACTTCCATCACACAATCATGAATGTTGTGAGTGATAAGGTAGGGACAAAAAAGCTACAGCTTTCTATGATGAATTCCAGGTAGCCATGCAGGGGATCTTTCTTTGTCGCAAAAAAGAAGAAGTGCTCCAGCTACTAATATGTCTTAGAATTCTTATACCTTGTTTCCCAGTATCTCTTTATCAAGTTTCATGTACAACCAAACAGGTATTAAGGCAGAAAAATGAGGATTGACACAAAAGTGCATATGTTATACATATCCGATATTTGGAAGTCTCTTGGAATGTGTCAACAATTAAACAACATAGTTGCCAATAGTTTGCATAAGGTGTGGCGGTTCACTCACAGACTGCATAGTTTTAGCTGGTATTGATTGGGAGACAATAGGTAAATTAAGAGAAGAGGAGGGCAATAACAGAAAAAACACCACTGTTCATCCCTGATAGAACAACATAACAGTCATAGCTGAAAAAGAAAACAAGCATTTGCAATGCAATGGGTCTCGCGTTTGCTCGATTTAGAGCTATTAGCATTGTAAACTCCTAACAGGACTTTTCTTGCCACATAAATTGAAAATTAAAAGTAAAACAGTTTCACATAACTAACTGGACTTTTCTTGCCATATAAACTGAAAAGTGAAAGTTTCACATAAGCGAGCCGATGTCCGCCATCAGCGCATAGCAGACATACAAAGGGAAATAAAAGTTCACTCGCTGTGAAACCTATTGGCAAAAGTACAATTATCTATGTAACCAGCAAAAGTGCAATTACTTATGTAACAGGATCGATGTTATACAAAGCGCTCGACTACTGCCCAGTGAGATCACGCTGCTAAATAAAGATAAAAGTAGTCCAGATACCGGACAGAAAACATCGAGCCTTGTATGTTTTCAGTAGTTGGTCCGTGCTCTCAAGGAGGGCTAAACACCGGAAAAAGCATGACTCATGCATGCCTTTCACTAATGAAAGCAAGCAGATCTTAAAAGTCAAGTCTACAAACCAATGAAAGTGACTGACGTGACATGGGCATGGTTAGAAGCCCAAAGAGAGATTACAATACGGGACGGAGCGCTTTGCGCTCTCCCCTTAAAACTCAGTGGACAGGCTCAGCCTCACAATTACTAATCACACTTTGTCTCTATAGCACAGTACATTTATTGTTTGGATGACTTTTGTGTTCCACACGCTCGTGTTGTATCCAGTGAGTATGTGACTCCCCTCTTGTGCACGTGCACCCCTCATGTCAGTGCAGTCAGAGTGATCCTGAGGAATGGCAGTGCCTGCTCCCACCACAAAACAGTACTGTCCCCACTCTACACAGACCTTGGGACCTGTTTTTTTACATCCCATGTACCTAACATCCCAATAAATTGTGGCTATCCCATGCTCCAGGTTGGCCCCTTATCCGTTTTGGATGAAACACTACCAGGTAGGTGTCCCATGTGTCCAACGGTGGGCCTCTAAGACCCTGAGCATGAAGTTTAGCCGAAGTGTCAGGCTCCACTGTTGCTCATCTCTAGAGATCCCACAGTCACCTGCATAGTTGTAGTGCTGCTGGTGATTTCCACATCATTGTAATTAGCCTCTTTGCTGTGGAATATGCCAGAGCTATACATTTCACTACATATTTGGTTCACTACTAGACATTGTGCCTCACAAGTGGTTTACTCATGAATTCAGCCACAAATGCCATCACAGCCTCCCAATATTGTGTAATTTCGAGACATGACCAATTCATATGTCGAAAGTCTGCATCTCAGGAGACACATCGGGACATTTTAGCACCATGCCTGATATGGGCTGAGTTAAGGTACACCTGGTGTATGTAATTGAAGTGCGTGTACTTAAGTCTCGAGTTTTTAGACACCGTATTAACATGTTCTAGAGCGGTCACTCACTGTTTGTCCATCACCACTCGGTTTACAACAGTGTTCCACATATGCCTCGCCGCCAGGTACACTTCGATCTGACTTCCCAGCAGTGCGTTATATAGTAGGATGACCACCTTTCTACTCCTTCCATGATCAAGTAAGAGCTACAGGGTATCTGAGAGTTGCGGCTCAGCCTGGTCTTGCTTCCATATCTGCTTGATTGCATGTGCCAAGGCACTGTACTTCAGCAAGTGTCCCAGACCTATTCCATAATTGTTGGTCACCTTCTGAAATGAGAGAATTATTTTATGTGAAAACATGTCCCCCTGTGTGGGCAGCCCACATTCCGTCCCATGCTTTGTGTTGTGGTGG
Source organism: Pleurodeles waltl (assembly GCF_031143425.1). Lineage (NCBI taxonomy): Eukaryota > Metazoa > Chordata > Amphibia > Caudata > Salamandridae > Pleurodeles > Pleurodeles waltl. The sequence goes on along the minus strand of NC_090440.1, from coordinate 1,940,452,399 downwards.
AGGGCTATTTCATAAAAGGCCGACAGTGCCCACAACTGTAGGTTCAGAGAGTAGGGTATGGAGGGTGCCCCAGAACGCACATACCTGTGCCAGCAGTATTTCGTCACCTTTGCCAATTGATTCATGTTGGTGTTCCTGGTGCACAGTCTCATCAAACAACGCAGCAGTGAGCTTTTCAGTTGTCCCCACAGGAGGGCCTTTTTCTCAGGATTGAGGCTGTCTGTGAGCCACTTCAAGGTCCATTGCAGCTCAGCTGCTGTATAAGCTAACTCATAATTTGGTGCCCCCAACTCACCCCTGCCTAGGGAGTTGTATAGCTTATGTAGCACTATTCGCTTCCTTCCCGTTCCCCATATCAGATCTATCAGCATACTATTCAGGTCCCTAAAAAAACCCTAAGGAGCAGCAGTGATAGGGCCAAGAAATGGTACAGCGACCTTGGTAGTACCAGCATTTTTGCAATAGCCACTCTGCCCAATGGAGAGAGAGGTAGGGTCTTCCAGAATTGTATTGACTGTCTGGTGGTGATCACCACTTAGGTCACGTTCCCCTGGATGAGAACATTATCTGCGTGTTATACTTGGATTCCTAAATATTTAACCATATCATATTTCCACTCCAGGCAAAAGTCCGCCATCCCCACTTGCTCTGCATTAGTCAGTTTTCAAAGTGGCACCAGGCACGTTTTGATTGGGTTAACTCGCAATCTCGATACGCACCCAAAACCCTCTAACACCTCCATCACAGGCCAGATGGATGGCTGCGAGTCGCGCAGATAACGAAGCGCATTAACCTATTACAGGGAAATGGTATCCCAAGCGCCGTTGTTCAAAATCCCCCATTCCAGGCCTTCTTTCCTGAATAGAATTGCAATAAGCTCCATAGCCAGATTGAATATCAAGGGAGAGAGCGGGTACCCCTGCCTTGTCTTATGGCCTATGGGCCATGGGTCAAAGATGTCCCTACCCATACGAACTCTGGCAATGGGCCCTGAGTATAAGAGCTCAATCCATTGTTTAATCTCCAGCCCAAACTCCATTCATTCCAGCAACACCATCGGATACGGCCACCCACTGTGTCCAATACTTTCTCGATATTCAAGTACATACCCACCTGGGATATATCATGCCCTGATGTTAGATTAATTATAGAGAAAAGTCACCTGAGATTATGAAGTGTGTTCCACCCTGAAGTAAACCCATTTTGGTCAGGGTGAATTAGGGTGCTGATTATAGGGATCAGTCTATTACATAGCACCTTAATTAGTATTTTGCACTCTGTGTTCCATAGAGACAGTGGTCAATTGCAGCGCACATCAAGGGGATCCTGACATGACTTAGGGAGGACAACTATCAATCTCTCTCTAAGTGTCTGAGGCAGAATTCCAAACTTCTTGCCTTTCTCATATAATTGAAGAAGCTTTTGGGCCAGTGCTGGCTGATATGTCATGTAAAACACCGTCGGTAGCCCGTCGGCCCCAGAGTCTTATTACGCACCATTTGATCTATTGTTGCGCATATTTTGTCTGTCGTGAGTGCTTCATCCAGGTTGGATCTCTGAAGGGGGCTAAGCTTTGGGATGGGCAGCTTGTCCACAAAAGAGCACAGGGACGCATCAACCACCATATTCACCAGAGCGTAGAGTGCAGTGTAGACTCCATGAATGCCTCATTAATTTCTGTTTGGGAGGTGACCATCTCTCCTGCAAGATATCGTGCAGCCCCTGGGGGTCTCTGTGTGGAGGAGCCATGCTAACAATCAACCTGCCCTGTTTCCTTTCATGTATTGCAGGTCCACATAATCTCTCTAATGTAGCCTCCCAGGCTCTCCTCCAGTTCTTTGCAGTCTTGACGCAGAGCAGCGAAGGAGGGTCTTACACTTACCTTGGCCTCTCTTACACGACCTTCTGCTGTGATTATCTCCCTGATCAACATGTGCTCTATGCCAAATGAGGTTTTAATGCATAGCCCACGGATTACCGCCTTAAAGGCATCCCATTTCACATCCCTGCTTGGTGCAGTGCTGTCATTTTCAGTAAAATACTGATCAATGCAGTTTCCAATAGGTTCCCTGTATCATGTGTCTAAAATGGCCTGAATATTGAGCCTTCCTGTGGGTATTAATGCATGGCAGCTGTCAGCTTAAGAGAGCTGTGGTCTGACAGTGTACGCCCCAATTATTCTGTGTCTATGACACAGGAAGCCATAGCTTTGTTACATAGCAACAGGTTGATGCATTTGTGTAGGTAATGCACAGGGGTGTAGTATGAGAGTTCTAAACTGTCGAGATGCATCCTACACCACATGTCATAGAGTTGTCTGTCCCTAATCCAGGAGGCAAAAGGGTGTCAGATCGCCCAGGACCCTGTTGCCTGCAATGGGGGTGTTGATCAATGTAGGCCAATGTTGTGTACAGAATTGAAGTCTCCACCTCATATACACGGGGAAATCAGGTTTTGCACCAGTGTTGGGGGGGGGGGCATCAAGAAACTGTGTTTAATTACTATTGGAGGCATAAATCACCACTAGCCACAGTGGTTCCCCATTGAGTGTTCCCTCCATTACAAAATATCACCTCTCCTTGTCAATGACCCTAATATTTATCAGTGGGAGAACACTTGGGATATTCAGATCAGTACTCCTCAAGCTTACACTGAATAGGCGGTGGCTGCAATTTGTCCTTGCCAACTCTTCAATATTTACTGTAGCTCTGTGGACAATAAGTGTGTCCCTTGCAGATATGCAATATGCACCCCCTCTGTGCTTCAGGTAATTGTACATCTTATGGCGTTGACGGGACATCGCCATCCAAAGCACATTCTAGGTCAACACTGTGAGTCTAGGAGATACCTCCTCCTCGTACATGCTAGCAATTGCCAGGGGGTCCCTGTCCCCCTCCCTCTAGTGTGTGCACCAGTTTATCTCAGGAGCATTGTGTGCTTCTGTCATCTATAGTAGAGGTGGCTAGATGCCCTGCTTAATAACAAGGAAACTCCCAACTCTCATCCCCATGTCAGGACTACAACGGTAGCCCATCCATAGTTTGACCCAACAAGCTGATATGTTAAACCATTTCATCTCAGTCTCTGGGGTAGGCCAAGTCCTAGGGTGGCGTTTCTTCATGGGTGGTCCGGCCTGCACGGTGACCCAACAGCCTCCCCTTAGCATCATGGGAATACATCACCTCTCCATTCCTTTCTTCCCAACAACCCAATGATAACAACAATTGTGACAATTAAAGGATATGACAGTGTCCCACCCATATTATCTGGTCGGATGTAACCTGGGTAGTGGCCGGTCCTATGCTTAGGTCCAGATTGAGATCATCGTGTGTGGTTTCATCCAGCCACTTTGGGGAGTCTGCAGGGGAGGCTGACTGGGCAAAATCTGAGATACTGTGCAGTTTAATCTCTGTCACCACCACCGCTCACTTACTGGTCACCGAGGGCTTACTCCTCATTTATCTGTGGGACCTGAACTTCATCATTGGTCACTCACAACCATCTTGTAGGTCTGGGTCAATGGGTGAAATCATCCCTTTCGTGGACTCCAGCCATTCACTGGCCTCTATAAGCGATATGAAAAAGTACATTTTTCCTGAGTCAAGCACCCATAATTTAGTCAGGACCATTAGAGAATATTTAATGCCCATGCAGCTCAGTTGTTGTTTAATATCCAGCAAAGATCTCCAGCGTTGCTGACCCTCTAGGGTGTAGTCTGAAAACACATTCACCTTTGTATTGTCCACTTGCCACGGGCCTTTGCTTCTAGGGAACTGCAAAATGTGGCCCCTATCTTGATAGATGAACAGTCTGGCCAACACTAGCCTAGGAGGAAAACCCTTTGTGTTCCTTCCAATGAGAAAAGTGCAACTTCCTACCCTCCAGGACCATGTACACCAGACAGTCCTCAAGAAACAACTCCTTTTTGGGGCTTTCTGTCCCCTCCAGTGGGTCAATAATACACACATTGTTGCACCTCGATCAGCCTGCAGCGTTGTTCGCTCTTGCCTCAAGGAGGGTCACAGCCTGCTTCAGGACTTTTAATTGAGTTTGCATGTCAGTTGATGTGTGCATGGTGTACAGTGTGGAGTTCAGACTCTATATGCTCCACAGGTTTGCTGTGGTCAGCCCGCAGGAGTCCCATGTCTATGGTAAAGGTATCAAGCTTTGGCTTTAGTGTCATTTTGACATCCTCAATGGCCTGCAACAGGCTGTTCAACTTCCGGTTGAGGGCCTGAATTGTTTGTTCCATACTGCCAATTAGCACCAGCTGATCGGGATTAGTGGCCAACATTGGTGGCTCCAGTTCTGGGGTGCTGCTCACCTTGGGACCCTTTGGTTTCACCATGCTGGGTTGTCCCTGCGTGTTGGTATGGCCTACAGCTGTACCTCTTTTGCACTGCAAGCAGGCCATTGTGCACCGTCGACGTGGGTGACTGTGGTTGCCCATGCAGCCTTGCTTGGACTGGCTGAATGGAGACTGGGGATGTCCCCCCATTGTCACTGTCTTAGCCCATTCGTCTCTGGTGGGAGGAGGCAGAAACTACTGTGTGCTGGGGGATACCCTGCCAGTGCTAGGTCCCAGTACTGTCACCTGCCGCAGCCTGCTGCCATAGGCCATCTCCTCACCCCCTTTGATGGTCTGCAGGATGATTCACATGGGCCCATAACAGGAGCTTGTCAACGTGCGACCGACTTGGTCGCCATCTTGACCACACCTCCTAAAATTAATTTTTGTTAATCAGTAAGCCTGGTATACTGCCTTATACTCAGTGGTACTGAAAACCATGGAATTGTGTATGTGTATTCACATGTTTAGTTTGTTATTTTGTTTCAATGAGGCATACAGAGTTTTGGGCTAGTGATTTTGAGGAATTACTCACCAATCCTTGAAACTAATGTTAGTAGCACCCCAGCCCAGATACCAGTAGGGGTGATAGTGATGTGCTCTATGAATACTGATTTATAGATTGAACTCCAAAATAGGTTGGGGAAACCTGGAAAAGTGTAGATTGCTCCTATCAAGTAGAAACATATAGTAGTTGTTTTGACAATAGTATGGAATTTGCTCTAAATAAGTAGATGATGAAACAGGTCACCAGGTGTGAGAGGTTGCATCTTTTGTGAGAGCTTGTACAGTTTCTTTTTGTATAAACTGTCTAGAAAGATGTTCATTCTTCATTTTCTCAAGCAACTTAGGTAACATTAGTGGTAGTTCATGACCACTTCGGAGGATTTGCAAATTTCTTTCCTTTCACTCGTTAATTTTAGAAGTAGAAAAGATGATTACAACATTATACTGATAGACAACGTGCAAATATTTCAAACAGAGGTCTTCATTACCTTTGATCCATGGAGATAGCTTTTGGTTACAGGGAGATTACAATACAGTGTTTAACACAGTTATAATGATTGGCTTGTTGCAAATCCCATGTGAGAAAATTTGTGGTGCTTTGGATGTAATGGGAAGAATATTACGCTAGGAAGTTTTTTGATTTCTAAGTTTACACCTGGTCAGAAGGGCGATCTTGGTGGGTGACAGCTCAGATTAGCCCTAAACTAATTGAGGCTGGGGATGTTGCATGAGGATGCTTTTGATGGGGTCTCAGTGACCATAGTAGTGAATTGTATCTCCTGCATTTTGTCCAGGGAATTGCTAGTAGGCTGGCTAAAGAAGAGTATTAGGGTAGGTTACTTTGGTCTCTTTGTAGATGCTTTAGCATCTATTTGTGAGATATTTTAAAGCATAGTTTGGCTGGCAGAGGGAACCAGTGTAAACTTCTAAGGTGAGAGGCGACAGGCTGAATGGAGCAGTATTATGCGCTTTTTGTAATCTGTTTAGCTGGTATGTTTGCCTTACAGTGTACAGGGCAGATTCATGGTCTAAGAGGAAGTTAACCAGTGCCAAAAAAAATTCATTTGGTTGCCTGGTTTAACCAGTTTTGTATGGAGGGATTTGTTAACAACTTTACCACCCGTCTTAGTGGGTCATTAAGGCTGAGGCACAAATCTCAAAGGGGGATACCCTGCCAGCTTAGACCTTGTTGATGGGGCCACAGAACAGACAGGGCCAACTGTGCCCCAGCTGTAGTGGCTGAGGTAGTTTCCACTAGCGTCGAAGGGCCTGTCCTGCTGTGGCTCTGAAAACTCTTCTTTCCACCCTTGACTCTCAGGGTAGCGATAGCGAACAGTCACACGGGTGTCTCACAGAGGTAGTGTGGGGGAAAAGAGCTCAGAACTCAAGAACCATCAAAAGGCACAATAAGGTAATGTTCAGTCCATTGCTTATCATTATAAAAAAGAAAGTAATATTAATCTCATAGCATAAGTAAATACTGTACAGGTAACTGAATTTGACATACAGGGTTGCAGAATGCTGCATTCAGTGAGGGAGAATAACCCCTTCCCGTCCTCATAATCCCCCTCCATCTGAATAGGGCCAAGATTCCTGCTATTACTGTCTACATTTTTCTTTGGAAATGGGATTGGACTCAGCTGCAGTTAGCTCAAATGTTCCCATTGTTTTACGTGTACAGCTTAGATCAACAGTTTAATATTCCTTTAGCATCAAACAGGCCCAAGGCACATTTTCACAGCACTGGTCTCCTGGCACACTTTATGGGGTCACCAGCTTTCTTTAGAGTTCACCTCACTGAGAACCCATAGGCCTCTCCCTCCTCACACTATCTCCTCCTGCAAAACCATGGACACTCCTTACCTCTCTCAGCAGGCAGTCAGGCTTCCAAGCTCTTTAGGCAGCCCCTCAGCATAAAGCGATGATTTCAGGTGATCTCTCCTCACCTCTGGGGAACCGGCTGTCATGCAGACACAAGGCATAGTTACACAACAGCTCTTCGAGTATTCCATGGAACACTCCCTTCCTTGGTCAAGAAGAACCTGGAGCTGGAACAAAGTGATATGGTTTAGATTCCTTTTGCATCCACTATATCAGTCTTCAGAACCGTTATGAGGTGGTTCTCTTCCATTATCCTTCTCAAGCAGCTCTCCAGACACAGCCTTAGTGCAAAGTGATACTTCTCACTGCAGGTAGCACTGAGGCTGGCTCCATGCATCCACAAGGGCACAATGAAGTGTGTGGTTTCTGCCCTTGGCTGTCATCAATCCCCCTGAAGCAATAATCAAAGTCAGAGAAAAGGGCAGGCCTGGCTTAGAAGCCTCCTCACCTTGAACAGCAGAAACTGGAGTACCACCCATCTCCATTACCATCAACCAAATGGCAGTGCTCAGAAAGAACTAATCAGCTGCCCCTTGCTAACAAAGTTTTATGGCATTTCTAAAGATAGCCCTGTTCCCATCCTCCTCACTTCAGTATCTAGGTCTCCACCCCCACCCACAGGAATGCAGGTAGTAACCCATGTAAGGAAGCTATCCTCACCCTCCATCATGTGCCATGCTACAGGCAGGGGCATTCAAAATGGATCAAACTGGCTTCAGAACTCAGACTCTCTTACACACATTGAGTCCTATTACTATATATGTGGCATACTTTCACTTTACAGGTACACACACACTTGACATGCACACAGGATGACAGCTCAAGTTTCTGAGTTTCACCTAACATTGGAACATTACACAGATGGGTCAGTAGGCCACACTCTCAGTGCCACAGATGAAAAGGTTTGGTTACACCAAAGATTCACAAAACATGGTATGCTGCCACTACTGTTTTCTGTGCTACATTCAGGACTATATGGGCACTAGTTCACTGTCTAATGTAAGGGCACACTTGGTAAGCCCCTCCAGGTCACAGGATAGGCCCTGGACCTCACATTGTCACACACAGTCCTAGGCTTCTGCACCAATGCTATATTACCTTGACACCAAGGCAAAACATAAAAGTCAGGATACCAGTTTCATATGCAGGCAGGCACTCTGATCAAGGAAACACACCTGTTTTCCATGCAGAGAAATTTCTCATCCCAACAGCTACCAAGTTTCTCATCTTAGTTTTAAACGACACTGTTTTGCCAAAGATGACCAGTGTGGTAATAATGTGTTCATGCATTTAAGGAGGTGAGGTGGGTTTAAAAGTAAGATTGCTGGTTTAGAACTGTTTTGCATTTGAGCTAACTACTTTTTTGCCCTTTCCAGGACTGAGTCACTCCAGAACATCTGGAGATGGTGAGTACTAGTTTTGTTGTCTGTGGCCACAGATATCTTTGCATACCATTGGCAAATGAATGGAAGTAAAGGTATTGGGATGAAGTAGGCCTGGGAGTAATTTTAATTACACCCGAGTAATTTGAGTAGTTTTGGTAATTCTGAATTATTCTTTGATGCGGAATCGCCAATAATAAGCCTATTAAGCTTGCTTGCTTACATAATTAGGAGTAATTTGGTAAAAAAAAACTCTTAACAAGCCCACATTTAGCAAGAGCTATTTTCTTAGCGTCATTTTCTTAATGCAAAATGCATCCCACATTCATTTTGGAAACTAGTGCTAAATTCCAGAAATAATTTAGGGAATATCCTCCTCCAAGTGCACATTTAGCAAGCACGCGCTATTAATCTTCTGGTGCATTTAGCTCTATTTCTTAGTACAAAATGCATCTTCATGTCCATTTTGGATGCAAGGGGCATTTTTGTGCTACGGAAATAGTGCGATATGAAGAATTACTTTTCTTGGGTAATTTATTGTAATCTTGCAGAATCATTAGTTAATTGTGCATGATTACGCTACACAGAATTACATGAGCTACACCACCCCAAATTAACAGAAGGTCCAACTAGGATTTGGTATGGATGTAAAAATGGGGAGGGATGAGTACCTAGAGAAACCTGGCAAGGAACTTGTCTGAGTTGGGAAGGGGAGGATAGTTCTCTGAGAATCAAACTCTAAATGCAACCTATCAGGAATGAACTTAATCACTGAAGTGAGTGGTTTGTGAATTATGTAGGCACTGTCAGGAGTCAGTGAATATTATGGTCCACAGTGTTGCAGGTGGTGAAGAAATATTATCAATTATAGTGATCGTCCTCTATAGTGGTGATGTTGAAAGTATGATTGATATTTGTCTAGCATTTTGTGGAACTCAACTTGTGCCATGTAAGTCCTTCATTTCTGAAACCCTCATGAAAAATCACACTCGTAAGGGAGTACAGCCTAAATCAAGTCAGACCAATTGGTATTTACACAAACACTGTATTAATTAAATCCGCTAATATTTCATTTGCCTACTGTGTGTACTCCAACATCTCTTGCACAGCAGATTGTTGGTTTCAATACAGACTAAATACACATGTTCACCTGTCCTCTTCTCCCAACTTTTTTGCCCTTGTGCTGAGTGCTGTTAACTCGGCAAGGAGACCCGCTCTCTTCAGCCCCTTTCCCATCACATGGATTCATTTGTAGTGAAAAGGAATTAGGAATAAAAGAAAGAAGGACTTCTTCCATAGCCAGAAGTGTTGCCTATTTTGGAAATCAGATTTGTGGTGTTGTAAATCTGTAGTAAAAGTAAACCCCCAAATGATGACTAAGTGCCTATGTGCTTAGAAAATTTGGGCTGTGTGGCTTTGCTTTTGATGGTATTATTGAGTAGAGACTCATCCGAGTATTAGAGAACTGCTCCATGACTGCTATCCACTTGGATATGATTGAATGTGTTCAACTCCACTACTGAAGAACTCTTTTCTGATTCCTTATGTATGGAGTAGCCTTCCTTAGTTTAGGACATTTGTACTGCCTGTTGATATCTACTTACAGAGCTTGACTCCTTATTTTGCTACTCTAGCATTTTCCGAATGGACTTCAGGAGAGGGCATTGACACAGACAAAATGGGCTGCCATGCCTCAAATATGTCCCCATTGCCTGCACCAAACAGGGCCAGTCTTGTTTGAACAATTGTGCCAGTGTTGATTTTTTGTTTCCAGTCCAACCCTTTCTACCCAATGTCACTTTCTTGACATTTTTTGTATACTTGATGCCAATTTATGTTGATACAGAAACTTCTGCTAAGAAACAAATTGTCCTAAAAAATGGGTGTAGGTTTGAGCACTGAAATGCATGTATCCCTGCATACCCCAGGGACAAGGCAGTAACACTGGGACCTATCCACAACTGCATTCTATAGTATGCTTAGTAGTATGACAATAATACTACTAGCGTACTACAAAATGCTATTCACAAACCTACTTGCAGAGGTCGATGCCACCTCCTTTCCTATCTTTTATATGCAGAGATTACCGGCCTGTTCGCAGACACCTCGCACATTTATGGCTATATTTTAAAAGTAGAACAGAAAGGGGAGGAGTGACTGTAAAATGTGGAATACCTACTACTAAACTGGAAAGTTTCTGGAAGTGTAATGAGGAATATGAAGGGGTATGCATCCACCGACAAAAGGGTAAGTCCTTTCCTATTTGTAAACAACATTTCTGTAATTACTACGACCAAAGCGTAGAGGTGGGATGAATGTTAATTCTGCCTGTGGAATTGGCAGAACTTGGCGTCGCTGTGTTACTGTTGTAACACAGGGTTTTGGGCAAACTCCGCCAATCTCTGTATGGTGGAATTTATTTCCTCTAGGCTCCAGAAAGCCAAGCGTGAGATGGATTTGGAACGCCCTAGCAGCATTTTCTAACGTGTGCGGTCGAGGTCAGAGGGCTGCTTCTTGAGTAGGTTTGCTGCTGCTAGAGAAGATTATCTACTCGAGTGGCAGCAAAATCTACACTTTTGAGTAATTTTATGCACATAATGTTACTCAAAATGTAAGAATAAGAATAAATGTACTTGTAGTAACTCTACATATAAATGTATCTTTGTGAATAGAACCCTCTGTCTGCAGCTTTGTCCTGCTTTCCTTTTGTGTGAGACATCCTCCTCCGAGTGCCCAGAGAGTTGCATGGCTCTGTAGTCAGGAGCTCCCAAAGAGGACATAGACCTTCAATACAGGTTGCACAGTACTCTCAGGGTGGAAACTCCACACTGAAAGTAACTTAACTTTGCAGTAACACCCCACCAGTACTGTGCAATTATGAGTTAATACTAGGCTGGAAAGAAATCTCAGCTTCGCTTGCAGAGTTTTCAGAATTCAGGCACTTCACGCTATGCGCAGTTGTGCAGAGTTCCCGAATTCCGCGCTATCCAGCATGAAGCAGATTTCTTTTCCAGTTGTGTGCACGACATTTGTTTTTGGTGCACACTCACAAGCGCTACTATACTCTTGGGCTACTAGCGACTGCGTGCAAGACTTTGCGCCCGCTCATGTGGCTACCGGCTGCAACGGCTGCAAAAACAGTGCCTCTTTATTCGAGATGCATCCAAATTTAGTCAAAATTGATTTTCTTCTCCAATGTACCCTTCAAGTTGTTTTTTAGTGTGAGGAGCCTTTTTTTCAAACAGAAAGGAAGTGTCCCAAAGACTCCAACTTCCTGTTCCTGTCCAACAGGCTCCTCCCAGTGCCTTGTTCATCTCCAGGTCACTTTTCATTCAGATTTCGAGGTAGAAGAATCACTTTCTCATTGTCGCCTGGGTATATCCCTTTAGATTTAAGGACTTTGTTTTTGTGATATCACACAAGTAATTTCAAACACTATTGTATATCAGTGTTGTTTGTTTGCTTTGGCATGCACAAGTGCTTCTTTGTGATTTAATTTGATTTTTAAATGTTATAGTTGTGGGTGGTCTGGTTATTTATTTTGCATTTCATTGATTTTTCATCTTTTGTAAAGGAAACTTGTTGCACAGCTCAGTACCTTTTCTCCATCTTTGCATCATTTGCAATATTCATTTATTTTACTATATGGCCTAGACTTCCAAAGGGCCAGCTAGCCAGTAGGCCCAGTACTAGTAGTCATCAGTGCATGAAATAAATGTTTCTGTGAAAAATGTTTTTAAAACTTCATTTAGGGCAAGGGTGCTATTTGATTAAATTCAAAATGTTGGCTATTGTTTGTATTTCATTTTTTTGCAAAAAGTGTATATGTTGCAGGGTAATATTTGATGTCATAGGAGGATGTGTGTTGTTGTGAAATCTTTAAAGTTCAGTTAATGTTTGTAATTTGCATTGCTGAATTAATGTTAGTGTTTTCTTCAGTGTTTCCACTGGCCTTTTTTCTGGCCAGTCTGTGTGTGTGTGTGTCATCGTCCACCATTTTTCTTTGTTCTCCATGCTGTGGGGCCAGGGGCCATTTTGTGTAGTCTATGTCCATAGGCTTGCATGTGTTCTTTGTTCTCCATGCCTCCTCCTTTCTTAGTTGTTGTTTGACCATGTGTGATTGGCAGCCATTTTGTGCATCCAGCCAGTATATCTTTGCAATAGACTTGCATGTGTTCATTACTCCCCATGTCTCCTTGTTCGCAGTTGTTGTTTGACCATGTGGTTGGCAGCTATTTTGTGCATCCAGCCAGTATGTGTTTGCCATAGGCTTGCATGTGTTCTTTGTTGCCTATGCCTCCTTGTTCTCAGTTGTTGTTTACCATGTGGATGGCAGCTATGTGTGCATCTAGCCAGTGTGTCTTTGCTATAGGCCTGTATGTATTCTTTGTTCCCCGTGCCTCCTTGTTTGCAGTTGTTGTTTCACCATGTGGCTGTCAGCCATTTTGCACATCCATCCAGTGTGTCTTTGACATAGGCTTACATGTGTTCTTTGTTCCCCATACCTCCTTGCTCACTGTTGTTGCTTCACCATGTGGCTGACATCCATTTTGTGCATCCAGGTAGTGTGTCTTTGCCATAGGCTTAAATGTGTTCTTTGTTTGCCAGCCTCGTTGCTCACTGTTGTTGCTTGACCATGTGGACGGCAGTCATTTTATGCATCCGGCCAGTGTGCCTTTGCCATAGGCGTGCATGTGTTCTTTGTTCCCCATGCCTCCTTGCTCCTTGTTGTTGTTGCTTGACCATGTGGCTGCAAGCCATTTTGTGCATCCAGCCAGTGTGCCTTTGCCATGGGCTTACATGTGTTCTTTGTTCCCCATGCCTACTTGTTCTTTGTTGTTGTTGCTTGACCATGTTGCTGGCAGTCATTTTGTGCATCCAGCCACTGTGCGTTGTCATAGGCTTGCATGTGCTCTTTGTTTCTCGTGCCTCCTTGATGCTGTTGTTCTTGTTGACCATGTGGGTGGCAGCTATTTTGTGCATCCAGCCAATGTCCCTTTGCTATAGACTTGCATGGATTGATGTGATATCAGTTTAACATGCTTGGGGATCATTGTAGTATATGTATACTAAAAGAATATGAACCTGTAGAACATTGCTTATATTATTTCCTTCCTTTTTTGCATTTTCTTTATTTTGAACCTCTTTGCTTCACAATAGGTTTGTTTCTTCCTGCCCTTCCATACAAACATCAGTAATTATTCATCAATTGTTTAAGTGTATGTTTTAAGTTTTACATTTTGTTCATTTAGTTTATTTTTTAAATGTTTTATTTTTTTATTTTTTTAACATATTTATTCTTTTAATGTATATAATTATGTGTTTTGCCTTGATCCATCATCCATCTATCCATTCATCCATCCATCCATCTATCCATCCATCCACCATAGGTGCACAGCCATGCTATAGCATTCAGTTACTTTAGGTGTATAATTCCATTTAATCCTGGACACGCTGACCACTGAGCACTGAAGACACACCAGCAGCATAATTCATTTTTTAAATGATTATTTTATTTCCCCTGGACCACCCTGCCACCATAGGTTTTTTAAGGATTATTCCATTTAAATGTTTTTTATCACATAAGTAACCAGCCACACTAATATTGCATTTGTCTGTACTATTCCAACCTGAATCAATGCCATATTTCACTAGCAACATGTTTTTCTTGCCTGGTTGCTTTTAGGTGCCCAAGAGAAGAAGAGACATCACCCGCAGTATTGCCAAAGAGAAGGCCTGTACAGTGATTTCAGTCCTCCAATCTCAACTGCTTGTGCAGCTTAATGCAACTGCCAACCAACAGCTTTAAGATGGCCTCAAAGAAAGCTGCTCCCAAGAAAGTGGTCAGTGAGAAGAAGCAACTTTCTAACCGTGTTGTGCCGACTGCACCCTTTTTCGGGAGAGATGTTCCTGCCACATCAGCCTCCAGGGAGAAACCTGGGATCAGCACTACCGCATCAACAGCACTACCCTAACCTAAGCCCAAGACCATGTCTGTCAGTGAGGCAGCCACTGTAATCATGGTGGCACCGATGAGCAGTGATTTGAATTGGATTTGTCCCTTTTGCAAAGTATTAGCCATTCCTTTCAGGAAACAGAGCAAAGTGGACAGCAGCTGCAGCCAGCAATAGTAGATTGTCCCGAAGTTGGAACCGAACAGGAGGGCGAGATTCATGTTGAGTAAGAACCTCTACTTTTGGAATCAATGACTCCCAGATCTTCAGCAAGAAAAATGAAGGGTACTACTCCACCATCTTCTCCAAGCACCACTTCTGATGATAATGATAGGGACATGGAGTGGACTCCAGCAGAATCCGGAAGATGCCAGGAGAAGCAAGGGAAAAGAAAAATTCCTGCAAGCCTAAGAATCATGGAAGGGGATGATGAGGATGACGATGATGAGTCAGTCATTGTGGAAGCTGGCACAGAGGAGTTCAACGTTACTATTCAACCTGCTCCGAATGATGTGGCACAGGTGGCACTGCCAGGTCCCATATTTGTAAAGCCACAGCTGAGACCTGCACCATCCCCTGCCTCAGAAGAAGTATGCACTCCAGAGAGGTAGTCAACAACACACCCACCTAACTCCAGTTCTTTTTTAGGTATTGGCAATGGCACACTAGGAAAATACTCCTCCCCAGTTTGGGACTTTTTTTATGCTTAGCAAACAGGAGGAGAACATCGTAATATGCTCAATTTCACACACGAGTGTTTGTCGGAGTAAGTCTGGTACACATTATGGTACTGGAGACCAAACAACCCCTATAAAAAACATCATGCAATCCAGTGAGAGGAGCACCTTAAAAAATTGCTGGACGTGGTCGTGGTGCTGAATGTGAGGAGAGCCGGGAAACATCAGCCACAATTGATCCAATCACAGTGGAAGGCGAGGAAGAAAAGGGTGATAGCCTCACGCAAAGGAGCCCTGTCCCCAGCAGTGTGTCAGAATCACCAGCCTCAGCGACCTCACATTGGCACAGGAAGACTCAGGGTCAGAAGGAGACACCATGGCATACAGTAACTGCCTCACAATGCACATTGAGTCTTCCACTACCTTGTTCTCGGAAGCCACCTTCATCAGTGGCCCCAGAAAAGAAGAACATCCAGGCTACTATTACAGGAATGTTTAGGCAGGAGGGGCCCTACCACTGCAACCACCCACCATCACGTTTGTACAATGGGAAGCTAACAAAAATGCTAGAGCTTGACCTCCTCCTGTTTTCTTTTGTGGAAGGTTTGCGATTCTTAAAAACTGTGACAGCCATCTGTCCAAAATAGAAGGTTCTAAGTTGGACATATTTTTCCCGAGTTGCTGTTCCAGCAACGCATCATGATGTGCTGCAATTAGATGGACAAGCCTTGCATCAAAGTGTTGTCCACACTATCCACCTGATGACCGACATGTCAAGCTACTGCTTACATGTGCATCACTGCACAATGGATCTCTTTTGCGGGGGTAAAGCAAAAGCTATCTACAGGTCTTGGCCCTGAAGAAATGTATAAGAGCGTTTGGCGGCATGCAACAGAAACTATGTTCGCCATGGAGAAATCACATACAGCTGCAAACGTCGTGGACGAAATTAATAGCAAGGTGTCAGAATGGCTGCAACCCAGAGGTCTCCGAATTGGATATGTTGAAACAGACAATGGCAGTAAAATAGTCGAGGCCATGGCAGATGGTGGCTATTTCAGGGTCCTGTATCAACCTGGTTGTTCAAGAGTTTCTCAAAAAAGAAGACATAGTCAGCAACATGTAGGCAAATCTGCACTCATTCTAGCCATTGTTTTAAAGCCCGAAAGCAGTTGTGAATTATTCAGCATGCTTACAGAGTACCACTTAAAGCCCTGATACAGGAGTTTGCAACGCTTTGGAACTCAACCTGTTATATATTGCAATATCTGTTTGAGCAGTACAGACAGATGAATGATTAGGGGCCCCATTATGAGTTTGACGGATGGAAAAGCCCCTCTGCCAAACTCCAGACAGGGTGGCTGCCGCCGTCGTTGCGACCACCCTGCTGAACCTATTAGGAGTTTCCTGCTAGGTGGGCAGGTGGAAACCTCAGTTTCTGCCCGCCGGCCTTGTGAAAACAGGCTACAGCATTCTCTCCGGCTCGTATTTGAGCCAGCGGCAATGTTGTAGCCCGTAGGGTGCACTAGCACCCTCACAATGAACATTGCGACTGTACTGGGCAGGGGGACCCCTGCACTGCCCATGCCAAGTGCATGGGCAGTTCAGGCCCCCCGTAACCCCCTACACCTGTTCTCCGACAGCCTTTTCATGGCGGTAAAACAACCATGACAAGGCTGGTGGAGAACGAAGTCGTAATCAGCAGGGCAGCGCTGCACACAGCGTAGCCCTGGCGGATTACAATCTCCGCCACACCGTCGGGATCGTGGATCCTGGTGGTCCTGGTGGAATCCTGGCGTCTGACTGCCAGGGTCTTTATGTAATGGTCAGACCGCCACAGCAGCAGTGGTCCTGACCGCCACCGCGAGACTGATGGTCTAAAGACTACTAGCCTCGTTATGAGGCCCTATGTCATTCAAAGAGGAGGGGATGCGAACACTATGACCATAGATGCGGACAAATGGGGCTTAGTCAAATGCCTGACACTGATGCTTCTCTCTTTTGAGGTTTTTACGCATGAAGTTAGCAAGGAGGGGAGTACAATGGGCAAAGATATCCTGCTGTTGCATCTGCCACAGGACTAGCTAAAGAAGGTGTCTGAAAGATTCATACTGGGAGCTGTGAACGAAAACCCAGAAGCGCATGCCTTGGTTGAGAGCTTATGCTATTGCTTGACTTGTAATGCAAGGCTGCAAAATGACATTATCTCATCCAGAGAGTACATCTGTGCCACCCTAATTGATCCACGCTACAATAAACAAAATCCTACTTTCAGTCCTTTTTCTGAAGGGTATGTTTCAAAATACAAGAGGGGATTGTTGAGCAAGCCAGAGACCTGGAAGAAGAACGACTGGAACTTAGAGTCGCACTCCGCAGTTCTGGGGTGCTGCCTTCAACTTCCAGAGAGGGCAGTCTTGTCTCACAGGAGCCAGCATCAGCAACAAGAACACCGAGACAACAGCAACAGAAGAATCAGACTCAACCTTTGCATTGGCTTGGTTTCAACTGGCATCACTTTGCTAGAATCAAAGACGAGATAAAAATGTGTATCTCCAACTGTGCTTGGATTGGAAGAGGTAAAAACTATCTATTACACCAATGAGTGATGAGATATTAAGTGACTGTGAGTGATTGCTGGTGATTTATGTGGTGGCAAGTAGTGAAGGAGGGAGTTCAACAAATTTGTAAACTTGATTTCGATGATTTGCAATGTTTGGAGGCTGATTGTTGATTTTTTCCTTAAAGTGATTGGCTTTTCAAACTTAGTGAAATTTACCTGCATGGTCCATTCCTTTTTTCTGGTTCTTCAGAGGCCAGACCAGTCACTTTAGCAACCAAACACAAATGTACTCAAAACACTCCAATTCTGTTTCTCTATTTGTTCTTCAACATCAGTGCACTACACAGATGCTAACTTCACATGGTTTGGGACTGGGACAGAATTACATAGAATCAGGAGGAGGGGGATGGCAGGGCTCAGAGCAGGACTACCTCAACAGCTAGGAAGAGAAAGTTATCAATTTCAAGGGAAACCATGATGATGATGAAGACTCTGAGGCCTAGTACTCACTCAGCTCTGTGGACTGGAGAGAGGTGCACTCATTTGGGAAATGCTGCTGTGTGTGTGTTTGCTGCATTGCTGGCTCGAACGTGAAACTACTCTTAGTATTCTTGCTCTGCCTCTGAGTCTTCTTGGTACACCCTGACCCCTCATGAAGTTTACCTTGATTCCTTCTGTCCTTCTCCTTTACTCTATAATACAGTTACAGTTTTTCAGTATGCAGGCCTTCTCCTCGTCCTGTCTTGCACAAATAAAACTTGGTGAAAACTCAGCATTCCAGCTTACCTACCGGACAGGCACCCAAGACTGACGGACATTCCAAGAACAAAGGAGATGCATAGCCCAACTTGCAGTACAGTACCATTATCCTTTTAACAATCATACTTTTTAGAACTGGTGGGTTAACTTCAAATCTCCATAATTTGTATTTTTCAAACCTAGAAGACAGAACATTTAGAGGTATACTATCTTGGGTCTCTCTGGGGCTAAATGACTGTAATGCATTTAACTGAATTGTGTCATACTCAATCCTTCATCTGGCTGGCAAATGCAATGGGCATGGGCAAGGCAAAGGAAACCTTCACAAACATGTGTAGAAAAGCTGACTTGGGAATGCAATCTTGTCCGTTGAGTACCGGTGCTAAAAATCTGTCCCCTTAGTGTTAAAGTCCCAGTCTACAAGAAATATAAGGGGAGAGGGGAAAGCTAAGCTTAGTAACAAAGCAGAAGAAAGCTATATACTATTATAGACAGGAGGAGGGCAGGTACAGAAACATGAAAAATAAATAAATGCAGGGATTACACAAATTTACCGAAGCTTAGATAGAACAAAAATAAGTACAAAAAAGGTAGGCAGACGGTAAAAATAAAAGAAAAATAATTTGAAATGAGGAGAGGTGAAAGTTAGGGAAATAATAATAATAATAATAATAATAATAAAACAGGAAGTCGTATTGGAGCCAGTAGATCCACCAGCTTCCGCACTGGTGGTGGCACTGGCACCCTCATCTCTTGAACCCAATTCATACATTGCCCTCTTCTTTCCCTTGGGTGCTGAGATAAGAAGATAAAAATAATAGATCAATGGTACAGGTAATCTCGCAAAACATATTTTGACAGGCAGAGACAAACACAGTAACATTGTACTTTTCTAAATCAGATCGCCTAGTATTGACTCAACTCAGGTTGCCCATAAATTCCTAATTCCTACACCTAAGCCCTACTCCAAATTTCCTAAACTATATTTGCAACTATGTACCACTACCAATGCATTCATATTGCAACTAATGATCTTTGCTTCTCAACCCCCTTTGATGGGGCAACTCAGCCTCCATTTCTTTTCCAATGCATAGATGCATATTACGATGCTACACATCACCGGGCGATTGCAATTGAGATGGACTGCACAAGCTACATAAAAAAAGGCCCAGAGAAGGGAATGCTAACTCACTGATATTATTTATTACTATTACCACTATCTTATTCTTTATGGCAGGAGGTTTCTCATGCTGCATGGCTTCTTAAATAATCAGCCCAAACGTGTGCCGATGAGTGCAATTAGGAAGTGCTGACTGTACACCTGGCTAGCTCAATCTGGATCACATAATATTTGCTGTAACATAACCCTAACTTACCTCTGAGAGTCGGCACTGCTATTAGAAAAACAATTAGCATTGTGGAACACACATAAAAACTATTTACTCACGAGGCCTGACAGGTTGAGTAGGTCTTGCTAGCGGTCCAGTATGTCTGCCCAATGGTGCGTCAGCTGCTGCTGGATGTGCTGGACTCCAGTGTGCTGACGCTCCAACCAGCGCACCGTCCCCCACAGCAGTCAAAACTCCCGAAGGCGTAACTGCTCCCAGGCCTGCTACCTGCTGCCAGCATGGAGGGGAGGTGGTGCTGCACAAAACACACAAGTGCTACTACCTCTGCCTCTGTGAAAATGGGGGGGCCTGCACCCCTTGGCAGTGCCGAGGTCCGCAAAGTAAGTGTCTAGCAGCTGCACCAACGCCACCACTCCTTCTGCTGCCTTGCTGTGCATGCCGCTAGCTCAAAAAAAGAAAGGCGAAGGAATAGAAGGATGGAAGATACAAAAAAATATAAAGAAGTAAGGGGAAAAGCAAAAAAAATAAAGTATTCAAAAAGTAAAAAACACACCAAAAAAATGACAGAAATGTAAGATACACAAACACAAAGACACAGACTGATAAAATATTGGAAAACGAGGGGTGGATAATTTAGAAAAGTGTAGGATTGCTTAGATTTAGGGAAGATTGAAAGTTAGGCCAATCACCATGCACAGAGAGACAGAGAAAATAAAATGGCTGCACCGATGTGAACCGCGTGGTGCAGTTCGTTTGATATTTTCAACCTGAGATCACTCATTGCGCTCCTGAATGTACTGTGTATTAACTAAGGGTGGGTGGAGCTTGCAGTGTTCCACTATGTGGAATTCCATGGAGCTCGCAGAGTTTTTTAACCACTTTGCGGAATTTTGCATAGTTGAACTCCGCAAGCTCTATCCTCCCCTAATAATACACAAGGAATAAGAAATAGCTGTGCCGTTTTACCTAGTAGAACTCTTCAGGGCTTCACTCATCCGAGGGGATTAACATTCTGTAATATCACAAAAGAGAAATGTCATTTATCTATAGATAAGTTGAAATGTTTCCATCCTCCGTCTTCAACAACACCACTCATAGTACACTAAGACAGTGTAGTGGACACTTTTAGTTGGAGAGTATGTGTATGCTGATTTCTTCAATCATTTTTCACACTTGTGGAATAATTGAAGCATTTTTATCCTCTTATTAATTTTGTTTTGGACATTTTATTAAGTGTAACCATAGTTGTGACGTAAGGAATTCCAGACATTTCTACAGATCCTGTTCAATGTAGCAAGCAGCTAGCAGTTTCAAAACTGATAGTACCTAATCCCCCCATTAGTTGTGGATACTGAGTAGCAGAGGTGCAATAGTCAGAACTCCATCGTTTTCTTGACTGTTTATTGGTATCTGTGGTCTAACTGTTAGTGCTAACCTCGCTGGAAGCCGTGACAATAAGGCCCATATTTATACTTTTTGACGCTAAACTGCGCTAACGCAGTTTAGCGTCAAAAAATTTTGCGCCGTCTAATGCCATTCTGAAGCGCCATGCGGGCGCCGTATTTATGGAATGGCGTTAGACGGCGCAATCAGACCGGCGCTGCCTGGTGTGCGTGGAAAAAGCCACGTACACCAGACAGCGCCGGCGTAGGGGGAAAATGGCGTATGGGCGTCTTAAAATGGGGCAAGTCAGGTTACGTCGAAAAAATCGTCGTAACCCGACTTGCGCCATTTTTTTTCGACGCCCATCCCCCATCAACATGACTCCTATCATTGTAAAGATAGGAGTCATGCCCCCTTGCCCAATGGCCATGCCCAGGGGACTTCTGTCCCCTGGGCATGGTCATTGGGCATAGTGGCATGTAGGGGGGCACAAATCAGGCCCCCCTATGCCACAAAAAAAAAAAAAAAAAAAACTTACCTGGACTTACCTTAATGTCCATGGGATGGGTCCCTCCGTCCTTGGGTGTCCTCCTGGGGTGGGCAAGGGTGGCAGGGGGGGTCCCTGGGGGCAGGGGAGGGCACCTCTGGGCTCATTTTGAGCCCACTTGTCCCTTAACGCCATGCCTGACCCAGGCGTTAAAAAGCGGCGCAAAAGCGCCGTTTTTGGCCACGCCCACTCCCGGGCGTCATTTTTGCCCGGGAGTATAAATACCACGTAAAGGCCTGGGAGTCATTTTTTAAGACGGGAACGCCTCCCTTGCATATCATTAACGCAAGGAAGGGGTTCACGCTAAAAAATGACGCCCACTCCGGGCACTTTGGCGCCCGAAGCGTCTAACGCCATAGTATAAATATGGCGTTAGTTGGCGTTAGTTTAGCGTCGAATTTGCGTCGAAAAAAACGACGCAAATTCGGCGCAACCAGAGTATAAATACGGCCCTAAGAGTCCAGTGATCCTGTTGTAGCGTTGCTGCTGTACAGTGCTCTGTCCTGCGGGCACCAACATGTTTCAACTTGAGTTTTGTCCAGCACAACATAGACCAGTGAAGATCCAGTTCCCCATAGGAAACAGCAAAACGCAGGTACAGCTGGCAAGAACGGCGATGTTGGTCCATGAAGCTCCTCCAATAAAGCCGTAAAACCAACCAATACCTATGATGAAAGGGAGGCTCAGGGACATCGTTAAAACGTTGCCTTGCAAACTTTGATACAAAGCTGTAGTGCACACCTCATTTTGACTTTCCCAGTGTCTGGTTCATAAGAAGGAAAATACTGCAGAGCCTCTGCAGTCCTCACCGGCGGCTGAGCAGCAGAGTTCCCTTGCCTCACTCTCTAATAGAGCCTAAAACGTTGAAAAGATTCAGCTGGGATCCACACCTGTATGCAAATCTGCGTGATCCTGAGTTGCACAGGCACAATGGGCAATGCAAGCATTGCCCTCTTATTGCAGATCTAGAGAAGAGGTGCCGAAGAATAGTGTTTTGAAATTCCAACGTAGTTTAGCGTAAATGATTTTTCACTTCAAGGAGTGGTAATTGCATAAATGACCCATTAGGTGACTTCAAGCTTGGATCAGATTCTAATTGTGGATCTATCAAAGCAGCCAGCTCCAGCGGTCTGAGTCAAGGAGGCCATTATGGGCCAGATGTAGGAAGCATTTTGCATGGTGCAAACTGCGAAAATCGCAGTTTGCGCCATGCATAATGCTCACCGCGATGCTCATTCACATTTTGCGAGTCTGTACCGACTCGCAAAATGTGAATGCGACTCGCAAATAGGAAGGGGTGTCCCCTTCCTATTTGCGACTCGCACCGCAATGCTAAATTGCTTTGTGACCGCGAACGCGGTCGCAAAGCAATTCACAGTTACCACCAGTGTCACACTGGTGGTAACCCATTCGCAAAAGGGAAGGGGTCCCCATGGGACCCCTTCCCCTTTGTGAATGTTGCCAAAAATGTTTTTTCAGAGCAGGCACTCTGAAAAAACGAAAACAAATGGTTTTGTTATGTTTTTTTGTATTGCAACTCGTTTTCCTTTAAGGAAAACGGGCTGCAATACAAAACAAAAACTGCTTTATTTAAAAAGCAGTCACAGATATGGAGGTCTGCTGGCTTCAGCAGGCCACCATCCCTGTGAGTGCAGGGACTCGCTATGGGGTCGCAAAATGCGACCCACCTCATGAATATTGATGAGGTGGGTCTTTGCGACCCCGTAGCGATTCGCAGACGGTGTCTGAGACACCGTTCTGCATCCGCATTTGCAATTCAGAAATTGCGAGTCGCACCGACTCGCAATTTCCGAATCGCAAATGCGGAAATTGCTACATCTGGCCCTAAATGTGCTCCCAGCCAAATCCATGCCTGTCTTGTAGCATCAGTGATAAAGGAAGATGTTTAAGGCTAAACCACTCTACATCAAGGTGAACCTGCTTTACACTCCATTTCCTTTCCTGTCTTTTCCTCTCCTGCTATCTCAATGCTGTTATTTCTTTTTTATTTTTTAAATATATTTTAATAAGTTTGACTTTACAACAGCATTCAACTCGACATTTGTTATACTTCCGTATTACTTGCCTAAATATCTATGGCCCGTGATATAATTTACAGGTTACATAGTCAATCCTCCATACCATTATTCATTAACATAAATGTTTGCATTTAATGCATGGTAGCAGCTACAGTTTACTGCCATAATTATTAATCCCAATCCAATGTTCCAATACTAAAAGAGTTTTTTTTACTATGGGTGGGCGGAGCTCATGGAGTTTCATTCCGTGGAACTCCAATGAGTTGCATGAAAATGCTGTGGGAATCTGCAAAGTTCTACCAATGGGTAAAAATATGTATGTTGCGCTGCTCACGCAGTAACTTTGTGCCAGTAGCGTGAGCAGTGCTGGAAATTCAGTGCGAACGGCACCATGCAGTGCACAAAAGCGCATGGCCACGTGAGATGATTTTGATGCTGCTCGGGTAGAAAATCTACTAGAGCAGCAACAAATGTACTCAAGAAGCAGCATTCTGACCACAGCCACACAAGTTAGAAAATGGTGCTAGGTGACGCTAAATCTCATTTTCGCTTTTATTTCTGGAGCCTCTCAGGAAGAAATTCCACTACGCTGCAATTGGCAAAATTTGACTGGAACTCCGTGTTACTAGAATAATGTTGCCAAATTCCGCTAATTCCGGGGACAGATTGAATCATTCCACCCACCCATATTTTTATATTCCCTCCTATTACCCATTTCCTTCCTTCTTCTCCACAAACTGCTTTATCAACTGATACAGGTTTAGGTTGGATACGAGGGTTTGTCCCCAATTTTCAAAAAGGATCCTTGGACGGTGCAGGGCAGCCTGTCACCTTTTTGTTAGATAATTGTGGTTGATATGTGTCCCACTCATTAATAGGTTTTTGTGAGTTCCCTAATTTCTGCAGTTTGGTTAATGCAGTGGCCTTAGTCTCTGCCCACCTAGATAGTTTCTGTTCTGTTAAACCAGAGGCGGAGCTCTGTCATTTTCAATTTTACATAGCATAGATATCTATCTTTTGCCCCACGCTATCGCTAGGGTTGCAAATCTACGTGCCATTTCACGGTGTTTTGATGTGGAGAGCAGGACAAGTGGGGCTATTCTAGGTCCCTTATAAAGTTTAGGATCTGTTACTTACCTCCGTATTACTGCCGAGCATATTCCACCGGTAAGTCATCAATGCGAGGCAGGCCCAAAACATACGTAGAAGGCCAGCGTTGTCTGCACTACTGCTAGGGCATGTGTCTGGTGTCTCCGGAGACATCCTGTGTAATTTATTAGGAGTTAGATACCTACGATGTAAAATATTGGATTAAAGGTATTTAAACCTCGCACTCCTGGCTACGATTTTTGAGTATGCAAATATTATGCTGCAGTTGCTTTGCTGATTTTCCGTCCATGAGCTTCTGCCCATATTTCTGTCAGCATCGCTTAGCTTAAATTTAGTGATTCCAGAACAAGCTTTGTACGTTATTGTTGCCTCCTTATGGGAATTGCCCATTGTAAGTAGTTTGTGCACTACTATCTATGTGTCTCAGGAGCCTTTTGTTCGTACTCCAAGTTTTGTGTATTATCTTTAAGAGGGCATTGAAGGACAAGAATTGTCATTATATGGTGTAGTTTAGTGTCGGACTCTAAAAAATAGAAATCTCCCCATCCTCAGTTAGATCCCCAAATGTCTCTACCCCCATGTATTCCCATACTCACTTTTCTGTTCTATTGACTATCCCATAGAACGGTGGTAGAAACCATATGGGCAGTTCCAGGTCAAAGGGGATTT
Source organism: Pleurodeles waltl (assembly GCF_031143425.1). Classification (NCBI taxonomy): domain Eukaryota; kingdom Metazoa; phylum Chordata; class Amphibia; order Caudata; family Salamandridae; genus Pleurodeles; species Pleurodeles waltl. The sequence continues at coordinate 1,940,427,234 of NC_090440.1, read as the reverse complement.
TTGTTTTAGTGCGAGTGAGCAATCTGGATAAGCAGCACCTTACAGCTGCCAGCAATCTGGGGCATTTAACATATGTATTAGGAGGTTCTCTTAAGCAACTAAGGGCCTGATTTAGAGTTTGTGGGACAAGGTACTCTGTTGCAGTGGGTGGGGTGCCCAGTCTGGTAAATTGTCAGTCTGCCCACCCAACATTGATTCGGGACGTCTGCCAGGTTTACGCCTACAGAGTAAAATTTACTCCATCGGCATAATCCTTCCTCCGATGTCCCAAGGGAATAGGGGCCTTTGGAGGTAAGCCGTCCATAGTAAAAATATTTTAGTATTTACTTTTCCCCTCGCTTTGGGTGTTTTGTTTTTGGAAAAGTAAAAACTTTTGAAAGTTTGGTGTATTAATCTGTCACTAATGAATGATAGACGCACACCAAACTTCTGAATATCTTTGGTGGTTCATAAAACCCATAGAGTTCACTACAGGGTCAGCTGTGAACTCTAAATTTGGTGGGCAGGGTAAAGGCAAAGTGGCGAACATAAAGTCATCCGCCATTCTAAGTGATTTTATTCTGTCTGCCAAAGTCTAAATCAGGCCCTAAGTATATCTACGCCATCCCTGTCTCCCAGCCCATACGCTAAGTTTATTCTGCATTCAATAGCCGCCTCGCCCTCAATGGAGTCGTGCAGCCGTATTTGGACTCTAAATCATGTACCTGAGGTCTCCCTCGTCGTGGGTAATTGCTGTTTATTCAGTGAGCATCTTTGGCTACTCCTCTGCCTCTCCATATTAAGTCAGGTACCATACTTGGTCCCAAATAGCTAAGCAATTTCACCGGCATATTGGAAAAGTTATAGAGCAGCTTCGAGAGAGCTATCATCTTAGCCCCTGCTATTCGCCATTGTCCCAAGGGGGGGTGGGGGGGATCCCTTCCAGATCACAAAGGACTCCCTAATTCTGAACATGAAGTTATTTATGTTCCCTGCTGTAAAGTCTTCTTCCACACAACATAGTTGGACGCCTAAGTATCTGAAAATATGTTGTTCCTATCAAAGGCAGCTGCTAATCTTTCAAGATGGACTGGTTGAGCTGAAGCATGGGGTGCATGCCGTACTTCATGTGGTTTATATTCAGACCACAAACTGCTTTGAATTCTGAAAATATGTCTAATCTTCTGACACATTAGTAACTACGGTAGTAAATCATCTGCCTACAGGAAAATGCGGTATGTGCTTGGGTAGGCCACTATGCCCTATCTCCCCGTCATTTATTACACACCGCTGCCATAAGCTAAATGTCCAAAGCAAACAGAGCGATAACAGAGGGCAATCCTGTTGTGTTCCTCTTTCGAATGGCAATCCCTGTGATATATTCTTGCCTGTCCTAACTCTAGCCATTGGTGGGGTGTATAAGAGTCTAGTCTGCTTAAGGATCACATACCTTATCCCATTGGCTCTAGAACTGCAAGTAAATAGCCCCATAGCAGAGTGTCAAAAGGACTTCTCATGTCTATTAGGACAAGAGCAGATATTTTTTGTGACTGTGGGCATTCCCGCATGACATCAAGAAGACGCCAAAGATTTAGGGCTTTCCATCTTTTAAGGATAACACCAGTTTGACTGGGGTGAACCACGTCTGCTTTAGTAGGGGTTATTCTTTTTTGCAATTACTTTGGCTAATGTCTTGTCTAATCTCATCTATCTCTAATGGGAGTGTTATCTCTTGTGTTTGAATTGGGTTCAGTTTTCAATCCCAGTCTTCAGAATATATTAATCGCCTCCTTATCGCGTTTACATTATGCCTGTAATATTCATACATTACTCATTTATGTTTTTTTGGGTGCTCACAATTCACCCATCTGTCGTTTTCAGTGCTGCTATCTATTTTCGGTCTGCCTCATTATGTATTAGCCATGGAAGTAAGATACTGGGTTTGTCACCTTCCATATGTTGTCTAGCAATTGCATCCTTGTAATCTAGTGTGCACAGTCTATTCGGTGCTTCCCAATGCTTTGCTCTGACTGCTGCCGGGACTTCCATGTTGTGTAGGCCTCTAGGCACCTCCTGCTCTAACCTGCTCATGTTTGTCTCTAATGTTTCAGTTTCACGTTTCAATGTGGACTTCACTTAATGCACCGTTGTGATGCAGATGCCACGCATGTACGCTTAAAAGGGATCCCATTCAATATAGACACCTCCTGGCAACCCATCATTTGTGTCAAAGTATTGACATATGAGTGCTGCTATTGTCTCTCAGACATTCTACCCTCTAAGGCTTCTGTTGTCACCAGTGAGTGATCTGAAACTGTTCTAACAGCTGTGAGGTTTGTCTGACAGTGCCTTGTAAGTGATTGGACTAGAGCAACAAATCTAGTCTGGCGTGCAGGTGCAGGTTATGTACCTTAACTTCAGGATGACATGTTGAGCAGGTGTTTAATAAGGCGCCAGTGCAACAATCATTCCTCGAGTGCATCAGAGGCCTTGGCTGTAGAAGTGTACTGGGCTGCGGGAAAGGATCTATCCAATGTCTTGTTGGGAAAACAGTTTGAAGTCCCCACCCCAAATAGATGGTGTATGGCCAGTGCTTAATTTGTAAATAAAAACGTGCTGGTGCTCAAAGTTCTCCACTAAAATACGCGGCTGCTGCAATTACATGTGCGAGCACGGAATATCTAGTCATAATAGTCCTGAAGCCCTCTGCGGCCTCTTTAGCCCATTTACAACCACTCCCTGCCCCTTCAGCTCACTCTAGCAGCTTTCTGTTTTCTCCCTTAGTGGAGCTTTTTCGTTTTTCTCTTCCTCCGTGTGTTATGAGGCCTTTGCTCGCAGTAAATGCTTGAGGCAGCAAAATAAGTGCCTGCCCTCAAAAATAAGTGCTGGTGCCCTGTGCCGGAAACCACCGGCTCAAATTGAGCAGTTTGTATGGGTAATTATTAATGAATGTATGGTGCCTAAAAATTCTCTGTCCTCTTCTCTGGGTAGGGAACTCCAAGTGTAATCCATATTAATGCACTCTGTTAGTCCACCACGTGCTTATGAGGAATACCCAGCACAAAAACAGTTGGCCTCTCCATTTGTTATAGAATGTATTTCTTTCAGGCCTTGTTATGTTTGTCTCCTGAAAATATGCCACATCTATCGCATGTCTATGCGGAAGGAGTGTCTCTTGTACTGCTTACAATGATTCCCCATACCTCTCACATTCCCAATCAGGAATTGATATGTATAACTGTCTCACATATTGGGGAGGGAGAGTTCAGACAGCCAGGAAAGACTTATATTGCTACAGACTGTGTATTGTATAAGCACACTCTAGAGGTGTATCAAATACATTTCAAAGGGCCAGATGTTCAAAAAATTCAGTTTGCGATTTCCTCATTGCAAATCTTTGCGGCTCACAGTTAAGAAATCTTAGACTGTAATGCAAAGGGGTCAGCAGGCCACCATGTCTGTGACTGATTTTTAAATAAAGCAGTTTTTTGTGTAACAACCGTTTGCCTTAAAGGAAAACGTAAGGCATAAGAAAAAGAAAACTAAAACTTTTTCTTTTATTTTTTTAAAGATTGGGCAGTGATCCGTTGGACCACTGCCTCCTCTTAAAAAATGTTTTCACCCACATTCACAAAGAGGAATGCGTCCCTTGGGGACCCCTTCCCGTTTGTGAATGGGTTACTGACTCCTCTGCGGAGTCAGTAAAATATGAATATTTTGCGACCGGAATGCAGTCGCAAAACATTCATACATGCCAGTGCTATTCGGTATTAGGAAGGGATGCCCTGAACACGCCCCCTTCCTAATACCCAATCGCAAAAGCAGATACATTTTGTTAACAAGCTACTGAGTTGCATTTTGTCTTTTGTATATGGCAAAAGGCATTTTGCCGGTGAGAAAAGCGACCGGTAAAATGGTTCATACATCTGGCCCTTAATTCATTAACTTCCTTCTGTCAAGTCCTTCATGTATTAAGACAAATTATCACAGCATAGCCTGACAGTAAAAGTCTAGTATAAACTGTTTACAAATGTTTGAACAGGGCAAAGCTCAAAACTGTCAGTGTCCACTCAAAGAACATCAACTGAAATATAGCCATTCTCAGAGCTTTTATGATCTTTGAATGCAGGATGACGTATAGTCCAAGGCCCTGATTTATATTTTTTTGTGCCGCATTAGTGTCATTTTTTGACGCAAAAGTGGCGTAAACTAACAAAATACAGTTGTATTTTGTAATTTTGCGATGCTTTTGCGTAAAAAAAATGACGCTAATGCTGTGCAAAAAAAGTATAAATCAGGGCCCAAGTGTCTTTTGAAGACCCCTTTGCCACAACAAGCATATTCCAAGTTCCAAGGCACCGCCAGTCTTTCAGGATATCAGCAGATCCATTACCCGACTATCTATGAAATGCATTTGGGCACAGGTGTCCAACCAACCCCACAAATCCCTCAACCGCCACCTACATTCTTGACAGAGAAAAGCACCTGTACACCAGGTAATATCAAATCATCAGAACACCTTGGAGTCCCTACTGGTGCCAAATCCATCTCAAAGTCACCGATGCTCGACTTCCCATTAGAGCCCAAGTCCGAGCTCTGCAAGTCAGAGAAGCCGCCCGGGACACCTCCTCCACTGTGACAGTCCCTTCACTGTCTCCAGTTGCTCCTTTCTCGCTTAGGTTAATGTTGGATTGTGATTTATTGTTCTTTTACTGTTGTTGCACTTCCTTTGGGTGATGGTTGTCCACGTTGGGAACCTACAGTCTAATCTTCTGTTCTGATACTTTATCATCCAAACATAGTGTTGGTTATCCAGGGCTGGTGAAGAAATGTTTGTTGTTATTGTCAATGATGCAACGCTTCACTGGAAACAGCATGCACTTAGATGACTTGACATTTGAGGTAATGTTTGAAATCTAGGAATCAGTTTACTTGTCTCTGGCCCACAATAGTCTAGTCTGGAAAGAGCAAGACATTACTTCCCTCCACCACAGTGCGCCAGCTCTTCTTGCCAATTGTAAAATATTGTCCCTGTCTGTAGTTTGAGTCTGGCCCCCACAGGTCTAGGGGGAGCCCCAGGTTCAGTGGTGTGGGTTGCATCTCTCAAAGGAGAAGAATTTTGACAGTCGTTTGAGTGCCACCTGTGTTATAAACCACTCTTCCAAGAACAACTCAGTGGCACAGGCCTGGTTTTATTCCTTATGGAATAGCCATATGCTTCCTTTTCTCTGTGCACCACCATTTCTATTCTGGTTATAAAATCTGCCCCCTGCTTCTGAGTTTCCTGCACTGAGGGCAGGGTATTCACAAATGCTGAGTCTACCTCTGTGAGTATATCAGAGAGTTTATGCTGATCTGCCCTGACCAAATTCAGGTTAATGTCTCCCCACCAGTCTTCAGTTCCAGGGCCTCCTGAGATGCAGCAATGGCCTTGAATATTGTTCCAAACCTGTCTTTGTTTGTGGTTATTTCATAGACAGACTGATCTTTTGTGTTCAAATCCCTCTCTCTACATGGTTTGTCCCCCCCAACCCCCGGGGGGGGGGTGCTATTTAGTACTTTTAGGTTTGCCCATTTTGCCACTTGATCATATCACATAAGATGGAAGCTAGCCGATGGTAATGCTTGCTTCCTGTGCCTCATGGGGTTAAACTTGCAGCGCATTATGCATAGAAGAGTCTCACTTCAGTGTGGCCAGTGAGCTATCGTGAGTCTGATCACTTTCCTGATGTCGAGGGCAGAGGTAGGAGTAACTGTGCACTGGTATTCAGGGCAAAGTGTGCTCTTTGTGTACTTATGCTACTTCCTCGCTCTTGGTGTCCAGAAAGACATGTCCTGAATTGTAGTCCCCAGGAAGGCCAGAGGTAGTTTCCACCTACTTAATGTAAAGATGCAGTATTGTTGCTGCACCGATTGTTTACCCTGGGGTCCTGCGTATGCGGTGCTGCCTACTCCCCACAGTCTCCTCAGAAGTGGCTACATTCTCTCATTGCAACTCCAGCAGGGCGGAGGGGGTCAGGAGAAGCCCTCCTACTGGGCTCAGTATTGTAACTTATCTCCCACCTCACCAGCAAGTGTTTGGCCGCAAGCCCACTAGGGCTCCTCCAACACGGTGACTGAGACACGGGCCACCCCATTCTTCAACACACCCAGGCTCTTCCTTCCAATCCACCACAAGTCTACCACTGTGCCACTCCTGCCATGAGTTTGGACTTGCACCGTCTCAATGTGTGTGACAGATTACAGCAAGCCACAGGACAGTCCAGGGTCTTCTCTCCCACCCACAAGCGCTACCCGTAGCTGGCATCTCACCTGCTGAAACATGCTTTGTTGAACCGCTTCTTGGTCAAGCAGTTGCCACCAGCAGTCCCCGTGTCTTACTGCACCTACATGGCACAGCATCAGTAGGATCCTGCTTGTGGCACAGGAGCTCCACTCTAACACATCTACTCAGCCATGCTTCCCAAGCCACGTCAAAGCCTGCTTTACTTTAACCATTCCCCAGTATCCATCCCCTTGTTCTTCCTAGTTCCTCGTGGCTTATGGCTACCATTTTTTAAAATTATTTTATTTTTTACTGATTTTTATTGAACTAAAATCCATCTTTTCACAATATTCCTCCTAACTCTAACTTGAAAACTTTGTAGTTTTCTAGGCCTGATTTAGAGTTTAGCTAAGAGGGTGCACCATTGCAATTGCGATCGAGTAACCTCTACGCCAAACCTTCAGTTTGCCTGTCTGATTTACAGGCAGACGGACCTTCAGTATCGCGATGACAAAAGCTAGGCCAGCTCTGCCGACGAGATAGTGTTCTGATGGCTTATACTCCATCAAGCCGTTGGAGTTTTGGCAATTCGACCGCCCACCCAATTTAGAGTGGGTGGCCAGTGACCAGTTTTCACTGAAAAGGGACATGAAAACGTTTAAGTGATCCCCATTCTAAGGGAGACAACTTCCATGGTATTGGGATCATGAGTTAGTAATTTTTAGAAACAAACTCCCTCTTTAGGAGTTTGTTTTTGAAAACCCAATAACGTTAAAAGTTTGGCGATTGTCTGTCAAATTGATTGCACCGTCCAGTGACTAGTGATGTCTGCTGGGTCAATGGAAATCTCTAAATGCAGAGGATGGTTAGTATCAAGTCCATGGAGTATTTTACTATATCAATGATAATAATACATACTTTTGAAAATATGTATTTCTTAAAATTAAATTCTAATAGTTTAAAAAACTTGGCCTACTAAATTATTTCTTTTTTATTATAGTAAATGTTATTACATTAATTTTTTAACTAAAAGCATATAATTCTTTTTTTAAATCTTCAACCTTTCTCTAGGGACCAATATCCATTTCCCTGTAACATTTTTTTTAAAATATTTGTTTTCTTTTTAAAGTAATATATTTTATCATAACAAATCAAATTTAATCACACTAGTGGTGACCCCCCTACATCCTATACCTGCTATTGTTTTTACATTTTAAACCCATTAACTTCTGGGCCTTTCCCCCATCCACCCCTCAATAAAACTGGTACCTCACTTGCCAGGGCAAGGCTAGCTCCAGGGACAGGGAACGGTCAAACACAACATGGATATATCACATTTTTTAACTCAAAACTGACCCTTATTTGAAAAGTGGGTAGCTGTGGATTTTGGCCTTAGCTCAGTCAGCACCTAGGCGAACGTAGCAAACTTTAACATTTTTTAAAACTAGCTACCTGAGGGAATCCAGAGTGGGGTCATTTGCATGGGTTTCTTTTTACCCAGAATATCTTGCAAACTCCAAACTTTGACTAAAAAACACATTTTCCTTATATTTTAGTGATGGAAAGTTGTTGAATTGATGGGGAACCACAAACATCCTTCCAATCTGCCTTTCCCAAAGTCTCCTGATAAAAGTGGTAACTCACTTATGTGGGTAGGGAGAGTGCCTGCAACAGGAAACGACCCAAAAAGCAACATGGATAGATCACATTTTTCCACTCAAAGCTGACCTTTTGTGTTTTTTTCAAAGTGAGTAACTGTGGTTTTGGTCGCTAGCTCAGCCGACACCAAGGGAAACCTAGCAAACTTGCTCATTTCTTAAAACTAGTTACCTGGGGGAATACAGGGTGGGGTGACTTGTGTGGATCTCACCAGATTGTTTTTATCCAGAATCCCTTACAAACCTGAAGCTTTGACTAAAAAAAACAAATGTTCTCACAATCCTGTGATGGAAAGCTCTGGAATCTGTCAGCAGACACAAATTTCCTTCCACTCAGCATTCCCCCACGTTTTCTGATACAAAATAGTACCTCACTAGGCCCAGTGCCTGTGGCAGGAAACAGCCCGAAACAACATGGATATCGCAGTTTTTTCACTCAAATCTGACCCTTTATTTGCAAAGTGGGTATGTGTGAATTTAGGGCTCTAGTTCAACCGGCACCTAGGTTTTTTGTTTTTAAATCTGTTTATTAAACATTGTACATATACATTCTTACAATACACTATTCAGGATTTTACAGTCCGTCTGCATATATTTATAATCTGGTACGGTGCAATTGCATTGTTTTGTACAGGAATACAACTTAAAACTGTGTAATTGGTAGCTAGGGACACATCTGAGTACCAACATGCACGTTTTAATTTTGAGAGTAAAGATGGGCCACGCCTGTCGGAGGGGATGGGGTGAAGGGGGGACACATCAATTATGTGTGTAAATAAGCTGTGGAGCTGTTGACGGAGTTGGGGGGGGGGGGTGAAGGGACGACCAGCGTCCAAGGCGCAGTGAACGAGACAAGATACCGGTTCCGAAGGGTCACTGACAGGAGATAGGCACCCTTAAGCACCACAATTGTTGCACTGAAATAAAATATAAAGGTGTCAGAACTAACTAATTGGAGGGCCGTTGGGGGGGGTGTGTGATGTAGAACGGGGAGGCAATTTCAGGGTGTTGAATACCTCGGGGGGTATGTATCATCCCTGGCTTCTATGCTCACCACAAAAATATCCCAGATTTCGGCCCGCCCTGTATCAGGCCTTTGTGTTGTAGTTGGCGTAATGTCTGTGCTTCAGCTAGCGAGCGGCTATGCAGGTCGCGGAGCCAGGCGGTATGTGGGGGAGCGTGCGGGGCTTTCCAGTGCATGGCTATCAGGCGCTTAAAGACAGCAAATGCTAAATTTGTGTAGGTGTTTGCTATCCTTAGTTCGGTGACGTATGCCGAGCAAACAGGATTCGGGTGTGGGTGTGAGAGTATGGCCCGCTATGTCCGCTGTGGTGTCAGTGATTTGTTGCCAAGCCATGTGAATTGAGTGGCAGCTCCAGACCATATGATAAAAGTCAGCCGCTGGGGTGGCACATCTAGGGCACACTGGGTTTGTGTTCAGGTACATCCTTTGAATGCGGGCCGGTGATAAATATGAGTGGTGAATATAATTAAATTGGGTGTATCGGAGTCTAGTATTGCGGGACACAGTCTTGATCAGTGTGAGGGCCGCAACCCAAGCTTTTTGTGATAATGGTGTCAGGAGAACGGCGTCCTACCGTGCTTTTGCGTGCGTCAGTTCCGGGAAGGCCTCTGTTAGGAGCCCTTTGTATAGTTTAGTTATGATGCTTTTCGCATCTCCTATAGTGAGGATTGCAGTGAGCAGACAGGATTCACATGGTTCTGCATTGCCGGGGCCCCATAGATTGGTAAGTAGGCTTTCAATAGCACTGTATGTCAGGAAGGCTCCTGAGTGCATGACCCCTGCGGTCACAAGTTCTGCGAAGGCGCGCATTGTGGAGTTTGAGTAATAATCCCCCACGTTTAATGTACTTATGACACGCATGTCATGGTGTAGTGAGAGTGCATGGATTCCCGGTAGTTGGGACAGTGGCAGTAAGGGGGAGTAAGGAGGTGTGGGGGCCTTGCCTTGGACGTATCTGCGCCAGCAAAATCTCGCTGTTTCTAGCAGAATGGACTTTAACGGCGGGCGGTGGGGGCCAGCCAGCAGTGAAGTTAAGATAGTTTGTGGCGCAGTGTATGCGCCCAGCCCTATACTTTCTGTGGGTGGAGGTACTCTAAGCCATGTGGTGAGCCAGAGCAGCTGAGCCGCAGCGTAATATAATTAGAAGTTTGGCATGCCCAATCCTCCTGCTTCCTGTGGGTATTGTGTTATTGATAGTGCTACTCTGCGCCTGTCTTTGCCCCAGAGCAGGTCCGTCAGTAAAGAGTGCAGTTTGTGAAAGAACGCACGTGGCAGGGATAACGGGAGGGCAGTGAAATAGTATAGGAACCTAGGAAGGATGAGCATTTTGCCTATAGCTACCCGGCCCATGGGGGATAGTGGGAGTGAGCACCAAAACGACAGCGAGCTTCGGGTGGATCTCAGTGCTCTGTCGAGATTGCCCTCTTTTAGGTCAGCAATGGAGTGATAAATTTGTATGCCTAGGTATTTGAAAGTTGTAAGCGACCATGGTAATTGATCTTTCGGCAATGTCAAGTGAGATTTGCTCGTCACGGGAGTAAGTGGGAGATGCTTGATTTTGACCAGTTTATGTGCAATCCGGAGGCTAGTGCGATGAGTCCAACAGTGACATTATTCCTGCCATGGAAGTGGAGTGGTTACGCAGATATATTAGGGCATCGTCCCTGTTGTAAGGATACAATGTGATATGTATTAAATTCTAAGATGCCCCATATGCGGGCGTTGCCTCGTAGTTTGTTTGCTAATGGTTCCATGGCTATTGCGAATAGTAGGGGAGATAGTTGACAGCCTTGTCGAGTGCCTCTACCTATGGGGAATGCTTCGGATATAACTTGACCCGTCTTGACACGAGCTGTAGGTTTAGAATACAGGCCCGTATTTATACTTTTTTTGCGCCGCATTTGCGTCGTTTTTTGACGCAAAAACGGCGCAAACTTGCAAAATTCCATTGTATTTTGTAGGTTTGCGCCGTTTTGCGTCAAAAAGCGGCGCAAATGCGGCGCTAAAAAAAGTATAAATACGGGCCACAGTTTTGTGATCCAGCTGATGAAGCCGTGCCCAAAACAAAGTGCTTTTAGCGTGGAATGTGGAAGTCCCAGCTTAGTGTATCAAACACTTTTTCTATGCCTAGGGAGAGGGCCACTGCTTCTGTCTCCGTAACGTGATGCATTATGTGGATTAGTCTTCTGATGTTTAAAAAGGTGCTCCTGCCCGGAATAAATCCCGACTGATCGGAGTGTATTAAGTTTGGTAGGTAGGGAAGTATTCTATTTGCCAGGATTTTCCCTAATACTTTACAATCTGAGTTTAATAGGGAGAGCGGTCTGTATGATTTCACGTCTAGGGGGTCGCGCCCCGGTTTTGGAAGCACGACTATCAGGACTTCGCTACAGGGAGTTGTAGCTTATTGCGTGCTTCATTGAATACCTCTAGGAGTGGCTGTAAAAGGAGAGCAGCATGGGAGCTAAAATACTCTATTGGCAGGCCATCTGATCCAGGGGTTTTGCTGCGTGCCATTTGTGACAGGGCTAGGCGTATTTCTTCAATAGTAATGGGGCCGTCTATAGTATCTGTATTGTCAATGATTTGTTGATTTTGGGGAACTACAGACAGAATTTCAGCTAATTGCTGTTCGATTGGGGGGGGAGGAGGTGTGTATAAAGCTCGATAGTATGTAAAGAAAGCCTCATTAATTTCCACCTGAGTGTTGATAATGTTACCTGAGTTCAAGCGAATCGCGCCTATGGTCGAGGATTGTGTTGGTTGGCGTATCAGCCATGCTAACAGTCTGCCTGATCTATCTCCCTCAGCATGCTGTTTCATCATGTAGTGTCTGTAATCATGTTTGCTTAACCTAGAGTCTGCCTCCCTGTAGTCGGTTCTAAGCGAGTTCAGTGCTGCTAATGCAGATTCACTCCGGGAGGCTTCTATCTCAGCTTTGCGGAGTTTAATCTCCAGTGTCTGTAGATCTTTAGTGAGTGTCTTTCTAACCCCCACTGTGGCTGCAAGGCAATGTCCGCGTATTACCGCTTTGTGGGCGTCCCATTCAGTAGCACAGGATGATGTTGTGTGTTTGTTCAGGGAGAAATAGTCAGCCAGGCACTTGGATAATTCCGCATGAAAGGGAGGGTCTGTAAGAGCTTCTGTCTGTAGCCGCCATGTTGGTATGCGAGTGTGGGTGCAGCCCCAGTCCTGAGTTGTATAAAGCGGGTTATGGTCAGAGATAGAGCGGGCTAGGTATTCGGATGCGCTTACTTTTGGAGCTATGGACGCGGATGTAAGGAGCATGTCTATTCTGGTGTGTAGCTTGTGGACAGGGGAGTAGAAGGAGTATTCGCGGTGAGTAGGATGTCCCAATCTCCAAACGTCTCTTAATCCATTATTGGAGACCCACTTTGTCAGATCTAGAGATGTTCGGTTGGCCGGAGCAGTGTCCAGTGGGGGAAATAAGCGTTCCATGTGAGTGTCGAGGACACAGTTAAAGTCCCCCCCCATATGCTGTAGGGTCGCTAAGGTTGCCAGTAGAGTGTGTGCTCAGAAAGTCACGTTGATTTGTGTTCGGGGCATATAGTGCTGTCAGTGCTAGGGAGGAACCATCTAGGATGCCTTCCAATATCACGTATCTACCGTTTGGGCCGCATTGTATACGAGTCATGGCGAATGGTACCCCTGGGGCGATCCAGACCGCCACCCCACGAGCAAATGTTGAAGAAGTGGTAACATAGAGTTGCCCTCTCCATTTTGAGCGTGTGCTTTCCAGTGTGGATTGGGATAGGTGTGTCTCTTGCAGTAGAGCTATATGTATGTGGTGTCTCCTGAGAAATGTGTAAATCTGGTGCCTCTTACGCCATGCTGCCATGCCTCTTACATTCCATGTGAGTATCTTATATTTTGGGGTATATTGTTGAGTTTGAGAGGTCATGGGGGTTTTTTATAAGTTTAGCTAGGCGAAGGTGATATGTGTCGCCTCTCCCTCTTGTAGTGGTGATGTGCCCGTTACCCTCTGAAGTTAGCCAATTCGTGCCCCTGTTGTTGGTGGACATGGGTCTGTTGGTGTGACAAGTGTAACATGGTTTGATATAAGCGTGGTCCCAGTTAAGTAGCATGGAAAAAACCCATGAATGAAAAAACAAACAATAACTATATATAACATCCACTGAGGTTGTGGCAAAGCGGGAGAAATTCTGACAGTTGCCAGCTAATAGGAACAGTCCATATGGAGCAGGGGGTGTTGGCAAACGTTGGTTCTGAGTCATTATGTTGCCCAGCCCGTGTTGCTCTTGGTGTTAGGTCCGCCACCCAGGACCATGATTGATTAGAGTTCAGAGTTAAAGGGTTCCTGGTTCTGCCCCACAGGCCCCAGCCAACCGATCGGGTCAGGCCGTATCATATTGGGATGAACATGGCACTAGTTGTACGTTCAGGTGGATCATGGTTGTTTAACAAATGTCGTCTGCTGTGCGCGGATTAAGGGTAGGGCCTCGATCGGAATCCGCTGAATCCAAGTTTACTTCCTGGTCTGGTTCACCTTCGGTTTGAGTGGATAGGGTTGTTGGTGAGGTGTTTACAAAGTGAGACGTTGCCTGTAGGAGAAGAGAGCGTTCCGTACGAGTCTGTTCGAGTGTAGGTTTGCCGGCGTGTTTTTTACATTGCCTGTGTTTTGTTTTGGGGGAGGACCATTTTTCCATAGAGTTATTAGCATCCAACTGGTCGGCTAGGCCCTTAGCATGTAGCCAAGTCCAAGCATCTTCCGGTGTAGTGAAGAAGAGTGTACGTGAATCGTCTTGCACACGAAGTCTGGCCGGAAACAGCAGTGCGTATTTGATGTTGTGTTCACGAAGGCGTTCCTTGACCCGGTATAAGGAGCTGCGTTTCTTCTGCACCTCCGCTGTAAAGTCTGGATTAGCTGTGATCACTGCATTGTCGAATCGTACGGGTCCTGATTTGCGGAATAATTTTAGGATAAGGTCTCTGTCGCGGTAATTCAGGAGTCTTGCTATCAGCGGTCGAGGCTGTGCACCCGGTGGGGGGGGGTCTGCCCGGGACTCTGTGCATGCGCTCAATTGAAAAGTATTTCGGTATATTGTCCTTGAGAATTGTGTCTGCAAGCCATTGTTCTACAACGAGTTCTGTACAAGGGCCTTCAGCGAGCTCAGGAAACCTCACTAGTCAGATGTTGTTACGTCGTGACCTTCCCTCTGCATCCTCGGCTCTAAGTTTTAAGTCTACGACTTCGGCTGTTAGATGAGTCATCTGCTCTTGGAGAATCTTCACATTTAGGGGGAGAGACACGTTATCTTTCTCCAATTCCTTGACCCTGTCAGCTAGCGCGTGTTGGTCTTCATGCAATACGTTTATGTCTTCTGCTACTGAACCTATTTTGGCTTGTGTCAAGGATAGCTTGCAAAATCTTTTCGAACTGTGTTGTATGTGTTTGCAATGTAAGTTCCAGTTACTGTAGAGCCAGTTGCGTGGCAGATTGGGCCATGGAGGAGGCGGGGGTAGTGAGATCCATACTACCCGGGGGTGCACGTGGGGTTTTCGGTTTACCCATTTGGTGTCTGCAGCACTGAGTGGACACTAGTGGAGTAAGTACGAATGTGGGATTGATGGATTGCAGGGGGCAGTGTTACCACACTGTCTTTCCGATGCCACGCGTGGATATTAGTGACAGTGACGCTTGCAGTTTGGATCTCGGTATTTGGCGTTGTATTTTAGCACTGCGCCGCTGTCCCACCTTATTTCCGGGTCACCATTTGATGCCAGATATGCCGTGTGTCCAGTACTGTGTCACCCAGCGGCGACGAACTCGATGCCAGGGAGACCGTGTGACCAAGGTGCGAGGAGTGCTCTGTGCAGTCAAGGCAGTGGGCGTATCACGACAGTGCTTCAGTGTGCCGTGAATACCGTGGGTCGTCTGGGCGGTAGCAGATCAGCAATGGACAAGTTGGTAAGGGCCTGGGGCAGCGTCAGACCCCCTCTCAGCCAATAAGGCCAGGTATGGTGTCTCTCTTGACCTATCTCTTTCGCTGTCCATTACGCGTGGGCAAGCTCCGTGGGGGGGCAGCGACCTGCCCCCGCACCGCGACCCAGTCCACGTCGCCGAAGGATGTGCAGCTCCTTGTAGTCCCCACCTCGGGTGGGTGCCCGGGGCCGATCAGGGGGGTCCCAAAAAAAATAAAAAATGTCTGCCCCAGTCGGCGTGGGCGCTGTGGCGGCCGTGTATTGCAGGCCGCTTGTTGATTCTTGGGGCCTCAGCGCCCTTGGGCCACGCCCTGTTCAAGTGTGGTGTTCCAGCACCATGGGGGCCTCTGTGCTGATCGTGGGAGCCGTCCGGTCCGAGGAAGGGGAGCCGGTGCCCAGCCGGCAACGAAGCGTCCCATGTCAGAGGGGGCGCGCGCGGCTGCAGTTCATAATAGCACGCGGCGCCGAGTACCACGCCGGGTCCAGCGCTGCAGCGACTACTCTGCCTCAGGGGGGGCCACATTTGAGCGCTCAGCCGCAGCACGATCCCCGGGGCACAGGCCCCCACATCCACCGCCGCGTCCGGGCCCCCTTTGGGCCCCACCACTTCAGCGCCGAGCGCTAGAGGGCTGGGGGTGGAGTCGGGCCCCGGGCAGCACACTCACCGGCCGCGGACGCAAGCGCCGTCCGAACAGGCCTCCGATTTCTCCCTGGTGCAGGAGGCAACCCCGGAGTCCCGGAGAGGGTCGCTGCTCCGGATAGTGGTCCTGGGCAGCTGGGAAAAGGGCGCCTGCCGTAAAGACGGTGTTAGGCGCCGTAGACAGGATACATTAGTGGGCCAGGTGCGGAGCTGCAGCGTTATGCTGCTTCTCCGGTCGCCATGTTGGCCACACCCCCAACCGGCACCTAGGTAAACCTAGAAAGCTTGCACATTTTTGAAAACTAGGCAGCTGGGGTAATCCAAAGTGGGGTGCATGACTTTCGCCATGTTTTTTTTTACCCAGAATCCCTTACAAACCTCAAACTTTAATTTAAAAAACACATTTTCGTCACATTTCTGTGATGAAAAGTTCCGGAATCTGTAGGGAGCCACAAATGTCCTTCCACCCAGCACTCCCCCAAGTCACCTGATATAAATGGTACTTCACTTGTGTGTGGAGGCCCAGTGCCTGCAACAGGAAAGGGTCCAAAACCCCCAACAGACACAGAACTGTACTGTGTACCCTTTCTTTGCAATATATAAGCAAATCCAGCAAACCTGGACATTTTTTTAAAACAAGACAACTAAGGGAGTCTAGGGGTGCATGACATGCATGACTCTTACCCCGAAGCCTTTGCAATCTTCCAAATTCTCCTAAAACACACACATTTTCCAAAACATTTCTATTGGAAATCTTCTGGAATCTGTGGTGCACCACATATTTCTGACCACACTGAGTTCCCACATGCCTCCCTATAACACCACATATTTCTGACCACACTGAGTTCCCACATGCCTCCCTAAAAAAAGGTACCCTACTTGTATGGGTGGGCCAAGAGACCACAACACAAAAGGCTCCTAAGTGCTACACTGAGAGCTAAGCAATAGGGGTAGCTGCTGTATTTGAGGCTGTGCTGTGGTGCCACCCATGCAAACCTACGAACCACAGATGTTTTTGAAAACTAGACAACCAGGGGAGTCAATAGCGGTGTGGTTTGCTTGGATGCCATGAGGTTTTCTTGCCCACAATGCTCCAACATTGCATGAAAAAATGCATTTTCCTTACATTTCTGTAATGGAAAACTCCGGAGTCTGCAGCAATCTACAAAATTCTTACCACCCAGCATTACCCAGTTTGTTCCAATAAACAAGCCGCCCCACTTGTGTGGCTGGGCGTGGTGTCCATGACAGAAATGGATGAACCCAAGGTCAATGGTAGTCTCTTGTCATATAGTAAAAAGGTGTCTCTTTTATGATTAGTAATTGTTCTTATTTTTTAGGTGTTACTGGTGTTTCTGTGGCAGTTCTATATGCTGGCATGTTGCTTGTTGTAGTTGTAATTGTAAATGTACTTATATAGTGCTTATGACCCCAGAGGAGGCATTGAAGCACTTTCTTGGTAAGTAGTACTCTACTCCGGAACCCAAGATTAGTAGTTAGTAGATTAGTACAACCTTTTTAGTTTTGTTTTTTCTTGTGCATTAGATGTGTTAAGATTGTGCTCTTGATATCCTGTGTGTTTAAAAAGAGTGGATATGAAGAGGGGAAGTAGTGAGTTGTTTTGTACATTAAGGTCCTGTGTGCTTGTTAGTTGGGTGTCATGGCTAAAAGGAAGGGTGAAAAATTGAGAAGGATTTTTGGGGGTTCATGGTAGTCAGAAAGTTTGGGATGAGTCACAGGTAGTTTGGATTGAAGGGATCGATGGGTTTTTTATTTACTTTTGTTATAATAACAATGTAAATCATTTACACACACACACACACACACATATATACACATCAGGCTTGGTAAAGTTTTGTTTGAGTGATTAAACTCCTCTTTATACTCATATGCACATTGAAGAGACAATATTTACACAATCTGCTGTCCACATTTATCATGCTGTACATTATTATGTTTTCACATAACTTAACTTCTATATACATAAACATACAGTTCGCACTAATTGTAGTTATGAGTAGCACACGTAAAACCTTCTATATATGCACCTATACGTACATAGAAGTACGCATTTTGACATGGTCTTATGTACACATGTATCCTGTGGTGTAATATTTAATTTTCCTCTTATATAAATGTATCTGCTTATAACAAGAGGCATAGTTTAATGTACAATGACATGTACTTGTATAAGGACAGCTCTTTTCGATACTATGAGAAGTATAGTTTGTCATGTCTGACTAGTCTTTTGTGGTACTACATTCCTGAGTTGTGAATATAGTTGTAATGTGGGGAAGAGCCAGCTTTTGATTAATATTTGAAATGGAGATGGTTGTCTGTGGATCTTAGAGAGATGTGCGTTTGTGGCTTTGCATGTAGGAGAAGTCTAGCGGCAGCGTTCTGAATTCTTTCTAGTCTTCTCATAGTTGACATAGTTGAGCTGTGATAAAGACCATTAGCATAGTCCAGTTTTGATAGGACAAGAGAGAAAGTAGCTTAAATCTTGTGTGGGAATCTGAGGAGGTTCAGGAAGATGCATCACAGTGTTTTCATTGTGAAAATCTTAATTTGCTTACCTTATTTACTTTTGGATTCATTGACAGTTTGGTGTCCCTGGTAACTCCAAGTTTTTTTACCTCCTCTGATATTTTTGGAGGTGGTCCTAGGTCATCAGGCCTGGTGCAGAGAGGTCCCTAGCCTTTCCAGCCACCATAGATGAGTATCTTGGTTTTGAAGGCATTCAATTTGAGGTAGCTCCATGTCATCCATTGGTCAAGGGCCCAAAGGCAATTGAAGAGTTCTGACATTTTAATATCCTTTGGGCTTTCTAATTTTAGAGGTATCTGAGTGTCATCTGCATAGTTATGGAAGATGATGGCAAACCATTGATCAGAACTGATAGTCATTTCCTATGGATATTGAAAAGCATGGGTGAAGTGATTGAGCCTCGAGGGACTCCTTCTTTAATGTGGTATGGTTTACAAGAGAATGCTGGGTGTGTATAATATTTGTTCTGTTGTGTAGATAGGATGTGATCCAAACGAGAGCTGTGCTGTCTATTCCAGCTTCCTCAAATCTTTGGATGAATGTATGTGTCACTGTATCAAAGGCCACTGAAAGGACCAAGAGGAGAAGAAGGGCAGTAACTCTATTCTGGTCTCTGTGTTTCTAGGGTCATCCCAGATAGAGATTAGGACAGATTCAGTGCCTCTTCCTGGACAAGAAACAGTTTGGAATTTGGAAAGTATTGAATTGTTTTCAATTAATTGTGATATCTGGGCGAAAGCAGCTCTTTCTATAAGTTTACGCAGGAATGGTCCATTTTCTATAAGTCTGTAGTTGCAGGAGTCTTGATTGTTCAGGTTAGATTTTGTATGCCTTTTTTATGTGTTCTGGGAAAACTCATGTAGTTAAGGAGTTGTTGACAAGTGTTGTTATTGGGATGACTGCCAAAGTTGGTAGTAGGATATTTTTAAAGATTTGATGAGTACAAGAGTCAGCGAGGCAGCCAGAAATTCAGTTTGTGATAGTTCTTTGACGGTGCATAGTTGCTGTCTTTACCTCTGGCTGAAGGGTATTGTCGTCAATTGGTTGGGACTGTTGGTGCTTTAGATTTGTAATGGTTAGCCGTTTGGTCTAAAAAATCTAGAGAAAAGGGATTGAATGCTTCTGTTCATTATTGTTTATGGAATTCAGTGAGTATTTTATAGAATTCTTTATTGCCAAACTGTGTATTGTGGATTTGGTTTGATGCATATTTTTTGTGTTTATGATTGTTGACTTGTATATTCTATTTTGTTGGTGTAGGCATATCTTGTTTTTAGGGTTGTTTGTTTTGAGCCAATGAGTTGAAGTGAAACATTTTGATGTTTGATCTTTTTTAAATTATGTATTCATCCAAGGGGCATGTTTCCCTTTTATGCTTGGATGTATTCAGGAGAATTAGGAGGCCAAAGGCTCCCTGGAGCCATCCATAGGGTGTTTGTACAGAACCATTCAGGATTGTTTGGCAATATTTTTGAGTATTGTTCATGTTGGCTCTTGTGAGCATATACTGGCCTCTTTTAGGTCCTGTAAAATCGTTCTGACACATTTAAGTAATATTGGCAGCATGGTTATGTTCCCTAATGCATTGAACTATTTCATGTTTAATTGTAGCTCTGCCATAGTATGTGTTTCAATAATATTTGGTGTTGTTCCAGCAGGCTTTGTCAATGGTGGTTCTATTCTTACTATATGTATATCCTCTATAAGTTAATAAATTTATTTTTCTCTTTCCGACATTTTATGTGTGGGTTTTAGAATACAGAAAATATACGTTAATGTTTTAAAAAAGAGAATAGGTAATGTTGTATTTATTTTAACACTTTACATTGTAGGCGTGCAGTTTAAATTATATTCTGAATGTTGTCCTTGCTTCATTTTAGCTGTAGAATTTCGCTGTGCAGGTCTGTGTAGTGTTGTTTTTAGCATAGATTTCTTTTGTTACAGTTTGTTGATGAGAAAAATGTGTTAGTTATGTCAGTTTATTTTTTATTCTTCAAATCTAGTTAATGGTTTCTTTATTTTAGCATTTAAATACGTTAAAGTGTTCTTTTTAATTCAAATTTAGTTTTGTGCTTTGATTAATATGCTTCTGATGTGGTCTTTTTTAATTTGAAGTGGTGCAGTGTCTGTGTCTTTAGTGTCTTTTTTCTAACTTTTTTTTTCCTTTATGTGGAGGATGCATTTGCTTAACAAACGTTTACTTATAGATTAATTTTGGTAACTTTCGTCAAACTTAATTTGTGGTGTTTGTTGAAATGTGCAGTCTTTTTTGTAGGTTTGCAATCGAGCAAAGTGATGCTGTCCTTTGGTAGTTCTTTTTAGGAAGCATTTTGTTGTGCGTTTTCATGACCTTTTTATAGTTTGTGTTAATTATCAAAAACTTCCTATTTTTTAACTGTTTTAAAGTTCACTTTGATTTGTTGGTTGGAGACTAGCTTGGATTTTTGCGGCATTTATTGTACATGCTAATTAGTGTTTTTGTAATTTATTGTTCATCAATTTTATTTTGACATATTTTTAGAAGTGTGCATAAATTTACTGTAATATTGTGGGTTTTATTTAGAATATCTTGATTTTTCCTTTGTTTGATATTTTGTTTTTCATTATTGTTGTTACGTTTCCTTAGCTTTAACCTCTTTGCTGCTGGGCCTTTTCCCCCCCCAGCGCTGAGCCCTTTTTTGGCTATTTGGGGTAGTTCGCGCTTAGGCCTTCATCACTTTTTGCCCACATAAGCTATCCACGCCAAATTTGCGTCCTTTTTTTCCAACATCCTAGAGATTCTAATGGTACTCAGAGTTTGTGGTTTCCCCTGGAGGAGACCAAGAAAATAGCCAAAATACAGTGAAAATTTTGTTTTTTCCAAAATAATGGGGAAAAAGGGCTGCCGAAGAAGGCTTGTGGTTTTTTCCCTGAAAATGCCATCAACAAAGGGTTTCTGGTGCTGAAATCACTATCTTCCCACCTTTCAGGTACGGGCAGACTTGAATCAGAAAAACAAATTTTTCAACACAAATTTGGCATTTTACTGGGACATACCCCATTTTGACTATTTTTGGTGCTTTCAGCCTCCTTCCAGTTAGTGACAGGAATGGGTGTGAAACCAATGCTGGATCCCGGAGAGCTAAACATTTCTGAAAACTAGACAAAATTTTGAATGCAGCAAGGGGTCATTTGTGTAGATCCTACAAGGTTTTCCTACAGAAAATAACAGCTGAAATAAAAAAATATTGAAATTGAGCTGAAAACAACAGCCATTTTTCTTTATGTTTTACTCTGTAACTTTTTCCTGCGATGTCAGATTTCTGAAAGCAATATACCGTTTTGTCTGCTGGACTCTTCTGGTTGCGGGGATATAAAGGGCTTGTAGGTTCATCAAGAACCCTAGGTACCCAGAGCCAATAAATGAGCTGCACCCTGCAGTTGGTTTTCATTCTATAAGGGGAATACAGCAAGTCATTTGCTGAAATATGAAGAGTGAAAAATAGGTATCAAGAAAACCTTTGCATTTCCAAAATGGGCTCAAGATAAGGTTTTGAGGAGCAGTGGTTATTTGCACATCTCTGAATTCTGAGGTGCCCATTCTCAAATAGACGTCTTTTTTACACACTCTCTTATATTTGGAAGGAACAAATGTAGAGAAAGATAAGGGGCAATAACACTTGTTTTGCTATTCTATGTTCCCCCAAGTCTCCCGATAAAAATGATACCTCACTTGTGTGGGTAGGCCTAGCGCCTGCAACAGGAAATGCCCCAAAACACAACCTGGACACATCCCATTTTTTGGACAGAAAACAGAGCTGTTTTTTGCAAAGTGCCTAGCTGTGGATTTTGGCCTCTAGCTCAGCCAGCACCTAGGGAAACCTACCAACCCTAGGCATTGTTTTAAACTAGAGACCTAGGGGAATCCAAGATGGGGTGACTTGTGGGGCTCTGACCAGGTTCTGTTACCCAGAATCCTTTGCAAACCTCAAAACGTGGCTAAAAAAACACGTTTTCCTCTCATTTCGGTGACAGAAAGTTCTTGAATCTGAGAGGAGCCACAAATTTCCTTCCGCCAAGCGTTCCCCTAAGTCTCCCGATAAAAATGATACCTCACTTGTGTGGGTAGGCCTAGCGCCCGTGACAGGAAATGCACCCAAACACAACGTGGACACATCACATTTTTTGACAGAATACAGAGCTGTTTTTTGCAAAGTGCCTACCTGTAGATTTTGGCTTCTAGCTCAGCCGGCACATAGGGAAACCTACCAAATCTGTGCATTGTTGAAAACTAGAGACCTAGGGGAATCCAAGATGGGGTGACTTGTGGGGCTCTGACCAGGTTCTGTTACCCAGAACCCTTTGCAAACCTGAAAAAGTGGCTAAAAAAACAAGTTTTCCTCACATTTCGGTGACAGAAAGTTCTGGAATCTGAGAGGAGCCACAAATTTCCTTCCACCCAGCGTTCCGCCAAGTCTCCCGATAAAAATGATACCTCACTTGTGTGTGTAGGCCTAGTGCCCGCGACAGGAAATGCCCCAAAACACAACGTGGACACATCCCATTTTTTGACAGAAAATACAGCTGTTTTTTCCAAAGTGCCTACCTGTAGATTTTGGCCTCTAGCTCAGCCGGTATATAGGGAAACCTACCAAACCTGTGCATTTTTGAAAACTAGAGACCTAGGGGAATCCAAGATGGGGTGACTTGTGGGGCTCTGACCAGGTTCTGTTACCCAGAATCCTTCGCAAACCTCAAAAAGTGGCTAAAAAAACAAGTTTTCCTCAAATTTCGGTGACAGAAAGTTCTAGAATCTGAGAGGAGCCACACATTTCCTTCCACCCAGCGTTCCCCCAAGTCTCCCGATAAAAATGATACCTCACTTGTGTGGGTAGGCCTAGTGCCCGCGACAGGAAATGCCCCAAAACACAACGTGGACACATCCCATTTTTTGACAGAAAATACAGCTGTTTTTTCCAAAGTGCCTACCTGTAGATTTTGGCCTCTAGCTCAGCCGGCATATAGGGAAACCTACCAAACCTGTCCATATTTGAAAACTAGAGACCTAGGGGAATCCAAGATGGGGTGACTTGTGGGGCTCGGACCAGGTTCTGTTACCCAGAATCCTTTGCAAACCTCAAAAAGTGGCTAAAAAAACAAGTTTTCCTCACATTTCGGTGACAGAAAGTTCTGGAATCTGAGAGGAGCCACAAATTTCCTTCCACCCAGCGTTCCCCCAAGTCTCCCGATAAAAATGATACCTCACTTGTGTGGGTAGGCCTAGTGCCCGCGACAGGAAATGCCCCAAAACACAACGTGGACACATCCCATTTTTTGACAGAATACACAGCTGTTTTTTGTAAAGTGCCTACCTGTAGATTTTGGCCTCTAGCTCAGCCGGCACATAGGGAAACCTACCAAACCTGTGCATTGTTGAAAACTAGAGACCTAGGGGAATCCAAGATGGGGTGACTTGTGGGGCTCGGACCAGGTTCTGTTACCCAGAATCCTTTGCAAACCTCAAAAAGTGGCTAAAAAAACAAGTTTTCCTCACATTTCGGTGACAGAAAGTTCTGGAATCTGAGAGGAGCCACAAATTTCCTTCCACCCAGCGTTCCCCCAAGTCTCCCGATAAAAATGATACCTCACTTGTGTGGGTAGGCCTAGTGCCCGCGACAGGAAATGCCCCAAAACACAACGTGGACACATCACATTTTTTGACAGAATACACAGCTGTTTTTTGTAAAGTGCCTACCTGTAGATTTTGGCCTCTAGCTCAGCCGGCACATAGGGAAACCTACCAAACCTGTGCATTGTTGAAAACTAGAGACCTAGGGGAATCCAAGATGGGGTGACTTGTGGGTCTCTGACCAGGTTCTGTTACCCAGAATCCTTCGCAAACCTCAAAAAGTGGCTAAAAAAACAAGTTTTCCTCACATTTCAGTGACAGAAAGTTCTGGAATCTGAGGGGAGCCACAAATTTCCTTCCACCCAGCGATCCCCCAAGTCTCCCGATAAAAATGATACCTCACTTGTGTGGGTAGGCCTAGTGCCCGCGACAGGAAATGCCCCAAAACACAACGTGGGCACATCCCATTTTTTGACAGAAAATACAGCTGTTTTTTCCAAAGTGCCTACCTGTAGATTTTGGCCTCTAGCTCAGCCGGCATATAGGGAAACCTACCTAACATGTGCATTTTTGAAAACTAGAGACCTAGGGGAATCCAAGATGGGGTGACTTGTGGGGCTCTGACCAGGTTCTGTTACCCAGAATCCTTTGCAAACCTCAAAAAGTGGCTAAAAAAACAAGTTTTCCTCACATTTCGGTGACAGAAAGTTCTGGAATCTGAGAGGAGCCACAAATTTCCTTCCACCCAGCGTTCCCCCAAGTCTCCCGATAAAAATGATACCTCACTTGTGTGTGTAGGCCTAGTGCCCGCGACAGGAAATGCCCCAAAACACAACGTGGACACATCCCATTTTTTGACAGAAAATACAGCTGTTTTTTCCAAAGTGCCTATCTGTAGATTTTGGCCTCTAGCTCAGCCGACATATAGGGAAACCTACCTAACCTGTGCATTTTTGAAAACTAGAGACCTAGGGGAATCCAAGATGGGGTGACTTGTGGGGCTCTGACCAGGTTCTGTTACTCAGAATCCTTTGCAAACCTCAAAAAGTGGCTAAAAAAACAAGTTTTCCTCACATTTCGGTGACAGAAAGTTCTGTAATCTGAGAGGAGCCACAAATTTCCTTCTACCTAGCGTTCCCCCAAGTCTCCCGATAAAAATGATACCTCACTTGTGTGGGTAGGCCTAGTGCCCGCGACAGGAAATGCCCCAAAACACAACGTGGACACATCCCATTTTTTGACAGAAAATACAGCTGTTTTTTCCAAAGTGCCTACCTGTAGATTTTGGCCTCTAGCTCAGCCGGTATATAGGGAAACCTACCAAACCTGTGCATTTTTGAAAACTAGAGACCTAGGGGAATCCAAGATGGGGTGACTTGTGGGGCTCGGACCAGGTTCTGTTACCCAGAATCCTTTGCAAACCTCAAAAAGTGGCTAAAAAAACAAGTTTTCCTCACATTTCGGTGACAGAAAGTTCTGGAATCTGAGAGGAGCCACACATTTCCTTCCACCCAGCGTTCCCCCAAGTCTCCCGATAAAAATGATACCTCACTTGTGTGGGTAGGCCTAGTGCCCGCGACAGGAAATGCCCCAAAACACAACGTGGACACATCCCATTTTTTGACAGAAAATACAGCTGTTTTTTCCAAAGTGCCTACCTGTAGATTTTGGCCTCTAGCTCAGCCGGCATATAGGGAAACCTACCAAACCTGTGCATATTTGAAAACTAGAGACCTAGGGGAATCCAAGATGGGGTGACTTGTGGGGCTCGGACCAGGTTCTGTTACCCAGAATCCTTTGCAAACCTCAAAAAGTGGCTAAAAAAACAAGTTTTCCTCACATTTCAGTGACAGAAAGTTCTGGAATCTGAGAGGAGCCACAAATTTCCTTCCACCCAGCGTTCCCCCAAGTCTCCCGATAAAAATGATACCTCACTTGTGTGGGTAGGCCTAGTGCCCGCGACAGGAAATGCCCCAAAACACAACGTGGACACATCCCATTTTTTGACAGAAAATACAGCTGTTTTTTCCAAAGTGCCTACCTGTAGATTTTGGCCTCTAGCTCAGCCGGCATATAGGGAAACCTACCTAACATGTGCATTTTTGAAAACTAGAGACCTAGGGGAATCCAAGATGGGGTGACTTGTGGGGCTCTGACCAGGTTCTGTTACCCAGAATCCTTTGCAAACCTCAAAAAGTGGCTAAAAAAACAAGTTTTCCTCACATTTCGGTGACAGAAACTTCTGGAATCTGAGAGGAGCCACAAATTTCCTTCTACCCAGCGTTCCCCCAAGTCTCCCGATAAAAATGATACCTCACTTGTGTGTGTAGGCCTAGTGCCCGCGACAGGAAATGCCCCAAAACACAACGTGGACACATCCCATTTTTTGACAGAAAATACAGCTGTTTTTTCCAAAGTGCCTACCTGTAGATTTTGGCCTCTAGCTCAGCCGGCATATAGGGAAACCTACCAAACCTGTGTATTTTTGAAAACTAGAGACCTAGGGGAATCCAAGATGGGGTGACTTGTGGGGCTCTGACCAGGTTCTGTTACCCAGAATCCTTCGCAAACCTCAAAAAGTGGCTAAAAAAACAAGTTTTCCTCACATTTCGGTGACAGAAAGTTCTGGAATCTGAGAGGAGCCACAAATTTCCTTCCACCCAGCGTTCACCCAAGTCTCCTGATAAAAATGATACCTCACTTGTGTGGGTAGGCCTAGTGCCCGCGACAGGAAATGCCCCAAAACACAACGTGGACACATCCCATTTTTTGACAGAAAATACAGCTGTTTTTTCCAAAGTGCCTACCTGTAGATTTTGGCCTCTAGCTCAGCCGGCATATAGGGAAACCTACCAAACCTGTGCATATTTGAAAACTAGAGACCTAGGGGAATCCAAGATGGGGTGAGTTGTGGGGCTCGGACCAGGTTCTGTTACCCAGAATCCTTTGCAAACCTCAAAAAGTGGCTAAAAAAACAAGTTTTCCTCACATTTCGGTGACAGAAAGTTCTGGAATCTGAGAGGAGCCACAAATTTCCTTCCACCCAGCGTTCCCCCAAGTCTCCCGATAAAAATGATACCTCACTTGTGTGGGTAGGCCTAGTGCCCGCGACAGGAAATGCCCCAAAACACAACGTGGACACATCACATTTTTTGACAGAATACACAGCTGTTTTTTGTAAAGTGCCTACCTGTAGATTTTGGCCTCTAGCTCAGCCGGCACATAGGGAAACCTACCAAACCTGTGCATTTTTGAAAACTAGAGACCTAGGGGAATCCAAGATGGGGTGACTTGTGGGGCTCTGACCAGGTTCTGTTACCCAGAATCCTTCGCAAACCTCAAAAAGTGGCTAAAAAAACAAGTTTTCCTCACATTTCGGTGACAGAAAGTTCTGGAATCTGAGAGGAGCCACAAATTTCCTTCCACCCAGCGTTCCCCCAAGTCTCCTGATAAAAATGATACCTCACTTGTGTGGGTAGGCCTAGTGCCCGCGACAGGAAATGCCCCAAAACACAACGTGGACACATCCCATTTTTTGACAGAAAATACAGCTGTTTTTTCCAAAGTGCCTACCTGTAGATTTTGGCCTCTAGCTCAGCCGGCATATAGGGAAACCTACCAAACCTGTGCATATTTGAAAACTAGAGACCTAGGGGAATCCAAGATTGGGTGACTTGTGGGGCTCTGACCAGGTTCTGTTACCCAGAATCCTTTGCAAACCTCAAAAAGTGGCTAAAAAAACAAGTTTTCCTCACATTTCGGTGACAGAAAGTTCTGAAATCTGAGAGGAGCCACAAATTTCCTTCCACCCAGCGTTCCCCCAAGTCTCCTGATAAAAATGATACCTCACTTGTGTGGGTAGGCCTAGTGCCCGCGACAGGAAATGCCCCAAAACACAACGTGGACACATCACATTTTTTGACAGAATACACAGCTGTTTTTTGTAAAGTGCCTACCTGTAGATTTTGGCCTCTAGCTCAGCCGGCACATAGGGAAACCTACCAAACCTGTGCATTTTTTAAAACTAGAGACCTAGGGGAATCCAAGATGGGGTGACTTGTGGGTCTCTGACCAGGTTCTGTTACCCAGAATCCTTCGCAAACCTCAAAAAGTGGCTAAAAAAACAAGTTTTCCTCACATTTCAGTGACAGAAAGTTCTGGAATCCGAGAGGAGCCATAAATTTCCTTCCACCCAGCGTTCCCCCAAGTCTCCCGATAAAAATGATACCTCGCTTGTGTGGGTAGGCCTAGTGCCCGCGACAGGAAATGCCCCAAAACACAACGTGGACACATCACATTTTTTGACAGAAAATACAGCTGTTTTTTCCAAAGTGCCTACCTGTAGATTTTGGCCTCTAGCTCAGCTGGCATATAGGGAAACCTACCAAACCTGTGCATTTTTGAAAACTAGAGACCTAGGGGAATCCAAGATGGGGTGACCTGTGGGGCTCTGACCAGGTTCTATTACCCAGAATCCTTTGCAAACCTCAAAAAGTGGCTAAAAAAACAAGTTTTCCTCACATTTCGGTGACAGAAAGTTCTGGAACCTGAGAGGAGCCACAAATTTCCTTCCACCCAGCGTTCCCCCAAGTCTCCCGATAAAAATGATACCTCACTTGTGTGGGTAGGCCTAGTGCCCGCGACAGGAAATGCCCCAAAACACAACGTGGATACATCACATTTTTTGACAGAATACACAGCTGTTTTTTGTAAAGTGCCTACCTGTAGATTTTGGCCTCTAGCTCAGCCAGCACATAGGGAAACCTACCAAACCTGTGCATTTTTTAAAACTAGAGACCTAGGGGAATCCAAGATGGGGTGACTTGTGGGTCTCTGACCAGGTTCTGTTACCCAGAATCCTTCGCAAATCTCAAAAAGTGGCTAAAAAAACAAGTTTTCCTCACATTTCGGTGACAGAAAGTTCTGGAATCTGAGAGGAGCCACAAATTTCCTTCCACCCAGCGTTCCCCCAAGTCTCCCGATAAATATGATACCTCACTTGTGTGGGTAGGCCTGGTGCCCGCAACAGGAATAGATCACACAACGGTCAATGTTGGTCCTTACGTGAGGCAGCTGTTGACCCTGGGGTGATCCATTCCTGACGTAGGCACTAGGTGTAGGCACTCAAGTGGGGTGGTGTTTTTATCAGGACAGGTGAGGAGTCACTGGGTGGTAGGAATTTTGTGGATCCCAGCATATTCCTGTAGTTTGTGTGACAGAAATGCGAGAAAATTGAGTTTTTATTCAACATTTCAGCTTTGCAGGGTATTCTGGGTAAGAAAACTTTGGGGAATCCACACAAGTCACACCTCTGTGGACTCCCCCGAATGTCTAGTTTCCAGAAATGTTTGGGTTTAGTGTGTTTCTCTATATGGCCGCCGAAGCCAGGACCAAAAACACAGGTGCCTGCCTTACAAAACCAGTTTGTTTTGCCATAGATAATTTTGATGTCTCCACAATACGATTTGGGTGGTGGAATTTGGGGCTGAACTAAATTGGGGAGCTCCCAAGAGAGCACTCTCGCTCTGCTTGCCGCCGCATTCCCCTGCTCTCTGGGTTGGGCTAACCCACTATTACCCAGTTGCACAAACAGCTGGCGAAGGGACAGCAGGACTGTCCTCATCACCTCCCTCATAATGTACTGGAAGAGGAGTTATCGAATGGGACTCCTCCGACTGAAAAATCACTCCCAGAGTATGCGCCATTGTCCTATCCCTCAGATGCTGTCTCAGTATCTGATGTCTCAGTATCTGATCCTATGTCAGAGCGGTCCTCTATAACCCGAGTGCAGGCAGTAGTCATCCATCAAGATGCCATCTCTGCTATTGGCTAAACTGTTGCTCTAAAACACTAGCCTACGTAGACAGTCACAAAATCGATGGTGTGTGTGAGATACGTGCAACAGTAGAGGCCACCTTACCTGCGCTTCTTCCCTCAATCAGCACGTTCTTTCAAGACACTCAAAAAACACCTTGTCACATACCATTCGTCAAAGTCTTTAGCACCTCCTGCGCCCAGTCCAACAATCATTATTGGTGCTCCCACTCCCTCCTCCTCAGATTCCCTCATTACCACCCAGCAAAAGTGCCCTTCATCTCTCCATAGCCGCCCTCCCACCCGCACATACATTTCATTGGTATTATAGCGCAGGTAATGGCTGACTTTACTAATGTACTCAGCTATTTACATAAAATACAGATTTGCTCTTTGCAGTAGGCACATAAACCTTCTGTGCTTCTTTATGGCACTAAAACTGCCACTAGACAAGTCTGACCCTTTTCCCCCCAGGGAAACCACACACATATTGACAAAAGTGATATATATATGACAGCCAACCACCTGAAACTCAACTCAAGCAAAACCGAAATAATCCTCTTTGGCCCACACAAAAACACCTGGGACCCCTCATGGTGGCCCACCACGCTAGGCCCTGCACCCACCCCGCCAACCACGCACGCAACCTAGACTCATCCTAGACTCCTCCCTCTCGATGACCCAACAAATCAACGCTCTCACCTCCTCATGCTTCAACACACTCCGTATACTGAAAAAAACATTCAAATGGATCCCCACAGAGACCAGAAAAACTGTCACTCACGCACTCATCAGCAGCAGACTTGATTACGGAAACGCCCTCTACGCCGGCACCACTCTAAAACTCAAGCGCAAACTACACGCATCCAGAACTCAGCAGCACGACTCATCCTCGACCTCCCCCGACACGAACACATCTCTCCACACCTCAAATCCCTCCACTGGCTACCCATTGACAAAAGGATCACCTTCAAGATCCTCATCCTCGCACACAAATCACTCCACAACACAGGCCCTGCCTACCTCAACGAGAGTCACCTTCCACACACGAAACCTCCGCTCAGCTGACCTCTCTCTCGCCTCTGTCCCCCGCATCAAACACACCACCACCGGGGGCAGATCCTTCTCCTACCTTGCACCCAAAACTGGAACGCCCTCCCAACCCACCTTCGCAAGACCCAAAACCTACTTCTTTTCAGGAAGGGCCTCAAAACCTGGCTTTTCGAACAGTGAACCTCCCAGCCCCTTTCCCTCCCCCCCAGCGCCTTGAGACCCTCACAGGTGAGTAGCGCGCTTTATAAATCTCTTTGATTGATTGATTGATATATATAGATCTAAAACTATATATATATATATATATATATATATCTACATAGATATATCTATAGATATATCCATGTACATAGATATATCTATAGATATATCCATGTACATAGATATATCTACATAGATATATCCATGTACATAGATATATCTACATAGATATATCTATATATATATAGATCTATATATAGATCTATTTTTTTTAGTTGTTGTATGGTTTCCCTGGGGGCCAAAATGGCCCCCAGGGAAACCCTACAACATCTAAAAAAAATATTGCCCCCACAGGGGGTCGCCCTGCCCACGGGTGACCCCCTGTCCTTTTATTTTATTTTATTTTTTATTTTATTTTTAATTCCCCTGGGGGGCACCTACTTTTTTTTTTTAAATATGTCTGGAGGGGGGGGGCCGTTGCCTGAGGGGGCCGACCCCCCCAAGTGAAATCCCTGGCGTCTAGTGGTGTTTCCTGGCCCCCGATCGCAGCTGTGCTGCGATCGGGGGCCAGGAAACACTTTCAGAAGGCCTCGTAAGAAGCTTCCGTGTCTCCCGGGGAAAGAAAAAAAAAAAATCCTCAGTGATTTATTAACACCCTCCCTGGTGTCAGCCACTGGTCGTGACCCGCACCAGGGAGGTAGTGCGGGCGTCGGCCAGTGGCCGTCGCCCGCATTGAAGGGGTTAATATTAGGTGTTATTTGTTTTTTTATTTTTGTTTATGAGATTGTTGTATTTTCCGCAATATTTATTTTCATTGTTATTTTTTTTGTTTACTGTTTAAGTATATGTTCACAATATTTATGTTTTGGTTTTTATTGCCAACATTTGTGTATGCCAGTCTTGTTTTTCTCGATATAGTGTCACACAACTGTCACCACAGCAAGTAGGACTCCTAGGCCAACCTGTAAGCATTGTGGTAGTTATAACCTGTACAGCTAAGCAACCGAAAATTGCATAGAGGCAAATGTATCAGCAGATAGTTTACCTCAGAACTGAAACACAGTGCCTAAAAACTAGGCAAGCAGAGAAAGCCTAGAGATGGGGCTATTTACCTTAATTATGTGACACATTTAAAACGCCTTTCTGGATCTACAAAGCTTAGTCTCTTTTCTGCTTAAGCCTCTTTCATCTCATCATCAACTGTTTGGCCACCCCAGTAGAGTATTCTCAAGTCATATGTGACAACCTGGCACACTTCATTTGTGAATAAATCATGAAAGCTGTGATGATATAGTATACTCATATCTTCAGTATCTATCTTCGAAGGCTGTAATGCGGAACCCTCACCCAGGTCACTTGAGCCAGCTTCACTCTGTGTCACCGGCGGAGATCCTTACTGCACTGAACAACTTAAAGTCAGATCCACCCAACAATGCATGTACCCCAACTATTTTTGTATCTCTGTTCCCAGCTTTGGGCCCGAACTTGCTCCTCCTTAAACACAGGAGTTCTACCACAGTTCTGCAAGAAAGCTGTCCTCTGTAAACTGCTGAGAAAAGCCAGTTTGGGTCCTAAAGAGATGAAACAATTAGACCTGTTGCTCTTCTTCTAGCTCTCATCAAGAACATTTAACAATTCCTAGCACGGTGGTTAGCTGATACGCTGGAAAAGCTGGAACTCCTAGATTCAGACCCTATTTAATTTTAGAGCAGGGTACAGCACCAAGATTGCCCTGGTGACTGCTGTTCCTTCACCTGATTGCTCCATCTCAGATCAGGGCTCCGTGGATGACCTTTTGATGTTTGACTTCTCTGTGACCTCTTTCCACTCGCTGAGTTTCCAGAGACTAAAACCTATTTCTTCTGTTAAGATTCTTCTTTCTCCTTCTCTTCGTTTCTCTCTTCTTCCTTCTTTCTCCCTCTTCCTGGTCTTAGTGCATGATGCCCCAGGTGTAAGTCTGCACTCTACAAAAAAATACATAGTATTACACAACATTGTTACAACTTATTATAGAATGGGAATGGTCTGACTGAAAAACAGTGGTGTTTGATAGACCAGTAGATAACTGAGAAACACATTTGGAAACCTCCTTTGTTTAGAGAGCAGACAACAAGCATGGGAGCTCTTCTTCTCCGTGGTTGCTGGAGTCAACCTGGTAGTGAGGACTGTGGCGCCAATTTACATGGGCCGTTCAATGTTCCCTGTTCCATTTACTCCGTTTATAGGTGATCCAGATTTCACAATTGCTGTGGACTGATACATACATAGCTTATGGATTGTTAGGGGATGTGTCAGAGTGGGAGACCTTACTGGGATGACAGCCATTAAAACCAGAGACACCTAAAAGAGGATGTGATGTACAGGACCAGTGAGGTACCATTATTATCAGATTCATCACTGGGCTTTTCCCCATTCAGTCAGGCCTCACTCTAGAAGTAGCAAAGTATGAAAATGGTTATTGCTGAAACAGGGAGATAAAAAACATATATCGGAAATCTACAAGAGTCTTACAAATGTTGGTTGAATGCAAAGCCCTTGGGACAAAGAGAGTGGGGGAACAGGCTGGGGCAGCCATTATCTGAGCTCGAAGATACAGTCACAAATCCCACAACACTGCTAAAAGTTTGGCAGCGAAAGAGGCCATGGCCTCAGATCAAGTCTTTATTTTATGCATAGTTACCTAAAATATTGCATGTACTAAATACAACCATAAAATTAAACATAAAGTGACAGTGCTTAGTGCATAACATAAAGTTCATAAAACACATTCCACCAACATTTTCGTGAATTATAACATTTCCTCGGTCATCTTGCCTTGCCATAACTGGAAATTACGGAGCCATCAACCATCTGTATACATTCCTCAGTAATTTTCATGTATTTCATCTAGGCATCTTTCCTTTCAAGTAACTAAAGTTTACAGAGCCACCAATCATCTGTGCACAATAATTATACCATTAGTTTCTTTTCAGCCTGCATCAGGAATATCACCACATTTATGCTTAGAATGCATCCATGACAGCTTGTCGACATAATCGAAATTGCCTTCGATTAAACAAATGTCATAAAAGGTTCAGTCTTAAACTCATGAGACCTGAGAAAATGCACATTAAATGGAGTAGTGAGATGTGTGCGTCTTTGCATGAGCCACAAAACTGGTTTTCCCTTTCCTTTGGCATCTTTGAGGGGTGGGAGACTGGTAGGGAACCAAATTGACATTGCTTAAATTTATATTTTGTGTGACTCCGATATCCCCAGGAAAACCTTTTGCCCTCCGTAGGACTTTCTAGTTTTTATCGCCATCCATGCGTGGGATCGGTTACTCAAAATTGATAGATTCTGTAGGTGCAACAGTGCTCTTATATTCCCAGTAATATATATCTTAAAAACGTGCACAGTGATCGGGGCATTCCAAAGGTCTTGCGCTCCCAAACTTGTTGGTGCTCTTTCTAACTATAGACGAGCTGAAGTATTGAAATTATTCTGCATCAGTTCATCCCAAAACAAAGAATTTCATGAGTCAGACTTTGTTGATTTCAGCTTGTAGCAAAACATGAAATAGACCCGTTACCTGGCTATAACTTGGTTAAGTAATCCAAACCCTAATGGAACCTGCACATGGAACCTGCACAGGAGAGGCTGATCACAGCAAACGGAACAGCTGTTATATATTTTTATCACAATTTAATCAAATAGGAGGGCATCAGTGCCAACATGGCTTCACTTCCTAGCTTATAGTTGGTAAAAGCTTTGCCTTCACTACGTTCACTATTGGATCTAATTGTAGGCCCTTCAGAGTTTTACAGAGTGTTATGAATGCCAATAATAGTGCTAGGACCTTCACTTGGGTATGGTGCTTATGAGTTAAAAATAAGATTGATGCTCAGTAATTTTTTTGTTAATTACCATTGCTTTTGTTTTGGTTACATTCACCTGCAGTTAATCTGGCAGCAACTACTCATATAATTTGTCAATCAGCCACTGTAGGCCAACTTGTATTTTGCAGAGAAGAACCATGTCGTCCCCATCCATCATGTTGGAAAGCGGTTTCCCCCCAACTTCGAGGGGTGCGAGTTTATGAGCTCTAATTCACTCAAAAGATCAAAGATGAAGAAATTGAACAGAAGGGGTGTAAGCACGCACCCTTTCTTCAATCCATTGAAGGTTGGGATATGGCTTGAGATCCTCTGACCGCCACCGATCTTCACTCAAATCAAATATTATGATACAAGAGTTGGATTGCCTTCAGCAGAGTTGAAGGAATGCCCCGTTCATTCAGTTTTTCACTCGGAACTCTGTCAAATGCAGATTTAGCATCTACAAAGGAGGCAAATATGGTGGAATTGGATTTCAGAGTATTATCAATGATTAATGAAAGACCATATAAATCAGTGACAGTTCCAGTACCTTTATTAAAGTTGGTTTGATTTATAAGCACAATTTCCTTCTGTTAGCCCAATCCCCCAAATCGTTCACAGAAGTGAAGCGAACATTTTAGCATCGTTTTCTAAAAGAGTAGGTAAATGATAATTAGCTTGAGATGATTTATCTCCTCCTTTGTAAACAGGAAGCACATTTCCACCTTGCCAGGATTCTGGAATTGTGTTGTTCTTGAAAACGTCATTAGAGAGCATGGCAAGCTTTGCAGGCCAGAAAACTAGGTTGAACTTAAGCGGCGCTTGCAGCAAACCATTTGTGCCAGGGGTGACGCTGCAGCTATGTGAAATTATATCAGGAGGATATAACAACACCCCTACTACTGCTTCTATAATGTTATTTTTACATGGAATATTCAGCTGCCCTATAGAGCCGTAACCATTCATGGTTGACATGAATTGAAGACAATCAGTTTGCTTTTATATGACCTGCATCCTCCCAAGTCCTCCCCCACCCCAGCCCTGGGACCCCTATAAAGTGATTGCAGATGTTCAAACCATGGTCAAGAAGTCCTTTTACTGATATATTATGCTTCTGTCATACGGCATGTTGCAGGCATGCAAGTGGGAATCTGGCACACTTGTCCATCCCTTATGACACTGCCCAAAGCGCCTTGTGTCCTTGGTATAGTCATTGATAAAAATGATTCAAGTTTTGACTAGGCTTTCAATGTACTCATTGTTAGAAGTGTCAACGAGATAGATATACATACTTTTCTCCTCAGGGTAAATAAATGGCATTTGCCCTTTTTGCAGCTAGGCAGGTCATCACAGCACTGTGGGAGAATGAAGGGTTCCCAATCACTGGGGATTGGCAGTAAAGCTGTAGGACCTGCTGGAAATATAAAATATCTCATTGACATTGGCACATATGTCACACACTGGATGCCCTTCTTGGTTTGTCTTCTGAAATTTATAGAAATAGAGCGCTACAAATAATCCCTAAAGAGTGCTCACAGCTCAACCATAGAAGTAACAAGGATTGAATTGGGAGGAGAGAGATGATTTTCCACAGTGAATTATAATTATGAGTGAATCACCT
Organism: Pleurodeles waltl; assembly: GCF_031143425.1. Classification (NCBI taxonomy): domain Eukaryota; kingdom Metazoa; phylum Chordata; class Amphibia; order Caudata; family Salamandridae; genus Pleurodeles; species Pleurodeles waltl. The sequence continues at coordinate 1,940,391,003 of NC_090440.1, read as the reverse complement.
TTTTCCTGGCCCTACCGAACATACTCAGGATGACGGTCCAAAACTGTGGTCAGACATAGACAAGGATAGTTTATTTGACCAGTCACCACAGCATGTTCGATTCTAAGTGCTGAGCTACCCCCTTCCTGGGCTCACCTCGCATACACAGGGTTGTAGTTAATCTGCCACAACAGGATTCAAGAAGAAAACAGAGTAGCAAAGCACCTCAAATTCAGTGACCGCCAGCAGTGCTTAAAGGCAAAAACTCCAAGTGTTTCTTCCCTACACTTAGCAAAGATCTGAAAACATAATGACGCATGATTCTCCCTGCTGCCTAAGCAGCAGAAATAAAACCCCTATCCTTTTGTATCTAAAACTACAGCCCTGATAGAACAATAAGGGCTGTAGATCACTTTATCTTCTAGATACGCTGCTGCATCACTTACAAGAACAAAACAATAAGTGCCTCTCCAGACTGAGCAGAGAAATTAACTAGCTGAGGTAGACATCATCACATCAGAATCCAGGACATCCACAAAACTGGGGAAAAACCTGGAAATTAGAGAAAAACTAAAGAAAATCTTTCCCCATTGTTCGTCCCAGGATCTGTAACAACAGCCCCACCAACCTTAGACCCATCCTACACTTTCTGCAATTGAGAAAGAAGTTGAAGACACAACTCTTGAGTGAAAACAACATCGCTACACAGTAGGATTCATTGCACACAATCATCCTGCTTCATCGTAAACAATCCTGAATCTTAACTCAAGACTCATAACTCAAGACTCCCATCCCTGTTCAAGTAATTATACGTGCATAGTAGGTCAATGCATTTTGCCATAAAATTTACAAAATCATTGAACCTCTCTTCCCGACATACCCTCCCTGTGGCCAACAGATGATTTGGCTGGTCTTTGACCTCCTTCCCTTTCGACATATGCACACACAACCTCTAATACCTCCATATGCTCAGCATAGTGACACAATGTGTGTAAGTGCCAATACATCACTGGGAGTAACAATTTTATCCACGTACTGTAACTCATTAGGTTCTGTCACCTGTAAATTTACCTTGTTCCTCTAGTTCATCTGTAAAGTGCCCTGAAGACTCACAGAAAAAAGTCTACATTTCACAAAACTCTATGAATAAATAAATGATTCATTGGCAAACCTGAGTAACGGGTGATCACTCTTCCAAAGTAATTTATGAAGTGCGGTTTCATTTTCTGATATGGTATATCATATTTTACAAGTTATCTGTTGTTGTTACCGTTTTACGTTTGGACTTTAATCAGGATATTATTTTTGTATCCATATGAACGAGCAAGTCCTACTGATGTACTCTACAGTGACAATTAGTGCTTGACAGCTGTCAAGTGTGAGATAAACCAGGTTACAGGGCAGAGGAATTCTCTGCATCTTTGAACCCAGAAATGCATATATTATGTGGCCTGTGATACTCTGCTTTGTACAGCTAAATTACGATCTAAGAATTTGTTAAATATTATACATCTTTCAGATCTCCTTCTTTTAATTGTTCTTTGTTGGTTTGCATTTTATTTTCCATACTTCAGCATAATTTACATTTCTTGAGTGTTGCTCCATATTTTGCAATTCTGTATGATATGGACACCATGATATTATGGCCATTACAGAACACTCTTGATAACTTCTACACATAGTAAGACAATTTTGATTGTATTCAAAATCTAAAAGAGTGCACCAGGACTGAGCCCTAGTAAAGAAATGTCAAGAAAAAAAAGTAACTGTAAAAGCCAAACAATCAGGAACTGAAACAGGCCAGCAGGGAGATATCTCACAGTGCAATCTGTTGTTCCTGTATATCCCCACAAATGTTGTAGTGCCCACTGTGAGCTACTCAACAATCTCAGGAGGCGCTTGTCTATCCTTTATTTATCAGCCACAACCCATTCAGTTTGGCTAGAACTGTCAGGAATTCATCAGTAGCTTTTTCAATTTCATTGCGCCTCTGGTGAAAGACAGTAGTAGGGATATCCTCCAAAGCCTTGAATTTTGCACAGACTGAGAACTGGAGTGCATCTGAGGCTTTAGAGAGGCTCTCTAAAGAGCAACATTTTTCTCTTTCATTTAGTGGGGTCTAACCACTACATTTTGCTATATTACTTTACGCTGTGTACAATATGCCGTATTTCATCTATTGTAAGACCGAGAGACCTTTGGTCTTCACAAAATATCATTATGTTATCTGTTTTGTTCATCATCACATGTGTAATGAAGTTATACTCAGCTTAGAATGTATTTTCAACATGCACTTGTCTGAATTCCAGATCCAGAGGGCATAATGTACCTTTCTCTACTTTCCTTTATCCTCAGCCAACCAAACACAATAGTGATATGTTGCTTAGCAACTGACATGGGGAAACATGCATAGGATAAGAGAGAGGACAGACACACTGGATATGCCACTCTAAACTGTCACTATGCTGGGTGGTGACATATACTTTGTGGGAGCGGACATCTGCTGTTTCACAGTAAAACTTTAAAGATAGTATTGATACCTTTATTACATATCTCTGCTTAGAGTTTGCTACCCTAATTGTTGTAAATTATGCATCCAAATATCTCTATATCTCAGACTCTTTGGTTGTTGATGGAACTCTGGTGTTCATAGACTGAATACAATCAGAACCTCAGTAAATTAAATATTTAAAGTTTGTCAAAATTTCACTTCCTTTCATGATAAGGTAACTACCTTCTATTGCATGAGCACACATTCAATAGTTCTGCTGTGTACTCTAGGTTGTTCCTTAAACTGCAATGTAAATAAATATTCATCTGGATTATTTAATTCACATATATAAATTAACCACTTTTCTCTAAACATATATCACTTCAATATCTTAAATGCAATATATACATCATGATAATGTTTTTTAAAGTGAAGAGCGTCTTTGCCATTCCTCATGTAGTTTAATATCCAAAGTGCAAAAACCATATAGTTTATACTTCTTCAAGGTTTATCTTTGCATTAATACTCAAAACTAATAAACTTTGATTAAAGTCCTGAGAATACTTCTCTGTATTCAGGTTTGATTTTTAAGCAAGCTCCATAACAAAATAATCATCCAGGTTTTCTTAACGTCTGGCAACAAAGTCCCTTGCTGCCTCAACAACATGAGTTCAAAGTATTGCACTTGCACATTCGCTGAGTGCAGGAAGGTGAGTCAGTGCCACAGATCATAACCCTGCTTTCTTCTAAAGACCACTGTTTCTGTGGTGGGAGTCCTAGTTTGCCTTCATTCTTGATATTAAAATTCACATAACAAAAGAGAAGCATGAAGATTAAAAGCCATATCTCACAATTGCCCTTAAGAGCCAACCAGCTTCCAATGTCCTAAAAATTGAAATTACTCTCTAACAATTCTTGCATCTAGAATATTATCTGCCTTATATACGTTTGCAATGTTCACCTGAATTGAAACAGGAGTTAGAGCAAGACATTGGATTCAATATCTGCTCAGTAGAAAATGGACCTACACATTTTTGTTGGGGCTTAGAAAAGTTTTTCGATGTAATTGTTTTTTAATTTACATTTTTAGTGAGTAACCAAGCTTTCTCATTCACAACATATCTGGTTGTTTTACAAACAGAATATAGTTTATATAATTCTGCTAAATAACATATAGTTTTTGTTGCAAAGTTTAATATTTTAAAATATTGTGCAACACATTAGTTCATTCACTCAGCCCACCCATTTGTCTGGGAGTGATAATTAGTAGTCAGGCATCTACTAATTGTTTGCATCTATAAATGTTTAGCGAATAAATAACTATAATTTCTCGCTCACCATATATTTGAGTTCGGGAGTCCTTTTATGATCAGCATATATTCCATATAATTTACATCTAACTTTACCTTTTTCTAATGTTTCCTGAACTGATTTTTTAATTTTTTTTTGTCTGAAAGGAACTGACATCGATTAAAAAAACCCTCATTGTAATATTCTAGAATGATGTTCATAGAGGCAAAAAAGTGACATCTCAGTATCTGAATGTTCATTATAGTTGTATTTTAACTTTGCTAAGCATAATGTCTTACTCCAATCCTCTTCTTCTTGCAAGGCTTGATATCTTCAATATTTCAATACATTCCTGAAGTGAGGGTACTCCTTGTACTGAGAAGAAGTGGCCAATTTTATTTAAATGATCTATAACTACCAAAATTGGAGTAAAATGTTGACTTTTAATGTAACTCTGCTATAAAATCCCTAGGCACTGTATGCCAAAGTTTGGGTGTCAGGGGTAACGCCTTCAAAGGGCCCACAGGTTTAATTTGGGAACTATTTGTCTGAGCACAAATGGAAAAATTCTGAACATTTTGCCTCACATCTGCTACTAGATTCAGCTTGCGAATAGACTCAGCCTGCAAAAACATCTTCCAACTGGGGCTAACATTTAAGCTGTTTCGGGATGCCCAGTAAGTTTAGAGTAATGAAGCAAACTCAGAGCCTGCTGTCTGAGCTGTTTTAGCAGAAACTATTCCAAGTGCATAGTCTTTCTTTGATACAATCACACCTTCTCCTCCTCTCTATCGTCCTATTTTTCAATCAAAGTCTTTTTTTTATTTGTAGACTGTATTTCTGAATGAACTGTTATGAAGAATGATTGCCTATAAATTAAAGCTATAAGTGACCAAAGGTTTTGCTGACAAAATTGATGGATCATTCATTGGGTTATTCTCTTTGTCATTGGCAGGATCAACGTGGAAATGAGAATAACCCAATCCATTTGCTTTACTGTTATGGGGACCTGGTTTGTAATTAAGTACAATGTCAATCTGAGTTGAGTAGGAGTCAGTGATCTAGTCGATTTCAAAGATTGCATATTTCTAGGATCCTTATAAACTTCTAGAGCATTTGTGTCTTCCAACAAATACCGCTTCCACTCTTCAAAGACAGTGAGGGCATTACTTGTAATTTTCACCGATCCGATGAATATACGATTTCTCTGCTAATGGTCAAACTATCATATTGTAAATCAAGATTTCTGACACCATACCATTTCATGGCCATCTTGTCCCTTTTCAATTGGGTGCTTTTGTGACTTCCACTTTATTTAACCTGTACAGTGGTTGAACAGTACATTGTGCCCCAACTGGTAACCCCAGAATCTTCCTCTTGTAACACTGGTAGGAGCTGTGTATTCACTCACTATTTTTTCCTAATGTCCTAACACCAGAAGACCAGTAATAGGGCTGTGGGCTGTTGCAGTGATAGTGCTCTTTATTGGAAACAGAGGCCCTTATTAAATCCGCCAGACCAAAGGTCAGTGATAAACTGGTGGTATCAAAACCAACACTGTTACGCCAACAGAACAACACCCACCACATTATGACCCACGAATCACCACGGAGGACATTCAACGGTGGTAAACCATTGGCAGTACACACCACCGCACTCACAATGGACACCCACACACAAAACAACACTACATTGGACAATTCAAACAACACACACCTGACACTCATACACACACTACACCCATACACCCACACTACTATAAAACACACACCCACATTACCCACAACCCTTTACGGCTACAAAGCATTGCCACCAGAGAGACACCAAGACCACTGACACAACTAGAGCCACACACGACTCACACCTATACACCACTCACGCACTCCATATCGCACACCCCAACACATTACCCAACACACCGTCACCAACACACCTCACATAACACCCATGGCATCACAAAGACACCCCCGTTTCACAGAGGTTGAGCTAAGGGCCATGGTGGAGGAAATTGTCAGGGTAGAGCCACAGCTATTTGGAGTACAGGTGCAGCAGATATCTATAGCTAGGAAGATGGAGCTATGGCAGAGAATAGTGGACAGGGTCAATGCCATGGGAAAGCACTCCAGAACTAGGGATGACATCAGGAAGAAGTGGAACGACCTATGGGGGAAGGTACGTTCCACAGCAGCAAGATACAAGCTCGCTTTCTAGAGGACTGGCGGTGGACTCCCACCTCCTCCCCCACAACTCACAGCCTGGGAGGAGCAACTCTTGGCAATACTGCATCCTGAGAGCCTGGCCGGAGTCGGAGGTGGACTGGACTCTGGTAAGTCAACTCTCTACTATTATCACCCCCCTACCTGCATGCCATCACATACCCTCACCCTCACTAACATCACTCCACTCCATCCCACACACTCGACCATCACATCTTACTCATCCCAATGCCAAGCCCTGCATGCTGTACCAATATATGGACACCCCTCACAGCCCTGCATGGACACTCATCACTAAAGCATGCACAGCATAGAGAACTAACAATCTCACCATACACTAACATACACAAGTGAAAGCTGACAGGGTAAATCCAACCATAGAGAGGAAGCCACAGATGTACAATATGTCAGACACATAAACCATAACACATCATTTACATACCCACAGGTACCCCAGCCAATGTCACCGGAGAGGAGGTACCAACAACATCCAGTCCCCCAACAGAAGAGGCCCACAGTGATGACGGTAACTCTGGTCTTCAGGATCTGGATGACTTACCTGGCCCATCAGGGACCACTGGACAGCCGTTTACCCAAGCCCAGTCACACACCACCACAGAGCCTCCCCATCTGGGAACACCACCACAGCACCCACCCAGCGTACCCACACCTCTGTCCCCAAGACACATCAATCAGCAGTGTGTCCACCTCTACAGGGACCCCAGGCCACCCCTCGCACACAAGACAATCAGAGACTTGAGGTCAGTGGCAGTGGGCACATGGTTCAGGGGACAGAGGCACAGGCCAACAGGGAAACTGGGAGGAGTGCTGTGTGCCGGGGGGAGGACAGGCCCAGGGAACCGACTCTCTAGGAGGCACTCCCTGAGATCCTGGGAGCCTACCAACATTCCCAGGAAACAATGGGTCAGATCCTGGACAATGTGCAAGAAAACAGGTGGCTGCAGGAGGGACAGTACCAGGGGATCAGGGAGGACTTGCAGGCCATTAACAACACCCTGACCTCCATAGCAGGGGTGCTGGCAGACATGGCCAACATTATGTGGGAGGCAGTGTCACACCAGCAGGCCCCTGCCACTAGCCAGACATCTGAACAGCCATCTACTTCCGCTGCCACTAGTGGCCAGGAGGGCCCGCCCCAAGACTCACAGGCCACCAGCACCCCTCCCCCTGCAGAAAGTGAACCACCCCGCAAATGTTCCCTGCAATCCAGATAGAAGCCACTTGCCAAGATCCCCGCCAGGAAATGAGACTCTCCTGATTGTCACCCTTGTGTCCACCCTCAGTTACCCTGTCCACATTGAACTGCCATTGCTCCCCTACTATGTCCCCTTGGACATTGCACCCGTTCTACAAACAGACTGGAACAATCCCCTGGACCTTTCTCCATCAACACCCCATCCCATTGCACTTTCCCCCTATATGCTAGCACTTCAAAAAACACCCTTTGAAAAAAATCAATTTGGAGTATGTCATGCATATCAGATATGTATTATTCGAAACAGCTACAAACATGTGAAAATTAACTGTACATAGAATGAGCGTAAATCAATTACCTGTAGCTGGCTGTAGTGATCACACCAGGAGTATATGTCAAGTCACCAACATCTGCAAAATGAATTGCCAGAGGGGACAGTAAGTGGGCATAGAAGTGGGAAATATCAGCATGCGATTGCCACACAGATTACAACCAAAGTCATTGAAATGTAAAGTTACACTGACCTACCTGTGTGTCATTGGAAGTACTGTTGTATAACTGATGTTCTGTTGTCCTCATCCTCATCCTCTGCCTCCTCATCCTCACTGTCCACAGGGTCTACTGCTGCCACATGGGCATCTCCAGTCTCCTCCTCCTGCATTAGCATCATCTGGTGGAGGAGCAGAGGCACTGGCGACGGAGGGATCTGCATCCCACAGGCCCCAGGAGGCAGAGTCCACCGACGCTGAGGGCACCAGTAGGGCAGAGGGAAAGGGGAGCACCACGGTGGGGACAGGAAGGGACAATTCAGACACAGATACCTCCTCTGATGGAAGCTCCCTGGTGGTGGCGGACACTTCTGTGACCACCCCAGCTACAGGTACAGCCGCCGCCCCCGTACCAGCACCGCCCTCCCAGAAGCCCCTCATCGAGTTGCCCGTGCCCGCTCACCCAGGAGGGTGGGCATCTTCTTCGCCCTAGGCACCTCAGGCCCTGCCCCAATTAGCCCTGCTGCCCTGAGTGAGGAGGCTATTGACCTCCTGAGATCCATCTCTGTAGGGCAGTCAGCCATTGTGCATGCCATCCAGGGGCTGGCAGCCCTGATGCAACAATCTAATGTATTCCTGGAGGGCATTCACACTGGATTGGCGGCCCAACAGAGATTGATCAAGGCTCTGGCCTCTTCTCTGATGGCAGCCATTGTCCCTGTTTCTACCGTCCCCCCTCCAACTTCCTCTTCCCAGTCCCATTCTCCTCTACCCCAACCCATCCCAAGCACACAGCCAGATGAGCATGCACCCAGGACAACACCCAAGAGTGGCACAGGCAAACACAAGCACCACACTTCATCCCACAAGCACTCATGCAAACACCATACCGTTGCAAACACTACAACATCCTCTGCCTCCACTGTCTCCCCCTCTACCACACCATCATCATTACCACACCAAGCAGAACACACACCTCAGTGGCAGACACCTCCACAACATCCATGCACACATCCCTGTGTCCTCACCCACTGTGTCTGTCCCCCCTCCTAAAGTACATAAACGCAAGCACTCAGACACCCAACAGCCATCCACCTCACAACAGCATACAACTCATGAACCTGCACCCAAATCCAGCAGACAGACACCTCCAACAACCACTCCCTCATCCTCCACTTCCATTCCTTCTCCCTCTTCCCGCCACAATATCCCTAAGAAACTTTTCCTAGCCACCATTGACCTCTTCCCTATCTCTCCCTCCCCCCGTCCTGCACTTATGGCCAGGCTATCACAAACCCAGCAAAGCACCTCAGCCACACAGTCCACGGGCCCAGTTCCATCCACACCTACTCGTGGTGAAAAGGATTCTAGGCCACATGTACTGAAGGGGAAGGAGCCTGCACCAGCAGGCAAGAAGGCCAAGGAGCCTGCACCAGCAAGCAAGAAGGGGAAGGAGCCTACACCAGCAGGCAAGAAGGTGAAGGAGCCTGCACCTGCCACCCAAAAGGGCAAGGAGCCTGCACCAGCAGGCAAGAAGGTGAAGGAGCCTGCACCTGCCACCCGAAAGGGCAAGGAGACTGCACCAGCAGGCAAGAAGGACCAGGAACATGCACCATCAGATGTCATGGAGCCCCCACCACCAAGCATGGCTGTGCATCAATCCAAGGGTGCAGGGGATGTGCAGGAGCCCCCACCACCACCAACACCACCACAGTGCATCCATCCGAGGGTGCAGGGGAGGTGCAGGAGCCTTCCACCACCACCAGCTCCAATGCAGTGCAGCCTTCACCGCCGGCGGACGCTATGTGATCCTGCCTCCCTGGAATGCTGTACAGCCTGTCCACTCCAGAACCAGTGGGCAAGACACCCACTTGAGAGACTGTGGCCCATTACACCCCAGGACCAATCACAGGGCATGTTGTCCCCTCCAGAATCAGTGGGCAAGACACCTACTCGAGAGACTGTGGCCCATCAATCCCCAGGACCAAGCACAGGGCATGTTGCCCCCCTCCAGAACCAGTGGCAAGACACCCACTCGAGACACTGTGGCCCATCACTCCCCAGGACCAAGCACAGGGCATGTTGCTCCTTCCAGAACCAGTGGGCAAGACACCCACTCAAGAGACTGTGGCCCATTGTAGGAGTCTGGCCTGGCTTATAGTGGGTACCTTGTGGTACTTACACCTTGTGCCAGGTCCAATTATCCCTTATTAGTAGAATAGAGGTGTTCTAGCAGCTTAGGCTGATAGAGGTAGCTATAGCAGATCAGCTTAGGCTGAACTAGGAGACATGCAAAGCTCCTACTATACCACTTATATCATATAGTACTATATCATAAGAAAACACAATACTCAGAGTTACTAAAAATAAAAGTACTTTATTTTAGTGACAATATGCCAAAAGTATCTCAGAGGATATAATCCCTTAGGAGGTAAGTAATATACACCAAATATATATACACAAACCCAAAGCAGGTAAGTAACAGTTAGGAAAGTAGTGCAAACAATGTAGACCACAATAGAATGCAATAGGGAGAAATAGGCCTAGGGGCAACACAAACCATATACTCCAAAAGTGGAATGCGAACCATGAATGGACCCCAGGCCTAGTGTAGTGTGTAGAGGGTTGCTGGGATTGTAAGAAAACACTAAAGGTGTCCAAGATACCCCACCCCAAGACCCTGAAAAGTAGGAGTAAAGTTACCCTACTACCCCAGAAAGACAGTAAAGTCGAGATAGGGGATTCTGCAAGGACAAAAACTGACTGCAAAACACTGAAGACGGATTCCTGGACCTGAAGACCCGTAAAGGAAGGGGACCAAGTCCAAGAGTCACGCAAGTGTCCAGGGGGGGCAGGAGCCCACTAAACCCTGGATGAAGGTGCAAAAGGGCTGCCCCTGGGTGGAAGAAGCCAAAGCTTCTGCAACAATGGAAGGTGCCAGGAACTTCTCCTTTGGTCAGAAGATGTCCCACGGCATGCTGGAGGATGCAGAGCTGTTTCCACGCAGGAACACCGCAAACAAGCCTTGCTGGCTGCAAGAGTCCGGCTGAGGAGTTTGGGTGCTGCCAGAGCCCAGGAAGGACCAGGAGGTCGTCCCTTGGAGGAGAAGACAGAGGGGGCGCTCAGCAACACAGAGAGCCCACGCAGAAGCAGGCAGCACCCACAGAAGCACCTGAACAGGCACTTAGAACATCTGAGGACAACGGTCGACTCAGAGCCACAAAAGAGGGTCCCACAATGTCGGAGTCCAAGTCAGCGAGTTGGGCAATGCAGGACGGAGTGCTGGGGACCTGGGCTAGGCTGCGCACAAAGGAAGTCTTGCAAAAGTGCACAGAAGCCAGAGCAGCTGCAGTTCACGCAGTACACAGGATTACTGTCTGGCGTGGGGAGGCAAGGACTTACCTCCACCAAATTTGGGCAGAAGGGCCACTGGACTGTCGAAGACCCTTGGACCCAGCTCCTGTGTTCCAGGGACCACACTCGTCAGGATGAGAGGCAGTGCTTAATTTGTAAATTAAGAGGTGCCGGTGCTCAAAGCAAATCTCTTAAACACGAGGCTGCTGTAATTAAATCTGCCAGCACTGAATACTGAGGCAGCGTAATCCTGAAGCCATCTCAGGCCTCTTTAATCCGTTTACGGCCACCCCTGCCCCTTCAGCTCATCCTGCAACTTTCTACTTTCTCTCTTTACGGCGCTTTTTAGTTTTTTCTTCTTCCGTCTTTCACATATGTGTCTTTTGCTCGCAGCAAATGCTTGAGGCATAAGAATAAGCCCCGGCCCTCACAAATAAGTGCCGGTGCTCAGCACCAGAAACAACAAGCACCAATTAAGCACTGATGAGAGGGAACCCAGAGGACCGGTGATGCAGAAGTTTGGTGCCTGCTTTAGCAGGGGGAAGATTCCGTCAACCCACAGGAGATTTCTTCTTGGTTTCCAGTGCAGGGTGAAGGCAGACAGCCCTCAGAGCATGCACCACCAGGAAACAGTTGAGAAAGCCGGTAGGATGAGGCGCTACAATGTTGATGGTAATCTTGTTGCCACTTTGTTACGGTTATGCAGGCGTCCTGGAGCAGTCAGCGGTCGATCCTTGGCAGAAGTCGAAGAGGGAAGTGCAGAGGAACTCTGGTGAGCTCGTGCATTCGTTATCTGGTAAGATGCCCACAGGAGAGACCCTAAATAGCCCACAGAGGAGGATTGGCTACAGAGAAAGGTAAACACCTATCAGGAGGGGTCTCTGACGTCACCTGCTGGCACTGGCCATTCAGAGCTGTCCATTGTGCCCTCACACCTCTGTATCTAAGATGGCAGAGGTCTAGGACACACTGGAGGAGCTCTGGGCACCTCCCCTGGGAGGTGCTGGTCAGGGGAGTGGTCACTCCCCTTTCCTTTGTCCAGTTTCGCGCCAGAGCAGGGCTGGGGGGATCCCTGACCCGGTGTAGACTGGCTTATGCAAGGAGGGCACACTCTGTGCCTTCCAAGCATTTCCAGAGGCCAGGAGAGGCTACGCCTCCCAGGCCCTTCACACCTATTTCCAAAGGGAGAGGGTGTAACACCCTCTCTCAGAGGAAATCCTTTGTTCTGCCTTCCTGGGACCAGGCTGCCCAGGCCCCAGGGGGGGCAGAAACCTGTCTGAGGAGTTGGCAGCAGCGGTAGCTGCAGTGGAGACCCCGGAAAGCTAGTTTGGCAGTACCCGGGCTCTATGCTGGAGACCTGGGGATGCATGGAATTGCCCCCCAATACCAGAATGGTATTGGGGTACAATTCCATGATCCTAGACATGTTACATGGCCATGTTCGGAGTTACCATTGTGACGCTACATATAAGTAGTGACCTATATGTAGTGCACGCGTGTAATGGTGTCCCCGCACTCACAAAGTCCGGGGAATTTGCCCTGAACAATGTGGGGCCGCCTTGGCTAGTGCCAGGGTGCCCACACACTAAGTAACTTTGCACCTAACCTTCACCAAGTGAGGGTGAGACATATAGGTGACTTATAAGTTACTTAAGTGCAGTGTAAAATGGCTGTGAAATAACGTGAACGTTATTTCACTCAGGCTGCAGTGGCAGTCCTGTGTGAGAATTGTCTGAGCTCCCTATGGGTGGCAAAAGAAATGCTGCAGCCCATAGGGATCTCCTGGAACCCCAATACCCTGGGTACCTAGGCACCATATACAAGGGAATTATAAGGGTGTTCCAGTGTGCCAATGAGAATTGGTAAAATTAGTCACTAGCCTGCAGTGACAATTTTAAAAGCAGAGAGAGCATAAACACTGAGGTCCTAGTTAGCAGAGCCTCAGTGACACAGTTAGGCACCACACAGGGAACACATACAGGGCATACTTCATGAGCACTTGGTCCTGACTAGCAGGATCCCAGTGACACATAGGCAAAAACAAACATACATACAGTAAAAATGGGGGTAACATGCCAGGCAAGATGGTACTTTCCTACACCCTTCACTCCCCAGGACTAAACACAGGGCATGTTGCCCCTACAGAACCAGAGGCAAGACACCCACTGGAGAGACTGTGGTCTTGCACTCCCCAGGACAAAGAGCAATGGGCATGTTGCCCCCTCCAGAACCAGTGGTCTTGTTTCTGGCTCTGGCTGAGCTGCCCCCCCCCCCCTTGAGGTGCCTGCCTGTTTGCCAACTGATGCCCCTGCAGTGTTCTCTCTGTGTTGATGCAGGTGACAAGTGGGGTTTTGGACTTTGCCCTGTGGCCATGTGGCCCACACGAACTTAGGACTGGGCAGTGTCCCTTTTCCTGTGCATTTGTAGATATCTGTAACATTGGCTAAGTTATTTTTATACTGTGTTTATATTATTATACTCACTTTGGTAAATTTATTTTGTCCTTGCATTATTCAGCCAATTTAGGGGGATTAACTTGCTTTCTTGTGCATCTGGTTGTGTGTATGGGGAGTGTGTATGTGTGTGTCACTGTGTTTTTCCTCCTCCCCCTCCCTTGTGTGCTAGGTGGCTGTACTCACTGTCGTCGTCTTCACCGGCGTTCGTGGTGGAGCAGAACGTAGAATATCATCGGAAATACATGCAGTTCGGGTTACATGGAGGTGTGGTTCTTCCCTGTGTTTTCAATTGTGAGTCCTTTCACTTCTGTGCTCTGTTTCCGCCAGGCTTTTGATATCGTTGGTACTGCCCCAGAAAAAGTAGCGGTTTGCAGGGTCTTAATATGGTGGGCGGAACTTTGACTTCCGTCTGGCTGTAGGCAGCTACTGCCGTGGTTTCGGTGTGGTACATTGGCTATCTTTTAGAGATCTTTCCGCCATGGTCATAATTTGGTGGTAGATACTGCCGGCCTGTTTATCACCGACCGCCAGGGTCATAATGAGGGCCGGAGTGTCTATTGAGTGGACTCCTTTGTATGTGTAGCACCTCATATTTTACTGATTCTGTTACCAACTTCTGAGTGCTGTGAGATTTGGGCACAACCTTGGATAGAGATTTTACACGCTCTTTAAACCTCGTCATTATAAGTGTGAGTCCACCTAATTTGCAGATTGGGAAGCATTTTCATGACTTTAAACCTTGTTGTCCCATTTATTGCACACTTGTTCTAAGCATTGTAGAATATGGGGTGCTGCCCCTTGACTGATCTGTCATAATTATGTGTGTCTGTGTGTGTAAGTGAATGTAGCGTGCACATTCTTCAAAACTGTTCAAGCAACAGGTGTCTTGACTCACATTGACTTTACCAAGAACCAGTGCAGCCTACCACGTTAGGTGTGTATTCTTTCTTGTAGTGGCATCATTTTGATAATCAGTGCTGATGTACGGTACAATGGGTACCCCAAACATCATATTTCTTGCAGTATTTTCATGTCACTCTTGTGTATGCCAATAGCAACAACAGCATTGGCGCCTCACTAACCAAGTACTAGAATGAGTCCTGTAGTTGTCTACTCCAGTGATGAAGGATGGGCATGGTAACTCCATAAAGTTCTGTGACAATTCTTTTGACTTATTGACTTTTCTCTCTAGAAGATGAATGTACAACAGATTTTTGTTATTTTCAGGCTTTTATTTTAGTTTGTTTGTTGTTATTTTCTACTAACTCCCTTCCTATGAGATAATGGGCTCATCACTTTCTTGTCCAAGTAGTGATGGTCTGATCATTATAGGAGATCAGAGGGTCCATTCTGACTCTGCAACCATTTATGACATCTGACAAATCTGACACTCAGTCTGGTAAATACCTTCCTTGTGTCTGTGTTGTGCACTTCACGGCATGTAACCACAAATTTTATGTAAGGCACACTGGCTAAGGTTTGTTCTTTATAAGAACTTCCAATAATATAAAAATTAAATGAAATTATACAATAAAAACAAAGCTAGTAGATCATCTTACGCTTGTCATAGGACAACTATATAGTTGGCTAATTCCCTCATTACAAGTCTGGCAGTCCCAACACTGGATCACCATACTCACAGGGAGGACACCACTGCAATGGCGGTGACATCCCCATCATGCGTATTACTATGTTCTCGCTGGGCTGACCGCTGGGAACATTGTAATATGCGTTCCAGCCACTCATTGTGGAGGGAACTGTGCTACAATATAAGGGAGCCGAGTCTTATATCATTGCACAGAGGGGGGCCGTCTAACACCCTCGGAATGCGCATTGTCTGCACTGTGCTGGGCAGGGGGGTGCAGGGGCCCCCCTGTGGCCCCGGCACTGGTTTTCCGCCAGCCTTTTCATGGCAGGGTCCCTGTCATGAGAAGGCTGGCGGAAAGTGGGGTTGTAATTAGCCAGGCGCCGTGGAGTTCAGCGCTGCCATGGCTGATTACAAGCCCGATTGCCGTCCACCCTTTGGAATCTGTGATCCTGGAGGGGATGGTGGTCTTCGGCAGTCGGGCTGCCCGGAGTGTGGCAGTCTGACCATCAACGCAAGTGTCGTTGTCCTTGGAGGCCCTCAGTCTTTCCCTCCTCGTCAGGAAACTTACTAAGTGAAGATGCATAAAAATTCTGGATTTCGCTAGGCACAGCCGCAGATGAAGTTAAACCTGCCTGCCCCCTGCCTTGTTGGATTTCTGCCACAGGGTGCTTCTTAGGCAAGAGGGATTGTGGTGGGCAATCTGTGAAGACCTCAGTAACACTTCCTATTCAAGTATGAGCAGCTAGAAGGGTGGGGGAGGTGGGAGTGAATAGTGTTTGTAGTGGCTGAGAAAGCTCAGGTGGAAGGGAGTGGGGGTAAGGGCCAGCATTAGGGTGGTGCGACCGGTAATGCCACAATGGGCACTGAGCCTGGAGGGGGCTGAATTTAGAAATATCTTATGGATTTTAAAGCACCCACTTTGTTTTGCCCTCCTCTGCATGTTTTTGCCAGTCACAAGCCTTCTGTTTGCGGGGCACAATCATATATTTAAGAAGTGAAATAGGGAGAAAGGAAGGCATGTTTTCACAGTCCGAAAGTATCTTTTATTGTTATTTACATTCACAAAGTAATTAGCTCAAATGTGAAAATAACATGTTGATTAACCTTGCATCAAAAATGCATGGGCGAGGCCCACAAAAGATACCTGACCGCAATCGGAGAGAACACTGCCGGGGCATCAGATAGAAATACTACAGGCACCTCAGGGGGAAGGGAAGGGGGGCCCCTCAGCCGGATGACTGCAAAGCCAGATCCACGACGGGGCTCCATGCCCACTGTTCCATCCTGGGGAGTGCAAAGCCACAGTCTCACAAGTCTCTACAGTGGGTGGCTTGCCCACTGTGCCATCCTGGGCAGTGCAAAGCCACAGCCTCACAAGTCAAGAACATTCTCCACTGGTTCTGGGGGGGACTGGTGCCCAGACTGGATGAGTCTCCCCGTGAAAGTTCCTGTCCTGTCACTGTCCCAGCTGAACATGGGATAAGGATGCCTGATGTGGCGGTCTATTCATTCCTACCCGGTGCATGCCCTGTTCAGCGGTCTTCACCATGGCGGTCTTTGCCCTGTTCAGCTGTGCTTTGCCATGGCGGTCTTTGCCCTGTTCAGCGGTGCTTTGCTATGGCGGTCTTTGCCCTGTTCAGCAGTGCTTTGCTATGGCGGTCTTTGCCCTGTTCAGCGGTCTTCACCATTGCGGTCTTTGCCCTGTTCAGCGGTGCTTTGCCATGGTGGTCTTTGCCCTGGTCAGCGGTGCTTTGCCATGGCGGTCTTTGCCCTGTTCAGCGGTGCTTTGCTATGGCGGTCTTTGCCCTGTTCAGCGGTCTTCACCATTGCGGTCTTTGCCCTGTTCAGCGGTGCTTTGCCATGGCAGTCTTTGCCCTGTTCAGCTGTGCTTTGCTATGGCGGTCTTTGCCCTCTTCAGCGGTGCTTTGCTATGGCGGTCTTTGCCCTGTTCAGCGGTCTTCACCATTGCGGTCTTTGCCCTGTTCAGCGGTGCTTTGCCATGGCGGTCTTTGCCCTGATCAGCGGTGCTTTGCCATGGCGGTCTTTGCCCTGTTCAGCAGTGCTTTGCTATGGCGGTCTTTGCCCTGTTCAGCGGTGCTTTGCTATGGCGGTCTTTGCCCTGTTCAGCGGTCTTCACCATTGCGGTCTTTGCCCTGTTCAGCGGTGCTTTGCCATGGCGGTCTTTGCCCTGTTCAGCGGTGCTTTGCCATGGCGGTCTTTGCCCTGTTCAGCGGTGCTTTGCTATGGCGGTCTTTGCCCTGTTCAGCGGTGCTTTGCTATGGCGGTCTTTGCCCTGTTCAGCGGTGCTTTGCTATGGCGGTCTTTGGACTGTTCAGCAGTGCTTTGCCATGGTGGTTCTGGTACGGACATTGGTGTGTGGCATGACGTTCCCTACACTGGGCATTGGTGTGTGGCATGACGTTCCCTACACTGGGCATTGGTGTGTGGCATGACGTTCCATCATAGCCCACCTGGGCTGTGGCAGCCTTGGCCCTCCTGGGCACTGACTCTGGCGGTGGTCTCCTGACCAGTGACGATACTTGGGCCCTCCTGGGCTGTGACTCTGGCGGTGGTCTCCTGACCAGTGACGATACTTGGGCCCTCCTGGGCTGTGACTCCGGCGGTGGTCTCCTGACCAGTGACGATACTTGGGCCCTCCTGGGCTGTGACTCCGGCGGTGGTCTCCTGACCAGTGACGACGGTGCTGGCGGTTGTGTCTTGACCGCCGGGAATGATGGTGCCCTTCTCCGCCGTGACACTAACAACAGGCTGGGCAGACTTCCTCTGGCCCTTACCCACCTTTGGTGGAGTCACAGCTGACTCTCCAATCCCCTTGGAACCCATGTGAATTGTTTTCCCACCAGGAGACTTCACACGGTCCCGTCGTCCAATCGCTAATTTTAGAGCCTTTACAGGGGGTGGGCTGCCAGTGCCTTGGCTCCGGGTCACACTGCCTGCCCTGGTGGCCGGTGCACTCCACAAACCTTGAACAGGCACCTCTGGTATTGGAGGCTTTTTGGCTGAGGCGCTACGACGGGACTGATGAATTGGGGGCGGGGGAGCAAAAAGGTCAACTTTACAGAGGGACAGTTTCTGACGTACACTGGGATGGGTAGTTGGAGGGGGTCTGGGAGTGGAGGAAGAGGAGGTGGTTGTCGGAGGTGTCACTTTAGGTGTTTTGGAGTAGAGAAGAGGGGAGCAGAATGGAGTGGCACATCATAGATTGCAGTGGTGTGGAGTGCAGTCGAGCAAAGTGCTGTGTCATAGAATGATGCAGTGCATGGTAGTGGTGGGGCACATCATAGATTGCAGTGGTTCAGAGTGCTGTGTTATAGAGTGATGCTGTGCATCGTAGAGTGGAGTGGTGCAAGGTAGAGTAGACTGGTGTAGAGTGTAGTGGTGGAGTGCAGTGATGCAGAGTAGAGTGGCATACAGTGTAGTGGCATATAATACATTGGTGTAGAGTGCAGTAGAGTGGCATATAGTTGAGCGGTGCAGAGTAGAGAGGAGTATAGTTCAGTGGCAGAGTGCAGTGTTGCAGAGTAGAGTGTCATAAAGGGCAGTGGTGTAGAGCAGAGTGGCACAGAATGCATTGGCATAGAGTGCAGTGATGTAGAGTGATGCAGAGTAGAGGAGTGGCGTAGAGTACAGTGGTGCAGAGTAGAAAAGAGTTGCATAGAGTGCCATGGCATAGAGTAGACTGCTGCAGAGTACAGTATAGTGGTGAAGAGTAGATTGTTGCAGAGAGGAGCATAGTGATGTAGAGTGCAGTAGCATATAGCGGTGCAGAGCAGATTGGAGTAGTACAGGGTACATTGGAGTGGTGCAGGGTAGATTGGACTGGCATAGCATAGAGTGGAGTTGCGTAGATTGCAGTGGCATAGAGGAGATGATTTCAAAGCAGAATGAAGTGCCCTACAGTGGAGTGGTGTAGAGTAGATTAGAGTGCAGTGGTGCAGAAAAGAGTGCAGTGGGACAGAGTACAGTGGCATTGAGTGCAGTGGTGCAGAGTAGAGTGGCATGGAGTTCAGTGGCAGAGAGCGCAATGTTGCAGATTAGAGGGTCGCAGAGTACAGTGGTGTGTTGTAGAGTGGCATAGAGTGCAGTGGCGCAGAGTGCGTCGGCATTGAAAGCAGTTGAATAGAGTGCTGTGGTGCAGAGTAGATTGGCATAGAGTGCAGTGGCATAGAGTGCATTGGTTTTGAGTAAAGTGGTGAAGAGTGCACTGGCAGAGTGCAGGGGTGTAGTGTACTATGGTTAGAGTAGAATAGCATAGATTACAGTGGCGTAGTGTAGAGTGGTTCAGAGTGGAGTGGTACAGCATAGATTGCAGTGGCGTAGAGTAGCACAGAGTGGAGAAAAGTGGTGTAGGGTGCAGTGCTATAGGGTAGATTGTTTCAGAGTAGAGTGAAGAAAAGATAGAGAAAAGATAATATACTTCAATATGCTTAAGTATGTAACGATAACAACAACATAAATAATAACGCTAGGCATAACGGTCCAAAATGAAATATGGCTTCTCCCTGTTAGCCAAGCTGTAATCAAGCCCTTCATTACCTAGATAACAAAACATTAAACATAAATGTTAGAAAAATATACCCTTCTAATAGCTAAATTGTTGTGTTAAAAGGTAAAATCTGGGCTCAATCTCGACTTCACTGTTTCACCAACTGGTGTGATCTAGGGCAAATACAAATATTGTGTTTCACAGAG
This sequence comes from Pleurodeles waltl, assembly GCF_031143425.1. Taxonomy (NCBI): domain Eukaryota; kingdom Metazoa; phylum Chordata; class Amphibia; order Caudata; family Salamandridae; genus Pleurodeles; species Pleurodeles waltl. Next base: position 1,940,371,212 of record NC_090440.1, on the reverse strand, counting down.
TCTCCTTTCTAGCCTGCAGGCATCAGGATGAGTGGGACTGTTTTTCCTCTTTAGATCTTCCTCATTGTCTTGCAGTTCCTCTTGAAGGCGTCCTGAAGTGCTCCTCTTCAAGGCGGTGGCAGGTGATGCAGACAGTAATCATCAAAAACTCTTTTCTCCTCCTCGTGCCCTTTGTTCTTATGAGCACCCTTAATGCCCACAGCTGTGAACAGGACAAACAAAAGGGCAGAGGGCCCAGGGGGCCTCCGGACCCACCTTCATTCTGTTACCATCAGATTGGAGGATGGCCGGTACAGGGTTATTATAAGTAGCGCTTTTGTGCGCTAGTGGCCCTCTGAACAATAGAAGTGAGAGGGGACATTTTTTTGTCCCCTTGTCCCCCCCCACCTTCGTCCCCCGTGTCCCCCACCCTCCAAAATCTGGGGGGGATACATCCCCCGCGTCCCCCACACTTCCTACGCCCATGGCCAGGCGTGCCTTGACGAATTACGAGGCTGTAAAGAAGAGTGCCACGCAAACCAACAAATGGTGAACAACAGGCGGGCTCCAAGCCCTTTACAGAACACAACAGAGATTCACAAGCCAGAGGCATGCACTAGCGCACGCACTAGCAGGCTGGGCCCAAAAAATGACGAAATAATGCTGTAATACTATTACAAAATGTGCAGCGTTATGTTGCATACTTTGCCTTTTCTTGTCGCATAATTTACTCAACCCTGAGTAAACCACATAATTTGGCCCTCTCCTGCAGCATAGTTTTATTTGCCCTGTTTTTGAGTCACTATCTCTGTATAATGTGTGTGATATAAAGTGCTCCGACACCCTACCCTGGTATGATAGTATGAATAGCCTTATAAAACAAAATAAAATGCAAGTGAGAGAGGGTCTTTGGAGAGATGAGGGGCACCGTTGGAGCGGACGCGGAGAAGGAGGTCACGGGGGTGGGGCGGCAATAATCGTCGTACCACGTGACACCAGCGCTAAAACCGGCCTGGAAGAGTCTACCCTCGCAGCAGGAAGTGCAGGAACAGTTTTGGGGATTTACCAAGGGGACTGGGAGTTTGAAAACGGGATCAGGGAACTTCTGTTGACTGATGGCAATGAATCCATTGGCCTGCCACACTGATTCCCTGAAGCTGCCCTTATAAAAAAAATGTAACCTTGTGCATTTGGCAAAGCTCAGGTAATTTTCTCAAAAGTGAAGTTGTGAATTCTTCGACTTTGAAAATTCGCGCTCCCAAGTTTAGCTGTATAGTGCTTTAAAAGACCCGAATAAGATGTTTTCTTTACCCTGCGGTACATGGCATGTCAGCCCCTGTTTTACTCGATGGCTTTGCCGCGCAGGGATGAGTTAAGTCAATATTTCCCGCGGCCTCCGTGGTGTTCCGGATGCGCCGTGATTGCAGGCAGGCACAGACAAAAGACATGCTGATTTGTCTCCAGGTACAGGCTGAGCGAGTACGCTGAGATGTCGCAGCTCAGAGATGTAATATTTTGTGGTTTCTGCCACTGACATAAATCCCGCTGTCCGACTCCAGGCACATGGAAGCAGCGTCAGAGGTGCTACGCATTCACAGCCAGCAGACCTCGGATGCCCAATTTTGTTCAGGGCTGAAGGTCATCTTTAAGGAGCTGTGCCCAAATTTGGAGACTTTAACGGGGGCATTGTGCCCAGTTATGTTGAGCAATCCGTCGTTTTTGGACGTGTACCTCTATAACTACTGTCTCCAGGTCCGAGGTCTTTGTATGGAGCACTGCGCTCATCATTAGAGGTCCCTTCTGGAGCATAGTGCCAATTTCTGGAGATTACATTTCCAGAAGATTTCTGTATAGTTCAGAAACAATGAACAGTATGGTGATTAGTTTAAAGCACAGATCCTCTAAGAAAGGACTTGTGAATTTAGTAACGTGTGTATTGGAGACGAGAAGAGTGTGAGGTTGGAGAGATGCCTCATAAACTCCTAAATGCAATGAGCACATACCAGAGATTACATCTCCAGCACAGAGGAACATCCAGGCTGGAAGAGCAAAAATGGAGAAAACTGGACTGTGCGAGAAAATTATTGTTCTTAGTTGTAGAGGCTAAAATAAAAATATTATTTTTCATGAAATGGAGGAATCAGAAAATCTACTTTGAGCAACACTTTGAGAGAGGGCAGGATTCCAGAAAAGAGATGCTTGTCTGTAGACCAGTCTCCTGCCTTTTGCACTTGACCACACAAAGCGTTAGTAGGGCGTGGGAGGTCGACGTTATGCATCTGATTAGCTACTAAGGTAGGAAAATCTTGCTAATACAGTTGAGAATACTGTGGTGTCAAGCTTTGGGAACAATGCAGATTCTTTGGACTGCATCTTACCTTCCCCTGTCAATTCAGAGACTGTGTAGTAGGGGTGGTGTGGCCTGCATTGACAGAAGTGCAAGTAAAAGGGTTCTTGCCCTTTGGCGTTTGTACAGAGGCTTGACAAGTAGGTTGGCTAAAGTGCCATTCCAATAGTCTAGTTAGGACATTACCAAGGAAGACCGAGTACAGGACATTGCAGTAGTCTAGATAGAGCATTACCAGTACTAAGACCAACGAAAATAGTGATTATTATGTGTGGAATGTCACACAGAGCTCTCAGGAACAGAAGACATTTTAAGTCCCTGCATTGGTTTTGGAGAGATGGAGAAGTCAGAATCCAAGAAAAACCCAAGCCGGTGCTATTTGCTCTTTGTTAGTTGGCCCCAGCGGGAGGCCAACTAAGAGGTAGCACTGTGAGGGATGCTTGAATTACTATCACGAGGCCAGATTTGAACTTGGAAAAGCTTTTTCACGCTTGTCAATTGCTGGACAGATGCCGTGCAAACAGCATTTTCATGAGGAAGCCCAGACCCATCACGAATCTAGAGGTGATTTGGACGTGACTAGTGCGCATTTGGAGACCAGCAATTTAGTTGGCCCTGATCTGTAATGTACCATGTTTATTGAACCATGTCTACAGTAGAAACAAATTAGCTAAAGCCCTTTGTGTTAGGAACCTCTTCTGGTGATGGCTGTGGTCTTAAAGAGGAAGCAGGACAGCTGCCCTGTGGAGTGTTTCTTCAAATACAAAATGAACTAGGCTAATGGGCAGGCTCCAGATGCCAGACATCTCTTGCGGGAATAGCAGCAATACCATGCGGCAGATGGCGTCAAAGGTTGTAGAGAGGATGAAAAGGCCTAAGATGCCCATATTATTGCCCTGCCTGGAGGATTATTTTTAATCGTTTGCTTCCTTATCATTGATATAAGCTGTATTGGAATCCTCTGAGAAGGTAATGTGTTTCCAAACATAAGAACCACTGCTGAGTGATCCTGTATTTATTATTTCACTATTTTGATTTGTTTTTAAAAGTGCAATATGAAAATGGACACCAGTAAGATTAACTAGAACTGATAGCATGAATGTATTTATTAACTTGCTTATTTGTTTATTTATTTTTTAGCCCTGGCAGGCTCCTTTTGTGACAGAGCGCTGTACACATTAGGGCAGAACAAAATATTCCCACTCCAGATAATACCTTTGCTATTTGCATTACTTTTCTGTACAGTTAATCTTCTCGAAGTATCATGGCCATCATTGAGACCCTCCATCTTGGCCGTCATGAAGACTTAAAACCCTAGCCGTACTGAAGACCCTCCATCTAGCGGTCATAAAGACCTTCAATCCTGGCAACCATAAAGACCCTCAATCCTGGCGGTCATAAAGACCCTCAATCCTGGCGACCATAAAGACCCTCAATCTTGGCTACCATAAAGACCCCCAATCCTGGCCCTCATAAAAACCCTCCAGCTTGGCCATGGCATAAAATACATCAACATGCTAACTACCAGTGACTTAGGAAATGTCAAGTTCTTCCTCCAGGTGCTGTGGTCTGAAATTAGCAATTGGCAGTGTTAGAAGCTGCTCTGCCTGGTCTGCCTCTTCCACCAGGATTTTCGGCATGAGGATCTTTAGAGGTAAACCAAGACTTTCCTAGTTTCCTTATCTATCCAAATGTAGCTGTAGTTGTGCCATAAAGTGATGCTCAGAATAGGTGGTGTGGCGGTTGTTATCAAATAAGTGTTAGAATTAGTAATGATTAATGTCTGTTCAGGGGTAGTACTTTAAAGAGAGTACGTTTTTGTTGTTCACCATAGACTGATCAAATATTTAAAATGATGATATCTGGTGAAGCTGAAGACAAGGGTTTATAGTCTATTCTGTTTAACGAATAGGACCTCAACAAGTTCTACCACATCATAGAACATAAACGATAGCAGCATCCTCATACTAAATTAATGGCACTGTGCCATTCTATGCGGAAGGCACCAGATCTCACAGACACCCCGGTTTACAAACTAGCCTTTAGCTAAATTATGTAAATGCATATATTGAAAGAGCAAGTGTTACAGTAGTAGTAGTTTGAGGCGGCAGAGGGGTCCTTATTTGTTCAATTTCCACCAGTGCCCGAGATCCTCCGTGGGTCATGGTTTGAGTCTACAGAGGACTCAAAATGGATACGTTTCTGTAAAACAACAATTTCTGGTCAGATTGTTCTGAGGCCCCTGGTATGCCACGGGTTCCAGTCAGGATTTAGGGTACCAGATCAATAATGGGCTTGTATCTTGAAATACACCAATCACAGCCTCGTACAGCAGCGGATCCAGGCATCTTTAGCAACTTGTAATTATGATTAGTGGCCCTGGGACAGGGCAGTTAGGATTTTAGTGGGGACCAGTCAATGTTTACAGTCACTAAATACTACCTGTTTTGGAAACAGCAAAGCGTCGCAGGCCCGCATTGAGGCAATGCTGATGTCCTCCTTTTCCTGTGAACGCAGCAGGCTCTCAGATAAACACTTCAGGCAAGCATTTTAGGTAATAGTCCAGGAGAATTATTTTGTCCTAGTTTCGTCTCAGTTGGAAGAGGGTAGACAGCGTCCAGCTCCAGTGTTTTCTTCTAGGTTTTACTGACCTCCGGGCACATTATTTAAATGTTCTAGGTGTGCTGGACAGGGTCCAGTTCCCAATCACCAAAGAGCTTTGTTTAACATTTCAGTTGTGTAGCCATTCAGGAAAGAGCATTTTTTCCCTATGTGTAAAATGAGGGGCCAGGCTAAGAGGGAATTAATGTCTATTCCAGCCTTAGGATCGACATCTCAGCAACAACTCTTTATGTAGTCAATTGAGGTGAGCAGTGGTTTATGAGATGTGGAGTCATATCCACAGGACTGGCAACCTAGAGGGGAGCAAGCATGTATTCCTTAGGAAGGACTGCCATGTATTTTTAAACTACCACCAACCAGACAGACTTGTCACAAGCAGGCACAGAAGAGAATTGGGACTTTGTCTCTCCAGCCAGTAGCCTAGACCTCTGCTAGCAAACATTTGGCTAGCACCCAGGTGGTTTCTGGGGGTCACAGGCACCTGGGTGAAAAATTGACGGGATTTTTTGTAAGGAAAAACAAAACAGGATAGGCAACCTACCAAATATTCCTCAGACTTTCGCCCTCAGAATCCTATATCAAAATATATCGACATGCACAGAATCCTGGGGGTAAATTAATTTTACTCATAGCCTCAGTGTAAGATAAGCAGCTGTAGATCATAGACATGTTTATTATTCATGTGTCATCCTCCATGAATAAACTGTGTTCTTGCTCTTTGCAGGAACTATTAATTCGACAAAGGGCACACACACAAACACACTCACACACAGACCACACCTTCCCCCTCGAGCTTTCTCCCCATACTGGTCCACTGTCGCCTAGTGTAAATGTACTGATGTATAAGCAGTGTGAAGTATGCAAAAGTTGGGGGCGGAGCTTGCCAGGCGCCAAAATGGCTGCATAGGCCGAGAGCTCCTCCGGCTGAGAAGACGATCCTGAATAATCCTGGCATTAAGGGGCACCTAAATGTGAGAGCGCACCCGGGAACAGTGTAGCTGGACCTGGCGGACACGAGAAGACCTCCCGAATCTGGGGTCTGCGAGACGGGGTTGGAGAACAGTGACGCAGCCTACTCGGGCCTGAGCACGTTGCTGGCCCAAGGAGCCCGGGCAAAGCACGGCCTGCTGTCGGAGCTGGGCGGACCCACAGAGTGTGGCGGTGAGCAGTGGGGGCCCGAGGGCGGACGAGGGACCCAGTGGGAAGAGGAGGTGGCATCAGCATTGCTGTACGAGACCCCAGGGGCCGCTGAGAAGAGTGTGATCCTGCGGTGCCTGTAGGATCGGATCCTGCCCTGTGGACGCACCTGGGGGAGAGTGATCCATGCCTGAAAATCGGGATGGGTGCCACGATGGTGAACGGGCCAGGCGGTCTGACTAAGGGATCCTGGATAAGTGGGACCGGATGGCCCTAGGCGGAGGATGGTGCGGAGTCGTTGGCCCCATGTGCTGGGCAAGATCGGCCCAAGAGAACACACTGTCCGTGATTGGCTATTTGGATCTAGGAGGTGGGCGGATAGAGCGAAGCCCTGTTCTTAGACCCGGAGTAGTGGACGGCCTGGGGAATGAGACGCACGAGCTGCTGATGGACTGGGGGTGGCCGCAGGAGCATGGAGGCGCATCACTAAGAGACAACCGATAACGCTCAGAGACCAGGGGTACAGGAGAGGGTAAATTGGTGTGAGGCCTACCTGAAAGGAGCCACGGAGAGTGGTCACGCCCACTCCCTGCTTGATGCGAGCTGTGGGGCAAGAGTAGGCCACAGAGACCAGGATGCCCTGGTTGTTTAAAGTGTGCCGCGGTGGCCTCACAGAGAAGCACTTCATCTTGGCCCTATAGAGGCATTGTTCCCCAACATCTGTCTCTGTCTGGGGGGCCACTGCGCACGAACGGAGCCCAGACTGCATCACTATGGGAAAGTCAGACAGGGTGCAGACCAAACTACAGTTTGAGTCAAGGAAGGCTCTCAAGGTACAGAGCAAAGGATTAACTGCACCCAAGGGGGTGTTGGAGGGAGCTTCAAGGGAGACAGACACGGACTTGAAGCAACTATTGATATCCATGCAACAAATCCTTACAAAAATAGATGGGAAGATAGATACCCTTATGTACCAGATGGACCGAATGTCGGACAGGCTCGATGGGCATGCTGAACGTTTGGACCAGGTGGAGCGAAGAGTGTCGGAGGCGGATGATGAGCATAATATGCTAGCGACAGCCCAGAAGAAGGTGGATACGCTTCTCCATACATTGCAAGCAAAAGCAGAAGATCTGGAGGCTCGCTCTCGTAGGAATAATGTACGCATAGTGGGCATAGCGGAGCCCACCCGAATTGACAATATGGATCGGTATGTGGAGCAGCTATTGTCTGACCTGCGGGGCCGTGAAACTTTCTCAGATAAGTTTGTGGTTGAGCTGGCTCACTGCTCGGTGGCACCGCAGCTGCCGGTAGGGGCCCCACAGTGTCCCATCATAGCGAGGCTATTAAAACTACAGGGATAGAGATGCAGCGCTCTGGAGGGCTAGAGATGAAGGAACACTGCACCATGAGTGTGACACAATATTCCTTTTCCCTGACCATGTGCAGGAAGCCAGGCGACTGTTTTTGCAGGGATCTGAAACTGGACTATAACATGCTATATCATGCAGGACTCCGAGTGATGGTTGGTGGAAATACCCTGATCTTCACTGAACCACAGAAACCTGCAGCAATTTATCACTAAGAAAGAGGCCAACGGACAATGACAGAATCCACACGCAGCTGGAGTTGGAGATGCAGAGGAGGAAATGGATGCTGTGGAATGAGGCTGGGGGCTATGATGGGAGGGCTAAGGCTTTTGCTGGTTTCGCGTCAGACTGTTGAGGCTGCCCGCCCTGTTGGCCCACTCAGAAATGAGGTTGGACGCTGAGCTCAATTTGCAGGTGGTAAGGGCCTGTCATGTCGTATGATTTGTCAGATTTCCATGGGCCTTAGCTGCCGAACTGCATTCTTTGGGACTGGTAAGTCAGTGAGAAGGTGCTTTGATTGGGGAGATTGCACAGAACTGTTAGGCAGTGTCCAGTGGAGCTGCTGGCACCAGGAGCGAGACATTGCCCATTTCAGAAAAGACCCTTAACGCATAAGAGCTCGAGGATGTGGATGTCGGCCACAGCAGTGGATATGTGCAACGCGAAGCACTGGGCTTTATCGGTCCCCGTGTGTCCTCCGCTACTGTGTTATGTGTTGTTGGTATGGGGAATTGTAGGGAATCCAGGGGGAATCTGTGCTGATTGCGCAAGTTGAGGGCAGCGCAGCATGGGGCGGGTAGTTGGGATTGGGTGAAATGTACTCTTTGTTGGCAGGTGACCTGTTTGATGCTCGCAAAGTACGCTTGCAGATTTGTCAAGGTTATTGGGATATTCTATGCCTAACACACAACTTTTTGCTATGAAAGATCAGGCAAGGTCTAAGCCTTTATAGCTACTCACCTGGAATGTCCGTGGCCTAAATGATAATCAAAGGATTCGTTAGGTAGCCACATATTTGCGTTGGCATACTGTAGATATAGCAATCCTTCAGGAGACCCATTTTGCACTAGGAAGTAGAGATATAGTGCAGCGAAAGATGCAGGGATAGGTATGCAAGGCTGGTTTTACGATGCATGCGAAAGGGGTGCTCATTTGGGCCAGGAAAGGGGTGGGGATTAGGCTGCAGGTGATGTGTGCGGATCCGGCTGGACGCTGTGTAGTGGCTAAATGTATTATAGAAACTTTCGCAATGCTGGTGGTGGGCATATATGGCCCCAATTATTATGATCCTAATTTTTATTACACCCTTAACATCAGGCTACAGTAATGGGCTGATATACCGCAGTTATGGGGAGGGGATCTAAACTGTGTGCTCGTCCGGTTCCCTCGTCAGCATCCCGGGCTCTTACTGAGATATTAACATGAGGGGATGGTGGATGTTTGGGCGCATCGATATCCAATGATACCGAGGTACACACTCAACAGTGCATGATATACACACCTGCATAGATTACTGGGTATACTCGCGACAGTTAGTCCCCCAAATACAGGTATGTGAGATTTTGCCACGTACATATTCAGACCACTCACCAATACTTCTGGGGATTGATTTCAGTGTGCCAACCCCCACCTGCCTTCTCTTGGAGATTCCCTCCGAATTCACTACTAGATGAGGCATTTCGGGCGGAACTGGGTTGGGTTATAAAAGAGTTCTTTGCCTTGAATGTGGGAACGGTAGGAAAATTTGCCACAGTCTGGGAGGCGTTTGAGGTCTATATACGTGGCGTCACAATGGCAAAGCACAGGGGAGTGCTGCGGATGCTGCAAAGTTGACTCAGTAGGCTGGAAACAGAAATAGCAGACCTGGATAGTAGACAATTGGAGGGGAAAGATGATGCAGTGTTGAATGAGATACACAGCAAACTGACAGAATTTCAGGAGGTGGCCCAGACTGACGTGATGCATATGGGGAAGTATGCAGTGGCGTGAGTCTATGGTGAGCGGAAGTGGCCGCGGGCCACGCTGGCGGGATCCTTCGCCCCGACACGAGACTAATGTAATACAGCAAATACGGGATGATACTGGAAGAGTGTGGATTGATGCTGGGTCCGTGGTGGGGCAGTTCCGTGATTACTATACAGACCTATGCAAGTCATGCTTGCTGTTTGATGAAGCCGCAGTTACCGACAACCTCATTCACATGGTCATGCCATGGCTTATGGATGACCATTAGGATTGGTTAATGGCCCCATTGACGCCGGAAGAGGTCAGGGCTGCCCCGAAGGACATGCTGGCGGGCAAAACACCTGTTGCTCACAGGCTCACAGTAGCCTTTTATAAGGCGTACCAGGATGTGCTTATATTACATCTGGTTACACTTTTTGAGGAGATGGCAGCCAATGGCTGTATGCCTCCCACTTTGCGCGAAGCCCTGTTGGTGGTTCTATTAAGGCCAGGTAAAGCAGCAGATCGCTGCGCCTCATATAGGCCACTGTACCACATGAAATGGGGATGCCAAGCTGTATGCCAAGGTCCTGGCGAATAGGCTGGCCTCCCTTTTGCCTCAGGTGGTGGGGTTGGAGCAGATGGGGTTTGTACCGTGGCATAACCTATCATACAATGTGGGACCTTCTTCAACGCAATGCAGCACATAGATCAGAGTATCAAAGCAGTCGCAGTTTTTTTAGATATCGAAAAAGCGTTCGATTCAGTGCAGTGGAGATTCATGCAGGCAGTCCTACGCCGCGTGGTGCAGGAGATATATTTATTCAACTGGTTACGGTGCTGTACACTTGGGCAGTTGCCAGACTGCAGTTGAATGACATAGTGACTCCCCCTATCCCTATAGAGAGGAAAGAAGCAGGGATGCCCCCTCTCTCCCCTATTGTATGCATTAGTTACTGAGCCGTTGGCATGCACGCACAGGGAATACCATTCACACAGAGGGTTGCACTTTCTATATTATACCCTGATAGTGTCTCCATATGCAGATGATACCTTGCTGCATGTCGGTGACCCTGAACAGAACCTTGGACTGGTGCTGCGCGAAGTGTTACTGTTTGGATGTCATGCTGGACACTGCGTAAACTGGGATAAGTCGCTAGTATTTCCGCTTACTTCTAAGACTGGCCCGTTGCCAATGGAGTATCTGCTGCAGTGGACAGATGATTCTGTTCGCTATTTGGGGATCAAGATTCACCCTGACCCGGCCGTTGTGCTGCAAGCTAATTGTGGCACGGCATTGCAGCGGCTGTCCGAGGCAGTCGAGCACTGGATTCAACTTCCTATCTCCCTTGCTTGGAGAGTGGCAATTATGGAAATGGTGGTGCTGCCGCGGTTCATTTTTCTGTTTTTAAGTATCTTGATTATCCTTACCCGCCCAATTTGTGATAGGTTAAAAGCTACTCCTGAGCAGGCTGGCATGGGTGGGCAAACAGACCAGAGTATGATGGCAGACACTGACTATCCCATATGATATGGGGGGGTCTAGGTGCCCCAGATCTAGAAGCTTATTATCAGGTTGCATAGGCACAGTTTGCATGCTACTGGGTGCACGGACCTGCAGATCTACCTCATGTTCGGCTGGAGCAGGGGATGGCAGCACCATTCAAACTGCTTTGGGTTATGTTTGACAGACCGAGGGGCCGATACGTGATGCTGGACTTGCTCAATTCAACATCTTTCACCTGCCAGAAATTATTGGAAAGGCAGGCAGGGTCCTTACTATACCCACCAATCATATCTCTGGAGTAATGTGCTTGGTTTCTGCTGTCGCAGGAGCGGGCGCTGTTAAAGCACTACAGGATTAGAGCATTACTACTATGGGAGAAATGTTTGAGGAAAGTCATTTACGGTACTGGGAAGAGATGCAACGAGACAAGGCCAATATCACACCACTGACTAGGTTCTATTGCTATAGAGCAGGGATACTCAAAGTATGGCCCGGGGCCGCATGCGGCCCTCCTGATGTTTAATTGTGGCCCCCTGGTAAACAGTAGCACTCAGCTGCTGTTCACTAGAGAGAGCAGGAACAAACAGAAAGCTGCGACCCAAACCGATATACTTTATTTACATGTTGATTAAAGTAACAGTATAGAAGAAAAGGTGTCCTAGAAACCTCTCTTTAGAAACACCTTTAGTTTTAGACATCTTGCACCTAACATGCCAAAACTTGATCAACACTGCAAACTTTAAAACAGTGTATTTTATCAACATGCATGAGCATTTTACCTTAGAAGACCAGATTATATCACTGCATTAGAGGCATTAGCAGTGACAGTTTTCAAACATGATCTCGGAAACATTCATGCCACCCCCATTTGGAAAACAATGCCATTATTGTCAGGTGCACCTTGTGAGTAGTCTTGTTATATAATTGGAACAACATTATAGTTTTGTACAGCACACATCCTGAATTTTTATGTGTCAAGGGTCTATTTTATGCGGTAGTGAAGAAAAGGGAGGCAGAGTGAAATCAACCAATTGCCTAGGATCACACAATTTGGTTAGGTGGGGATGCAAGGACTGATAATTTGGTTTCACATTTTGTAATTCACCCACCAGATGAGTGTCTCTTTCCCTCTCATGTTTAACATTAGATGTTAATGCTTTGACTTTAATTCTAGGGGCATCAGAATAGAGCATTGATGGGAAACAGAAACCATGGGAAGGCTCATTTTGTTGCCCATACCATGCAACTGCTTCGCGTCCCCCTACACCAACCTTTCATCACCCCCAACCCTCGCAGTACTGGCATCTGTGCGGCCCTTGGGCATGCCACAGACAGAATTTGTGACCCCCGGGGAAATGTTTGCGAGTACCAATGTTATAGAGCATGTGTTACGTTCCAGGAGATATTAGGGGATGATCTTCTCGAGCCTCCTCCAGTCCTCGCTCTGAAGTCGCTGCTGCAGCACTCCGTGCCAGGTAATGTAATTTCGAGATTTTATGCTTCGGCGCAGGAGGCGCGTAGGTCACAGGTGTCTAAGCCAGTTTCCTACATGTGGCATGGGCTTGTCCGGGCATACAGCTTTTCTGGCAGGCTGTCTTCCGAGAGTTAGGTTTCATCACAGATGTGATGGTGGAGCCGGACCCCATGCTGGCGTTGCTATGCTATGATAAACAACTACCACCCGCAACTAGACAGCTAATAGATGTGGGGCTTCTTCTGGCAAAGAAACACATGGCTGTGCGCTGGGATAGGGGCCCTTTGCCAGCGGTGGGGGAGAGGACAGGGGATATGACGTTCTGCAGTCTGATGTATATGGAGAACTTCTGCCTAGCTGCAGTCGCCCAAGGGACATCTGGAGCCAGTTCCAGACTTACTTGGAGAGACAGGGGCAGGGACGAGGAGCAGGAGGTGCACTCATCAATCGGTGGTAGGAGACCATGAGGCACTGGGCTTCTTGGCTGTGATTGGGCAGCCTGCCGCGCCCCCACCGCTGGCCGTGTTTTGATGAGGGGGAGACGAGGGTTAGTATTTGTAATGTGTAAATGGTTATAGACCAGCTGCGCACAAGTTATAACCAAAGATGGGCTGCACTGCTCCTCACGGGTCGGGCACAGGGCGAAGACAAAAACAGAGATGTTAGACGCATCATTTGTTTAAAGATATGACAGGGGTAGTCCCCTGTCATGGAGAGGGGATGGCCGTGAAAGAGGGCTGAAACTGGGATCAATGCCAAAGTATACTATTCATTGATATTTGATTGTTTGTAATGTGTATGTTATTGTTATTATGCACTGAAAACTCAACAAAAAAATGTGCAAAAGTTGAAGTGTTGATACTGTGCAGAGTGGCATAAATAAAGACATAGGTCCAAAGTTCACAAAAGACACGGGGGCTTGTTTACAAGCCCTGTGTGCCAGTGGTGCATCACTTTTTGTGATGCATGGCGGCGTACAGTGCAGACCTATATCTACAAGGCCATGCAAAGCCTCTTTGCATGGCTATTCATGGCCTTGTAGATATGGTGTAAGGCGACGCAGTGCAAGTCGCTGAACTGCCTTACACTACGTCAGGGAGGCATACCATGGGTGCTGCCGTAGGTGTTCCCATGCAACACCCATGGATTTTGACGCATTCCCAGATTTGCAAGAATCTGTAAAACTGGGAATGCATCAAAACTGTATGACTCCCCAGGGCAGACACAACAAAGAGAATTATCTTTATTTCTTCTTCTTGTTTCCTCTTTCTGTGTGTTTTGCATTTTGCAGGACACATAGAAAGAAGAAAATGCCTCTCTGGATTGTTTTTCTGCAGGAAGGTGTCTCTTCCTGCACAGAAACAATTCTGCTGACAACACAGACACCCTTGCACCATGGTGCAAGGGTGCCTGCATTGGCACTAGGCAGCCATTTGTCCACCAGCGCCGGGAAAAGAGCCAGCAATGTACTGTATGTTGTAAATATGGTGCATTTTTGCACTTTCCCTGTGGTGTAGGGCAGCACAGCATTGTCACTCGCTGCGCTGCCCTGCACCAGAGGGCTTGTAAATATGCCCCAGAGAGTCCAAACATGAATATTGACAACAAACACAGCACTAGGGGCCTCATTAACAAGCCCCTAGCGACACACTGTGCCACTGAAGAGTCATTTTCTTTGACCCTCCAGTGGTGCAGTGTGTCGGTCCATATTTACAAGGCCACGCAAAGCCACCTTGCATGGCTTTTCATGGCCTTGGAAATATGACCCCGTTTCACGCATAACTCTGTGTGAAAGGGGCGTTTCATGGGTGTTGCTCTGGGTGTTCCCACGCAACACCCATGGAATCTTACGCAGTCCCAGATTTACAAGGCTGGGAATGTGTCAGATTCCTATGCCACCTGAGGGGTGGTGTTAAATTGGTATTATAACATTATTTCTCTCCTTTTTTTCCTCATTGGGTGTGTTTACTGTGGAATGCAACAAACATAGAAAGCGGAAAGCGCCATTAATGATGGTTTTTGTGCAGGAAGGAATGCCTTCCTGCACATAAACAGTCATCCCTGCAATGCAGACCCCCTTGCACCATGGCACAAGGGTGTCTGCGTTGGCGCCAGCCAGCAGTTTGTACGCCAGCACAGAGGAAAGTTTCAGGGGTGCATTGTATTTCTGTAAAAACGACGCATCCTTGCACTTTCAAAAAGACGCAGCGTGGCACAGCAAGCTGGCTCGCAGCACCACGCAGCGTCATTTCTTTGTAAATGAGCCCCTAGGTCTGTTTAAGCTGCTCATTTCCCTACTGACTCCTACGCCTTCATTCTACTTAGTCACCATCTCTGTCCTAGTTCTCACACTGTGGTAACTTTCTGTTGTTTGGGTCTGGACATTTTTGTTTCAATCAAGTCACTGCGTCACCAAGTCCGCTTAGCTTCAACGTGGGACGAGGCTGGGGGAGTTTCATCAGTATGACAGGAAACGTTGCTGTTGCGCTTGATTATGAGGGAGAGTTTCCTTGAAAATGAGGCAACACAGATTACTGCGAGTGCTTGAGCGAGTCAGTGAGTGATTCTGTGAGTTCTTTTCAAAAACGCACACTGAGGACTCCATGGCCCCGAGGCGCGGAAGTGCGGCTCTGGTCCCATGGATAGTTTCACCTTTAGCACTTCGATGAATGAACTCATTGTCTTTCAGGGACGCTTTGCACACACATCAAACATTTACATTTTTCCCGAATCAATATTTTTTGTTAAAGGCGCGTCCTCATTAGGATTCGATGCCTGTGGGAAGTGTCAAGAAGATTAAAGTCATTTGAATATGATGCCGTTGGAAGGCTCAATTTGGTTTCAAAATGCGCGTCTTTTTAGTACCTTTCAGATGCATGGGGCATTAAATATTAATGCGGTCTCTGAAGATGAAAGGTGCGCGTTTAGCACTGCAGGAGGGTGGAAGGTGCGGAGCAGAAGTCTGGGGCCCCCTGGGGGCTGTGGCTCCAGGGGAGGGAGAGAGGAGGCTTTGGGCCTCAGTCCGGGCCGAAGCAAGCCTTGCACCTCTCCCTGACCAACGCCCTTCTAACCTCGACTAAACTTTGTCGAAGAAGATCCTTTAGAAGAGGTATAGGCCAGTATTCTCCTGGCTTGGATGGCAGTTGCGCAATTCCTCGTTTAGTATGAAAGCAGGACTGCATGTGTGATGCAAGTCCTCCTGCCTTCCAAAAAAGTCCTTTCTTCTTGGGTACCAGCAGGCCTGTCCCAAATGTTAGCTGTTTTATACAGCAGGTTAATACAATGTTGCATACTGTTTTTTCCCCGACCTACACAACCACCCCACGCATTTCTGTAAGTGAGGCTCATTTTCATGGATTTAGTACATATATAGAACATTCTACAGGTTGTCCACCACATCGGGCTCTTGGCCATCGATCCATTTAGACCAAACTTTGTTGTACTTTTGGGGGCATCCACTTGCCTCGTAGACAGGCTTCTCCATTTGGGCACACTAGTCCACTCCCCTCCTCCATTGTGCAACCGAGGGGAGGTTGCTCGCCGACCAGTGATTTGCAATGTCTCTCTTTGCAACCATAAGCGCTGTGCCCACCAATTGTCTATCTGCTCCGGTGCCCTCCATCCCCTCCACTCCCAATAGAACCATCATTGGAGACAACTCCAGTGTCTGCCCCACCACTGTGGCAAGCGCTGACAACACTTGCTCCCAGTACTCTACAATGATGGGACAAGACCATACCATATGGAAGAAGTCCGCTGGGGGATCCACTGCAACACCCACACTGGGGCATGGGCCTGAGACCTGCGTTGTGCATGCAATTTGGGGTTAAATATGCACAGTGCAGGTAATATAGTTGTACTAGCCTCAGTTTAGTCGATATGGCAAGCATTCCCAGCACCATTAAGGCGTCTCTCCAGTCCTCCTCTTCCATTGGCTCTACCCAGGCCTCCCATTTAGATCTCAGGGGGTGAAGGGTCTCCGAGGCATTTAATACAATTGAGCGTTACATTTGGGAGATCCCCCCTTGCCAAACGCCCCCATCATTACTTTTGCTTCCATGGGACTAAATTCTGGGAATGAGATAGCCTCAGGTATGTGGGATCTCAGTGTGTGTCGTAACTGAAAATGTTTATGAAATTGCATTTTTGACATCCTGTATCCCATCATTACGTTTTTACAAGACATTTATACCATTGAAGGAGTACCCAAAGAAATTGTAACCGATAATGGGACTCCCTTTACCTCTAACAGAATGCAAGCATTTGTGGCTGAACATCAAATTGAACACATCAAAGTAGCACTTTACTCATCATCTTCTAAAGGCCTAAGACGGAGTTGCTGCTTGGCACTTAAACTCTTGCGCACTCATTCTAAAAAAAATCCACTTTCCCCACTGAGTACTATTCACTTGTTTTTCATACACTCAAACGTACACTCCCCTTCATTCATTCCTGCAGGCTAACTGATTCAAACTCATCCCGACTCTGACGCATGCATACACTCACTGTCTGAAACACATTCACCCTCGCTCACTAACACACATTGACTGACACAAACGCTTGTCAACATGCACCCTCAGTCACTGACTCCCCTAATCATATTTAGTCATTATGAGTAGTTCACTACACTCACTGTTATTAACTCACAGTAATACTCATATACCCAATCCAAGCACTCGCCTACTGATTCTCACTCATTTGCGCTGCAAAATCTCTTAAGTTATCTTCACTCACTGACACGTCACCCTCATGCACGCGCTCACACACATAACGTTCGCGCTGTCCAGGGTCGCAGGGTGGCTTCGAGCCAGTCCCACTGTTTCAGCCTCCAGCGCCAAGCGCGTAGTGGCTTGGAGAACTGTCAGTCTAATGGAAACAGTGCGGCTACATGTCCCACGATGCTGAATGCACTTAAACTAGGGCCGGCTGGTGATCACTTCCGTGGTGTGAGGCCAGCTAACAGAAAAAAGACACAGTTAAGGTCACTGAAATACAGTCATCTCACACAAGCACACAATCACTCACTCCAAATATGCTCTATTGTAATTAGGCATACTCACTCGCTCTCTCTCGATTACCGACCTTACGGCACATATTTGCCACCACTGTCTAAAGTACATCCACTAACCTTCACCCAGAAGCCTCATGTTATAAGCAGAGACGCTGGAATTATGCGGTTCTGCGGCCACAGTGTTTTCTGCCTAGTTGTGATTTTGCTCTATTTCCCACATAATCTATCATCTGCTGCATAATCAGCAGATATTAACAAAAATGTGTTCCTAACTTAAGTGGATGAAAACTTACTAAAAACGCTGCAACACATGATGCAGTGCAGGGGAGGGTGCTTAGCAAAGGCTCACTGGTCACCTTTCAGTCGTTTATTACAGTATTTGGATGTAGAACACGTATTGATGAAGTGAAACCTTTGTGCAAGCCGTGCAAAAATGTCGAAATGATTGAGCAATATATCACAAAATGTGATCCATTAGGCCACACAGTTCGTGTTTTCTTGCTGCATAATTAGCCAACCCTGCTGCATAATGCCACAGGCCCTGGTTATAGGGCATTCAGATACTTGCCAGGCAGGTTCCTGTTGAGCAAGCCCTAATACACGCATGCAGAGATAGTGGAAAATGTATTTACAGAATAAGACAGCCTAGCCCGTGACATAACATACGATAACATATAACACACTAAAATATGTATAATGCAAACCATGTGGCATAGCACAGCAGGTGACATAACATAGAGAAACACAACATAGCAGCAAGTACACTTACTCAGAATGGTCAGTGCACGTGTTCACAGAAATGTCAACCTGCTCGATTGGGGGTGGAAGGTCTTCCATAATTATTGTCGTTTCCGAGAGAAAAGGAGGCTGTGCCCCTCCTCACCATCAGTTCCCGCGTCCATTTCCTGGCCTGCCTGCTACTCTCGCTGCCAGTGACAGTAACACATTACCGCTGCCATGCAGATCCCCTCTCCATCCGTATTAAAGTACAAAGGAGCAGCGTATCCCCAGCTCCACCGCTGAGAATTTATTACATGAACTGCCCTTGATTAGGGCAATTTTCTGCTCTCATCACTGGGAGAGTAGCTGTAGCCGACGTGTCACATCAGAGGCAGGGATGTGCATTAATGGCGGGCACAGTAAGTACCCAGTAATGCCAGCAAATTGGCACTAACAACTGTCTCTCAGAGATGTTCACTGAATTGGGCCAGAGGCGCCAATTTTTCCCCAAAATGGCGGGATGGGGCGGCTGCTGCCTAACGGAGGCACCTGGATGAGATCTCCAGCCAGCAGTGGGCCGAAACCCAGCCTTCGGTCCATGGTGGTGGGCTTCGAGGCGCGGCGTGGGCCATACCTGCCGCAGCGCCTGCTGCGGGAAGCTCTTGGAAGCCGGGATCCGTGCTCCTTGTTTCAAGTTCGGTGGTTGATGTATTGTCGGGCGCAGACACGGAGCCTACAGTACTTGACGACGAGCGATTTCCTTTCAAATTGCCCCCCACTATAGCCCCGCCGCCGATAGGCCTGTTTGTAGAATGTAATTATCCATGGAAAAGCAGAATATTGGATGTCTTACGCTGCATCGACTGCAATGAAAAGAAAGGCAGGGATAGGATTAATATTGAAGTTCACAGAAAACAGGTTTCACCTCGTTATACAAAGCGAATGTCTGGGAATCCAAGCAGAGCTGGTTTTTTTTCTTTAATTCTCATCCACCTCCGCCCTCCAAGCAGCTGTTTTGTTATCAATTTCAGCAGCTTCTCAATCAAAGCCGGGTTTGAAACTGGGAGGTTATTGAAAGACAGCCTGTAAGAGCCTTTTAAACAGGTTTTGCACCCTTTTTTCCAGGCGGTGTAGTTTCTTTAAAGTGCTGTTTTTTAATGCACCGTCCTCTCGGCTGAGTGAGAATCGTTGACCTCGAAAGAGACAGTGAAAATGTGACTGGGATTCGGGCCTGTGATGCCTGCTTAATCTTTCAGTAGTCGCCGTGCTGCTCTTGGCATTGATAGGATGGCTTTATGAAGCATTTCTAAATCGTTGTATTCGTTTTTGGATTAGTTTGGCAAGAAAATGGTTTCTCACAGTTTCATTGGTCTCTTGAGCTACAAGATGGAGCTAGGTAGACCCACATGGGGTTCGTGACTGAGCAAGACATTGCTCCATGTATTACCACTAGCAAGTTAGTGAGATCCTACAAGGCCAAAGCTTCCCAGAAGCTAATTGGTGGAGCCAGATTAGGGATATGCAAGATCACATTTTTTGGCAAAATTTTGTGAAATCAGAGTTCTGGTATTTCACAAAAAAATACATCTGAGGGCATAACACACATGAAAAATGGTATGCAAAATACTGGTACAAGAGGAGTGATTCTCTGCTATGATTGTATTGCTACTATGAGACATTTCCTTTACAAACCAGTCCCCTGTTGCCAAACATCATGCACAATTTTACTCCCATAAAACTTTGGGAAGTTCTTGTAATGGAAAATTAGAGCAATTTCACAGGTGGGAACCTCTTTTACCTGGTCTTAGGAAAGATAAAGGATAACTCTGTACCTGCGTTTATTAGAGTGCAATAGCATGCCTAGACGAACTACCTTGTACAGGGTTACATACGTTCATATTCAGATTGTGTAGATTCTTTTAGTCATGTGCTTGAATGTATGGAGTACCCTATAGATGAGAACAAGACAGATGGCTCATTATTTATGATGGATTTATATAACCTGCATCAGTTTATTTTTCATGGAATTGGGGAATGCAGAGGGAAAGAAGTGAATGTAGGGGGACGGAAAGGAAAGCTAGTACGAAATTTAACTTACAAAACAAATATAGATAATCGAGACAGTAGCATTTACTTTATACAGAGCCACTGTTTAATTAAAACTACTAAGAAAATGCAGCAATAATCATACAAAATATCAACGCTGGCTCTTTCTGTCACTAACATTTTTGGAGATAGGATCTCAGGTGGAAGGGGTGGCCAGGAAGAAATCTGCTACCACAGAGCACTTTGGGAGGAGATTTTTTTTCTATGTGTCTTGTCTTCGAGTCGTTTTTTTAATCTCCAGAACCTTGCGGTTCTGTACAAGGTGCTACATCTCATCTCTCGTCATTTCTTGCAGCAGCAGGCCTTTATGGTTGTGTTCAAAGTGCTGACATAAATATGTAGCCCATAAACTGTCAAAACGAGAAGAGTTGTTTTTTTCTGTAGAGTCACGTAACTCCATCTGCTTTTAGAGGAGAAAATGGAAAAATGATGCACCATACACCAAAAACTGCAGTACAATGTCTTTCAAGACCCTTCTCAGCAAGTCGCACATGCTCCCACCTCCGCCTGCTATTGGAGGAGTAGGTGGGCCTGTTATGCACCATACACCTGAAGGCATGGTACTACTTCCTTCAAATTCCTCCTCAGCCAGTCCAGTCATGGATGCCTAGTGGCTCCAACTAGTTTTGAAGGAGTATGCAAGCAATAATGTACCAGATTGTACTGCTGAATATCAACACAGACAGTATTGTGGGAGAAGAATATGGAGGACAGAATATCAAGGGGCAAAATATTGAAAGGTAAGTACATGTAGGGAAGTACAGCTTTACTATTTCTAACTCCACATCTATGTACGTTGAAGATATATGCTACCACGCAGGTACATATATGTGGAGCTAGGTATAGAAAGTCTAGACTTAATTCCCTGTTGATAATTTTCTTTCAGTATTCTAACCTCAATGTTGGGTTCCATTGACATTGTGGTTTCAATATTCAGGAGGTATACCCAGTGCTTACTTTGTAAAAATGTGTAAAAGACTAAGCGCTGGTGCCTAAATCTCTGTTTGGAAGTCGGCACTCAGAGCTACTGAAAGTCGGGGAGCTGAATGAACCTCATGGCTTTTCCATCCACTACCAGACATTCCTTGACCCTTTATTTCGCTCTTGTAGATTCCTGCTTTCTCCCTATGTGACATTTGTTCCATCGTTCTCTTCTTCCATCATTCTGGCTTGTTTGTTTTCCCCTCTCTTCACCTCAGTCAATGTCTGAGGCAGAAAAATAGGTGTCATTCCCCAAAAATGAGTGCCATTAGATCACACCCACAATCACTGGCTGAAATTAAGCACTGGGAACACCATGTACCAAACACCAGAAGGCACAGTGCCAGAGCTTTGAAGTCTCTACTCAGCTGGTCGTGTGTGCTTCATTGCTTCAATTCATGTTGAAGGAGAGAGTGGGCCTGTGATGTACCAAACACCAGAAGACAGTGCTATACTGCTTTCAGGTCTCTCCGCAATTACTTATGCAGTCTCTTAACTCCAACTGCTGTTGGTGAAGCAATGGGCCTTTAATGTCTCATGTATACCAGAAGACGTGGTACAGTTTATTTCAAGTCCCTCCTCAGCTGGTTGTGTGTGCCTTGTAACTCTATCTGCTGTTAGAGATTGCAATGGGCCTGTGATTCACCAGACACAGTACTTCTGCTTTCAAGTACCCTCTCTGCCAATTATGCATTGCTTGTGACTCCAAATCCTTTTAACGGAGCCAGTGGGTCTGTGATGTAACCACGACAAGAACAACTACTGCTTTCAAACCTCCACAGAGAGTTGTCTGTGCTTCCTGACTCCAAATCCTATTGGAGGAATTGGTGGGCCTGTCATGTACAAATCACAAGAAAATGTTGTGCTACAGTTGTCAAGTCTCTCCTCTGCCGGTTGCATGTGCCTCGTGATTTCAACGCTTGTTGCAGGTGGCAGTGGACCTGCAATATACTAAACACCAGAAGATGCAGTCTTAAAGCTTTCACATCCCTACTCATAGTGAAGTTTAGGCACTATAGCCAGGCAGGAGGGCTCAATTCTTCCAACATAACCTCCTTCATAGGGCCTATTTCACACAATCCAGACTGTACAGAGTTTTTACCCTATGATGTCACTAAATTCATTGCTCAGCTCCTTGAGCTGATATGTTACATATTCTGGGCCTGCCCTCAGAGGAAGTTCTTTTGGGACGTTCTTTGCACAGCACAGCACTCCAACAAGTAACGGGCCAACACAATCTGAGCAGTGCAGACAGTTGTGTCTTGGGCCTCCATAAACTGGTGGCATGAGGCCCCTCGCTTCATTGATCTGCCACTACTACTGCTAGATGCGTAATTGCAATGCACTGGAAAGGGGTGTCCTTCCCTTGGATTGCAGATTGGCACATCATAATGATTAAACAGGCAGACACAGAATCTATAGTGTTGCGATGGGATGAGATCCATGGATTACATAGTTGCCCAATAGCGGCAGCATGGGACGAATTCACTATGCGCTACAGACTGACCTGGAAGATGACACATGACCACTGTAGTCCCCAAAAGAGCCCCCCCTGGAATGGGTGAGAATGACTGAGGATGCTGAGCTCTTTAGGTACTGCTCTAGTTAATCCCTTTCATGGGCGTGGCTCACTCACCCGGAATGCCACTGAACGCTACATATCACAATCTTGCACAAACCCACATTAGAGGTATTGGCTTGATATTTGTTTTATGTTGGTAACCTTCGAATTGCTGCACCACTTTGAGTCTAAATTCAGCTGTATGACATATATACCCCACTTACAGAACATGTGATGTACAGCTTCTGAATGTGCATAGTCATAATGTATTGCAGGCCCTATACTTTTTCTTTATTCTTTTTTCTCTTTTGTGTACTGCTATATATACTCAAAGAAGATGGTTTTAAAAGACTGAAGGCAGAAGGGCTGATCCGAGAGCAACTATCTTGGTGGCTGCTGAAATTTGATACACAGGAGGGCTGACTTGACAACCCATCCTCTGGTGGCACAAGATTAGAAGTCAGCTCATCGGCAACGGGAAAAGGGGGGGGGGGGCGCGTTGAAGTAGAAAAGAATACTTCAGACCGTCCAGGACTCTTACAAGCAGTTGAAGATAAACAAGTTATCGAGGGAAGATTGTCAATTGTGACATTGTATTTACTTGTATCAGAATTCATTACAGTGCAGTCATTACTTCAGGAGTGCCATTCCTTCAGGGCACTTTACTTTGCAAGTACTTTTCTTTGCAGGTAAAGTGGGAACATGATATATATATAAAATGTTTCAATTTAGATGTATACATACATATTTTTTCACTGAATAAACAAAGGTTAAGGTGGAGTTCTACTCGAGAAAGGCAGTAAGATTTCAGCTTAAGTTATGAAAACCTTAAAATTCACTGAAAAATCCCTATAATTTCAAAAACAAACAAATACACTGAAATGCGCCAGCTATAAATAACTGACATAAGTATAACTTGCACCACCATACATTTCAAATGTCATTTGATGTAATATGTGACATTATAAGCACAGCATCACAGTGATGCAAGAATTCCTAAAGCTAAAAACTCCATGCTACCCCTGTACACTACCCAATGCTGAACCGTAACTTACCAGCTCTATACATGACCTATCCTTGAAACCTGAAACCACCTTAATACACCTATACAGTACCCTGCCCTGAGCCCTAAAAACTCCTTACTACCACTATACAGGACCCCCAAAAAATCCTACCCTATGTACTAACTGTCATTGAGCCCCATACAGTACTTACCTGGCCTATACACTACACATCCCTAAGTCCTAAAACTCCTTACTACTCCAATACAGGACCCACCCCCAACACTGAAATAACCTAATTAACTGTTCAATATCCACAAGCCCTATAGGATGACTACTCCTTTTTGTATTTAATGCAATAATCATTAAACTATATTTTATTCTGTTTTAAATAAATGAATTACATATTATTTAATAATAATTTTCATTAGATAACAAGAAATTAATGTTATCAATAATACCTAAAATGTAATTATATTAGTGTAAGATTTACAATTTATTGTTAATATTTATTTTGACATTAAATTACTCAGCACTAAATTAAATTTGCTTAGCTATTAAGTACATTTTAATTTAAATTAGATTTAAATGACTGTTACATTTTTAAGTGTATTAACCTTAATATATATGTGCATGTTGATTGTTGGTTTATAAATAGATAGGTTCTGAAGGTTAGCATACTTGAAACTAACTTACACTGTGCAGTAAAGACCTACAGTGTAAAAGACTGGAAAAATTATCTGTGAAGTAATGAATTCCTATGTAAAAATCGTGATGCAGTGACTGTGGGTGTAACTCCTGTGATGTTACAGTAACATACCTCCAAGTACTGCTCAGCAGGCAGGGTCTCGGAGCAAGCATCCTGTTTCTTTCTTTCAGAGCAGGGAGGGGCTAACCATGTGTTATATTATGTGCTATTACCTTAGCGTTTCAATTTTGTAATGGGATTTGCTATAGACATTTGATAAGTGGAATGTTTTATTTTGTTTGATGTGCTGGTGTTCCAGTGGCAGTTCTATCCCTTTGGCAGTTGCTTCACTGTCTGGGCCTGGAGCGGCTGCTGAGGACATTGGTGCTATCTATTGGAAAAAAATCTGTCTTCTCACGAGAACCCCTGTTTCTAGGCGTGTTATTTGACACAACGCCAAGGCATCACCATGACGGTCTGTTAAGGCTCCAGGTCAGAGTTGGCATCCAAATTGAATCCAAAATGATGCCTGCTCCAACCAGTACTTTGTAGAAAAAAGATGATAAGTGCAGGGGTCCAAGGGAGTGTGAACAAGATGGCGACCAGAGCAGTCACTTGTTCCAGAGTTTTGGGAATATCCTCCTTTATCCTGCCCTGGGTGGCTGCCCAAGACCCCTAAGCGGGCTGTAACGACCCTTCCCGAGGCCCATATAGCCCAGTGGTCTCTGGATGACCCGAGCCACATCAAGGCAGGCAGCCAAAGGCATGCCTCCCCACATGGCTGAACTCACTCGAAGGGAAGATGGCGGGGCCTGTCAGAACTGGGTGGGACCCCTGGCTCTAGCGAAGGTAAGAGGGGGGTCCCTGGCCCGGTGACACCCCTCTGACATGAGGAACATTGCCCCCAGATCCCGCAGGGCATGAGGTGACCTCTGGGGAGGGTGGGAGCATAGAGAGCAGCCTGCGGAGGCAGGTCCGAGAGCTCTAGGACAGCTGGCCCTTTGGAGGGGGAAAG
The DNA here is from genome assembly GCF_031143425.1 of Pleurodeles waltl. Taxonomy (NCBI): domain Eukaryota; kingdom Metazoa; phylum Chordata; class Amphibia; order Caudata; family Salamandridae; genus Pleurodeles; species Pleurodeles waltl. The sequence goes on along the minus strand of NC_090440.1, from coordinate 1,940,345,749 downwards.
ACGGTGCAGCCCCTATGCAGGCAGGAGGCCCAACACCTGTATGACCCTGAAGTTTTGCACTGCCTGCAGAGCAAGTTCTTGCGTTCCAGAGGCCCCACATCGTGATCGGAGGATCTTGCACCCACACCCCGCTCCTGGCTTCTGACATCTATAGTGAGGACTCTGACTACATGGACCCCTAAGAAGTGGGCCTGAGACTCGACCGTGAGGGCACTGGGGGTGGGGGTGGGAGGGGCTGAACAATACTGACTACCGGAGTCCAAAGTCTGCACGCTGTATTGGAGGCGGGGGCCTGTTGTTAAGCTTCCATCCCAGAGGGCAATTGGTGTAGGCCTGAGGCCTGGAAGTGGAAATTTGATGGGGCTGAAGGAGGCAGTGGACTTTGAACACCATCTGTGAGCCCTATTGTGCTGACACAATTGGTGAGTGGAGGGGGTGAGCTGCGGGTGGAGATAGCTCAGTGTGTGGGTTTCCCTGGGGCCTGGTGGATGCATAACTGACCTGTACCTGATGTCAATGTCCAGGCACTCTGAAAGTAGTGGGGTGCTTTGCTGACCGGTTGCAGTGTGCAGTACTTCATGGGACCTGGTGTACCTGTGGCATGGTAGTGTGAGGTGGGGTGACTGCCGGAACTGGGCACCACCAGATGGGAGGATGTTGAAGCCAAAACTCCAGAAGAAAGCCCTTCTCTGTCTGAGATAGACCCTGCGCCCCGTGGCATGGGACCAACACAGGGAGGTGGCATTTGGTGCCACCTGGAAGCCACCCTGGGTAAACACTCGAGACAATTTGAAAAGATACTGCAGGCCATTCTGAACTCTAAGAGCACCCTGGAATCATAGAAAGATGCAGTGTCCATTGACGTTGGCTTTCTTCAAACTGATCTCCGGAATCTGATGGAGAGGGTGGATGACGCAGAGTCCACTCTGACCTCAATGTGCCCCATGGGGCACGAGTTGCAGTCTCACAGGAGGTGCGGACAGACCTCAATGTGCCCCATGGGGCACGAGCTGCAGTCTCACAGGAGGTGCGGACAGATATTACCGCTGTGCAACGGAGGGCAGAGGATACCAAGGGCCACTCATGATGGAATAATGTTCGCTTTCTGAACTTCTGAGAGAGGGTGGGGGGCCCTAGCATGGAACTCTTCCTGGAGCAGTGGATGGTTTCCACAGTGTTGGTCAGCCAGGTGCCCACGTTCATTTCAATCAAACCAGAGCACCACCTGCTGGCCCATCCTTCACCACTGTGGCCCCCACTGCACCCAGTGGTAGTGTGCATCTTGAACTTTATAGACAAGGATCTGATCCTTCATCTTTTCGGATCTAGGGGCCACTGATAATTCGAGGTTACTGCCATCACTGCCGATCTGGGCTTCACCATGGAAGTGCCCGGTCATCACAACACCTATGCCTTAGTCAAACGACGACTCTAGAGCAGAGACTTAGACTAAAATATGCATTCTTTTTTCCAGTGAGGCTTAAGGTCATCTAGGGAGAGGATACCAGATTCTTCTCATTCACTGAGGATGCTTGGACTTAGTTATACTTGAAGAGTTTAGCAACGCCACTGACAGAAGTTCCATAAGCGAGGCTCTGGCTGACCCCAAAATCTGATGCTCTAAGAGGCAGAAACATCAGCCCTTCCCCGACCAGGAAGCCAATCAGCAGGTGCAGGTGATAGCGGAGGCGCTACATTAGAACCATAACCCATTTGCGGCACGTCAGCTAGATCATGCCTCCGCAACTGGCTCAGGCACGAACGATACAACGGACTCCCACGGGGGAGAGAATTCCGGTCCAAATCATATCCCTTCCCTGGTAGATGACCTGCTGTAAGGACCGTGTACCCATAGACTGGTAAGGCCCATGCCCACGTTAAAGTGCGGGCAGGTTATGCTCAGTGCTTAATTTGTCAATAAAAACGTGCCAGTGCCTAAAGTTCTCCTCTGAAATACAGGGCTGCTGCAAGCACGGAATACTGAAGCTGCGTAGTCCTGAAGCCATCTCGGGCCTCTTTGATCCATTTACAGCCACTCCATGCCCCTTCAGCTCACTCTAGCAGCTTTCTGCTTTCTCCCTTTGTGACACTTTACGTTTTTCTCTTCCTCCTTCTTTCCCATATGTGTCTTTTGCTCACAGTAAACGCTTAAGGCAGAAACATAAGAGCTGGCCATGAAAAATAAGTGCTGGTGCCCCGCACCGGAAACCACTGGCTCAATTTAAGCACTGGTTATGCTGTGGACAGAGTTTGGGGGAAGAGGGAGGAAGGAGTGGTATTGGCGGTGACCGGCCATCCAGAGGGTGAAGGAGGGTCCTGCGGTTCAGGTGTTGTGGGACACTGCCTGCCACGCACTCCATTGCACCGTGTTAGACCAGAATTGGTACTTTTTTTCTCCATTTTTTTTGCAGTGCTTACGATGTTTATACGATAACCGGACACCATTCAGTTTCCAGACAGAGTGGGAGGGATGACGGTGTTTTTTTGCATGGTTTTTGTGTTTCAGAAGCTACATACATGTGCTATGCTGGCCGGCACTGACACCGCTGCGCACATACCCCATCGGGTGGGGGGGGGGCGTTAGGTTGACACTCCTATACTAATCATGGCTGCAACCCCGTAGCTTGACACCGCAGTACAACTTGCTGACATGGAATGTTAGGGGCATGGCTATTCCTACTAAGAAGCACTGTGTTCACTCCTCTCAAACAACTCCATACACACATAGCGTACATACAGGAAACGCACATGACGGCGGCAGAACTCCACAAACTGCATGCAAAATGGAGGCGTCAAATGTATAGGATGATGGCATCTACATTTGTGAGGTGGGTACTGATTTGGATAGCGCCAGGGGTCCCGTTCGAGGTGGTAGTGCATAGGGTGGACCCAGAGGGACAGTATGTGGTAGTGGAGGGTCATTTAGATGGTTTACCCTCCTTGCACTGTTCTCTATTTATCCCCCAGAATGCTGGTCACTCTGCGTTCTTAGACGGCCTCACCTTGGCTGTCCTCTGTGACCCACACACCCCTGCCACATGAGGGGGTGACTTTAATTGCATACCAGACATCGCCTGTGATTGCTCCTTCCCACCCATGGCAGGGGCAAGTTATAACAAAAAGACCCAGCACTTTTGGGGTTGGCTAACCACCAGTAGTTTGCTTGACATCTGGCGCCTGCCCCACCCAGCGAGTACTCCTTCTATAACCCAGTTCACAGCTTACACACTAGCCTGGAGCTTTAACTTTGCTGTGAGGTGCTCAATCCCACGATTCTCCAAACTGAATATTTGGCATGGACACTGTTTGATCATTGCCTGCATCTGTACATGCTGCGATGGGGGAGGGCCCAACCTTGTGTACCTATGTGGAGGCTGTAGACGGAGGCACTCTGGGATGTTCCCTTCTGCGATGCACTGGGGCCACATCACACAAAACTGTGCCTTGAATGCAGGTTTTGTCTTCTACAGGGTGGTGGAATTGGACGCCCACAAAGTGGTTGTCCAGGGATACTGCATTGCCATGGTTTGGGGAGCTAGACAGACATTGAAGGTGAGTCTAAGGTGAGACAGGCGGAACTGTGGCAGCCTGAGGTGCTGCTGCTGGCTAGCACCACTTAGGCCGAGTGGCTATGATGTTTATTTGAGGAATACCAGGAAATAGAAGCGCGGCTAGAGAAACTGGATTATAAGCAACATCTGGCACATCTGCATGGTGAGAGAGATTGAGCGGGACGGCTCCTAGCGTGGCTAGTTAAGGACGATCACGTTCTCTTGCTTGCTTTATTTGGATCCTTGCGGTGTGGGGGGAGGTTGTTAAAACTCAGGCTGACATCTAGGATGAATTTGGCACCCACTACCGGGCCCTGTATTTAGAGGTCGCTGCCCCTTTCACAAATTAGTAGGGGGACTTCCTCTGCGGACTCTGCCTCCCCCGATTGGATCCGCTACACAGGCAGAGTCCAGTGCTCCCCTCAGAGCGAAAAGATCCGGCTGGCCGTGGTGCAAAATGCTGGGGAATAAGTCCTGGGCAGAGACGGCCTCTTTATAGAGTATTACACTGCTTTTAGAGCCACATTGTCCCCCATACTGCTTGAGATATACAGTAAGGTGTGGGAAAGGGGTAAACTCCCAGACTCCCTCTGGAAGGTGCTCACCAAGATGGGCCAGTGTTCGCTGGACATCCGTCATATCATCCGTTGTCTCTCTTGAAACTTGATTATAAAATACTGGGAAAGGTTCTAGCATATTAGCTGCTGCCTATTGTTGGAACTCTTGTGCATGCGGATCAGAACGGGTCCATCTCGGGCCAGAACACCTTCCTTAACATTTGTTGCCTTCTCAGACTCCCAAGTTATCCCTCTGCCAGTTCCAGATTCCCAGTGGCGGTCTCGCTACATATTGAGAAGGTCTTCAACATCTTGGGGTCGAGATATTTGTTTGTGGCTCTAGAAGTGATGCATTTCAGTCTGGGATGTCTGAGATAGCTACATGCATTTTATGGCTATCTGGTGGCATGAGTCAAGATGGGGCAACTGAAGGTTTTGATGTACAACAGGGCATGCGGCAGGGGTGCCCTTTATTGCTGATGATTTTCGCTTTAGCCATGGAAGCGCTGGCCTGTACACTGCACTTGTGATGCACATCTGTTGGGGACTGTGGCACGTGGTGTTTACCATGTGGTCTCTTTTTATGCTGATGATGCCTTTGTTTCCCTGCACAAAGTTGGGGCTTCGCTCCTGGACCGGATGGCCATTTTAGAGGTCTTTGGGGCACTAGCCTACCTAAGAGTGAATTGGTCTAAATCTTGCTTGTTCCCCCCCTCCTTTACCTGATCCTGGAACATGCCAGGGGTGGACTGCCAACGTCTTGGCTTACACGACAGTTTACAACATTTAAGTGCCTGGTCATATGGGTGTTCCACTCTGATGTGGACCTCCTGAATGCGAATTTGGATGGGGCTCTGAACTCACTAAGGGGGTCCTTGTCGTTTTGAACATTGCTGCCTCTCTCCCCGGTGGGTAAGGTGGTGATCTCTAAGATGCTTATTGACCCTTACTTGCTTTATTTATTTCTCGGCACTGCCGTTAAGTCTCTCCACTTCCTTTTTTGGAGATCTTAACAAGCACCTAGTGGAACTGATCTCTGTATGGGGTAGATACCGGGTAGGGCTTTCTCGGCTCTTCAGGCCCGTTCAGGAAGGGGGTCAGGCACCCCCTAAATATGCGCTCTATTTTGCGGCGGTCGAGCTGCAGTGTGTGGTGAGTTGGCTGCGAGCAGCTTCCTGCTGGGAGCGAGACCCGGAGCGCAGCTCGCTGGACATGATGTCCATTTACAGCTGTGTCTCCTCGTCCGGGGGTCGACTCTCCCACTCTGCGCACCAGATGTGGGTCGCACATCATTGCTGCCAATGGTACATTAATGTCAAAGCAGCCCTGGCATTATGGGGGTTATTACAACTTTGGAGGAGGTGTTAATCCGTCCCAAATGTGACGGATATACCACCAGCCGTATTACGAGTTCCATAGGTTATAATGGACTCGTAATACGGCTGGTGGTATATCCGTCACTTTACCGTCACTTTTGGGACGGATTAACACCTCCTCCAAAGTTGTAATAACCCCCTATATTTCCTATTGATCCCTCTCTGTCAGACAATGGTGCCCCTGGGGGTTATCCGTAATCACAACATGCAGGGTTGGTGTTTCATCCACATGGTGTGGGAGTGCCCAGTATGGCACAGACCTGGGCAGAGATTGTGGGGATTAACTCAACACTAGTTGACACGGTGCTCCCGGTTGCACTTCAGCTTTGTCTGCTAGGTATATGCCCAAGGGCTAAAGGGGCCAAATACCTATATAGATTTGTAAACTTGCCATTCGTCCTATTCAAACGCCAGCTCGCCATTTCTTGGAAACCACATGTGCCCCACTGTGCTGGCTCTGCACTCTGCTTAAATGGGCACATGCAGAGGTGGACGTCCTTATGGAGGCTCGCAAACAGGGTGGTGGTGGCCCTGGGGGCATGATCTTTGATCTGTACATCATGAACCTAGAAGTGAGGGATGACTTGCACCACTTGTGACCATCCTGGCTGCTGCCACTAGTCAACATATAATTTGATACCTGGTGATATGTCAATGCATTGTTCATTACTGCTGTATTTGGTTGTTCGATGATTAAATCATGATAAAAACAAGTAATTATGTAGCTCCACTGTGTTTATATTGGAGCTCGTTTGAGCACTGAAATGTATGGTTTAATTGCAACTTGATTTATGTTCATGTTCATTATATTTTGTTTCTGAAAATAAAAAAAGATAAGCAAACAAAAGTGCAGGGGCCCAAAGTTCTGGCCTACAAAATTCCAAGGCTGAATAGTCTTCATTCTACCTCAGGCCTCTGTCTTTCACCACCCTACATTTCTGATCTCTTTGTCTCACTCTTGTAGGCTCTTTTTCATTGCCACTTTTGCTCTTTGTCATTGTTTTCCTAGTTTTATCTTCGTACCTCTTGCTTCCTTTTCTCGGTTTAGGTCAAAGTTTGATGATGAAAAATAAGTCCTGGTCCTCAAATGTGGCACACCTCCTGCAACCATTTGCACAGCCTAAGCACTGTTGCTAACCCAGCACATTTGATAATCACGCTGACACATCACACATCTGCATGCAAGAGTGAGAAAAAGTGCATTTTCCTTCAAAATGCCTTCAGATTTGTTCAGATAGAGTGTAGTGTGGGACAGGTCCTCTCGGTTGAGACTGACATTGATACCACTAGTTGGCTTCGGAGACAGTAGTTGGTGAGCGAAGTGAAAACCGCAAACCGCTTGGGGAAAATGCATGGTCATGTTTAATAACTCCGGCTGACAATCTTGCAGCATTTGTAGTATATTCCCATTAGAAGCCAGTAAGGAGCTGCATGAGTTTTGTAGCAAGGGGTTGCTTGAGTGGAGATGTGGCCTACTGGCTAGAGTTGCTGTCTTTAGAATCTTAGGACCACAGGGTCAAACACCAGCCTCACCATTTGACACAATATCATGTGGTTCTGGGTAAATCACTTAATCCCTGTGCCTAAAAATGTGAGGTACATTTGAATAATCCCCACTTGTAGATCATCTCCTGTTCCCTCAAGTAATGTACCATTGCTTTCTAGCTAGGTTCCCGCAATATAAAAATTAATACATGCAAGCTACTATTGTCCATGGACCTTATTTGAGGGCCATCAGGGGTCACAACTCCAACCCTTGGCTTGCCCCTTGCTGTCCCTGGCAATGCTCTTGCGACTCCTGGCCTCAGAGAATAACAAAAATATAAATTCATTTCATTTCTTTCTTGTTTATGCAAAAACACATCAGAAGGTGCTCTAGGCTGCAGCTGGCTGTGGGACGGAAAACAGTTGAAGCTTTTTACTGTCTCAATTTGTCAGCCAGCCATACACCCTTCAAAGCCTTGCAGGCCCCAAGCTCCCCTAAGCACTGTGTATGTTTGTCCTGCAGAATAGAGATTTTGATATTTTCTCCACTCCTCTTTAGTCTGAAAGGTAGGAATCAGAAGGTCATGTATCTCCAGTAGGCTTTCCTGGTTAACCAGTTCTGCTGGAGCCTAACTGCCATTGTGACCGGTGAGCTATGCTGCTAAAAGTTTAAGAACTCATCATTATTCAATGTGGTTGACCAAATTATGTTGCAAGAAAAGGCAAATTAGATGTCATAATATGTGCACATTCTGTTATAAGGTTATCACTACATTTTGTAATTTTAATATAGGTTAAGCAATATTTTATTGTAATTGCAATTACATAGCACTTCGTATACCTGATGAGGAGCTAAAGCACATTAGTGGATGGATTGTATGCTGCACAGTGTGGGAGTACTTGAGCGAAACAGTGGTCAACTGACGTACCTTACATGGGAAGTTATTTTGTGTTCTGCTGTAGTAAAGAGTGGTGTTCTCTCTGTGGTGTTTGAAATTTAGCGTTAAAGGTGTAGTGATGTCACTTCCTGTGATGTCACAAGGTCAAAGGTCACATGATGTCACTTCCGCTACCTCTGACATTTTTGTAAATCAACGCCCATGCTGTTGTCCAAGTTGTATGGGCATTTGCCGACAACCGCACTTATGTCATGCTATGTAGTTGGTAGGCTGTTATTATTAGGCCATGTTATTCTTATTCCTTTTCATGGTATGCTGCTTTGTTATGCTTGTTTTTGTATGAAGCCAGTCAAAATTCAATGGGAGGAGATGTAAAATGACTGAGCGACATGGAGTTAAACAAAAATCAGTTGTGTTTTGAACACCGTTTCACAGGTGGTTTTCAACTTTAGAACTGCAAATGAGAGTAAAATGATGTCTGAGGAGCCAGATGCAGCACAGCTCTTCTCTGATCTTTACACACCTTTATCAGGCCACCCAAAATTACAATACAATAAAACGGTATTGTGGCACACATGGTCATAAAAGTACATAAAAAACACTTTCATAATACATAGGCCATTGTACATTTTGCAAGCACCACATCAAATTTCAGAACGATCTCTAAAAACTATTTTAGGTCCGAAAGCCAATTTACAGAATTAAATACAGAAATTTAAAACCATCATAAAAATGGAAGAAAGCCTAAAGCAAAATGTCACACAACCGGTTTCCGCAAGTACCAAATCCTAAATAAATATCTGATCACAGCATAAACAACAGGTTGATAAGTGTCTGGCTTCAAAAGTTTTAAAACTTCAGCACAATGTAATGAACCAATGTTTCAACAGACTGGGACTATCCATGTGATCTGGGTTTCCTTTAAACAGGACAAAAAATTGGACATTGTTCTCAGATTCTTCTGCTTGGCCACAAGACCTTGTCAGGTGTATGGCCCCCATTATTCCACCTCCTGGTAAATGAATGCAAGGACAGTGAGCCATGCCTGAACTGTAGGTATAGCTTCCTGGCTAGAGCCGGTTGGATTTCGTCCAGGAAGCGTTCCAAACTATAAGAATCCTTGAAGCCTAAAACTCTTAAGATCAGATCACCTAGTGAGGAATTCATTAATAAAGATCACAACTTGCGGTCCATGTAACACTTGATAAGTTCCGCTTTGGAAGTGATCTGCTTGGCCTCAACAGGATTATCCCACAAGCTATATTTGCTCATACTTTTCAAAGTTTCCTTATCATATCATAGCCAATATCCCTAATATCTCCTCTAAAGCCAATCTATAGGAGATCAATTCGGTGTAGCCCACATTCTTCTCCAGTAGAGAAGAGGCCTAAGGACAATATCCTCTGATATGGGCCTCGTACCCAGATCTAGCCTGAGAGGGATCAAAGGGGTGCTAGATGGAAGGTTCAGCAGCTGCCTTATGAAAGTATTCTCAGCCGGCATAAACTCTGTTAATGGCTAACGGCCCCATAACTCATCCCGTACATGGCCGTCCCCAAAGCTTGTAGTTTATAAATCTCAATAGTGGGGTTGATTATCCTAAAAAAGGACCCCCCTATACACCTTGAAAAAACCCACCAGTATACCAGGCCAACCTAAGTCTTTGCTTAGTCATGTGTGGAACCAATCCATGTGTTCGGTAAGCGTAATCCCTAAATAATCAAAAGTTGCAACCTCTCTAGCGGGATCCCATTCGTGGTAGGATTAGATCGAGTGATGTTCGATGGATTAAAAATCATGGTTTTGCTCCCATTTATTTCTTTACCTCTCTCCATACAAGAAGCATTAAAGCTGTCCAGGCCCCTTTGGCTACTCATAGGGGACTTCAAAAGAAGAAGGGTGTAGTCAGAAAACATCAGTGACGGCAACTTGGCTGACGTCAACCTGGGGACATCATTATTTATTTTGGTCACCAAATCAACAAAGCCATTGATGTACAAGGTACATACTGTTGGTGTCAGCACACAGCCTTGTCTAAATGCCCAGTCTAATAGGTAAGGGTTCAGAAAGTTCTCCCAATTTTCCACTGTGGACCTGCACAAAAGTTCCCCTCATGGAGCCTTTAAATAGTATGGCACAGGTATGAGGGAACCCCCATATCTGCCAGAACCCACCATAAAATGTCTCCAGAGACCAAATCAAATGCAGGGCGTAAATTAACGAAAATTAAGTAAAGGCGACCACCCTCTAAAACCACTGTTTTCCAGTGTAAAAGCTGAAGTCTGAAAAGTTGGTCAATAGTAGAAGTACACTGATGGAAACCTGCTTGAAAGGGTCTGAGAACGTTTGTGTCCTACATCCAATCCTGGAGCCTTTCTAGGATCACTTCAGAGAATAATTTTGCATCACGTTTATCAGGCTTATAATTAATAGGTAGCAATGGGGAGACTTTCTTATAAATGTGGACAATCTCCACCCCAGCACAGGTGTGGGGGATAGACATCCCCTCCATAGTGGCATTGTAGACTGCCCATCGATAAGGACCCCAAACATCTGGTGCTGAGTGATAGAGGTCCCCTGGAATTTTATCAACCCTGGGGCCTTCCCAGGTGCGAGCATGGTAATGGGCATCAGGATTTCCTCAAGAGTAATTGCATGGTAATCCCTCCAGCCATGTCGGGGGGACTCACCGCATATGCTATCTGTCACAATATCTCTATGCACATGTTCCCCCCGCTCCTTTCCCTCGCCATGCAGGGACTGAATATGCTTAATCCACGTCAGTAGATATAGTATTCTCAATACTGGCACTGGACTCGGGGTTCCTGATCGCTACTATGCACCAAAAAGCTTTATAATTCTTATTCTTGATAGCACTATGGAGAGACTCCAATTTGGTTAGTTCCCATTCGTTTTTTTTAGCAAAGTTAATGGTCCTTTTATATTCAAATCTGGCCTTACGGATCAAACTGCCATATTTATATTTTAAATTCTTCAGTAAGGATTGCTTTGCTACTCAACACTGCATGCCAAACCAGGACAGGTTTTTTCTCTTGTTAGCCATGGGACGAGCCTCTAGAAAAAATAAGTCTTTAAGTGCACCGGTCAGCGCCTGGTCAATTTCAGCCACTTTTGCCTTTTGGCTGGAGGTGCCTTCTATGCCAATGGCTTTGCTTAGTTCTTCAATCAAAGTTCCTACTACCCCATAAAATGCTTTAATTGAACCAGTTTCTGTTCCAACTCACTCCATTTAATTCTTTGTCTCTTGGATACCAAAGTAAGCCTACCATCCAAATGATCTGGTTGAGTATCAGTGGCCCTTATGATTGGGAGCAATAATTCAAGAGAAAGAGCATTGTGGTCACTCTCATGTCTCGGGAGAACTACCATATCTACAACTAAAGGCCTTATCCTTACATCAACAAAAATATAGGGCCTCATTACGACCCTGGCGGTAAGATGGCGGTAACACCGCCAACAGGCTGGCGGTGTTCCACCAGCTATTATGACCGTGGCGTAATAGCCACAGCCATACCTCCGGCCCCTCCACTATACCACCAGGCTTCCGCCTGGCGGTCATAATCCCCAGGGCAGCGGTGCAAGCACAGCTGCCCTGGGGATTATGAGTCCCCGATCGCCAGCCTGGCCACGGTGGTAAACACTGTCATGGAAAGGCTGGCGGTAAGGGGGACTTGGGGTGCGCCTTTTAGCCCCTGGGCAGGGCAGGGGCCCCTAGGCACAGCCCCATCGCGCATTTCACTGACCGAATTCTGGGCAGTGAAATGCACGACGGGTGCTACTGCACCCGCTGCACATCAACATTGCTGCCCGCTCTATTACGAGCAGGCTGCAATGTTGATGTGACTTTCTGCTGGGCCAGCGGACGGTAAAACAGTTACCGTCCGCTGGCCCAGTGGAAAAGTCAAAATAGGGAGCCAGATATACCGCCAGCACTGGCGGTATTCTGGCACCCGCAGCTTCGGCGGTCTTTACCAAAGACCGTTGAAGTTGTAATGAGGGCCATAATCTATCAGTGATGACTGACCTTCTTGATTGAACATGTACGTCCCCTGGCTCTCTGACTTGCTACGTCCATTAGATGCGCGTTACGAAAAGTTTAAAGAAAGCGCATTGATTTGAAGTGCCAAGGGGACCACTTTTTTATAGGAGGCATGGCCAGCCCAGGTATGGCCCAGATCCTATATTCGATACCTAACATTTCATCATAATCTACCCCCAGAGGCTCAAATTGGCATATAAAATTGCCACCCACCACCTCATAGGCACACTCCGGTAATGTGGATAGAAGTGCAGCTAGCTGTTACACCACACTAGACTCATGACCTGCAAAGACCAGCCTGGAGTAGACATTGACCAGATAAAGATCTATACCAGGGGAAGGGGAAGTTGGAAACATACGATGTCTTCAGTATAGAAAACAGTTGGGAGCACCCTGCCTCACATTCCAGCATGCAGTCAGCCCCATTGCATCATGAATTACATGTAGTTCAAATTCTGTCTTTAGTATGTGCCTCTACTGTTCTGATCCTGCATCCCAGGTGAGTGGCAACCCAAATAGAGAGCCCCACCAACAGCCTGCCCCTCCTCCCCCTAGCTTCTATTTTACAAAAAACTGCATAGCCAGAGCACTGCAGCCCCTGAGTCTATCAGGTTTCTTGGAAAAAACAGATGTCATATTGGTCTATAAATGAACCCCAATCAGAGCAATGAGTCAGTCCACCTTCTCCAATACATCATATCTATTGGAAACAGGTATCTTATATTGCCCAATATTCAGGACATGGGGGTATGAGCAATTGCACATAGGGTCTCTGATCGAACCCTTGTGATGTGGGAGTTTAGATTTACCAGTAGATGGAGGTCTTTAAAAATACCCCAACAGGAGATTGGTTATGATGGAACCTAGCTCTTGGGATCGAGGTTCACCTGTTAGAAGATTCTGAACCAACCGCAGATTTCAAACACTGATAATGACACAGTCACCAGGCCGATCAATAAGAGCCTGTCCTATCCAGCTAACCCTACGGGTCTTGAGAATGTTACTGGCCGGTGCGAGGGGAAAGTTCCTATTCCTTATGAGCCAGCGCAAACATTTCTTGGTCAAATTGTCCTGTGATTCCCTTTGACCTACGTTAAATTCTATTACCCCTGAGATAATCACAACATTGGGACAGGAGGAAGATTGATCATGGGAGGTTTTAAGATGTTGTCAATAACAGGTTCCGTGCAGGCTTCCATTACTTCCCTGGGTAGCAGCCATACTCCCATGTGCCTGGCTACTTGGTTCTGGATGGCTAACAGACATACCCTGCAACTTCCCCTTCTCATTTGAGTTAAGGGTGTTAGCTCCATGAACATTAGTAAGGGAGACAAGGTCAGTCTGAGTTCCCATTTCCGTTTCTCCCGCTAATCTAGAGGGGGCTGGACTTAAAGCAGCCCTGCACAAATCTTCCAATCTTGTCAAATGATCTACCAGCGGCGAGAGTTCTGTCAAAATGACAGATTTTACTTGGGCCAGGATATCCCTCATCAAAACCATTGCCCAATGCAGCTGAAGATCCTCCAGCGCATTACCCTCATCAGCATTGAGATCCACAGAGTGGTATGACTCTGGTGGTCTCCGCCCCCTCTAGTAGACTAAGGGGTCTTAGCTTCCTCTTGACCACAAAATTAGGTTCTATGCTGGGGTCCTTAGTTATAGAATAATCGTTATCAAGGATCAGCCTCGATCCACCGACTCCAGATTGAGCAGATACCGAGGTTGTCCCACTCTCAGAAAGTTACAGACTACCAGCGACGCACCACACGCTTCATGGCTGAACTAAAGTCATCCTTCTGTTAGATCAATTTCGGAGGCCACCACACCAATAGCTCTCTTTAGCATCATGTCAATCGATGTCTGTTTAGGGGAGGGTTGTGGTGAGTGAGTTCTTCCTGGGCACTTATGCTTCCCCATTATTCTGGCTCTGCACTCCCTCCCACTGGCAGCAGTCTGGTCACAAGGGAAGCACCAATGGTTTGTGATTTATGGATGTCAATTTCGTCGAGGCCCCCTCAGCACAAACAGCAAACAACAATAGGGGGCTATAGAGCTAAAAACAAATGTCCAATTCACTAACCCCACATTCCGCCAGAAAAGGACAAAAGAGACACGGCCAAGCCCAGCCTTGTCCATTGGGATGGGTGCAGATGGGCCCACTCTTGGCCCAGTCTTCACCCAGGCATACGCCAGGGTGCGTCCCGTGTAGCGAGAGCTGCTGTAAACTTAAATATAGCTCTTCCAGGCAAGTTAGTGCAAGGGGCAAAATGCATCAGCAAGGGTTTCTGGAACCTGTGGGCCATTGATTGCGTACCCCCCAACAGTCTCCTTCCAATGTGCCCCTGCATAGCAGGAGGTGCCGTAAACATAAATACAGAACCTCCGGGCACGTTAGTGCAAGGGGCAGTGTGCAGCAGCAAGGGCTTCTGGAGTCTGTGGTCCACTGACTGCATGGCCCCCCAACAGTCTCCTTCCAATGTGCCCCAGCGCAGCAGTGGCTGCAGTCAATTTAAATACTTATTGTAAAAGAAAAGGAGTTAGGTCTATCAATCAGCAAGGGTAGGCCATATGAATCAAACAAGAACAAATATGCCAATGCTGACAGTACTTACACATCAATCAACTTTTGAAAAAATGCAGGTGTGCGAAAGTGAATTACCGCAAACCACCGTTTAGTAAGAACCTTTCATTTAAAGTTAAATATGTACGTCAAATTGTCATACACAAAAGGGAAAACAAAAAACAAAGTGCCATTTTTTTTGAACGCCGATCAGATCAATTTGCACCACAAAAACATTTTTGTTACACAATACTCACAAACATATACTAACAAATGATAATAAAATCGGTACCGAGGTTCTGAAGGAGTCTATATAAAAAAGGAGCCAAAATACCTCAAGACTCTTTAACAGCTCCTAATTGAGGAGCGAGACCCAGAGACAGAACATTCCAGGTCACACATACGGCAGATCGCAGGGACAATATATTTCTTAGACCTTATATATGTATTCCCTGCATATGCTCAAACCAACTTCACTCCCACTCTCTGGATTGAGCTGCTTACTGTTTACACATTTTGATCTAATCTTCCAAGGAAAGTAGCCTAAAGGATGCACCTTAAATCTTCCAACTCCGAATTACCAAAGGTTGCACGTGCAAAGTTAAAAAAATTAGCATTAAAGTCCCCTACAATATTAATAAAAAAACAATCTTCTGTAACACTAATATCGTATATAAAAGAGAGCATTGAAGCAACTAGGGCATCGTAAGAACTCCCTGGGGGGATATAAACATTTACCAACAGAAAAGATTAATACAGCCCACCTGTCACACTGGACAGAGCTAACTTTCAGCAAAGACATAATTTTGATGGATGGACAAACACCTTAAGATTCCAATTTGTGTCACTTCTCAATAAAAATAAAAGCAATATTTCCATTGGTGTGGCCTTTACTGAAGGTTTTGCTGCACAGGAATAAACAAAATAATGCTCATACTTGATTGTCACATTTCCAGGTTTCATGCAAGCAGACAATCAATGGATTGAGACATGTTATAGCATTTAATTTAGAATTAGTCTGTCCCAGGCCCGCCGTATTCCATGAAAGAATTTTGCCCAAAGGGCTACCTCTGCAGCACAGGGAGTTTTGTGTTGCTTTTTGCAGCATTCAACGCACCCGCTACCCAGCCCCAGGGTGCTAACTCTTCTCCCATCCCAACCTCCCTAGCACACAAGGCCTTATATCCCACAACATTTATCACTCTTCGCCCAGTGTCCCTGCCAATGGAGATTGTGATATCTTTCAACTGTACAGTCCCCCTTCAACAATCTGCTCCTGAGTGACCTGAAAGTCCAAACTTGGACTTTTTGACTTAGGGTCAGCAATCATTTTTAACGGGAAAACATCAATACCTCTTTTCTGAAAGCGATCCATATTGCCCAAGATCAGCCTTGCAACAATCCCAGAGCTAAATGTAACCCTAGAGCTTGGATGAGGAGCAAGGGGATCCAAGTACACATGGTCAAAATCTCTACTTGCTACCACCCACAATGCCCTGATTTCCATTAAAAGCTGCAAAATAAAGCTTCTATTCAGAGGGCCCGTTAACTATCGAACTGAGAAACAAAATTAAAAGTAATAGAAAAAGAATTAGAAAAATTACAGGAATCGAGACCCCTCACATAAATATTATTATGTTTTAATCTGGCTCCCAAATAAGGCAGCTGTGCCAAAGGAAAAAGAGGGAAAGCCTTACTATTAACAATGCTGGTTAACTTAGGAGCAACACATGAAGGCAGTTCCTCACAATGGGCAACTGATACTAACCCCTCAGGAACCTACCCACTGTCTCAGGGGACCCCACTCCCATCTTCTTCAGTGCTCAGCATTTTCTCATTCACAGCCCAACACCCAATATCCTTTTTCTCATGATACACTTTAATGCCACCCTGATTTTTATGAACAATTACCCCTGTGACTAGGGCTAACTCCTAATACTGTAAATGGAAATTTAGATGTGGACCTTCTAATATAGTTGGCTCCAGGCCTCAGGGTAAGTGAACATGCTTCAGCTCTTCACCTATAAGGGGCTGAATGGTGGACACAGACTTCCAGAAAGTTTGAAAACAAAAGTTTTTTTGTTGACTTACATTTCATAATACACCAAGTTCTTCTCTTTTTACCCTTCATGCATTTACCCTGGGACTTCCCAGGAGGGCCCCCTTCAAAGAGGAAGCACTATTAATGGGATACCCCAACGATTCAACACAGGCACAATAATCTGATGGTAAGGGAACACCAAGAGAGGCAGGGGTGGAGCCCCTTTTTTAAACATTGAAAAGATAGGTAGGGGATTCTCAGACTCAGTTTCATTAGAACTTTTCACCTGTCGATGCCACCCTTCACACAAAATGTATAATAGATGTAGATGGCACCTTATCACTTTCCTGAGTAGCCTCAATTTTACCATTAGATTGCACAGCAGTTATAACCCCAGCATCACCAGGGTCACCCACCTGAATTCCAATTTCTTTCCTTCCCCCACCTTTATCTACATTATTAGTTTGAGAGGCCTGGGACTTTACCTCTACACCCATTTCTTCTAATTCTTCCTTCCTTATGCCAAAGCCTTAGGAGGTAAGGTGCTGCACACCCATTAAAATTGGGGACAGCACATCCAACACATGCTCAGAGTTAGTAACTGGTCTATCCAGTAGAGCCAAAATCGAAGATAGAACCCTCTCAATATACAATAAAATATCAGAAGAGACCTTACCTCCTTCCACCTCTTCCAAAATGGATGACTGCACAACTACATGTCCCCCAATGGACACAGGTAAATCACAAATTGTAGTATTCATAGTGTCCAGCAGTGAGGCCCTCGAAGATGTTGTACTACTATACAGGGCAAGTAATGATGTACAGCTGGGTAAACATTGTGGCAGTAGGCTCAAGTCCGTTTCCAAGTCTGTATCTAAACTCAAACCTAAAGCAATAGGTTGACTCAAATTAGCCTCCTCTATCCGATTCTTAACTAAAAGAGCAGCAATGTCTGGCAGGGAATAGTCCTCTGGCATTCCATGGTCCTCTTCACCCAATACCCTAGAGAACACCCATGGGACTGTAAGGGAATTTCCTTGTGTAACAGATTTTCAGGAGCAGAGACCACATCCTGACCAGCATCTTGACCTCAAGAGGGAGCCATGGGGTCTTTGGGGCAGTTCTCAGGCTCAACCAAAACATCTGCAATATTTAACATCGGTGCAGACCGTGCTTCAATTTCTACTCCAGATCCAACAAGGCCATTAGACGAGCTTGGAGGAGCAACCATTGATGACTCATACCTAATCCACTGGTCTGGCATAAAAGTTCCTCCTGAGGCAATGCCATATCGAAGATCTTGGTAACTGCTTGATTTATACCCATAACCCGCTCCATGTACTTATTCCCTTTCCTGCTACCACCTGTTAAAAACATAGACATAATATTAGGGTGAGACTTCAGGGACAGATGACACTGTGGCTTTTTACACTGCATAGTCCTTAAAAGTTTAAGAGAACTGGGGAAGCAGCAAAGCAACCGATGGAAGAAACTAGATGGCCAGAGCGCAAACACCTGTGAGACATCTTATTGTATCATATTGGAACTTATTGCTTCTTATTGCTTTGTCCAAGGTGAAGAACAACTGAAGCGGGCCTGCACCAACCAAGGCTAGAAAATTGCTTGTAGTTAGTTAGTTATAGGTAGAAGGAGCTGAAGCTAGTGTGAATTGTGCTCACAAACCACACCCTAACCTAGCAGGACCATCTCCATGAGACCAGACTCAACCCAATAAGGCCACAACTAGCAGCCACCCTACCATGCCCTCAATAGAAGAATCTACCACGCCCCCTGAAGAATTGTTGGTACCAATTAGTACCAGCCCAAAGTACCAAAAGACCACAGCCTCTTGTTTCCTGTGTTAATCCACTTGTTAGGTTGTGTGCTGTGTGCTATGGGCTGTGTACTGTAGGCGAGCTCAATCTCTAATTACAAAAATTAGGAGATAAAAGAGGTAGCCAATAATGCCCTGATTTACTGAGAAAAAGTATTGTAGCGGATTGACTGAGCAAATAGTATTGAAGGAACAAACATACCAAGTAAAAAAGTCATTAAAATTTAATAAAATGTCATATAAATATCAATGGCAGCATAAATGCCAGCAGCAAGTGATGACAGGTATGTGGGCATGCGACCCCCTAGCTGAGGTGCAAACTGCACCCGCCAATTGCTGGCTACTTCAGCACCGCCCATGCGAGAACCGTTGCATAAGGATTTCCCACACACAAAACTTCACACATCTTTCAAGAAGCTCATCCTGTCATGTCCGTCCTGCCCTATTTATTGCCTTATCAGTAGACCAGTATCCCCCCCCGCTCCACTCTACTGTGAGTGCAGAGGAGACTTGCGTACCCTAAGTACCACGGTGAGCCTGGGGCGGTAATGGAGTTGTAGTAGGCCGGTTATACAGAAGACCAAATAAGCAAAGAAAATTTAATTTGAATGTAAGTGCATTTAGTTATGCATATATTTATTGTAGTTGGTTTAATTTAGCCTAAAGGGGTATCAAAGCCTTTTTTGGGATATTTTGTCAGGCATTTTCGATAGAATCAATAACATATGCATATTTGTTCCACTAATACCGGTGGCACTGCAGTTCGTCTCCAGCTTTTTCTGGTGTGTGTCACCCCTTGGTAACCCGATACGGCGCAGGCCCTTAAAACTGATATGCAACTTTAGACAAGCAAAGCCAATAGGTCTCGCCTATGCAGGGTATTGGCTTTATCAATGTTTTTAGCCAGTGCTGGTTGCGTCCTATGGCTTTTTTTTAAAACCCATGTCGTCCATGTTGCTGTACAACATGGCTACAAAAATTCAGCCAGTACCTTGTGTAGGCGAGACCCATTGGCTTTGCCAGTGCTTGCTAGGGTGACCAGATGTCCCGGATTTCCCCGGACAGTCCCGGTTTTTATTTACTGTCCCAGTGTCCTGACGCTTCTCTTAATTTTAAACAAATGTCCCGGTTTTTGGGACCAAGGTCATATTATCTAGGGAAGCATTAATTCAAGGTATGCTCTCCTTTAACAGACGCCTACAAAGTATGCAATTATTAATTTATCTATTACTGTCAGGCAACACAGTCACTTGTCTGCTCCCAGCAGAGGGACGAGTGGGAGCAGAGAGAGGGGAGTGGGGGCGGGTTGGGGGTGCAGTGTGGGAAGTCAAGCCATAGCTAATTTTATATGTGTAGTCTTGTAAATGTGTGTGTGTGTGTGTATATATATATATATATATATATATATATATATATATATATATATATATATATATATATATATATATGTGTAAACACACATGTATAGGCACACATTCAGAAGGCTACGCAAAAAAACGGGGCATGCCAGATATAGGAGTGAGTGTAAAGTCGTTAGTCCTTCTTTTATGTCTGACCTGTCCCGGTTTGTGCTCCTTAAAATCTGGTCACCCTAGTGCAGTGGTCTCCAAACTTTTTAATTCTGCGCCCCCCCTGTTGAAAAATAAAAATAATTGGGCCCCCCTCAGAATTTTTCACAATTGTTTTATAAAGATGGCAATGTTTAAATATGTCTAGACCTATCTAAACATTGCAGTTAAGTACTGTTTCCTTTTTAAAAAAATGCAATAACAAGCTTCTGCTTAAAACAAAGGCATGTTATCTGTACAATGCTTCTTTTGGCCAGTGCCTGGCGCCCCCCCTGGGATCACTTGAAGCCCCCTTAGGGGGGCCCGCCCCCCAGTTTGAAGACCTCTGCCCTAGTGGTTGCCTACCTTTCTTTTTATGGCTACTGACTCGTACCAAAATGACGCTTTCTCTGCAGTCTATCTGAATTATCTAATTTCCTCCCATTGCTCTTTTCTCCTTTTATCCCGGCCCCTCTTACTCCCTCCTGTCTTCCTTTCAGTTTAGATTTCTCCATTCCTTTCCCTTTGTTCTCTGCTTTCTCCCTCCAACCCTCACTAATCTTCCCCGTTTCTTTCATTCCTCCTCCCCCTCTTGTTCTCTTCCAAGCCCTTCTCTCACCCTCACTCCCCTGCTGCTCATGCATCCACACTCATTGTCTTTCGCGCGCGCTTGGTAACGAGCACGTCACCTCCGAGCACCTCGTTTTCGCCGATGTTGCTCCCATTTTCCGCGTGGGTTTGAATAAGCAGCCGATGATATCTACATATTGTAATGTGAGATAGATAGTGTGTTACTTAAACGGCGTCTGCCCCTTAGATCCCAAGAGATCTTCTTCTGTCAGCACCGTCTATCCTTCCATTGCAGCACTGAGCTCTAGGTCATGGTGACAGCGGAGCAGGGACTGTAACTATCTGGCTCATTGGTAGGCTCTGTGCTAGGCTGATTAATTCCAAGCTGCATGGCCATATATAAATAGAAAGGGGCCCAAATGCCTCTGGGTCTTGAGATGACTGGCATTAGTGTCCTGAGGTCTCCAACTGTACCTGGCAGTAGGCTGCGTCTTTTAGCCAAGTCTGTACCTACGGAGGTGCCCTCCGAACCGGTATCCTTTCCAAACACCAAAAGGGCTGTCATTGATGTTTTGGGGACAGTTACTTGACACTTTCCCTCATTACATTTGTAAATCTCTGACCAGAACTCAGCCACCTCTGGACACAGTCACACAAGGAGCAAAAGCCTAGCCCTGCTGTGACACATCTGGAGCAAGAGGGGCTCTCCAGCAGGCCCATCCTATGTAGCTGAATCGAAGCGAGGTAGACCTGATGTTTATATTTGACATGTATTAACCATAGCCTGTAGTTGGTGGACAAGGTGCTTGTTTGGTCATAGCAGAACTTCTGTTGTTCATCAAATATAGCACAAGCTAGGAAATGTCATCAGAGTGAGTGAGAATTAGGAGTAGTAATAGGTGCCCTGTCCTGCATCACAGAATATAGCAGAGTATTCAGCCGCCTAGGCGAGGGTGAAGTGAGCAAGCTGTTGAGCGCTGCAAGACAAGGAGGCTCACACGGGTAGTCACTATACAGTACAATTCTCTGCATGTGCTCCTTAGCTGGTAATAAAGCAATGTGATCCGAAGACCCCAAAGCCTGTAGCATGACAAAAGTCCAATTGGGGAATAGATTTTTCAGCATGGTCCAGCCAAAACTTCAGAGATGCTCACACAAGCGGCAGTCCAGCAAAAGAGGCAAGGATGGGCTACTGGTTAGTCACAGGCTTCTAGAGTACAGTTAACAGCCTGGCCCTTCTCCACAGTCAGTCAAAGGCCCATAACGTGCAGTTGACATATCTACTTCGCCCTGAGTGTGCTTTGGGGACAAGCAGAGCACTGTTTCCAACATGAAGGGCTCAGCGGTGTCCGCTTCAATGGCAGCAATAGGTTGAAACACCTTGGGGAAGATCCAACAGTGGGCAATAGTAGTAGAGCTCAAGACCAGGTGCAGACAGTCCTCCCTGTTTGAACTGTAGTGTCAACACCTCCCACGCCAGTCTGGGCTGTCTCCCGCTCTTACCAGGCTGACCAGCAGTGAGTGAAGCCAGAGAAAAAAAGGCCTGCATCAGTGGAATTGGGACATTGAAAAAACAATAAAGAAATTAGGAAAGGATTACCATTTTGGTATGGGCAATCCTACCAGCTAGTGATAGGGGTAATTTAGTCCATAGGGGAGCACGGTCCTCCAGCCAGGCCATTGCTTTCACATAATTTTTCAACCAAATCTCACTGAGGTCTTTAGTTATTCCTAGCTATTAAATCGTGGAGACAGCCCAGTGCAGCAGAAACTCAACCTCAACTATATGCATGACTGAGGTCAGCAGGAAGATGACAGTTTTAGCCCAATTGATATGGATCCCAGTAATTGCACAAAATCTGAGGAACTCCCATAGCACATGAACAAAGTTTCAGGCAGGATCTCAGATGAAAACAGTCACATTGTCAGCGTACATGGAGACGATAAGCCGCAGGGCTAAATAATGAAGTCCCTGTTGGGCGTGAAGTTTGTAGAGGCAGGCTGCGAGCGGTTCCATAGTGATTGTATATAAAATGAGAGACAAGGTGCATCTCTGACGGGTGACTATACTGACAGAGAATGGAGATGAGATGACTCTGTTAGTGCACAGCCAAGCAGTTGGTTGTTCACATAGCAGCCAAATCCCCTGAAGAAAAGAGGGGCTAATCCTGAGCTTGCTAAGGAGGAAAAACATGTATGGGCATTCTAGGGAATCAAAGAGCTTCATGCCACTTAGGAGCACCACTGCCACTTTGAGGTGAGGGTCCAATGTGTGGAACAGTACAAAGAGGATGCATAGATTGTTGGCTGTCGAGCGTCCTGGAATTAACCCAGATTGGGATGGGAAGACCAGCCAAGGAAGCAAGGTGAGAAGGTGGTCCCCAATTAACAAGGCAAGAATCTTATTGCCACACCACAAAATAAAATGATAGATGGAGTGTTGAACCTTTTCAAACATTCACCCAATGTCGCGGATCTGGGTTTAATCCATCATTATTTTGCTTGCTATATCACCCAAATTCGGACCTATCCATATCCAAATCAGTATTGACCCTGCTTCCCATGGCAACAGTCCAGCCCAAACTACTGGTCCTCCCTGGACCAGAAACAAGCATATTGGGACCAGTTTGGGGGTATCACCCCTCATCAGCCAGGCTCACATGAATCTAGTGGTGCAGCAAGGAAGGAAACCATGTCTGGGCATACCCTAGCCACTTAGGGGACGCATAGCAACACCACAAAATAAAATGACGGACTGAGTGTTGAAACATTTCAAACACTCACCCCCAGTCACAGATATGGGTTTAAGTCATCATTATTTTGCTTACCACATCGACCCATTTTGGACCTGGTCCCGTGCTCACTATTCCACTGGATTCAAGCTAGCCTGGCTAAAGAGGGGTGATAAACCAAAGCCGGTCCATGCTTGCTTCCAGTCCAGGAGGACCTGGCCTGGTGGTTTGGGCTGGACTGTTCCCATAGGGAGCAGGGTCAAGACTGATTGGCATATGGCTGGTTCCTAACTGGGGTGGAGAGGGGAGCAAAAAAAGATTAAACCCAGATCTGTGACCTGGGGTGAATGTTTGACAATGTTCAGCATTCCGTCCATCAACATTTTGTGTTGCTAAAAATCTTATTGCCCTCATTTGTCATGGAGGGGGGGTGAAAGGAATTCTATTTAGTGGGTGGCTTGTCTGGCTCAAAGAGGGTAACAATAAGGGCCTCCCTGTGGCACTAGGGTAGGCATCTCGTGGTCTTGTCCTCTTCATACATTGCCTGTGACCGCAAAGTCAGTAATTGCACATTTTCCTTGTAGAATTGGGCTGTGAGCCCATCGAGGCCAGATGCTTTGTCGGCAGGCAGGCCACGGATTGCATGGACGATAAAGGGGGTGTCTAAATATTGCCTGTGTGCCAAGTCTAACCATAATTATTGAATAGATGCAAAATAGGTGGTGAGTCGTAAGGAGCTGCCGCTGTGGTGGAGTGATCAAGTCTTGAATATTATTTGACCATTATCTATGAGATTGAAGCTGTGGTGTGGCAAGTGGTTCCATTGTTTATCTCTAATTTGGCAACATACGTGCCACCCCTGTTGTTTCTGATCAAGGAGGTCAGAGTCTTGCATGCCCTATCCCCTCTCCGTGTCACCTGGCTTGGGTTTCCTTGTTCAAGGAACAGGTCTTACAGTCAGCTGTCTCACAGCATTTAGAGATAGTCTCCTTGATCTCGGCTAGTACCCAGTTCTCCCCTGTGGCTGTATGCTGGAGCTCCATTCCCCACAGGACTGGTTCCAGATGAGCCAAACATGCCCATAGAGCCCGCGGGACTCCAAATTGCTCAAAGATGCACTCACCTCAAATGTAAGCTTTAAAGTCTTCCCAGAGCACACCTGGTAAAGAAACCATGTGCTTGTTCAGGGCAAAGATCGCTACAATTGGGACATATATATCAGACTGAAAAACAATGTCCTTAAGAGTATTGGGCAGTAGTGCCAGGAAAGTGCACAGTCCCCAGCATCAGCAACTGTCAGGGTAAGACACACCAGAGCATGGTTGGAGAATGTTCGGGCCAAATAGTCTATTCTCTTTGTCTGTGTGGCAGCGTCTCTGGTGAGCAGCCAATAATTCATGCCTGACGAGACGTTGTGGAAGGTGGAGACACAAGTGCGTTCTCTATCTCCAGGATGCCTGTTGCAACACAAGTCCAACAGGTCATTGTCTTTCATTGTCTTTCATATTACTCTGGAGCTGTAGTGCTGCTTGCGAGTGAGGTCTCCTAGCTAAGTGGGACAAGTCTGCATCCAGGTTAATCACTGTGTTGAAGTCGCTCCGCCTATATGACTGTTGAAGGGCCAAACTCCATAATTCCATGCCAGATTAAAAAAAATAGTACTGGGCAGTCCAGCGTTAGGCCATATGTGAAGGTGTTTCAGGCTCACTCATCACCCATGATCCTGTGAAGGATAATAAACCTGCTCTACTCATTGCAGATAGAGTTGAGCATGTGCCAGTGTACTTCCTTCTGAAATAGTACCACCACCCCTCAAGCATAAGCCCGAATATGTATCGACATGCATCTCCACAATCCAGCTTAAGGTCAATTTCTGTTTTGAATGTTTAGTTAAATGCAACTCTGGATGTGGAGCCACCCAGCCCTCCTTCATCAGACTGCCCTTCCCCTGGGGTGCAGCCAACCGACCCTACCCTGGGGGATCAGCAGCAGAGTGGGGCCTAGGTTTCCACCAATACCCTGAATAGTGAAATCTACTGCAGATACCCGGTCGACAGCTGTACAGCAGCCCTGAATGGCAGATTCTATTGAGGATACCCGATCAACAGCTGCACAGGACCCTGAGTTTTCCAAATGCAAGTAAAGGTTTAAATCTCTAATGTTGTCTTGTTTGCCTTTCCCTTGAGTTTTACTGCAATTAATTTTAAGGTGTGTGCGAAATGGATGCTTTGCTTTGGGGATTTACTGCGCATTTGGGTTCGATGTCTGCCCAAAGGCATTGCTTCCCCAAACAATTACCCCTCCCTGCTGCGCTTGTGCCCTGTTTCTTGTTGGGCTGGGTTCCCTATCTGTGGTTGCTGATGCCATATTAACATATTAACTAACGTCCAGCTACCTGACCCCCGTTGGGGTGGTGCCGCAGTGGACTGACTTCCCTGCAGCTGAATATAAGTTGCACTCAGGTTTCCCTGGGCTTGGTTTTGCGGATGGAAATTTTGAGGGGCCCGGCACAGCTCATCGCCTTCCGCTGGTGGTGTGCCTTTAGTTAGCGTCTGTCAGCCATGTGGCCTTTTCTGTGACAAGAGCAGCAATTTATGGGGTTTGGCTGCTGCCAACCTCCCTGGTTTCTATCGTTGTAGCTATATTGGAACCTTCTGGGGTCTTGCGGTGGAGCTCCCGTCAGAACTGATGCCATTTGTATGCTTGCAGCTAATGTGGCCACCTTGAGGGCAGTCTTCCTCAGTTTATGTTGGACCAACTTAACAGTGTCCCTCTGGGCCTGCTCCTGTTTTTCCTTATCCTTGTCCTGTTTCTCCCACCAGGGATTGGTGTCTATCCCTATTACGCTGTCCAGACCACTTTGTATTTCAGTGGGCAGTCCCTTCTTGAGGATATTGTGAAAGAAGATAACCTGAGGGCCCATATCTGTCCATGGCTGTCCTGTTTCCTGTCACCACTGTTCTCTTGTCATGTCTGAGAAATCTGTTATGGTCTCCCCAGGTTTCATGGTTTCTGCCATCAAACCTCCTACATCTGGGCAGTCAGGGAACATTTCCTTCAGGACCCTCCATATCTGGTGCCTGTATGAATTGAATGCGGCCCGTCATGCAGCTGCCTCCTGAGGTGCCCTGTATATGGGTAGGCAGCTGCCCCCTAGGGTGCCTTGCATATGGGTGGGCATCTGCCTCCTGGGGAGCTTTATATATGGGTAGGCAGCTGCCTCCTGGGGTGCCCTGTAGATGAGTAGGCACCTGCCTCCTTGGGTGCCATGTACATGGGTAGGCAGCTGCCTCCTGGGG
Source organism: Pleurodeles waltl (assembly GCF_031143425.1). Taxonomy (NCBI): domain Eukaryota; kingdom Metazoa; phylum Chordata; class Amphibia; order Caudata; family Salamandridae; genus Pleurodeles; species Pleurodeles waltl. The sequence continues at coordinate 1,940,319,238 of NC_090440.1, read as the reverse complement.
TGCTCTATATGTGAGTAGGCAGCTGCCTCCTGGTGGTGCCCTGTATATGGGTAAGCAGCTGTCGCTTGGCAGTACTTTGTATATGAGTGAGTAGGAATCTGCCTCCTGGTGTGCCCTGTATATGACTGGGTAAGCAGCTGCCTCCTGGGGTGCTCTGTATATGGGTAAGCAGCTGCTTCTGGGGGGGGGGGGGGGGTGTCTTGTATATGGGTAAGTAGCTGCCTCCTATGATGCCTTCTATATGATTGGGTAGGCAGCTACCTCCTGGGTGTGTCCTGTATGTGGGTAGGCAGCTGTCTCCTGGGAGTGCCCTGTATATGGGTAGGCAGCTGCCTCCTATGGTGCCCTTTGAATGAGTGAGTAGGCAGCTGCCTCCTGCGTGTGTCATGTATATGGGTATGCAGCTGCCTCATAGGGTGCCCTATATATGGGTAGACAGCTCCCGTCTGGGGGTTCCCTGTATATGGGTAGACAGCTGCCACCTGGGGTGTCATATATGGGTAAGCAGCTACCTCCTTGGGTGCACTGTATATGTGTATATTTTCAAAGTTTATCCCATTGTCTCCTCATTAATCAACCATCAGTTGCTTCGCTTTGCAAATCTTCTTCTGCTATGTCGCCCTCATATTCTGCTATGTCCCCCTGGTATTCCTAAATCCACGATGTGAGGGCACTCTTGTTCATACTATGCTCCTAAAGTCTGGAACACTCGCCAACTTTCTCTAAGATCTATTGCCTTTCACTTCGAGTTTAGAAGAAAGTAGAAAACCTTTTAATCTTGATTATGATTATCACTTGTGCTTCATTTCACGGTGACAAGAGGCCTAACAGTGATTGATTACTCCATAAAACACATATAATCTAACATATCATAATGTATGTGGTGAAGAACTAATGGACCACCAAGTCCCTCCCTTTGCAAATCCCACAGACATGCAGTGCTCACATTTCCTTTCCCCGCTCTGATACAGAACTCATGAATCCTGATGTCTATCCCCTTGCTGTAGAACAGGTCCATGGACTGCCATGTCAATTTCCCTGCTGCAGCACAGACCCACATGCTCATCCCTTTACAATGGTGCAGGCCCTATGGACTGATTATGTGATGCCAACGTCATGAGCCCTCAAGCCCACCCCCTTGCAGTGGTGAAGACCCATGCATCCCTAAGACCAGCCCCTGAAATGCTGCATATGTCAACCTCCAGTTCTATCTCCCTGGTGTGGTGTAGACCTTGTGGCCTCTTGGATTCATTGCCCTGCTGTAGCCCAGACATCATGGATCCTCATGTAAACCTCCCAGCTGTAGGGCAGACCTCCTAAATGCAAGTGTCCACCAGTGTCCTGTGATGTACATACTGTCCCATAAATCTATCCTAGAGGTGTGGACTGGTACCCATGGACTCTGGTGTTCACCTCCCTGCTCTGGTACAGACATCATGCCCTCCAGCTGTGCTGCAGACCTCATGTGCAGACCCCGCTGTGGTGCATGCTTCATGGCCTCTCAGGTCCACCACGTACTGTGGAGAAGACCTGGTTGAGCCTCAATACCCACTCGCCTGCAGGACTCTTGCTCATCCTGTGAAACCCCACCCTGTAGCGCAGTTGCATTCACTGTAATAAGGCACTGATTCCTCTTTGAAGGCTATCTTGAATTCTTGAAGCTTTGAGGTTGCAAACACTGCACATAGGCAGCAGTCACACCAGAGCTGACCCGCTCTCTCGCTCTGAACATCTTATAATGCTGTTTTCAAACTGCTCTCTCTTGAATTAATATTGTCACCTTAAATGGATACAGCCTGTCTTGTTGTTTAAATCATCCTTTAATATTTGTAAAGAACCGTAAAACCCCAGTTTTACCTCCTTTTTGAAACCTCAATGTGTTAAGCACTTAACTGCGTTGCCGGCTTCTGATTTATTTTGTCTCGTCGCATCTTTTTATATTATGGAGAGTAAAACCGAAGGCAGTGTTCTAAGAGTGATCTTATCAATTCATAAAAGGAGCAATTACTGCTCTGCAACTCTCTCTGCGAAACCAATTTCAATACAAAACAGTGGTGCACCATGTGCTGCTGCCCAGCGCTGATATTTCATATCCTATTTTTTTCCACCATCGTATGGAGGAGAATAACTGCATTACAGCACAATCCGAGGTGATTCTAGTGTAACTGGAAACAGGGTGTGTGTGTGGGGGGGAGGTAGGGCATCCGAGTGAACAGCTGTGTGATCCAGAAGATTCCATCCCTGAGCTTAAAGATCTCTCCAGGTCAACTTCTATGGGTTTTCAGAGCCAGTGGCAAGAGGTAGAAATAACTGTACTCTCAAGACCTATTTCTGTGACCTGCAAAATGCAACACAGAGCAAAAGAGATATTTGCTGAAGAGAAATGCTGACCTGCAGCTTAGGTCAGCAGGGTTGGTACAGCGTGTCTCTGCTTCAAATGTGGTCTCTCGACAAGACAAACAAGCATTTGCAATGCAATGGTTCGCGCATATTTCGAATGAGTTAATTGTCATCTTTTGACAACAGTGCCCACAAGAAAAGAAAAAAAATGAGTGGAAACTAAGAAAAGATGACTTAACAAAATAAAATAAAGTTAGCATTAAAAAAATAAAACTTTGTAATTTTATTTGCCCAGCAGGGCACGTTTTTGCCAGTCACAGGCCTTCTATTCATAGGGCACTGGAAGTTAGAGCAAAATAGTACCTCAATCACGTCGGGAACAGTGGACGGGCACAAATTAAGTTGAAATCAAATGGTGCTTGGTCCCTGCTCCACACAGAAGAACAGAAATGATGTCAAACATGCCTTTACGAATTACGGGGCTGTAAAGAAGAGTGCCATGCAAACCAACAAATGATGAGCAACAGGCGGCTCCAAGCCCTTTACTGAACACAGCAGAGTCTCGGAAGTGAGAGGCATGCGCTAACACATGCACTCGCAGGCTCGACCCTGAAAATGATGGGTCCAGTGTTTGAAACAATCTCAGTCACTGGCAATGACTGTGAGCCTCAGCCCAGTCAAAACTAATTTTTTGCCCACTAAGTTACTGAAGGCAGAAACCAGACATATCGAAATCCATTGTAAGGAAATGCCTCCTTGGCATAGTTACCCCCTGACTTTTTGCCTTTGCTGATGCTATGTTTTGAATTGAAAGTGTGCTGAGGCCTGCTAACCAGGCCCCAGCACCAGTGTTCTTTCCCTAACCTGTACTTTTGATTCCACAATTGGCACACCCTGGCATCCAGATAAGTCCCTTGTAAGTGGTACCCCTGGTACCAAGGGCCCTGATGCCAAGGAAGGTCTCTAAGGGCTGCAGCATGTCTTATGCCACCCTGGAGACCCCTCACTCAGCACAGACACACTGCTTGCCAGCTTGTGTGTGCTGGTGAGAACAAAACGAGTAAGTCGACATGGCACTCCCCTCAGGGTGCCATGCCAGCCTCTCACTGCCTATGCAGGTATAGATAAGTCACCCCTCTAGTAGGCCTTACAGCCCTAAGGCAGGGTGCACTATACCATAGGTGAGGGCACCAGTGCATGAGCACTGTGCCCCTACAGTGTCTAAGCAATACCTTAGACATTGTAAGTGCAGGGTAGCCATAAGAGTATATGGTCTGGGAGTCTGTTTTACACGAACTCCACAGCACCATAATGGCTACACTGAAAACTGGGAAGTTTGGTATCAAACTTCTCAGCACAATAAATGCACACTGATGCCAGTGTACATTTTATTGTAAAATACACCACAGAGGGCACCTTAGAGGTGCCCCCTGAAAACTTAACCGACTATCTGTGTAGGCTGACTGGTTCCAGCAGCCTGCCACATCCGAGACATGTTGCTGGCCCCATGGGGAGAGTGCCTTTGTCACTCTGAGGCCAGTAACAAAGCCTGCACTGGGTGGAGATGCTAACACCTCCCCCAGGCAGGAGCTGTCACACCTGGCGGTTAGCCTCAAAGGCTCACCCCTTTGTGCCAGCACAGCAGGACACTCCAGCTAGTGGAGTTGCCCGCCCCCTCCGGCCACGGCCCCCACTTTTGGCGGCAAGGCCAGAGAAAATAATGAGAATAACAAGGAGGAGTCATTGGCCAGTCAGGACAGCCCCTAAGGTGTCCTGAGCTGAAGTGACTAACTTTTAGAAATCCTCCATCTTGCAGATGGAGGATTCCCCCAATAGGATTAGGGATGTGACCCCCTCCCCTTGGGAGGAGGCACAAATAGGGTGTACTCACCCTCAGGGCTAGTAGCCATTGGCTACTAACCCCCCAGACCTAAACATGCCCTTAAATTTAGTATTTAAGGGCTTCCCTGAACCTAAAACTTTAGATTCCTGAAACTACAAGAAGAAGAGGACTGCTGAGCTGAAAAACCCCTGCAGAGGAAGAACGGAAGACACCAACTGCTTTGGCCCCAGACTTACCGGCCTGTCTCCTGCCTTCCAAAGAAACCTGCTCCAGGGACGCTTTCCAAGGGACCAGCGACCTCTGAATCCTCTGAGGACTGCCCTGCTTCAAGAAAGACAAGAAACTCCCGAGGACAGCGGCACTGCTCCACAAGAACTGCAACTTTGTTTCACGGAGCAGATTTAAAGACCCCTGCAACTCCCCGCAAGAAGCGTGAGACTTGCAACACTGCACCCGGCGACCCCGACTCGACTGGTGGAGAACCAACACCTCAGGGAGGACCCTCCGGCGACTCCAAGACTGTGAGTAACCAAAGTTGTCCCCCCTGAGCCCCCACAGCGACGCCTGCAGAGGGAATCCCGAGGCTCCCCCTGACCGCGACTGCCTGAACTCCATTTGCCGAAGGCTGGAAAAGACCCTGCACCCGCAGCCCCCAGCACCTAAAGGAAAGGAACTCCTGCGCAGGAGTGACCCCCAGGAGGCCCTCTCCCTTGCCCAGGTGGTGGCTACCCCGAGGAGCCCCCCCCTTGCCTGCCTGCAACGCTGAAGAGATCCCTTGATCTCTCATAAGAAACCATTGAAAACCCGACGCATGTTTGCACACTGCACCCGGCCGCCCCCGCGCTGCTGAGGGTGTACTTTTTGTGCTGACTTGTGTCCCCCCCAGTGCCCTACAAAACCCCCCTGGTCTGCCCTCCGAAGACGCGGGTACTTACCTGCTGGCAGACTGGAACCGGGGCACCCCCTTCTCTCCATTGAAGCCTATGTGTTTTGGGCACCTCTTTGACCTCTGCACCTGACCGGCCCTGAGCTGCTGGTGTGGTGACTTTGTGGTTGCTCTGAACCCCCAACGGTGGGCTACCGTGGACCAAGAACTGAAACCTGTAAGTGACTTACTTACCTGTGAAACCTAACAATACTTTACCTCCCCCAGGAACTGTGAAAATTGCACTGTGTCCACTTTTAAAACAGCTTATTGTGTTTTATGTAAAAAGTATACATGCTAATGTAATGATTCAAAGTTCCTAAAGTACTTAACTGCAATACCTTTCAAATGAGATATTACATGTAGAATTTGAACCTGTGGTTCTTAAAATAAACTAAGAAAATATATTTTTCTATAACAAAACCTATTGGCTGGATTTGTCTCTGAGTGTGTGTTCCTCATTTATTGCCTGTGTGTATGTACAACAAATGCTTAACACTACTCCTTTGATAAGCCTACTGCTCGACCACACTACCACAAAATAGAGCATTAGTATTATCTCTTTTTGCCACTATCTTACCTCTAAGGGGAACCCTTGGACTCTGTGCATGCTATTCCTTACTTTGAAATAGCACATACAGAGCCAACTTCCTACATTGGTGGATCAGCGGTGGGGTACAAGACTTTGCATTTGCTGGACTACTCAGCCAATACCTGATCACACGACAAATTCCAAAAATTGTCATTAGAAATTGATTTTTGCAATTTGAAATTTTTCTAAATTCTTTAAAGTCCTGCTAGGGCCTTGTGTTAGTCCCTGTTAGCATTTCATTTAGAGTTTAAAAGTTTGAATTAGATTCTAGAACTAGTTTTAGTTTCTTAAAAAGTATTCCAACTTTTAGAAGCATAGGGGGTCATTCTGATTTCCGGGTTCCGGGTCTCCCGCCAGGAACAGGATGCCGGTAGGGGGTGCCGCGGGGGCCAATGGCATGGGCACTGCAGGGGTCCCCGTAAGAGGGCCCCACTTTGTATTTCAGTGTCTGCTATGCAGACACTGAAATACACGACGGGTGCCACTGCACCCGTCGCACCTTCCCACTCCGCCGGCTCAATTCTGAGCCGGCGTCCTCGTGGGAAGGATGATTTGCCCTGGGTTGGCGGGCGGCCTTTTGGCGGTCGCCCGCCAGCCCAGGGCAAATCCCAAAATACCCTCAGCGGTCTTTCGACCGCGGAGTGGTATTTTGGTGGGGGAAGTCTGGCGGGCGGCCTCCGCCGCCCGCCAGACTCAGAATCACCCCCATAATGTCTAATACAGATGTGAATGTGGTGGAACTCGACACCACACCTTACCTCCATCTACAGATGAGAGGGCTAAGGTCACTCTGTAAGCTAAAGAAAATAGCAATGGGCTCCAGACCTTCCAAACTACAGCTCCAGGAGCTGTTGGCAGAGTTTGAAAGAGCCAACCCCTCTGAGGATGGCAACACAGAGGATGAGTATAGTGACTTGGAGGGTGATTCCCCCCCCACCAGTCCTATCTAGGGAGAACAGGGCCTCTCAAGCCCTGACTCCACAAATCATAGTCAGAGATGCTGGTTCCCTCACAGGAGGGAACAACCTCTCTGAAATCACTGAGGATAACTCCAGTGAAGAGGACATCCAGTTAGCCAGGATGGCCAAAAGATTGGCTTTGGAAAGACAGATCCTAGCCATAGAAAGGGAAAGACAAGAGATGGGCCTAGGACCCATCAATGGTGGCAGCAACATAAATAGGGTCAGAGATTCTCCTGACATGTTGAAAATCCCTAAAGGGATTGTAACTAAATATGAAGATGGTGATGACATCACCAAATGGTTCACAGCTTTTGAGAGGGCTTGTGTAACCAGAAAAGTGAACAAATCTCACTGGGGTGCTCTCCTTTGGGAAATGTTCACAGGAAAGTGTAGGGATAGACTCCTCACACTCTCTGGAAAAGATGCAGAATCTTATGACCTCATGAAGGGTACCCTGATTGAGGGCTTTGGATTCTCCACTGAGGAGTATAGGATTAGATTCAGGGGGGCTCAAAAATCCTCGAGCCAGACCTGGGTTGACTTTGTAGACTACTCAGTAAAAACACTAGATGGTTGGATTCAAGGCAGTGGTGTAAGTAATTATGATGGGCTGTACAATTTATTTGTGAAAGAACACCTATTAAGTAATTGTTTCAATGATAAACTGCATCAGCATCTGGTAGACCTAGGACCAATTTCTCCCCAAGAATTGGGAAAGAAGGCGGACCATTGGGTCAAGACTAGGGTGTCCAAAACTTCCACAGGGGGTGACCAAAAGAAAGGGGTCACAAAACCTCCCCAGGGGAAGGGTGGTGAGACAGCCAAAAACAAAAATAGTAAAGAGTCTTCTACAGGCCCCAAAAAACCTGCACAGGAGGGTGGGCCCAGAGCCTCTTCACAAAACAATTCTGGGTACAAGGGTAAAAACTTTGATCCCAAAAGGGCCTGGTGTCGTAGCTGTAGTCAGTCTGGACACCAAACTGGAGACAAGGCCTGTCCCAAGAAAGATACCACTTCTAACTCCAATCCAGCTAAAACTGGAATGGCCAGTCTCCAAGTGGGATCAACAGTGTGCCCAGAGCAAATCAGGTGTCACACTGAAGCTACATTAGTCTCTGAGGGTGGGGTGGATTTAGCCACACTGGCTGCCTGGCCCCCTAACATGCAAAAATACAGGCAGCAGCTCTTAATTAATGGGACAAGTGTAGAGGGCCTGAGGGATACAGGTGCCAGTGTCACTATGGTGACAGAGAAACTGGTTTCCCCTGGCCAATACCTGGCTGGACAAACTTATCCAGTCACCAACGCTGACAATCAGACTAAAGTACATCCCATGGCTATGGTAACTTTAGAGTGGGGAGGGGTCAATGTCCTGAAACAGGTGGTGGTCTCCTCAAATATCCCAGTAGACTGTTTGCTTGGAAATGACCTGGAGTCCTCAGCATGGGCTGAGGTAGAACTGAAAACCCATGCAGCCATGCTGGGTATCCCTGAACTGGTGTGTGTCAAGACAAGGGCACAGTGCAAGGCCCAGGGTGAAAAAGTAGAGCTGGAGTCTGGAAGAAAGGCCCAGCCTACCAAGAGAAAAGGAAAGTCGGCTGGGAAACCAGCTGCAACACAACAAGAAAAAGAGAACCTCTCTTCTCAGGAAGAAGTTCTGCCCTCTGAGGGAACTGAGCCTATGGAGCTGGAACCTTATCAGGTTGAGCTCTTAGGCCCAGGGGGACCCTCAAGGGAAGAGTTGTGTAAGGGACAAGAAACCTGTCCCTCTCTTGAAGGCCTTAGGCAGCAAGCTGCTGAAGAGTCCAAAGGCAAGAAAAATGGAACACATAGGGTCTATTGGGAAGATGGACTCCTGTACACTGAGGCAAGAGATCCCAAACCTGGTGCCACTAGGAGAGTGGTAGTGCCTCAGGGTTTCAGAGAGTTTATTCTGACCTTAGCCCATGATATTCCCCTTGCTGGGCATTTGGGACAAACCAAGACGTGGGAGAGGTTAGTCAACCACTTCTACTGGCCCAATATGTCCCAGAAGGTTAAGGAGTTTTGCCTCTCCTGCCCCACCTGTCAAGCCAGTGGTAAGACAGGTGGGCATCCAAAGGCCCCCCTCATTCCACTTCCAGTGGTGGGGGTCCCCTTTGAAAGAGTGAGTGTGGACATAGTTGGTCCACTGGAACCTCCCACAGCTTCAGGAAATATGTACATCCTAGTAGTAGTGGATCATGCTACTAGGTATCCTGAAGCTATTCCCCTTAGGTCGACTACTGCCCCTGCAGTAGCCAAGGCCCTCATTGGTATCTTTACCAGAGTGGGCTTCCCTAAGGAGGTGGTGTCTGACAGAGGTACCAACTTCATGTCAGCATACCTAAAACACATGTGGAATGAGTGTGGAGTGACTTATAAGTTCACTACACCATATCATCCCCAAACTAATGGCCTTGTTGAGAGATTCAACAAGACATTAAAGGGCATGATCATGGGGCTCCCAGAAAAACTCAAAAGGAGATGGGATGTCCTCTTGCCATGTCTGCTTTTCGCTTACAGAGAGGTGCCTCAGAAGGGAGTAGGGTTCTCACCCTTTGAACTTCTGTTTGGCCACCCTGTAAGGGGACCACTTGCTCTTGTTAAAGAAGGCTGGGAGAGACCTCTTCATGAGCCTAAACAAGACATAGTGGACTATGTACTTGGCCTTCGCTCAAGGATGGCAGAGTACATGGAAAAGGCAAGTAAAAACCTTGAGGCCAGCCAACAACTCCAGAAGTTGTGGTGTGACCAAAAGGCTGCACTGGTTGAATTTCAACCAGGGCAGAAAGTCTGGGTTCTGGAGCCTGTGGCTCCCAGGGCACTTCAGGACAAATGGAGTGGCCCTTACCCAGTACTAGAGAGGAAGAGTCAGGTCACCTACCTGGTGGACCTGGGCACAAGCAGGAGCCCCAAGAGGGTGATCCATGTGAACCGCCTTAAGCTCTTCCATGACAGGGCTGATGTAAATCTGTTGATGGTAACAGATGAGGACCAGGAAGCTGAGAGTGAGCCTCTCCCTGACCTCCTCTCATCAGACCCTAAAGATGGCTCAGTGGATGGAGTGATCTATTCAGACACCCTCTCTAGCCAACAGCAGTCTGACTGTAGGAAGATCCTGCAGCAGTTTGCTGAACTCTTTTCCCTAACCCCTGGTCAGACACACCTGTGTACCCATGATGTGGACACAGGGGACAGCATGCCTGTCAAAAACAAAATATTCAGACAGTCTGACCAAGTTAAGGAAAGCATCAAGGTGGAAGTCCACAAGATGCTGGAATTGGGAGTAATTGAGTACTCTGACAGCCCCTGGGCTAGCCCAGTGGTCTTAGTCCCCAAAGCTCACACCAAAGAAGGAAAGAGAGAAATGAGGTTTTGTGTGGACTACAGAGGTCTTAATTCTGTCACCAAGACAGATGCCCATCCCATTCCTAGAGCTGATGAGCTGATAGACAAATTAGGGGCTGCCAAATTCTTAAGTACCTTTGACTTAACAGCAGGGTACTGGCAAATCAAAATGGCCCCTGGAGCAAAAGAAAAGACAGCATTCTCCACACCTGATGGGCATTATCAGTTCACTGTTATGCCCTTTGGTTTAAAGAATGCCCCTGCCACCTTCCAAAGGTTGGTGAATCAAGTCCTTGCTGGCTTGGAGTCCTTTAGTGCAGCGTATCTTGATGATATTGCTGTCTTTAGCTCCAACTGGCAGGATCACCTGGTCCACCTGAAGAAGGTTTTGAAGGCTCTGCAATCTGCAGGCCTCTCTATCAAGGCATCCAAATGCCAGATAGGGCAGGGAACTGTGGTTTACTTGGGACACCTTGTAGGTGGAGGCCAAGTTCAGCCACTCCAGCCTAAGATCCAGACTATTCTGGACTGGGCAGCTCCAAAAACCCAAACTCAAGTCAGGGCATTCCTTGGCTTGACTGGGTACTATAGGAGGTTTGTGAAGGGATATGGATCCATTGTGACAGCCCTCACAGAACTCACCTCCAAGAAAATGCCCAAGAAAGTAAACTGGACTGTAGAATGCCAACAGGCCTTTGACACCCTGAAGCAAGCTATGTGCACAGCACCAGTTCTAAAAGCTCCAGATTACTCCAAGCAATTCATTGTGCAAACAGATGCCTCTTAACATGGGATAGGGGCAGTTTTGTCCCAAACAAATGATGATGGCCTTGACCAGCCTGTTGCTTTCATTAGCAGGAAGTTACTCCCCAGGGAGCAGCGTTGGAGTGCCATTGAGAGGGAGGCCTTTGCTGTGGTTTGGTCCCTGAAGAAGTTGAGACCATACCTTTTTGGTACTCACTTCCTAGTTCAAACTGACCACAGACCTCTCAGATGGCTGATGCAAATGAAAGGTGAAAATCCAAAACTGTTGAGGTGGTCCATCTCCCTACAGGGAATGGACTTTATAGTGGAACACAGACCTGGGACTGCCCATGCCAATGCAGATGGCCTTTCCAGGTTCTTCCACTTAGAAAATGAAGACTCTCTTGGGAAAGGTTAGTCTCATCCTCTTTCGTTTGGGGGGGGGGTTGTGTAAGGAAATGCCTCCTTGGCATGGTTACCCCCTGACTTTTTGCCTTTGCTGATGCTATGTTTTGAATTGAAAGTGTGCTGAGGCCTGCTAACCAGGCCCCAGCACCAGTGTTCTTTCCCTAACCTGTACTTTTGATTCCACAATTGGCACACCCTGGCATCCAGATAAGTCCCTTGTAAGTGGTACCCCTGGTACCAAGGGCCCTGATGCCAAGGAAGGTCTCTAAGGGCTGCAGCATGTCTTATGCCACCCTGGAGACCCCTCACTCAGCACAGACACACTGCTTGCCAGCTTGTGTGTGCTGGTGAGAACAAAACGAGTAAGTCGACATGGCACTCCGTCAGGGTGCCATGCCAGCCTCTCACTGCCTATGCAGGTATAGATAAGTCACCCCTCTAGTAGGCCTTACAGCCCTAAGGCGGGGTGCACTATACCATAGGTGAGGGCACCAGTGCATGAGCACTGTGCCCCTACAGTGTCTAAGCAATACCTTAGACATTGTAAGTGCAGGGTAGCCATAAGAGTATATGGTCTGGGAGTCTGTTTTACACGAACTCCACAGCACCATAATGGCTACACTGAAAACTGGGAAGTTTGGTATCAAACTTCTCAGCACAATAAATGCACACTGATGCCAGTGTACATTTTATTGTAAAATACACCACAGAGGGCACCTTAGAGGTGCCCCCTGAAACCTTAACCGACTATCTGTGTAGGCTGACTGGTTCCAGCAGCCTGCCACATCCGAGACATGTTGCTGGCCCCATGGGGAGAGTGCCTTTGTCACTCTGAGGCCAGTAACAAAGCCTGCACTGGGTGGAGATGCTAACACCTCCCCCAGGCAGGAGCTGTCACACCTGGCGGTTAGCCTCAAAGGCTCACCCCTTTGTGCCAGCACAGCAGGAAACTCCAGCTAGTGGAGTTGCCCACCCCCTCCGGCCACGGCCCCCACTTTTGGCGGCAAAGCCAGAGAAAATAATGAGAATAACAAGGAGGAGTCACTGGCCAGTCAGGACAGCCCCTAAGGTGTCCTGAGCTGAAGTGACTCTAACTTTTAGAAATCCTCCATCTTGCAGATGGAGGATTCCCCCAATAGGATTAGGGATGTGACCCCCTCCCCTTGGGAGGAGGCACAAAGAGGGTGTACTCACCCTCAGGGCTAGTAGCCATTGGCTACTAACCCCCCAGACCTAAACACGCCCTTAAATTTAGTATTTAAGGGCTTCCCTGAACCTAAAACTTTAGATTCCTGAAACTACAAGAAGAGGACTGCTGAGCTGAAAAACCCCTGCAGAGGAAGAACGGAAGACACCAACTGCTTTGGCCCCAGACTTACCGGCCTGTCTCCTGCCTTCCAAAGAAACCTGCTCCAGCGACGCTTTCCAAGGGACCAGCGACCTCTGAATCCTCTGAGGACTGCCCTGCTTCAAGAAAGACAAGAAACTCCCGAGGACAGCGGCACTGCTCCACAAGAACTTCAACTTTGTTTCAAGGAGCAGATTTAAAGACCCCTGCAACTCCCCGCAAGAAGCATGAGACTTGCAACACTGCACCCGGCGACCCCGACTCGACTGGTGAAGAACCAACACCTCAGGGAGGACCCTTAGGCGACTCCAAGACTGTGAGTAACCAAAGTTGTCCCCCCTGAGCCCCCACAGCGACGCCTGCAGAGGGAATCCCGAGGCTCCCCCTGACCGCGACTGCCTGAACTCCATTTCCCGACGGCTGGAAAAGACCCTGCACCCGCAGCCCCCAGCACCTAAAGGAATGGAACTCCTGCGCAGGAGTGACCCCCAGGAGGCCCTCTCCCTTGCCCAGGTGGTGGCTACCCCGAGGAGCCCCCCCCTTGCCTGCCTGCAACGCTGAAGAGATCCCTTGATCTCTCATAAGAAACCATTGAAAACCCGACGCGTGTTTGCACACTGCACCCGGCCGCCCCCGCGCTGCTGAGGGTGTACTTTTTGTGCTGACTTGTGTCCCCCCCGGTGACCTACAAAACCCCCCTGGTCTGCCCTCCGAAGACGCGGGTACTTACCTGCTGGCAGACTGGAACCGAGGCACCCCCTTCTCTCCATTGAAGCCTATGTGTTTTGGGCACCTCTTTGACCTCTGCACCTGACCGGCCCTGAGCTGCTGGTGTGGTGACTTTGGGGTTGCTCTGAACCCCCAACGGTGGGCTACCTTGGACCAAGAACTGAAACCTGTAAGTGACTTTCTTACCTGTGAAACCTAACAATACTTTACCTCCCCCAGGAACTGTGAAAATTGCACTGTGTCCACTTTTAAAACAGCTTATTGTGTTTTATGTAAAAAGTATACATGCTAATGTAATGATTCAAAGTTCCTAAAGTACTTACCTGCAATACCTTTCAAATGAGATATTACATGTAGAATTTGAACCTGTGGTTCTTAAAATAAACTAAGAAAAGATATTTTTCTATAACAAAACCTATTGGCTGGATTTGTCTCTGAGTGTGTGTTCCTCATTTATTGCCTGTGTGTATGTACAACAAATGCTTAACACTACTCCTTTGATAAGCCTACTGCTCGACCACACTACCACAAAACAGAGCATTAGTATTATCTCTTTTTGCCACTATCTTACCTCTAAGGGGAACCCTTGGACTCTGTGCATGCTATTCCTTACTTTGAAATAGCACATACAGAGCCAACTTCCTACATCCATCTTTGTCCTGCTCCAATAGAAACCATCCAGCCTCAACTGTGAAGCCAGGTCACCTTCAAACAGGAGTACAGGCAACCCCATACCGGTTTTGATTATATCTAAAACATTAGGGTGTCTCACTTAGGAAATCATAAAAGTGATGAGTGGAATGCGTGAATCACTCTCACCCACCAGTAATTGTTCAGGCCACATTCCAGACAATATATTTTTTTGCCAGTGAAGGCACTATAGACAGAGACCAGTCATAGACAAATTAGTTTTGGACCTGCTCCTATAGCAACAGTCCAGACTGAAGGAAGTCAGATAGGAACACAAGCAACTGCAGACCAGATTTGCGCTTTTGGGCCTCATCACTGAGGTGCAACTTGTATCCATTGGCACAGCACGCCATTCCAGTCGGTTGTCTTGAATCCAGTATGAGGTGGCTTGTGTTCCCATTGGGAGCGGACTTGGGCGCACACTTCAAGCTAGTGTGTTCCTCTTGAAGCAATACCAAGTCTAATTTGCATATGGCTGGTCTCTGTCTAGAGTAGCATTCTGGGTAAAAAACACAGACTGGATTGCAATCTGGAGTAATTGGACTTTGGCAAAGTAGTGAATGCAAACTAGACGAGAAAGCATTTGGAGAGAAAGGTACAGGCATTTGCCGCAACTGCCTGGTTGATGCTTGAAGCATTCATATTCTTATAGCTTATTCAACCATCTGAAGTTGTGGAAGAAGGACAGCTGGCCATCATCTTCACTAGCTCGTGCCTCTGAGAGGACAAGAGCAGAGTCTGATGTCAGACAAAGGTCCAGCCCCTGTCCTATTGGCCACTTAGGGGGTCATTCTGACCTCGGCGGTAAAAGGCCCTTATCGCCGGTCAGAACTCCGCCATACTACCGCTGCGGCCGCGGTAAACTGCCACGGTCATTCTGACCACCAACTGTGAATCTGCCAAAAACCCGACATCCAAGGAAGGCCGCCTCATCAGCGGGCCGCGGAAAACTGGAGATGACCAAACCTCCACCGCCACGCCAACACAAACACGCCCATGCCATTCTGACCCACGAATCCACGCGGCGGTCTTTCAACCGCGGTATTCCATTGGCGGTACACACCGCCGCGGTCAAAATACACACACAGCTCCAAAACACAGCCACATTGGACAATTTGAAATACACACACCTGACACACATACAAACAACACTCCCACACATCCAATCAACTATAAAACACACACCCACATCACCCACAAACCCCTACGACCGAAGATCAGAGACGAAGGAGAGAGAGACACATCACAGAATAGAGAGCTACATCACACAGAGGCACACTACACCATCACACACACCACATAGAAGCACAAAGCACCACACACCAACACACTCTTCACCATATACACCACCCCACACCTCATCCACACCACCCCATGGCACCCCAAAGGCACCCACGCTTTTCGGACCAAGAACTCCGGGTCATGGTGGAGGAAATCATAAGAGTTGAACCCCAGCTCTTCGGCTCACAGGTGCAGCACACCACTATAGCCAGGAAGGCGGAGCTATGGCAGCGGATCGTGGACAGGGTCAACGCGGTGGGACAGCATCCCAGAAATCGAGACGACATCCGCAAACGATGGAACGACTTACGGGGAAAGGTGCGCTCGATGGTCTCGCGACACAACATCGCAGTGCAGAAGACTGGCGGGGGACCCCCACCCACTCCACCCGAATTCACAGCATGGGAGCAAGAGGTACTAAACATCCTGCATCCTGATGGCCTCGCTTGAGTACACGGAGGAATGGACTCTGGTAAGTACAATCTCAACTACTTCACCCCCCCCAGCATGCTAACCCCCACCACCACCCTCACCCCCAACCCCCCATCACACATCCTCCCTGAGAATGTCTCTCCAGCACAACCCACCCAACACCAACCCCTGCATGCCACCACAAACTATGGACACCCATCACCTAAGCATGACCACTGCACATTCCCCCCCCCCCCAAACACCCCCACAACACCTCCCCCAAGGGAATGACAGCACTGGGGGACAAGGGCACCCATAATTCGCACACAATAGCACACACAGAAACAATAACCATACTCTCTTACCCCATGCAGGACCCGAACGCCAAAACACCGGCCAGGAGGGTCCAGAAATGTCCATCCCCCCCCCGGAAGAGGCCCCCAGTGATGACAGCAGCTCTGTCGACCTGGAACCTGATGACCAGCCCGGACCATCAGGGACCTCTGGACAGTCGGTTCCCCACACACAGGCCACAGCAGACCCAACCCCCTCTGGGAACAACAGCACAGCTCCCACCCAGCGGGCCCATGCCTCTGTCACTAGGACAGGTCAATCAGCGGTGTGTCTGCCACTACAGGGCACCCAGGCTAACCCACCACCCCAACAACAACAGGGACCTGGGGGCAGTGGTAGTGGGCACACCGTCCAGGGGACAGAGGCCGGGGGAAACAGGGCAACTCGGAGGGCTGCTGCGCGACAGGGGGGGGAGGAGAGGCCCAGGGAACCGACTCTCCAAGAGGCCCTCACCACCATCATGGCAGCCTACCACCACTCCCAAGAGACGATGGCGACGGTACTGGCCAGGTTCCAGGAGATCCAGGCACAGCAGGAGGAACGCTACATGGGGTTCACCAATCATCTCACCAACATCTCTACCGCTATGGGGAGCATAGTCCAGGCCCTCAACCGGATAGAAGACACGTTGCGGGACCATGTGGCACCACACAGGGCCCCTGTCACTAGCCCGGACCAGGAACAGCCTACCACCTCCGCCGGCGCTAGTGGACAGGAGGCCCCACCACAACGACAGGCCACCAGAACCCCACCTCCTGCTGAAGAACAACCACCCCGCAAGAGGAGCCTGAGATCCAAAAAAAAGACAGAGTAGGATGTCAAGACCCCCGCCAGCATGAGATACCCCCTGAAGTCATCCCACTGTCCCACATTGCCACCCTGTCCAACCTTGAACTGCCCCTGCTCCATCCTTCCACAGGCATATGGACAATGCACCTGTGAGACTGAGAACTGGACTCTGCCATGGACATTACTCCACCCCCACCCATCACCGTGTTAATATCATGTACCATTATCTAGCACCAAAAATAAATCACTCAATGCACTGAAATCATGCTGGAGTCAGGCTGTATTATTTACAAATGTATAACACATTACCGATCAATTATGTTCTGTTAACTTTGTGCTGAACACATACCGAGATCAATAAGCATTAGTCCATGGGCTAACCAAGCAGAAGTCACGCAGTGGGTCATACAGCACTGAAAAGGGAAGGGAAAATCAAACATCAGTTTTAAAGAACTGGGGGGTCATAGACAAAGTTGAGAAGCTGGAGGCTTTCAGGAAAATTAAAATGGCGTGTGTGATTCTTACCTGTGTGCTACTGAAAATACTGTTGGATAACTCTGTCCCTGTTGTCTGTGTCGTCCTCTGAGTCTTCCTCCTCTTCACTCTCCACAGGCTCCACAGCTGCTTCAACACCACCATCTGGACCATCCTCCTGCAGGAAAGGCACCTGACATCGCAATGCCAGATTTTGAAGCATACAGCAGGCCACGATGATCTGGCACACCTTCTTTGGTGAGTACATCAGGGATCCCCCTGTCATATGCAGGCACCTAAACCTGGCCTTCAGGAGGCCAAAGGTCCTTTCTATGATCCTCCTAGTTCGCCCATGGGCCTCATTGTACCGTTCCTCAGCCCTGGTCCGGGGATTCCTCACTGGGGTCAATAGCCAAGGCAGGTTGGGGTAACCAGAGTCACCTATTAGCCACACACGTTGTCTCTGTAGCTGTTCCATCACATAAGGGATGCTGCTATTAATCATCACATACGCGTCATGCACTGAACCAGGGAACATCGCATTCACATGGGAGATGTACTGGTCAGCCAAACAGACCACCTGGACGTTCATAGAATGGTAACTTTTCCTGTTTCTGTACACCTGCTCATCGTCTTTTGGGGGGACTAAGGCTACATGGGTCCCATCAATGGCACCAATTATGTTGGGAATATGTCCAAGGGCATAAAAATCACCCTTCACAGTGGGCAAATCAACCTCCTCAGGGAATACAGTATAATGTAACTCCGCATGTGTTTCGTCAGGGCAGACAACACTCTAGACAAAACTTTTGAAAACATTGGCTGAGACATTCCAGATGACATGGCCACTGTTGTCTGGAATGAGCCACTTGCAAGAAAATGGAGGACTGACAGCACCTGCACCAGAGGGGGAATTCCTGTGGGTTGGCGGATGGGGGACATCAGGGCTGGCTCCAGCTGGGCACACAGTTCATGGATAGTGGCACGGTCAAGTCGGTATCGTAGTATGATGTGGCGTTCTTCCATTGTCGACAGGTCCACCAGCGGTCGGTACACGCGAGGATTCATCCTTCTCCTCGCAAGTCCCAGCGGACGGTGCCTAGGAATGACAACATGGAGCACAGAGTCAAGCTAATCACTGGTACGTTCACCACAGCTTGCATAGCACACGGTTATCTATGTATTGAAAGGCGTGTATGTGTGGCAATGCAAGGCCTAGGCCTGTGTGTCGCAGTAGAAATTATGCCATGTGGGCCCTTGAAATGGCGGCTGCCTGACCTGTGAAGTGGGACAATGGGATGTGAGGTCACTGCGCTGGCGGAGCACACCGTGGCGGTAGGCGGTCGAAGACCGCTATACGGAGCCGCATTGGATAACATTGAAGCCTATGGGTTTCAGGAGCCAATGACGATGTGCGCCGGCAGTCGCGGTACGCACCGCCGCGGGCGTGACCGCCATTTTATATCTGCTTAATCACTCGAGACCTGATCATCCACAGGAGAGGACCTATACTGCAAGTGCTGCTGTGAACTCGGTCTGGAAGAGACAATGGCTGCTGCGACTGGGGAAAGGGCCCCTGCCTTCACATCTGAAGAGTTGGAGAAGCTCGTGGATGGGGTCCTCCCCCAGTATGCGTTACTCTACGGTCCTCCAGACCAACAGGTGAGTACACCGGGTGCACATGGAATGGGCGATGCCTGTGTGGAGTGGGGTGGATGTAAGTTGGTGGGGTGGGGGGCGAATGAGGAGTGCAACGCACGACAGATGAGAGCATGTGCTATATTGCAAGGTTGGGGAGGGGGGGCCAATCACATCTAACATGCAGTAAGTTGATTAATGTTTCCTTCCCACCCTGTACATGTCACATAGGTCAGCGCCCATCAGAAAGTCGAGATTTGGCGTGCCATCGCCAAGGAAGTCCGGGCCCTGGGGGTCCACGTCAGACGGGGCACCCACTGCCGCAAGAGGTGGGAGGACATCCACCGCGGAACCAGGAAGACCGCCGAGTCACTGCTGGGGATGGCCTCCCAACCTAGGAGGGGTGCCAGTCGTACCCTGACCCCCCTGATGTCCCGGATCCTGGCGGTGGCCTACCCTGATTTGGATGGGCTTTTGAGAGCATCACAGCAGACACAAGGGGGTGAGTATCAGCACATTCTGCTATCTTTCTGCGCAGTGGAGGCGTCTGGGTGGGGGAGGAGGGTTGTGGGTGACATTAGGCCAGGGCGCTTTCTGTAGTGTAGTCCTCTCCCTTAGGCATGGCCCTGTGCTCCCGGCCCCCACCTCTGAAGGGTGACAAGTACAGCTATTGATGGTCCAGCCTCACACATGTGCGCGTTTGTCGTCTCTTGACCTGTTGTCCTAGTCAGAAGTACTGAGTAGTGTACCCCGAATGCGCGGCTTAGTGCATGCGGCTCCTGTGTCTGTCCTCTCCGCCAACGGTGTTGACATTGCATGCACTCAACCAGGTCTTCTTTTTCTCCCCCCACCCTTCTTCTTCATCTTCTTGTGCATGTGTGCATTAGCATCATCAGGCGGAGGAGATTTGGCATCGGAGCACGAGGGAGCTGCAAGCCACAAGGCCCCGGTGGGCCCAGGAACAGACACCGAGGGCACCAGTGAGCCGGAGGGCGAGGCACGTCCTCGGATTGGTGCTCCCTAGCGGTGGCGGCAACATCCGTGCCCCCCGCCTCTACAGGTACAGCCGCCGCCCAGCGCACCAGCCCCCCCCTCCCTGCAGCCCCTCAGCCTACGCTCCGTGCCCGCTCGCCCAGGAAGGCGGGCGTCTCCTTCGCCCCAGGCACCTCAGCCCCTGCCCCTGTCACCCCTGCTGCCCCCAGTGCGGAGCTCATTGACCTTGTGAGGACGCTCATTGTTGGGCAGACTACCCTTTTGAATGCCATCCAGGGGGTAGAAAGGGAGGTGCATCGGAGCAATGCCTACCTGGAGGGCATTCATTCGGGTCAGGCTGCCCATCAACGATCGTTCACTGCTCTGGCCTCAGCACTGACGGCAGCCATTGTCCCTGTTTCCAGCCTCCCTCTTCTGACTGCCTCCACCCTGTCTCTGTCTCCTGTTCCTCAGCCTATCCCATCCACACCATCTGACCAGCCTGCACACACCTCAACACCCAAGGGCAGCTCATCCAGACACAAGCACCACAGATCCCACAAACACTCACCCAAGCAACACACAGATGCAGACATTCCAACAGTCACTACCACCCCTGTGTCCCCCTCCTCCTCGTCTCCCTCCTCCCTCCCTGTGACGTCTACACTCACACCTGCATGCACACCAACATCAGCCAGTGCTTCCATCACCACCACACCCTCCTGTACAGTCTGCACGCGTGCAGTCACCACCCCCACTGCCATTTACACGTCCCCTGTGTCCTCTCCCACTGTGTCTGTCACCACCTCTTCCAAGACACACAAACGCAGGCAGCCACCCACCCAACAGACATCCACCTCACGACAGCCTACAGCACCAGCACCTTCCCCCTATGACAGCACACCTGACTCTCCTACAACCACATCCTCTTCCTCCACTCCCATCACCACTTCTCCTACCCTTTACCTTGGCCCTAAAAAACTTTTCCTGGCTAATCTTGACCTCTTTCCCTCCGATGACCTACCCCCTCCATCTGCAAAGAGTCCCAAGAACACCACAGCCACCACCAGCCCAGCTTCGGGTGTCACTGTTGTGCATGGGTTCTGGAGTCCACCCTTTGCCAGCAGTGACACCTCCATCAGCAGCAAGGACACATCCAGCCACCCCCCCCCCCCCCGGCAAGAGGACCAGGAAACACAAGGGCCGCCGTGCGAGGACTGACACGGCTGCCCCCAAGGAGCAGAGTTCGCCCACTTCACCAGCCACAACATCTAGGGGAGGCAAGGGCCCGAGAGCCCCATCTAAGGAGCGTAAGGGCAGCAGGGCGGAGAAGTCAGCCAGCAGGAGCGCGGAGCAGGTGGGCCCCACATGCCACATCCCAGCTGTAAAGGAGGACACCAAAGGGCCCAGGACTCCGTCACCGAAGGGTCCAGAAACATCACGGTCGGAGGGCGACTGAGCAGGGAGTCCAGCCCAGGTCTGGCTCCCTTGAACCTACTGGATGTGCACCGCTGAACAGGGCCCCGCCGTGAAGATAGGCACCGCTGAACAGGGCCCGCCGTGAAGATAGGCACCGCTGAACAGGGCCCCGCCGTGAAGATAGGCACCGCTGAACAGGGCCCCGCCGTGCAGAAGAGCACCGCTGAACAGGGCCCGACGTGAAGATAGGCACCGCTGAACAGGGCCCCGCCGTGAAGATAGGCACCGCTGAACAGGGCCCCGCCGTGAAGATAGGCACCGCTGAACAGGGCCCCGCCGTGCAGAAGAGCACCGCTGAACAGGGCCCGACGTGAAGATAGGCACCGCTGAACAGGGCCCCGCCGTGAAGATAGGCACCGCTGAACAGGGCCCCGCCGTGAAGATAGGCACCGCTGAACAGGGCCCCGCCGTGCAGAAGAGCACCGCTGAACAGGGCCCGCCGTGAAGATAGGCACCACTGAACAGGGCCCGCCGTGAAGATAGGCACCACTGAACAGGGCCCCGCCGTGAAGATAGGCACCGCTGAACAGGGCCCCGCCGTGCAGAAGAGCACCGCTGAACAGGGCCCGCCGTGAAGATAGGCACCACTGAACAGGGCCCCGCCGTGAAGATAGGCACCGCTGAACAGGGCCTGCCGTGCAGAAGAGCACCGCTGAACAGGGCCCCGCCGTGCAGAAGAGCACCGCTGAACAGGGCCCGCCGTGCAGAAGAGCACCGCTGAACAGGGCCCGCCGTGTAGAAGAGCACCGCTCCGCTGGGCCCCGCCGTCTCAAGCACCGCTCCGCTGGGCCCTTCCTGTCAAGCACCGCTCCGCTGGGCCCCGCCATCTCAAGCACTGCTCCGCTGGGCCCCGCCTTCTCAAGCACCGCTCCGCTGGGCCCTTCCTGTCAAGCACTGCTCCGCTGGGCCCCGCCGTCTCAAGCACTGCTCCGCTGGGCCCTTCCTGTCAAGCACCGCTCCGCTGGGCCCCGCCGTCTCAAGCACCGCTCCGCTGGGCCCTTCCTGTCAAGCACCACTCCGCTGGGCCCTTCCTGTCAAGCACCGCTCCGCTGGGCCCCGCCGTCTCAAGCACCGCTCCGCTGGGCCCCGCCGTCTCAAGCACCGCTCCGCTGGGCCCTTCCTGTCAAGCACCGCTCCGCTGGGCCCTTCCTGTCAAGCACCGCTCCGCTGGGCCCCGCCGTCTCAAGCACCGCTCCGCTGGGCCCTTCCTGTCAAGCACCGCACCGCTGGGCCCCGCCGTCTCAAGCACCGCTCCGCTGGGCCCTTCCTGTCAAGTACTGCTCCGCTGGGCCCCGCCGTCTCACGCACCGCTCCGCTGGGCCCTTCCTGTCAAGCACCGCTCCGCTGGGCCCCGCCATCTCAAGCACCGCTCCGCTGGGCCCTTCCTGTCAAGCACCGCTCCGCTGGGCCCCGCCGTCTCAAGCACCGCTCCGCTGGGCCCCGCCGTCTCAAGCACCGCTCCGCTGGGCCCCGCCGTCTCAAGCACCGCTCCGCTGGGCCCTTCCTGTCAAGCACTGCTCCGCTGGGCCCCGCCGTCTCAAGCACCGCTCCGCTGGGCCCTTCCTGTCAAGCACCGCTCCGCTGGGCCCTTCCTCTCAAGCAGTTTATGGTTTACTGTGCCCACCATGCCTCCTCCTTGACCAGTGGAGACTGTCATCCACCTGATGGACTGTGGCTTTGCACTCCCCAGGATGGCAGAGTGGGCAACCCACCCACTGTAGAGACTTGAGAGACTGTGGCTTTGCACTCCCCAGGATGGCAGAGTGGGCAACCCACCCACTGTAGAGACTTGAGAGACTGTGGCTTTGCACTCCCCAGGATGGCACAGTGGGCAACCCACCCACTGTAGAGACTTGAGAGACTGTGGCTTTGCACTCCCCAGGATGGCACAGTGGGCATGGTGGCCTCTTCGTGGATCTGGCGTCGTGGACTCATGTGGCTGTGGTGCCCCCCCCTTCCCTTCCCCCTGAGGTGCCTGTAGTGTTTTCATCAGATGCCCCTGCAGTGTTCTCTCCAAAGGACTCAGGTCTCCTGTGTGGGCTTTGCCCTTGTGTCGCTACACTGTAGCCCACGGACTGTTCTATTTAACTTTGATGTAGAGGACTAATTGCCTCGGTTCTCCATGGCAGTGTGTATAGTATTATTTTGTTATGGATATTTTGCATAGTTGACCGATACATATCAGAGTCTATTTTTTATATAAATTTTTCTTCACAATTTAATTATGTCTTTGCATTTTTCAGGGGGGTTTGGGTGGTGTCACTGTGCATTGTTGCTCTGCATTGGTGTGTACATAGTTTGGGGGGGTGGGGGTCGCATATGTGTGTGCCCGTAACCTTTCCTCCTCCCCCCTCCCGTGTGTCGTAGGTGCAGTACTCACCGTTGTCGTCTGCGCCGGCGTTCGTACTCGTGGTATATGAGAAGGTAGACGAGAGCAGGTAGGATGTTTAATTCGGGTTCCATGCTGTCCTCCGTACTCGTGGAGTGTGTTTTGGTGAGCGTTTTCCCGTCCGTAGTCTGTTTCCGCCGTGTTTTTATCGGCGGGGCTCCCGCCCCGGAAAAGGTGGTGGATTGGTGAGTTGTAATACTGTGGGCGGTACATTGTCTGCCGCCTGCCTGTTGGCGGTGACCGCTGCGCTGTTTGTCTGTACCGCCGTGGCGGTCGGAGTGTTAATGTGGCGGGCTGTGTTGGCGGTTGCCGCCAGGGTCAGAATTCCATTTTTTCGACCGCCGGCCTGTTGGCGGGTTGGCCGCCGCTTTATCACCGACCGCCAGGGTTAGAATCACCCCCTTAGACTCACTGTCAAGTCAAGATATAACCCATTTCTTCCATATCATCTATGAAGGCAAGCCTTGTGCATGGTGAGGGTTTCGAACCTCATGTTAGCAGTACTTGAGGGCAGGACCAGCTTTAGTGCTGGTGGTGCAAATTTGATTGGTACCTCCCCCCCCATGACCTCCTTCTCCGTGAATTCCTGCATTACCGCTCTCCAACAGTGCACCTTATCCCTCCATAGCCTCTCTGACATCCATTTCATTTTTATTGTAGTGCAACTCATAATTCACTTACACTCAGTTGCGTGATCTGCACAGTGCACGTTCTTTGCAGCATGCACATTAAACCTCTGCACTACTTTGTGATGAGACAACACTGCCAGTAGATGTCATTCTGATCTCTCACCAGTAGGAACATTAATCATCTTTGTTATCTTGACATTTTTCTTGTTGCCTGAAAACTGCTGGATGCACAAGGAAGTTCACTACTTTTAAACCAAAAGTTATTTTTAAATACAACATCCCCCATCAAATTTAGTGCCAGGTGTGGCTGCACCGGTCCACCACCCTAAAGCCCGCCTGACTTGATGGATATCCTTGCATTCTATGGGCCACCAGATAGTATTGACCTCAGCAGTTGCATGTATCTATCACCTGGAACCTTAAAGCATCTGACCTCTACTTCTTGCCCTCTGAGGAGCTCATCCTGACCTGTGGCCCCCATCGTGCATCATGGTGCATTGTAGGTATTTGGCAGAATAGCACTGTTCCGTTTGGGCGCAACCGGAAGTGCATCTTTTAAAAAATCCTCTTTCTGCAATATTTGACAAGAGAGGATTTTCGTGCAGAGTACGAGGCAGATTATCTGTTTAAATACCAGTGGCACCGGCGTTTAACTGTAATATACTGACAATTGTGGCCTTCTCTCAGCACAGTTTGGTGCTGATGCAACGGACTTTTTATTGAGTGCCAAGTAGTCATTTATTGTCCTTTGTGCGCTGAAAAGCTATCTTCATTATCCCATGAATCTGAAAGTAGCTGAACGTACGCACCAACCTCGTCAGCATCAGCATTTTATCATCACGTCGTCCACGGTGCTGGAACGAGCCCTTCACTGTGAGAGGTACGAGAAATGCCGCCGAACCCCTCTTGTTGACATCCTTCCTTTTGTGTCCTTCCTCGCTGGGATGCATTTCATTACATAAAAGCCAATTAAAACAAATTAAAGAAATGAAATACCTCTACTTGGCCGTGGGTGGGCCTTGAGTGCTTGGCGTCGCCTCGCCTCCCTGTAATCCCGCCTATTCCGCTCCCCGCCCCTTAAACAGCGCCTGTCGAGCTGAGTGCAGTTATTCTAATACCGGCTAATGGACTGCGGATGCAAAAACAAAACACGAAAGTCCTCCCCCACCAGTCGAGGAGGGCATTCAGCAGCACGAAGGCTTGTAACGGTGTGGGAGGAGCTTGATCAGTAAAGATAATAACCCATCACGTGACCTAGGAGGGAAAAAACACTCAGTTTTCGCCATGCAGGCGCTAGCGTTGGGAAAGCCGCACGCCGCCGAAGACCTTTACGCACGACATGACAAGAAGTTTGCCGTTTCTTTTCTCAGTATTTATACATTTAACGGGGGTGTTAGTCCGGACCACTCTTTTGTCCTTTACTATTTTTTTCTACTCCAAAAGCCCTCATACCTGTCTGGCGCTGGTCCACAGCTTCCTTTGGTGCAGCAAGTGCAATGGCACCGGGGCTCAGAGACCAGTAAAAGCGACTGGAATATCACAAGGAACGGTGTCTGAAGCTGCCCAGTCTCATTTCCGTTTTTTTTACATACAGTATTTCTCCCTGCTAGAAAATGTGCCCCCACCCCCAACTGCTCTGACCTTTCTCCCTCATGCCCCACCCTACACCCAGCATACATCTACCACTGTCTCGTGGCAGGCAGTAAATGGCTGTGTTAAACACACTGGAATCTGTACTTCCGTTTGGTTTTACAGTCCCACAAGGTAATTGCCCCATGTTACAGGGTTTGATTTATAATTGCATATTTGTAACTTGGTATGCAGATTTACCATGTAGTAAATCCACCCCGGTACTGTGCCACTCGTTATTGGGGTCTAGGTCATTTTTTCCAGAGCATAACAGTGCAAGCATTGGCAATTATTTTGGGGAGTGGCGTAACGAAACTTGAGGGGGTGGGAGGGGAGGCAGGACTGCATAATACCTGGAAGAGCCCCCCTTACCAGTGCTTAATTTGTGCTTGTTGTATCCGGTGCTGAGCACCGGCACTTATTTTTGAGGGCCGGGGCTTATTCTTCTGCCTCAAGCATTTGCTGCAAGCAAAAGACGCATATGGGAAAGAGGAAGAGAAAAATGAAAACACGTCTCAGAGGGAGAAAACAGAAAGCTGCAAGAGTGAGCTGAAGGGGCAGGAAGTGGCTTTAAATGGATTGAAGAGGCCCGAGATGGCTTCAGGATTACGCCGCCTCAGTATTCCGTGTTCACACATTTAATTGCAGCAGCCGCGTGTTTAAAAGGAAGGCTTTGAGCACTGGCACCTTTTTATTTAAAAATTAAGCACTGCCCCTTACCGTTGGACTTAGCCAGGGGCCTGCCGCCCGTGCACAGTGTTTCGTGCTGAGGAGGTCCCCGGACCGCATGGGCTGCGGGGCTCTTTGTTACGCCACTGTATTTTGGCTTTAGTATATATCGTATGTTGTAAAGCCATTCATAAACCTGAGTAACAGACGACGAAGTAGTTCATGTGGAGCAGGAGCTGATACTTAGGGCCAGATGTAGCAAACCATTTGCGACTCGCAAACGGCGAAAATCGCCGTTTGCGAGTCGCAAACGTGGGTTTGCCATGCAGAAATGCATATTGCGAGTCGTTACCGACTCGCAATATGCATTTCCGACTCGCAAATAGGAAGGGGTGTTCCGCGGTCGCAAATGGCATCGCAGTTACCATCCACTTCAAGTGGATGGTAACCCACTCGCAAATTGGAAGGGGTCCCCATGCGACCCCTTCCAGTTTGTGACTGGACCCAAAAATATTTTTTCAGGGCAGGGAGTGGTCCAAGGGACCTCTCCCTGCCCTGAAAAAATACCGAAACAAAAGGTTTCGGGTTTTTTTTAAGTGCAGCTCGTTTTCCTGTAAGGAAAACGGGCTACACTTAAAAAAAAAAAACTGCTTTATTTAAAAGCAGGTCACGAACATGGAGGTCTGCTGACGTCAGCAGGCCTCCATGTTAGCGAGTGCCTATACTCGCTATGGGCCCGCAATTTGCGACCCACCTCATGAATATTCATGAGGTGGGTTATTGCGACCCCATAGCGAGTCGCAGTCGGTGTCTGAGACACCGTACTGCATAGCAATTTGCGACTTGCAAATTGCGAGTCGCAGGGACTCGCAATTTGCAAGTCGCAAATTGCCAATTTGCTACATCTGGCCCTTACTTCTTACATATTGTGAGTACAATTCATAAAACTGAGATGACACATTTGCAAGTGCCAAAATGCCATTTGCAAATGTATGAGCACAGTTTAAGAGACCACTTGCCTGGTTTGACAAATGGGCCCTGAAGATAGAAAGAGGAGTCACAGTTTCAGCCTTACATGGATAACAAAGCCACAGGTGTGCGTTGATGCTCATGGGTCAGGTGGGGATAGGCAGTGCCTAAATGGGCAGGCACTGTCAGGTACCTGCACTTCTTTAATTTGAAAGGAAGAGTAACAGCACTTCTTGGCACGTCTGCATTGAGGCATGCATTGCCCGTAGGGCACAAAGGGGTTCAGCCCCCTCCCCAGAACCCAACAGTGTCTTCTTAAGAAACTTTAGTGCATCACCGGACATGGACTCTGACATCCGACACTACACCTTATCAAGGGGGTACCTACTCGCGGATACAACTTGTTCTGCATGTTTTGGATGATCATGACCAGGCTACTCTTTGACGCAGTTGTTGTCTACGACTTTAGAGAAACAACCTGCTACCATGTATTATAGCCACAGAGATCATTATGTGAACAATGATATGGCTACATGGCTGAAGTCTTTTGAACCAGACGTCAGTAGCCCTGAGGAAGTCTTGGATAAAGGCGAAACACGCGTTGGCTAACTTGAATCTGACTGCATATTATCAAGGTTGTGTTTGGATTGAACAATTATTGCTGAATACTTCCATACTTTTTATGTAAAGCGCATTGGATACTGTCAAGACTGTACTTGTATTGCCATTTTTTATTATATCTTAACTACAGAAAGTTATGAATTTGTAAGTTTAAATTGTAATGCGCTCCAGACTTATGTCGGACACTTCTGCATCGAGACATGCATTGCCCATAGGGCACAAAGGGCTTCAGCCCCTCACCCCAGAACCCAATGCCACCCCCCTTAATCCTACAAAGTATTTTGCAATTAGTGCATCTACAGGTCGAAGTACATAAAAAAAAAAGTGTTGGCACTGTGTTAAAGTAATGATGGGAAATGCATTATTTTATGTTATGAAAGCTCAGTTACTTAATAAGGTCACTACAAGTGTGTGTGTATTTAACTGGTCACAGAGCTGTGTTGGGTTGGTACACTGGGGAACAGTGACATATACTTATAGTGCTACGAGGTCCCATCCTGCGGACTTATGTCCAGATTTACTAAAACTTCACACTGATTTTAATTTCAGTGCTGTGGTGAGATTTACTTCATGATCATGAATTAGGATGGAAAGATGCCTTAAGTGATGCAAAGCATCGCTATGAACTACTGCGTACTATGGGTGGTACATGGGCATACCCAGGCAACAATCCATGGGTTTTGTTGCAAATCTCTACTATCATTGATAGACACAGATTTGCGCCAAAAAGTTATGTCTCCTTGAGGCAGGCATAACAGTGGAGCAACTTTAAAAAGTAACAAAAGTCACATATGCTGCACTGTACAGCATAGAGAGGAAAATTATCAAAGCATAGTTTTGTACTGGAAGGGTCAACTTCTAGTATAAACCCTATGCTTCACATCACACATCACTACCGTGCAAAGGTGGGACTGCAGAGACTGGGAAACAGCGCTATATCATAGCACATACAGTGCTGTTCTGCTCTGTTTCAGGTAACATGACTCAGCAACTTTGTTTGCCCGAACCTCAGCAAGGCACAGGAGAGCATTACATACTCTCCCTGCCAGCCAACATTTTCCCCTCCTTCCTTAATTTTCTACTCCCACTCGTCAACCTTACTACAGCCCCCTGCACACTTTCACCACCCACTCACAGTACGTAAAGGGGAATTTCATGCAGAATACCACCTGATAAATCAGTTTCCTAGGAGTAATCCCAATTTCCATGAGTTTAACTCGTAATTGCATGGCACTGGTGTGTTGTTTCCACACAATACTCTTAATTACTGGTGCAGAATTTGCAACCCACCAGTACTGTGTGACTTTCAATCAGGACAGTGGTGGAATGTTTAAGGTGCTTTGGGATAAATCAACAGGGATGAAAGGCCCAATAATCACTTCCCACCACATCTACAAATATGCAGCAGGAGTACTTCACCACACTATAACTTCAACAAAAGACAGAGAATCCAAGATGTCATCAGAATGTAATAGAGAGTTAGTGATATTGTACTTTATTTTCATTTAGCGTAGCTCTTTTCTAATCCTTAAGCGGCCCAAAGTGCAGATACGGGAGAAACCTTGGTGTGTTTTTGAACCAGAACATAGAAATTATATATCCACCATGAGTTTTTAGCAATGATTCTTGTTAATGCCTCAGCCCTCCAAAGACTGTCTGCTTTCCAGAACCCAAATAAATCTTGCCTTACGGGAAGTGAATTGTGGCTGGTGTAGGACCTGTGGTACAGTGAAGCTGATATTGATTTTTCCTTCCACGGAGGCTGTTTTAGGTTTGATTGAATGCACTCTCTAGCCTTGTAGCTGCCATAATTCCTGCGTTTGCACCTACCAAGGGTAGCTCTCTTCATCTCTCTTCAATATCTTAGCTCCAACATTATTTAGTGTGAACTGTGTATTCATTGACAACTCCATAGATGGCAGGTTTTGGCTTGTCTATCTCACATCTCTCTAACACCCATGGGTAAGTTCAGCTGTTAGAAATGGGGTCTCTAGTTGGCAGTCAGTTTGCACCCTGTCCAAGCAGAGACCCATACTCTAGTCAGGATAAGGGAGATACCCGCTCAGATAACCCCTGCTCACTCCCTTGGTAGCTTGGCACGAGCAGTCAGGCTTATCTCAGAAGCAATGTGTAAAGCATTTGCACATAACACACAGTAATAAGTGAAAACACTATAAAAGGACACCGCACCAGTTTTAGAAAAATAGCCAATATTTATCTATTTAAAACAAGACCAAATATGATAAAAATCCAACATACAGTAATAAAAATATGAATTCTGCGAGATTTACTCAAAACTACAGTTTCTTGAATCGATATCTCCACCTGGGGCTATCACAGCGTCGTCATCAACAAAACCAACAGTTTAGGCCGGCCGCAGCATTGCGGGCCAGCTACGGTGTCGGGAAGACCTGCAAACAGTACCTTGGATTTGCAGGGCGTCATGATCTTCGTGGTAAGTTCCAGAGAGTGGCATCACTGACATCGTGGTGTCGGTTCCGGAGTCAATGCAGAAGTCGTCGGGCCCTTGAGGTCACACGCGTTGCAGATCGAACTCCAGGCTGATGAAGTCAGGTGCGCCGGCGTGGATGGCGTCGGGGCTGCGGTGCGAAGCGGGACGATGTGACGTGCGGTGCCCACAGGTCTGGGTGCAGGCAGCGGCTCGGTGACGGCATCCAGCGGCGGCGGTGAGGCCAGGGCTGCGGTGTGAAGCAGGGCGGTGCGACATGCAGTGTCCACAGGTCACGGTGCAGGCAGAGTCGTCGTCATTGCTAAAGCACTGTCGTCGGTAGACCCAAGCCAGCGGTGCAGGACGGGATGGTGCTTCGTCCCCCTCACGAGCGGTGTCCACAGGCCACGTTGCAGGCAGGATGCCTGGTGACGACACAGGAGTCGATGGTGCTGGCGTCGGTGGACCAGGGCTGTGGTGTGGGATGGGATGGTGCTTCGTGTACCTCACGAACGGTGTCCACAGGGCACGGTGCAGGCAGCGGCACCGGTGTTAGCAGGAGCGTCGTCGTCGGGGATGCCCCAGCTGCGGTGTGAGGAGGCAATGCCGGAGTGTGGGGCCCACAGGTCGCGGTGCGAGCAGCGGCTCGGTGAAATTGTCCGATGATGGCGTCGGAGAGACCAGGGTCACGGTGCGAAGTGGAGTAATGCGACTCCGTGTGGCATCGGCAGGTCACGGTGCAGGCCAGTGGCATCGTTGGCAGCGTCACAGTGGTTTCTTCTCTTGAACAGCACAAAACATACAGTTCCCAGTGCTGCAGGTCGAGGAAACTGAAGTCTTTGGTGCCCCTGAGACTTCCAATAGGAGGCAAGCTCTACTCCAAGCCCTTGGAGAATTTTCTCAAGCAGGACACACAACAAAGTTCACCCTTTGCACTCTTTTCAGGCAGAAGCAGCAACTGCAGGGCAGTCCAGCAAAGCAACACAGCAAAGGGACAGTACTCCTCCTTCAGTTCGTCAGCTCTTCTCCTGAGCAAAGGTTCCTCTTGATTCCAGAAAGATTCTAAAAGTCTGGGGTTTTGGGTCTTCTTCTTATACCCAGTCTGCCTTTGAAGTTGGCAAACTTCAAAGCAAAGTCTCAAGTGTTTGCAAGATCCTTCCTTGTCCAGGCCAGGCCCCAGACACTCACCAGGGGGTCAGAGATGGCATTGTGTGAGGGCAGGCACAGTCCTTTCAGGTGTGAGTGACTACTCCCCCCCTCCCCTCCAGCACAGATGACTAATCAAGATATACAGGCTACACCCCACACCATTTGTGTCACTGTCTAGAGGAGAGGTGTGAACAGCCCAAGTGTCAAACTGACCCAGACAGACAATCCACAAACAGGCAGAATCACAGAATGGTATAAGCAAGAAAATGCCTACTTTCTAAAAGTGGCATTTTCAAACAGACAATTTAAAAAACAACTTCACTAAAAGATGTATTTTTAAATTGTGAGTTCAGAGACCCTAAACTCCACATTTGTATCTGCTCTCAAAGGTAATCTGAACTTTAAGGATATTTAAAGGCAGCCCCCATGTTAACCTATGAGAGAGATAGGCCTTGCACAGTGAAAACTGAATTTGGCAGTATTTCACTGTTAGGACATATAAAACACACTAGTATATGTCCTACCTTAAACATACACTGCACCCTGCCCATGGGGCTACCTAGGGCCTAACTTAGGGGTGCCTTACATGTAGTAAAATGGAAGGTTGAGGCCTGGCAAGTGGGTACACTTGCCAAGTCGAATTGGCAGTTTAAAACTGCACACACAGGAGGGGCGTGGCTTCGGGCGTCAAGATGGCGGTCGCACTCTGAGAGTGCTCTGGACCCCTCCGTCATCCCCCCAAAACAATCACCATTCCGAGCATTGTCCTGCACCACCGATCGTTCCCGTGGGCGCCTCGACAGGTGCGAACGAAGAAACTGCGAACCTCGGAGCCCTGTACCCTCGCAGAGACTAAAACTGGACCTGTGCCGGCCGTGGTGGCGCCAGCTCCCATGTGAGGTGCGCCTGAGGCGAAGGAACCAGGAGGGCCGTGCGGGTTCGGCTCGGACTGCCACTGCAGCCAAGCGAAGATCCTTGTGGAGATCCGGAGGAAAGAGGCAGCAGTCGGCTGCCCCCGGAGACTGCGGAGAGGCACCCTCCCTCCGTGGGGCGGCCCCAGCCATGGATGGTTCTGTGCGGAGAGAATCGACGTCCCCCTATACGGGAAGTTCCTTCTGGGTGCCAACTAGAGAGCGAGACGCCCAGGCTCCATCGGGACAGTGGAGGGAGGCCGTTCCTCGCTCGAGCTGGCCGGAGGAGCGGGCACGCACTCCTGTGTGGACTGCGCCTGCAGTGAAGGTGCCGGGCAGGCCGCGTGGGCTCCACTCGGTCCGCTGCAGCAACCGAACGAAGAACTCAGTGGAACTCCGGAGGGAAGAGGCGGCAATCGGCTGCCCCCGAAGACTGTAGTGAGGCGCAATCCCCCCGCGGGGCGGCCCCGGCTGGGTCTGCCCCTGTGCAAATGCAATCGACATCCACTGAGGCGGGAACTTGCCCCCTGGGCACTTATTTGAGAGCAGGCGCCCAGGCCTCATTGGAGCAGTGGAAGGAAACTGCGCCCCGCCTGGACTGTCTCGTGTGAGGGGGCCCCATCCTGGTGAGTGGCCGGGCGGAGGCTGAGTGTCGACCCGGGGGCGCCGCGAAAAGCATCCGGCCTGCATGGACCTGTCGCACCCCCTCCCCCGTGGCTGGATGGCGTAAAGGGGTAGAGGCGGGTGCAAGAAGATTCGGGCCTGCTCCGGTGCCGAGAGGTGCGTCGAGGCCGCGTCCTAGGAGTGGGAGAGTGGCTGTCTTTTGAGTGGGGCCCCGGGCCCTGAGTGGAATTGAGGAGAGAAAGACTGGTTTGCCCACTTCAATGTCGAGCAACAAATGGTCAGCTTGAAACACCTGGATTCGCCTCCCGAGGCCTGACTCGGTGCCCCACGCACACCCCGGGCTTCAACTCGGGATTGCGAGGGACCATGAGGCCCTCCGGTGCCCCTGGGCCGTGGCGGATCCCATCGCCTCCTCAGCGGGAAGAAGAGGCACCCTCTTGATACCTCCCCATCTTGGCTGCGTGAGCAACCGCTCTCCCCGGGCTGGCAAAGCCTCCAATAGCCCGAAGTGATAGAAGTCAAGGTCACCTAATCCTGTCGCATATTTCACACAGCACTGAGGGGTCATGGGGAAGGATAGAACAACAAAACACCCGCCAGCATCCCAACAAAAGATTGACCAGTTCACTACGCCGGCGCCCTCCCGGAACAATGGAGATGTCCCCATCGGAGGCCCCTCCCCTGACGGAGTAAATGCTATTCTACAAGCAATCCAAACCTCGCAACTTGCTGTAGAGACTAAAATTGGGGAAGTGATAGAGGATGTGGGCCTCATAAGACAAGATCTCAGAAACGCTGGAGGTCGCATCACCACCGTTGAGGCCCGTGTCTCACAAACTGAAGACGACCTGGCTGACCTCGGGGCTAAGGTAGCCCAATTACAAACTCGTACCGGAGAACTGCACCGACTCGCCGAGGACGCAGAAAACCGCTCCAGACGCAACAACCTTCACTTTGTTGGTTTTCCGGAGGGAGCGGAAGACAGCAAAGCCCTCGATTTTTTGGAACACTGGATCAAGACCTGGATACCGGAACACTCTCTCTCACCCTGGCTCGCGGTCGAGCGATCGCACAGGGCCCTGGCCCCGCGGCCCCCTCCCGGCGGACCCAGAAGACCCATAATCGCATGCTTCTTTAAATTTAGGGACCGAGACAGCATCCTCAGGGAAGCCAGGCGATCCACCGACCTCCGCTGGGACAACAAGAAGATTTTAATATTCCCTGATTATACCCGGGAGGTCCAAGCGCAACGCTGGTCATATGAACAGGTCAAACAAAAGCTCCGGGTGATGCAGCTCTCATATATGCTCCTCTTCCCTGCACGCCTAAAAGTCACCATGGCTGGCAAAGCATACTTTTTCGAATCACTGGAGGAGGCTTGGGACTGGCTGACGGAGGAAGGCATCGGGAATCGGAAAGGCCCCCCGGGCCTAGTGAGTACCCCCTCTGACAGTGGCCCTGGGCCCCGACTAGTCCCACAAAGAGGCCGCAGGTGCACCAGGTCCCGGCGGGGAAAGAAAAGAGTTTCCAATGTCCCACCTGGATGCAACCCCGGCCCGGAAGCCGGTCCCCAGGCGGGCGTGGCCAGTACAGACACTCCGGGAGCACGTTCCCCGGTGTGGATGTCGGGTAGCGACAACTTGAGCCAGTCCCCGGTACTTGGATAACACCAAACGTATGGCCTTGAGTGACTCCACGGACAACGTCTGGCTCTGCAGGCTATCATCACGTATAAATCGAAACACATCTGCAGATGTCAATTGCTGTAGCGCTCGCCACATGGCTTGCTAATCTTGACTTATATTGTTTAATGGTTTAACAATCCGTCTGATTGGAGGGGTCCATCACTTCACCTTAGTGACAGCCCATCTGGCTTTGTTACCTCGTTTGGGTAGTTGGGCGACAGATGATTCCAGGGTAGAAGTATGGGGTGGGGGGAGTTGGGGGGCGTGAAGTTAACAATTGGCTTTAGTACTGTTATTTTAATAAGTTTCCTTTTCCTCGTTTATGTCTGCACCCCTTTTATTTGGTTGGGATGCCCACCCTTGAGCCTCTTGATGGGTTCCCAATGTCACACTACGCCGAC
Organism: Pleurodeles waltl; assembly: GCF_031143425.1. Taxonomy (NCBI): domain Eukaryota; kingdom Metazoa; phylum Chordata; class Amphibia; order Caudata; family Salamandridae; genus Pleurodeles; species Pleurodeles waltl. The sequence goes on along the minus strand of NC_090440.1, from coordinate 1,940,283,765 downwards.
ACAATGGACATGTGGCCCACACTGACACAAATTCTATTGTGGAACGTGAACGGCCTACTCGACAAAATTAAGAGGTCCGCAGTATTCAGTACTCTCCGTAGATATGCCCCATTAGTGGTCCTACTGCAGGAAACCCACCTGCTCAGCACCATTTGCCACATGCTGGCGCAAGGAGGGTACGATAAAGTCTACCACTCCGGCTTTACACGAGGGTCAAGGGGGGTGGCCATCCTTCTCCACCGTTCGCTACCAATGGTCATCACGTCTACGAGGTCGGATCCGTAGGAGAGGTTTGTGGTGGTGTCTGGGTCACTTCACGGATCGCCGTGTAAATTTGTGTGGTCCTATGCCCCCCCAGCTGGATTTGACAATTTTTTACTGGTGTTCCGCTGGGCTCTGGCGGACCTCCCCCAGGGTTCCACCCTACTGGGAGGAGACTTTAATTCAGTCCTGGACCCCACACTAGACGTCTCCGGGGCGGTATCTGCCTCTCGATCTGTGCGGGCGTTGAGTTTGCACGGATGGGCAGAGAGCCTCGGTCTGTGCGAGGTGTGGAGAACCTGGCACCTGAGAACGCGGCAATACACACACACTTCAGCAGCCCACCAGTCACATGCTAGAATTGACCTTGTGTTTATGCCTGCACAGGATTTCTCGAGGGTCACCGGAGCAGAGATATTACCACGCGGAGTCTCCGACCACTCACCAGTGCGGATCAGACTGGGTGGCTCGGACCCGACCCGACGTCCGCTATGGCGCCTAAATGCGTGGCATCTGCAGGAGGGCGAATACACCCTAGAAATCAGAGACCATCTCACTCAATATTTTGAACACAACCTGAGGTCGGTGAGGTCTCCGGGCACAGTCTGGGCAGCCTGTAAGGCTACCCTTCGGGAGTACGCCAAGCACCTTGTTTGCATCCAAGAACGTGCCCGCGACGAGCAGATGACAATTCTAGAGGCCAAGGCACTACGACTTGAGCATCAAAGCTCGAGAGATGCGTCAGCCTCTACACTAAGGCAAATTACCAATGTTAGAGAAGAAATCAAACACCTGGCCCTAGAGACCGCAAAGCACATTTGGAGAGCGAAGGCAGCCTGGATATACGGTTGGGGGACAGGAATGGAAAGCTCCTGCACTGGTTGGCCACACGACCACTAGCGGACAGGGTCATTTCAGAGGTCACAGACGAGTCTGGGGCGCTCGCTAGGTCCCCATATGATGTTGCCCAAAGCTTTGCCTCCTATTACACACGGTTATACGTGGAGCACCCCAGACCTCCTGCCGAAAGAGAATCCCCTCTTCTGGAAGACATTGTGCTTCATAGGATTTCGCATACAACCAAGGAGATCCTGGATGCAGAACTAACCCTGGCAGAGATCGCGGGGGCGATAAACAGCCTTTCATCGGGTAAAACCCCTGGCCCAGACGGTTTCCCGAAGGAACTATACCACTGATGCAATGATATCATGAGCCCCCACCTCCTTAAAATGTACGAAGAGGCTGAGGGGGAGGGCCACTTCCCTTCCGGGATCGACCAAGCCACCATTGTAGTAATCCTCAAGACCCAACCCCGTCGCGCCACTGCTCAGCATACCGACCCATTTACCTTTTAAACACCGAAATCAAGGTGCTGTCAACCGTACTAGCCACTAGGTTGAAGCCCGTGCTTCCCACACTGGTACACTCAGACCAATGCAGGCTTATGCCCTCACGCAGTACCAGACACTGCATTAGGCGGCTGAACGTTGCCTTGGCACACCGTGAGGTCTTGTCCCGGTCACCCCTAGCTCTTCTTCTCCTCGATTTCGAAAAAGCCTTTGACACCGTGGACTGGTCCTACTTGGATCAAGTCCTCCAGGGCAATGGGATTGGCCCGAAGTTCCGGGGCCTTGTAAAATTACTTTACTCCAACCCGACGGCACGTGTCCAAATAAACGGGGTGGTCTCAGATCCGTTCCCCATACGCTGTGGTACACGTCAAGTATGCCCTCTATCCCCGTTGCTGTTCGCACTTGCGATAGAACCCTTGGCAAAACTACTGAGAGAGGACCCCCTAATAGAAGGTTGGGCATGGCCAGAAGGTCCTGAGGATAGAGTGGCATTATACGCAGACAATGTCCTCGTTTATTTCTCCAATCCAGCCATAAGTGGCCCGCGGATCTTGCAGCTCCTTGATCTCTTCTCCCAGGCCTCAGGCCTAACCCTAAACCCTGGCAAATCCCCCCTTGTCCCCCTGCACTCTTCCAGATATTGCATTGACTGGCAGTGAAACATTTCGATCCGGCAAAACAATTTTAAGTACCTAGGCATACATGTAGCCTTGTTACCCGAGCTAGCATGGGAGTTAAATGTCTCACCACTTACAAAAAAAATCAAAGAAGACCTCCAAAAATGGAGGAACTTACCCCTCAATCTGCTGGGCAGAATAGCACTTTACAAAGTGATTAATGACTGGTTGGGTGGGGGTTGGTCGGACCCCGCTTACAGGCTGGAGCTTCAGACAATTGGCTACTCTGGAGTCTTTGATGCCCTGTATGGGGGCCGGATCCCTCGAGACACCCCGGAAGTGATGAAGGTAGTGCTACTGGGTTGGCGCTCAGCCCAGAAAGTGACAGGTTGGTGGGATCGTCTCACCCGGCAGACGCCCTTGTGGCAGGGGAGACGTCTGCAGGAGGTCTCAGCATTAGAGGGATTCCGGAAATGGGATAACATTGGAATATCCACCATAGGAGATGTCTGGGGAGAGTCGCACATGCGGTCCTTTGAGGAGATCCAAGAAAGCTACTCTCTAAATAAAACCCAATTCCACAAGTAATTACAGCTCAGACACGCACTTCTGGTACATATCCGACCAGGGGGCAGTATCCCTGATTGCAGCCCCATGGAGGCGAGGACCTTGATGGGAGGCCTGGGCAGGGGAGGAATCTCCCAGTTTTACCGCTCCTTGCCCTTCAATACCGCCCCCTCCCTTGAGAATCTTCGCCGGAAATGGGAGGGTTGGGTGGGCCCCATTGAGGAGTGAGACTGGAGAGATGTGTTAATGGCCCCCTGGATCCTGTCCATGACATCGCAATTTCGAGAACTCCAGACACACTACCTCCACACAGCATACCTCACCCCTGAAAGACTCTTTAGGGCAGGCCTGCGGCAGACAGCCGACTGTCCTCGATGCTCCAGCCCAGACGCTGATTTTTTCCACATGGTCTGGGCATGCCCCGTTATAACGACTTACTGGAGGGCGATTGTAGGGGAGGTCTCGAAGGTCTTACACTCAGAGGTGGAAGTGGCCCCCCTTCCCCTTCTCCTGGGGGAAATGGGGGAGATGGGACTGAGAAGAGCGGACCGTATCTTTTTGGGAGTGGTATGCCTGGTGGCTAAAAGGGATATCATGACAGAATGGAAGGCAGAGGCAGCTCCCACATAGACCAGGTGAAGGCGAGGTGTGGATTGGTGTGCGCTATGTGAAAAGCCTGTATATGAGACCAGAGGATGCCCAAACAAATACAACAAGATATGGGGGAAATGGGGGAGCATGTAGAGTGTCTGGCCAGCCGCGGGGCGGGCCCCTTCCCTAGCGTATAGGTACTGGGAGCCCGCCAGCTGATCGAGGTCCGCCTAGCCCCCCCACTACAAATGACCAGAGCCCTCACGACACGATAGTGTGACCCAGCTATTACCCAGTTGGTTAAACCCATATGTATTGTGTACTAGTGACTAGTGATCTTGAAATATATAGGCCTAAGGTCGTGTTACGGTCATCCCAAGATTATATTTGTTGTCATGATGACTCTTTTTTTTCTTTTACCCATACGTTCGTGTTTTTATTCTGTATTTTCTATTCATCTGTTCTCCATTAAATCAATAAAAAATCTTTATTAAAAAAAAAACTGCACACACAGACACTGCAGTGGCAGGTCTGAGCCATATTTACAGGGCTACTAATGTGTGTGGCACAACCAGTGCTGCAGGCCCACTAGTAGAATTTGATTTACAGGCCCTGGGCACCTCTAGTGCACTTTACTAGTAACTCAGATATGCCAATCATGGATAAACCAATCAACAGTACAATTTATATAGGGAGCACTTGCACTTTAGCACTGATTAGCAGTGGTAAAGTGTGCAGAGACAATAAACCAGCAAAAACAGACCTAAAAAAATAGGAGGAAGAAGGCAAAAAGTTTGGGGATAACCCTGCAAAAGGGGCAATGTCCAACATCAGCTATATGCTCTGAAATTTTCTCCTGACAGATTTCATCAGAAAAACCTCTGAGCAAATCTATCACTATAAAATTCTAAGACATAAATGCAAAACATGCAGTAATTGGTGCAGTACACATTGATTCCACATGTTAGGCTTCATTTTGTGGTGAGGAATTCGGAAGAAGTTAAGTATTACCCATTAAATACCCCACACCAGGGTAGCATTAATACAGTGCACAAAAAATCAACCAAATTCTACATAACTTGGAACAATGGCCTTGGTCTCCAAATTCATCTTTGTGCTTTTATCATTATGCTATCAGTACAAGTACATAGCTTACAATATATTAGTCTCAGTTCAGGGTCACTGTAGGAAAGTGCCCTTTTTGTATGGTCATCCTCACACTTTTTTCTCCAGTGCTGATGGTGATGACTCTGAAAGTGCACTGGAGCCTGCTAAGCAGGCCCCAATGCCGCAGCCCTCTCCCTAAAATATGATACATGATTTGGTAACCCCCCCTTATAAGCCCCTTGTAAATGGGACCAGTGGTACCCAGGGCATGGGAGTTAAAGGGGTCCTCAGGGCCTGCAGCACTGATTGTGCAACCTGGAGGGACTGAACTAAAAATATGTCAGCAGTCCTGCCATTGCAGACACCATGAGCAGTGCAAACTTCTCAAACTACTTGACCTTGCCCTCAACATGAGTGGCAAGGTCACAGCCCTAGCTTTAATATATGCCATTTGCCCCTAAAGTAGGCCCCCTGAGCCCAGGAGGTAGGGAGATGATATAAAAATCTAGACCTAGAAGTGCAATCTTATGTGTCCCTTTAGTAGCCCCTTTCTATTAAAGGCTACTATATGTGTACAGGGGGCCATTGGATGATATGGGCTGGCACCTAGGCATCCGTAGGGTGCCAGCTCCACTACATCTACTGAAAGGTGTCCTGCTTGGTATCAAATAGCTTGTCTCATCAAGCCTGACTTTTTTACCAATTCAGATTTAATGTGACAGGAACCTAGGTGACTACCCTGGAGATTGTCCACTTGGTTGCCCCAGCCTTTCCTGTGCCCTGGCTGACAGCCTGAAGCTGCTGCTACCATGACAGGAATCTGACCCCATGTCAGAAAGTGTGAACACTCCCAGGAGTCAGAAACAAGGCTCTGCCTGGGTGAGGTGTGTCACCACCCTCCTTGGCAGGATGACTAGTGAAGTGGAACATCAATGCAGTGTTCCTCAAAGCCCACACCGTCTCTGATATGCAAGTAGGCAGCCGCCCAGAGGAAAAGAAAGCCACCTCTCTGCCCCAGGCACATTGGCAACCAGACAGGCAGGAAAATTAGGTAGTCAGGAGGCGTACACCCCCAGAAGGCTAGCCACTCCCATAGGGTAGGCAATGTGGTCCGTACAGTCGAGGATGGGTTCTGCTATTTTGAAAAGTGGCAGAATTGAGGCTTCTGGGTAGAAAAGGTGCCATCCTCCACAGAAAGTGGTCACCTCAGTGGTGGATTAGCCGCTGGAGTTAGTAGTCCTCTGGCTACCAGCACTCACTACCCTAAAGCCCCTAATCTAGGATTTAAGGGGCTCCCCTGGCACCAGATTTGTTCCTCAGATCTGATGAACCTGCAACAAAGGACAGAAAAGAGACCAGTGACTGCGATTTCCGGACCTGCACAAAGCAAAGGCATGATAACCTGCACCTGTGGCAATCATCCTGCAACTACACAACCACAAGTCATCCTGGAGCAGAGACCGCCTCCAAATGAAAGAAGAACCACTCTGCAAGTCAAAGGCTCCAGAATTAAAGTGGACTAGAGGTACTAGTCCCCTGCAGCCCACAGGCAACTTGCACTCTCAGACCCAAAGAATCACTAGACACCGAATTCGCCCAGAAGTAAATGATATTGTGCATTGTGGGAAACATAGTCCTGACCTCTAGCAAGTTTCAGGCTGCTGTTGTTTCCCCCTGGACTCCAGGACATCAAAGTAACCAAAAGCTGCACTTGCTACTAACAAGGCTTGTTAGTGGCTAGTCGGACTACCACTAACTTTGTTCAAAGCTGTGCCTTGAGGGAACCCTGCAGCATCTTTAATCTGGTACCCCAGTGGCCCCATTGCCGAGAGTTTGCATGCCCTTCCTCACCAGCACCATCCGAGCAGCAAATTCAGCACCATGGCTCCCGCTTTCAGCACCAAAGATGGTCAGGACAACTCTGCATCTGGGCTCTGTGAGCCAGGTAAAATTCAACCGACTGTCAGACCTTAGTACTGGGACCCGTATCACCTTTACTCTCAGTGGGATCCACTGAACTCGACCCGCAAGTGACCAGTTGTCACTAGTGCATTTTTCCATTGACTGAAATGTTATTGTTTCATAAAAGCGAACTGCACTGATTTATTTTTCCTTTAAAAATCCATAAGCTTGGTTATACTTATGTGATTGTGTTTGTTTTGGTGTCTAAAATTATATAAAAATCTGCTTTATTTTTATAGAATTGTGTTGGATTTCTTTAGAGTCATGTCAATTACTTATCATCTATGTTGGTACTCTGAAATGCTTAACACGTGTTCCTCTAATAAAGCCTGACTGCTCTGTGCCACACTACCAGGACTGAGCTAGGGATTTTTTAGTGTGAATCCAAAGGACCCAGTTGAGGGTAACATGAGACTTACATAGTGAAGCATATCCAGCCTCAGTGCATAATACTCCACTTTTGTACAGTCATCAACTGTAAGGAAATGCCTCCTTAGCATGGTTACCCCCTGACTTTTTGCCTTTGCTGATGCCAAGTTATGATTTGAAAGTGTGCTGAGGCCTGCTAACGAGGCCCCAGCACCAGTGTTCTTTCCCTCAAACTGTACCTTTGTTTTCACAATTGGCACACCCTGGCATCCAGGTAAGTCCCTTGTAACTGGTACCCCTGGTACCAAGGGCCCTGATGCCAGGGAAGGTCTCTAAGGACTGCAGCATGTCTTATGCCACCCTGGGGACCCCTCACTCAGCACAGACACACTGCTTGCCAGCTTGTGTGTTCTGGTGGGGAGAAAATGACTAAGTCGACATGGCACTCCCCTCAGGGTGCCATGCCAACCTCACACTGCCTATGGCATGGGTAAGTCACCCCTCTAGCAGGCCTTACAGCCCTAAGGCAGGGTGCACTATACCATATGTGAGGGCATAGGTGCATGAGCACTATGCCCCTACAGTGTCTAAGCAAAACCTTAGACATTGTAAGTGCACGGTAGCCATAACAGTATATGGTCTGGGAGTCTGTCATACACGAACTCCACAGCACCATAATGGCTACACTGAGAACTGGGAAGTTTGGTATCAAACTTCTCAGCACAATAAATGCACACTGATGCCAGTGTACATTTTATTGTGAAATACACCCCAGAGGGCATCTTAGAGATGCCCCCCTGAAAACTTACCCGACTTCCAGTGTGGGCTGACTAGTTTTGCCAGCCTGCCACAGACCAGACATGTTGCTGGCCACATGGGGAGAGTGCCTTTGTCACTCTGTGGCTAGTAACAAAGCCTGTACTGGGTGGAGGTGCTTCTAACCTCCCCCTGCAGGAGCTGTAACACCTGGCGGTGAGCCTCAAAGGCTCACCCCCTTTGTTACAGCGCCACAGGGCATTCCAGCTAGTGGAGATACCCGTCCCCTCCGACCACGGCCCCACTTTTGGCGGCAAGGCCGGAGGAGATAATGAGAAAAACAAGGAGGAGTCACTGGCCAGTCAGGACAACCCCTAAGGTGTCCTGAGCTGAGGTAACTCTGACTTTTAGAAATCCTCCATCTTGCAGATGGATGATTCCTCCAATAGGATTAGGGATGTGCCCACATCCCCTCAGGGAGGAGGCACAAAGAGGGTGTAGCAACCCTCAGGGCTAGTAGCCATTGGCTACTAACCCCCCAGACCTAAACACACCCCAAAATTGAGTATTTAGGGGCTCCCAGAACCTAGCAAGATAGATTCCTGCAACCTGAAGACGAAGAAGGACTGCTGACCTGAAAGCCCTGCAGAGAAAACCGAGACACCAACTGCTTTGGCCCCAGCCCTACCGGCCTGTCTCCCCACTTCAAGAAAAACTGCAACAGCGACGCGTTCCCCAGGGTCCAGCGACCTCTGAAGCCTCAGAGGACTACCCTGCATCTAAAAGGACCAAGAACTCCTGAGGACAGCGGCTCTGCTCCAAGGAAGAAACAACTTTGCAACAAAGAAACAAACTTTAAAGGACTGCACGTTTCCCGCCGGAAGCGTGAGACTTTCCACTCTGCACCCGACGCTCCCGGCTCGACCTGCAGAGAACCAACACCACAGGGAGGACTCCCCGGCGACGGTGACCCTGTGAGTAGCCAGAGTTGACCCCCCTGAACCCCCCCAGCGACGCCTGCAGAGGGAATCCAGAGGCTCCCCCTGACCCCGACTGCCTGCTTCTAAGAACCCGACGCCTGGTAAAGACACTGCACCCGCAGCCCCCAGGACCTGAAGGATCCGAACTCCAGTGCAGAAGCGACCCCCAGGTGGCCCTCTCCCTTGCCCAGGTGGTGGCTACCCCGAGGAGCCCCCCCCTTGCTTGCCTGCTTCGCTGAAGAGACCCCTGGGTCTCCCCTTGAAACCTATTGCAAACCCGACGCCTGTTTGCACTCTGCACCTGGCCGCCCCCCGTGCCGCTGAGGGTGTACTTTTTGTGCTGACTTGTGTCCCCCCCGGTGCCCTACAAAAACCCCCCTGGTCTGCCCTCCGAAGTCGCAGGTACTTACCTGCTGGCAGACTGGAACCGGGGCACCCCCTTCTCCATTGAAGCCTATGCGTTTTGGGCACCACTTTGACCTCTGCACCTGACTGGCCCTGAGCTGCTGGTGTGGTAACTTTGGGGTTGCCCTGAACCCCCAACAGTGGGCTACCTTGGACCCAACTTTGAACCCTGTAGGTGGTTTACTTACCTGAAAAACTAACAAATACTTACCTCCTCCAGGAACTGTTGAAATTTGCACTGTCTAGTTTTAAAATAGCTTATTGCCATTTTTGCCAAAACTGTACATGCTATTTTGCTGATTCAAAGTTCCTATGATACCTAAGTGAAGTACCTTTCATTTGAAGTATTGACTGTAAATCTTGAACCTGTGGTTCTTAAAATAAACTAAGAAAATATATTTTTCTATACAAAAACCTTTTGGCCTGGAATTGTCTTTGAGTGTGTGTCTCTCATTTATTGCCTGTGTGTGTACAACAAATGCTTAACACTACCCTCTGATAAGCCTACTGCTCGACCACACTACCACAAAATAGAGCATTAGAATTATCTCTGTTTGCCACTATCTTACCTCTAAGGGGAACCCTTGGACTCTGTGCATGTTATTTTTTACTTTGAAATAGTACATACAGAGCCAACTTCCTACATTGGTGGATCAGCGGTGGGGTACAAGACTTTGCATTTGCTGGACTACTCAGCCAATACCTGATCACACGACTAAATTCAAAAAATTGTCATTAGAAACAGATTTTTGAAATTTGAGCTATTTTTCTAAATTTTTAAAAGTCCTGTGAGGGCCTTGTGTTAGTCCCTGTTAGCATTTCTTTTAGAGTTTAAAAGTTTTGTAAAAGTTTGAATTAAGTTCTAGAGATAGTTTTAGATTCTTAAAAAGTATTCCAACTTTTAGAAACATAGGGCCTCATTCTGACTTTGGCGGGCGGCGGAGGCCGCCCGCCAAAGTACCGCCGTCAGAATACCGCTGCGCGGTCAAAAGACCGCCGCGGTAATTCTGAGTTTCCCGCTGGGCGGGCGGGCGACCGCCAGAAGGCCGCCCGCCCGCCCAGCGGGAAAGCCTCTTCCACGAGGATGCCGGCTCCGAATGGAGCCGGCGGAGTGGAAAGGGTGCAGTTGCACCCGTTGCGATTTTCAGTGTCTGCTATGCAGACACTGAAAATCTTGGTGGGGCCCCCAGGGGCCCCACGACACCCGTTACCGCCAACCAGGTTCTGGCGGTCAAAACCGCCAGAACCAGGCTGGCGGTAAGGGGGTCGGAATCCCCATGGCGGCGCTGCCTGCAGCGCCGCCATGGAGGATTCCTCAGGCCAGGGGAAAACCGGCGGGAAACCGCCGGTTTCCCTTTTCTGACCGCGGCTTTACTGCCGCGGTCAGAATTGGCCTGGATGCACCGCCAGCCTGTTGGCGGTGCATCCGCGGTCCCCGGCCCTGGCGGTCCATGACCGCCAGGGTCGGAATGACCCCCATAATGTCTGCTGCAGAAGAGATAGTGATGGAACTCAACCTCACACCTTACCTGCATCTTAGGATGTCAGAGTTAAGGTCTCTCTGCAAAATCAAAAAGATAAAGACTGGTTCAAACCCTACCAAAGTACAGCTCCAGGAGCTTTTGGCAGAGTTTGCTAAAAACAACCCCTCTGATGATATCTTCACAGGGGGGAAGCTAGTGATGAGGAGGGAAATGTCCCACCCCCTCTCCTAGTTAGGGAGCCCAGGGTTTCTCCAACTCTGACTCCAGAAGTGATAGTCAGAGATGTTGCTTCTCTCACAGGAGAGTCCAACAGCTCTGCAAGCATTGAGGGCAGCCTCAATGAAGATGACCTCCTGCTAGCCAGGTTGGCCAAAAGATTGGCTTTGGAACGACAGATCCTAGCCATAGAAAGGGAAAGACAAGAGATGGGCTTAGGTCCCATCAATGGTGGCAGCAACATAAATAGGGTCAGAGATTCTCCTGACATGTTGAAAATCCCAAAAGGGATTGTAACTAAATATGAAGATTGTGATGACGTCACCAAATGGTTCACAGCTTTTGAGAGGGCTTGTGCAACCAGAAAAGTAAACAGATCTCACTGGGGTGCTCTCCTTTGGGAAATGTTCACTGGAAAGTGTAGGGATAGACTCCTCACACTCTCTGGAAAAGATGCAGAATCCTATGACCTCATGAAGGCTACCCTGATTTAGGGCTTTGGATTCTCAACTGAGGAGTACAGGATTAGGTTCAGGGGGGCTCAAAAATCCTCGAGCCAGACCTGGGTTGATTTTGTTGACTTCTCAGTCAAAACACTGGATGGTTGGATTCATGGCAGTGGTGTAAATGATTATGATGGGTTGTACAATTTATTTGTGAAAGAACACCTGTTAAGTAATTGTTTCAATGATAAACTGCATCAGCATCTGGTAGACCTAGGACCAATTTCTCCCCAAGAATTGGGAAAGAAGGCAGACCATTGGGTCAAGACTGGGTGACCAAGACTTCCACAGGGGGTGACCAAAAGAAAGGGGTTACAAAGACTCCCCAGGGGAAGAGTGTTGAGACATCCAAGGGAAAAAGTAGAGTCTTCTGTAGGGCCCCAAAAACCTGCTCAGGAGGGAGGGTCCAAAGCCTCTTCACAATCCAATTTTGGGTACAAGGGTAAAAACTTTGATCCCAAAAAGGCCTGGTGTTGTAGCTGTAATCAGCAGGGACACCAAACTGGAGGCAAGGCCTGTCCCAAGAAAGGTTCCACTTCAAACTCTACTCCAGCTAACACTGGAATAACCAGTCTCCAGGTGGGATCAACAGTGTGCCCAGAGCAAATCAGGGTTCACACTGAAGCTACATTAGTCTCTGAGGGTGGGGTGGACTTAGCCACACTGGCTGCCTGGCCCCCTTATATGCAAAAATACAGGCAGCAACTCTTGATTAATGGGATTAGTATAGAAGGCCTGAGAGATACAGGTGCCAGTGTCACCATGGTGACAGAGAAACTGGTTTCCCCTGGTCAATACCTGACTGGACAAACTTATCCAGTCACCAACGCTGACAATCAGACTAAAGTGCATCCCATGGCTATGGTAACTTTAGAGTGGGGAGGGGTCAATGGCCTGAAACAGGTGGTGGTCTCCTCAAATATCCCTGTAGACTGTTTGCTTGGAAATGTCCTTGAGTCCTCAGCATGGGGTGAGGTAGAACACAAAAGCCATGCAGCCATGCTGGGTATCCCTGAACTGGTGTGTGTCAAGACAAGGGCACAGTGCAAGTCTCAGGGTGAAAAAGTGGTGTTGGAGCCTGGAAACATGGCCCAACCCTCTAAGAGGAAAGGGAAGAAGGCTGGGGAACCAGCTTCAACACAACAAAAGAAAGAGAACCTCTCTTCTCAGGAAGAAGTTCTGCCCTCTGAGGGAACTGAGCCCATGGAGTTAGAACCTTATCAGGTTGCGCTCCTGGGCCCAGGGGGACCCACAAGGGAACAGTTGTGTAAGGGGCAAGAAACATGTCCCTCTCTTGAAGGCCTTAGGCAGCAAGCTGCTGAAGAGACCAAAGGAAAAATCACTGGAACACATAGAGTCTATTGGGAAGATGGACTCCTCTACACTGAGGCAAGAGAGCCCAAACCTGGTGCCACTAGGAGAGTGGTAGTGCCTCAGGAGTTTTGGAAGTTCATTCTGACCTTAGCTCATGATATTCCACTTGCTGGGCATTTGGGACAAACCAAGACTTGGGAAAGTTTAGTTAACCATTTCTATTGGCCCAACATGTCCCAGAAGGTAAAGGAGTTTTGTGTCTCCTCTGCCACCTGTCAAGCCAGTGGTAAGACAGGTGGACACCCAAAGGCCCCCCTCATTCCACTTCCAGTGGTGGGGGTCCCGTTTGAAAGAGTGGGTGTAGACATAGTGGGTCCACTTGAACCGCCCACAGCCTCAGTGAACCAGTATATCCTAGTGGTAGTGGATCATGCCACTAGGTACCCTGAAGCAATTCCCCTTAGGTCCACTACGGCCCCTGCAGTAGCAAAGGCACACATTGGTATCTTTACCAGAGTGGGATGTCCTAAGGAGGTGGTGTCTGACAGGGGTACCAACTTCATGTCAGCATACCTGAAGCATATGTGGAATGAGTGTGGGGTGACTTACAAATTCACCACACCATACCATCCACAAACCAATGGTCTTGTAGAAAGATTTAACAAGACATTGAAAGGCATGATCATGGGGCTCCCTGAAAAGCTCAAAAGGAGATGGGATGTCCTCTTGCCATGTCTGCTTTTCGCCTACAGAGAGGTGCCTCAGAAGGGAGTAGGGTTTTTCCCCTTTGAACTTCTGTTTGGCCATCCTGTCAGGGGACCACTAGCTCTTGTAAAAGAAGGCTGGGAGAGACCTCTTCATGAGCCTAAACAAGATATAGGGGGTTATTCCAACTTTGGAGGAAGTGGTAATCCGTCCCAAAAGTGACGGTAAAGTGACGGATATACCACCAGCCGTATTACGAGTCCATTATATCCTATGGAACTCGTAATACGGCTGGTGGTAAATCCGTCACATTTGGGATGGATTACCACCTCCTCCAAAGTTGGAATAACCCCCATAGTGGACTATGTACTAGGCCTACGTTCCAGGATGGCAGAGTACATGGAAAAGGCAAGCAAAAACCTTGAGGCAAGCCAACAACTCCAAAAGATGTGGTATGACCAAAAGGCTGCTATGGTTTAGTTTCAGCCAGGGCAGAAAGTCTGGGTTCTGGAGCCTGTGGCTCCCAGGGCACTTCAGGACAGATGGAGTGGCCCTTACCCAGTGCTAGAAAGAAAGAGTCAGGTCACCTACCTGGTAGACCTAGGCACTAGCAGGACCCCCAAAAGGGTGATCCATGGGAACCACCTCAAACTCTTTCATGACAGGGCAGATGTGAATCTGTTGATGGTAACAGATGAGGACCAGGAAGCTAAGAGTGGACCTCTCCCTGATCTCCTCTCCACAGACCCCAAAGATGGCTCAGTACATGGAGTGATCTATTCAGACACCCTCTCTGGCCAACAGCAATCTGACTGTAGGAAGGTCTTACAACAGTTTGCTGAGCTCTTTTCCCTAACCCCTGGTCAGACACACCTGTGTACCCATGATGTGGACACAGGAGACAACAGCATGCCTGTCAAAAACAACATTTTCAGACAGTCTGACAAAGTTAATGAAAGCATCAAAGTGGAAGTCCACAAGATGCTGGAATTGGGAGTCATTGAGCACTCTGACAGCCCCTGGGCTAGCCCAGTGGTCTTAGTCCCCAAACCTCACATCAAAGATGGAAAGAGAGAGATGACGTTTTGTGTGGACTACAGAGGACTTAATTCTGTCACCAAGACAGATGCCCATCCCATTCCAAGGACAGATGAATTAATTGATAAGCTAGGTGCTGCCAGATACTTAAGTACCTTTGACTTGACAGCAGGGTACTGGCAAATCAAAATGGCACCAGGAGCAAAAGAAAAGACAGCATTCTCCACACCTGATGGGCACTATCAGTTCACTGTTATGCCCTTTGGTCCAAAGAATGCCCCTGCCACCTTCAAAAGGTTGGTGAATCAAGTCCTTGCTGGCTTGGAGTCCTTTAGTGCAGCTTATCTTGATGATATTGCTGTCTTTAGCTCAAGCTGGCAGGATCACCTGGTCCACCCGAAGAAGGTTTTGAAGGCCCTGCAAGCAGCAGGCCTCTCTATCAAGGCATCCAAATGTCAGATAGGGCAGGGAACTGTGGTTTACTTGGGACACCTTGTAGGTGGAGGCCAAGTTCATCCACTCCAGCCCAATATCCAGACTATTCTGGACTGGGCAGCTCCAAAAACCCAGAATCAAGTCAGGGCATTCCTTGGCTTGACTGGGTACTACAGGAGGTTTGTGAAGGGATATGGATCAATAGTGACACCCCTCACAGAACTTACCTCCAAGAAAATGCCCAAGAAGGTAAACTGGACTGTAGAATGCCAACAGGCCTTTGACACCCTGAAACAACCTATGTGCACAGCACCAGTTCTAAAAGCTCCAGATTACTCCAAGCAGTTCATTGTGCAGACTGATGCCTCTGAACATGGGATAGGACCAGTTGTGTCCCAAAAAAATTATGATTGCCTTGACCAGCCTGTTGCTTTCATTAGCAGGAGGTTACTCCCCAGGGAGCAGCGTTGGAGTGCCATTGAGAGGGAGGCCTTTGCTGTGGTTTGGTCCCTGAAGAAGCTGAGACCATACCTCTTTGGTACTGACTTTGTAGTCCAAACTGACCACAGACCTCTCAGATGGCTAATGCAAATGAAAGGTGAAAATCCAAAACTGTTGAGGTGGTCCATCTCCCTACAGGGAATGGACTTTATAGTGGAACACAGACCTGGGACTGCCCATGCCAATGCAGATGGCCTTTCCAGGTTCTTCCACTTAGAAAATGAAGACTCTCTTGGGAAAGGTTAGTCTCATCCTCCTTCGTTTGGGGGTGGGGGGTAGTGTAAGGAAATGCCTCCTTGGCATGGTTACCCCCTGACTTTTTGCCTTTGCTGATGCCAAGTTATGATTTGAAAGTGTGCTGAGGCCTGCTAACCAGGCCCCAGCATCAGTGTTCTTTCCCTCAAACTGTACCTTTGTTACCACAATTGGCACACCCTGGCATCCAGGTAAGTCCCTTGTAACTGGTACCCCTGGTACCAAGGGCCCTGATGCCAGGGAAGGTCTCTAAGGACTGCAGCATGTCTTATGCCACCCCGGGGACCCCTCACTCAGCACAGACACACTGCTTGCCAGCTTGTGTGAGCTGGTGGGGAGAAAATGACTAAGTCGACATGGCACTCCCCTCAGGGTGCCATGCCAACCTCACACTGCCTATGGCATGTGTAAGTCACCCCTCTAGCAGGCCTTACAGCCCTAAGGCAGGGTGCACTATACCATATGTGAGGGCATAGGTGCATGAGCACTATGCCCCTACAGTGTCTAAGCAAAACCTTAGACATTGTAAGTGCAGGGTAGCCATAAGGGTATATGGTCTGGAAGTCTGTCATACACAAACTCCACAGCACCATAATGGCTACACTGAAAACTGGGAAGTTTGGTATCAAACTTCTCAGCACAATAAATGCACACTGATGCCAGTGTACATTTTATTGTGAAATACACCCCAGAGGGCATCTTAGAGATGCCCCCTGAAAACATACCCGACTTCCAGTGTGGGCTGACTAGTTTTGCCAGCCTGCCACACACCAGACATGTTGCTGGCCACATGGAGAGAGTGTCTTTGTCACTCTGTGGCTAGTAACAAAGCCTGTACTGGGTGGAGGTGCTTCTAACCTCCCCCTGCAGGAGCTGTAACACCTGGCGGTGAGCCTCAAAGGCTCACCCCCTTTGTTACAGCACCACAGGGCATTCCAGCTAGTAGAGATACCCGCCCCCTCCGGCCACGGCCCCACTTTTGGCGGCAAGGCCAGAGGAGATAATGAGAAAAACAAGGAGGAGTCACTGGTCAGTCAGGACAACCCCTAAGGTGTCCTGAGCTGAGGTAACTCTGACTTTTAGAAATCCTTAATCTTGCAGATGGAGGATTCCCCCAATAGGAATAGGGATGTGCCCCCCCCCCCCTCAGGGAGGAGGCACAAAGAGGGTGTAGCCACCCTCAGGGCTAGAAGCCATTGGCTACTAACCCCCCAGACCTAAACACACCCCTAAATTGAGTATTTAGGGGCTCCCAGAACCTAGCAAGATAGATTCCTGCAACGTGAAGACGAAGAAGGACTGCTGACCTGAAAGCCCTGCAGAGAAGACGGAGACACCAACTGCTTTGGCCCCAGCCCTACCGGCCTGTCTCCCCACTTCAAGAGAAACTGCAACAGCGACGCGTTCCCCAGGATCCAGTGACCTCTGAAGCCTCAGAGGACTACCCTGCATCTAAAAAGACCAAGAACTCCTGAGGACAGCGGCTCTGCTCCAAGGAAGAAACAACTTTGCAACAAAGAAACAAACTTTAAAGGACTGCACGTTTCCCGCCGGAAGCGTGAGACTTTCCACTCTGCACCCGACGCCCCCGGCTCGACCTGCAGAGAACCAACACCACAGGGAGGACTCCCCGGCGACTGTGACCCTGTGAGTAGCCAGAGTTGACCCCCCTGAACCCCCCCCAGCGACGCCTGCAGAGGGAATCCAGAGGCTCCCCCTGAGCCCGACTGCCTGCTTCTAAGAACCCGACGCCTGGTAAAGACACTGCACCCGCAGCCCCCAGGACCTGAAGGATCCGACCTCCAGTGCAGAAGCGACCCCCAGGTGGCCCTCTCCCTTGCCCAGGTGGTGGCTACCCCGAGGAGCCCCCCCCTTGCTTGCCTGCTTCGCTGAAGAGACCCCTGGGTCTCCCATTGAAACCTATTGCAAACCCGACGCCTGTTTGCACTCTGCACCCGGCCGCCCCCGTGCCGCTGAGGGTGTACTTTTTGTGCTGACTTGTGTCCCCCCCGGTGCCCTACAAAACCCCCCTGGTCTGCCCTCCGAAGTCGCAGGTACTTACCTGCTGGCAGACTGGAACCGGGGCACCCCCTTCTCCATTGAAGCCTATGCGTTTTGGGCACCACTTTGACCTCTGCACCTGACTGGCCCTGAGCTGCTGGTGTGGTAACTTTGGGGTTGCCCTGAACCCCCAACAGTGTGCTACCTTGGACCCAACTTTGAACCCTGTAGGTGGTTTACTTACCTGAAAAACTAACAAATACTTACCTCCCCCAGGAACTGTTGCAATTTGCACTGTCTAGTTTTAAAATAGCTTATTGCCATTTTTGCCAAAACTGTAAATGCTATTTTTCTGATTCAAAGTTCCTATGATACCTAAGTGAAGTACCTTTCATTTGAAGTATTGACTGTAAATCTTGAACCTGTGGTTCTTAAAATAAACTAAGAAAATATATTTTTCTATACAAAAACCTTTTGGCCTGGAATTGTCTTTGAGTGTGTGCCCCTCATTTATTGCCTGTGTGTGTACAACAAATGCTTAACACTACCCTCTGAGAAGCCTACTGCTCGACCACACTACCACAAAATAGAGCATTATAATTATCACTGTTTGCCACTATCTTACCTCTAAGGGGAACCCTTGGACTCTGTGCATGCTATTTCTTACTTTGAAATAGTACATACAGAGCCAACTTCCTACATCAACCCAAACTAGTTTGCCCACTTTCTACCTGCTGGAACCTCACAGCCTCTCTTAAATCTCCACTTCTGTCTTTCCCCCAGCAATACAATTAAACAATGATATATTCTAAACAGGGGTGTGGCGAGCATAAGGTGGGTGTGTGTGTATGTTTGTAAAATGAGGGGACTAATCCTTTCTTTCTAATAATCAGATTTCTCCATAGATATTAATGATACATAACGACCGCCAGATTCTCCTGATATGTAAAATGCCCTGCCTAATATGACCCTGTACACAATGCTTATGGGGACATTTAGAGCTTGGTGAACAGACAGCAGATCTGCTGGGGGAATAAGCCCCTGGTTTCCACATTCAGGCAGAAAACAATCTGGCCTACTCAGAGATCCCTACCTGCCTGGCTTGGATTTCTGTGCTGTACTATGTGCTCATGGTGGAGGTACCCCATTCAGACACTGCAGGCTTTGCTGTGCGGGTGCTATTTTAAGGCACCAACTCGACAAACAACTTTGTATTGAGAAAATAAACTCTCTAAATGGGAGTTTGTTTTCTCAGTACAAAACACAGGCGACCTGACGTGCAGGGAGCTTTCTCCTTACATGTAGGGGCCACTTTAGATTTTCCATGTTTATACCCACCATCCCTCAGGCAAGGAAAATGAGTGATGGTAGCCCCGTCCTCAGTAGAGTGACCATCATTGTGACTTGGCAGCCCCTGGGTGACTGGCCAACAGGTCAGAGGCTTACACCAGCAGAGCTAACAGAGACTCCACCGTTGTACTTCAGAACAATGTAGGCATGTATCACACCTGCCTTAACAACGCGTCCCAAACCACAAATGAGTTTCTACAACGCATTCCTTTACCAAGGAAGTCATTACAACAACTTGCCTTGGGGAAAGCGCT
Source organism: Pleurodeles waltl (assembly GCF_031143425.1). Classification (NCBI taxonomy): domain Eukaryota; kingdom Metazoa; phylum Chordata; class Amphibia; order Caudata; family Salamandridae; genus Pleurodeles; species Pleurodeles waltl. The sequence continues at coordinate 1,940,264,742 of NC_090440.1, read as the reverse complement.
GGACTTTGGAATAGTGTAATTTACTATTCCAACTCCAGTGTGCGCCATACTAGGGAAAGTATTGGATTTAAAGTCTAACATCAGTCCAACAACGCTTTCCCTAAGGCAAGTTGTGGTAATGACTTGCGTGGTTAAGGAATGCGTTGTAAAGACGCATTCGTGGTTCAGGCCACGTTGTAAATGCACAGCGTGGTTCAAGCCACATTAAGGCTGTTTCCTAGACTCTCCCTATGTAAACATGGCCTTCCACCAACTCTAAACAGATCGAGGGAACAGCAAGTTTGGTGGTGCACCCACTCCGCCAATCTCTAAATGAGGCCTTTAGTGTTACCCCTGACTTTGCTCCTGGTGCATTGAGCCTGTCATCATATTGTTAGTAGTGCTAAAGAAAGCACCAAAATGGTCTGATAAGCAGGCTGCAGATAGTTTAGGCATTTCCAGCTGAGGGGAAGGCTTCAATCCCTCATCCTTTGTATACAATTTTGCATTTAGCAAAACATAACCTTGTAAGTACACACTCATACACCAGGCTGTGAAAGTACTAGATAAATGTAGCCAACTCAGGCTTTACATATTTTATCTTACGGCTATTAACACCTATTTTATTTTTAATTCTATTTCACAGGTCTCCCTCTTCTTAAAGCCTATATTACAGACAGACTCCAATCATACTAATCTGCCCTTTGTTAAACTAACTAGTTCCCATCTCAAGTTGTTTGTGAGAATTTAGCCTCTTTTTTTCTCTGAGAAGATCAAGCGATAAAGGCCATTTATGATTGTAATTCCCAACTTCCGGGCTCATCCTACCTCATGCAGCATAATTTCAAACTTCACCCCTTTTGACACACCTATAACAGCTCTCCCAATGATCAAATTAGAGGAGAAGGATTACTCCTTGTTTCCCTCCCTAAAGTCAGGCTCTTCATGACTGTATGAATGTATGACCATTAATGACTCGAAAATTGTTACACTTGATTTTACCTACATCCTTAACACCATATTTCTTTTTCACTGTTACAAGTGGATGGAAGAAAAGTGTCTTCAAACTCCTTTTAAAGAAGTCATACTTGGGCTCCCTGCAGAAGCTAACTACAGGCTTAGCTTTCTTTTGCCAGCATTCAGTAAAATAGTTGAGAAGTTCTGACTCACCAGCTGTCTAAACATTTCGAAGAGCACCAGTTACTAGATGCTACCCAGGTGAGTTTAAAACGTAGTCTAGGTAGTGTGGCTGCCCAGGTGATATAGATGAATGACATCAGACAAGAATTCCCTTTGCCCCATCTGGCTGTTGTAGTTGTGTCATCCTGTGACCTCTAAATAGAGATTTTGAAAAAACCCTTTTTTTATTCTGTGCCACATGAAAACATGCTTTGTTAATGCTATGATCACTTCTAGATTGAACTTGATGTTTGTTACATTGACCTTCCTGAGTCAGCTTTTTACGCGTTTCAAGGCTTTCAGAATATAGCAGCATGACTTATCGCAAAGTCACTTCACTTTTGTTGCTTCCTTTGTTTGGAATTTAGTATGTGTTGTCCTGTGTAAAATAGAAGACCATTCTGTGTTGAGGAAGCCTCTTAAAATGTATCTATTTTGTTGATTTTCTGCATATCTCTTCTGATGTTGTTAGTTAGTCCACTACCAAGATACCTGAGGGTGTTCGTTTTACCTTTTTAAGTTACAGCTCAACTCATATCTTACTTATATACGTTTTCAGTATATTTAGATTGTCCCTCGGGTGCTAAATGCAGGGCTGTTGGCAAGCTTAGAAGAAACTGAACAGAAAGGAAGAGTTGTGCCTCTGTCCTTTGGTGATGGAGCATTGCCACCTGAGGGATAGTGCTAGTGTGTAGGGCCTGACCTATGGGTAGACATAGAGCTACATGGCACTTCAACATATAATTTATGTTCCACCAAAGCCACACCTCTTCCACTTAAAGCAAATGCCTCTATGATCAGTTTCTCAGAGTGCATTGTAAGAGAAGTGTAAAATGTACTGAAATGGATGGCTTGTGTGATGCTTCTGCTGTACTTGTGTAGGCATTTCATCGCTGTGTCTTGCCTCTTCAAACTAGTGTGGTTTGACAGGAAAATTCTTGAAAAACCTCATTCTATGGGGTCTGTCAAAAGCAGCATAGCTCTGATATTGTGTATAATACACATATAGTAATAGATGGGTAACAGTGAATTATGGGGATGTTTTTCACCGAAGGGTTGTGAGTGACATCAAATAGACACCAGAGTGAAGCTCGAGTTGGTTATGATGTCAGAGTTGTCTGAGATGTCACTCAGAAGCCTAAAGTGAAAAAAAATTCCCCTTGATTCACTTTTTACCCATCTGTTAAGATATGTATTCCCCCCATAATCATCTGTCCCTGCTTTCATCTGCTAGCCAGAGACAGGGGAGTAATGGGTGAGCTATACACAACATTGCCTCTGTTAAGTATATCTGTCCCAAAGTTTAAAAAAAAACACTTACCTGCCATCCTTGATCAACCCCCATCACCCTCCCTGCCTTCCTTGCCCGGCTTGCAGCTGTACTTTCTGCATCCAGTCAAAGCACACAAGCAGAGCTGTGCTGACAGACTCTCAGAGAGCTCTGTCAGCTTGCCTGAAAGTCTTTTATGACATCACAATAGTGGGTAATTAATTTTGTTATCGACTGTTGCTATGTCACAGCAGTGGGTATGTGATTCAGAAACTGAAATAAATGGTAGAGGCTCTGTATGAGAACCATATGCAATAGATAGGTAATGCAAAAGCACTGTACAATGAAGACCTCACTTTATACACTACTTATTCCAGTGTTACAATGACAAACTAGTAATCACGTTGTCTGCCTCGTATTTTTCTTGTGCCCATTTAAGGGTCTCCCTTTCAGGATAGATGGCAGAATAATTGTTATAATTTGTATAGACATTTAGGAACAACCATTACAGAAAATATAGTCATTCTTCTCAAAGAAATTTTGGAAACATTGTAATAAATGTTGCATTTTATAAAGCACATTGCCTCTGCCGGATTTAATAGCAATATTGATATTGTAGTGGAGTTAACACTTTACCTGTTGAGAGCTTCAGAACCGAACAGAATTGGAAGCATGTTTTTTTGCTATTCTAACATACTATTAAAAGGCTTAATTTCTGTTTGAGTAACCGTTTTCCGGGACCTTGTCCATCAGCTGTGTTCTGAAGATTGAAGAATTGCTTTTTTGGCATGCTAGAACACCATTCATTGCAAAGTTATTTCAAGGCAACTACCTTGGTTGTCAGATCTTTAGTCCAAGCGGCTTCCTGCATGGATGTAGCTCATTCATCTTATATGGGAACTGCCCAAGATGGGGGGCTATTTTGCTATTTTATTATGATTTAGGACAGTGCAGATTCTTTTTGTATTGAAATCTAGAGAAGCTGTTTTTTAGTTGTTAAATCACCTATTCCACCTTTTAAAGATTCCTCTCAGTAGCCTTTTAAACATTGTCAAATCCACTAAACCATGCCAGTAACCTATAAACATTGTCACATCCCCTAAACATGTTTGTTGTAACACTGCTGTTTGATCAATTTGCTTACAATGCACAAGTTCCAATGCATAATGTATTGCTCTTTCTTGCATTGACTTTTCATGTATTGGCTCTAAGGATAGCTCTCACCGTTGTGTGAAGTGTTAGTCCCACCTTAATTGTTTGACCTGTTATCCTGCCCCTCTGACCCCGAAATGTGGGCCTAGTTGCACCACTAGCTGTAATACTTCTCAGCAGCAAACAGCTACTCAGTGTCTGCGAGTATCTGCACTTCTGTACTCCCATATCAAGCATTGGGCATAGTGATAGGTACCTTCTAATGTCAGCAGACACCCACTCCGCATTTCTGACCTTTGCCGCCTGTGTGACTTCCAGCATGCCTCTTGCCATACCCCTCAGTATAAAATTTGTGCATGGAATAGATTTGTATTCACAAGTCACATTGCATGCAAGTATTGCATTTGACACACATGCATATTCCTTTTGAAAATTAACATATGCACAACATAGGTTTTGTCCAGTGCTTAATTTGTAAATAAAAACGTGCCGGTGCTTAAAGCCCTCCTCTTAAACACGCGGCTGCTGCTATTAAATGTGGGAACACGAATACTGAGGCAGCGTAATCCTGAAGCCATCTCGGGCCTCTCTAATCCATTTACAGCCACTCCCTGCTTCTTCAGCTCACTTTTGCATATTTCTGCTTTCTCCCATTGTGACGCTTTTTCGTTTTTCTCTTCCTCCGTCTTTCCCATATGTGCCTTGGGGCAGAGGAATAAGCGCCGGCCCTCAAAATAATTGCCGGTGCTTAGCACCGGAAAGAACAAGCACCAATTAAGCACTGGTTTTGTCTCGATCTACGCTAACGCAGACTGAGCAAAACACTTTGTAAATTGGGAATTATCATTCTACACAGCTACTGCTCTTTCAGGAAGCATAGGCAGTGGGATGGGAGAGACCATAATGGATGTTGAATGTGGTACATTGCAGTGAATGGTGCCGAAATAAGTCGTTTCTGTTCCTGCAAAGTAGTGTCCCTTTGTTAAAACAAATCAGTACACCATGCTGCAAAGTGACACAAGAGAGTGGCACGCTACTTTACAGAAAATAACATGTTTTGCAGGAGTATAGAAGAATACAGTGCTTTGCCCATCCCTGTGCATGTATTTCCAGTGTTCAGTGGCTGTACCACCAGACAGAACAAGCACTGGGAAAACCAGTAGGTCTCGCCTACACGAGGTGTTCGTTTGTCAATGTTTGTAGCCATGTTGGACAGCAGCGCGGCACCTGTGCAACATGGCTAAACGTAAAACAATGCTGTGTTGCAGTCTGCACTGGCCACGTCATAGTGGTTTTTTTTTTTGCTGACGGCTGATATCATGAAGGGAGGAAGGGCATGCAACACAGAGGGTGTGTCTGTGTCATTACACTTATGCTGAATAGGTGGGGCCAACCAACAGCAACGGACAGGGAGGAGTGAGGGAGCAAGCAGCAACTATGGGAAGTAGGAGACGTGGGGTGCATAGCTGAAACTGAAAAAAAAGCTATGATGCGGCCAATGCTGGCTGTGTCATGCCGTTTTTTTGCTTTGCTGGTGGGAGGGCGGAGCTGGAGGCATCTCCGGGGGAGGGAGGTAGGGGTGCAACACAGAGAGTGTGTGGGGGAAAAGTGCTATGACACAGCCAGTATTGGCCTCGTCAGAGCACTTTTACTTGTTATGGCAGGTGGATGGGGAAAGCAATGACAGCGGTTGCAGGGAGGCGGATGGGACAAGCATCGACAATGGACTTGGTGGGAGACAAGGGGTGATGATGATGGGGGGGCAGGGAGGCAAGCAACAACAGTCGGATGTGAGGGAGAAACAAAGAGGGGGAGAAGTACACGAGGGAGCCAACTGAAAATGACACTCTCTGTTAGAGTGCTTAAACATAAAGAAACAAGTAGCACCTAAAACAATGAGCATAGAAGGACACAAGTAATGCCTTCGTGCACCAGAGGACAGACAAACACATGAAGAGGAAGGAAGCCTTCGGCACCTGACCAATAAAAAACAAGCAAACGAGAGTGACAATAAAGCCTACTAATAGTAAGCAAGAGGCACGCTGTAACCCACTGATAGAAAACCGAAGGTCTTGAAGTGGCATCCCATGTGCTCTGTAGGCGAGAATTAAAAATGTTCAACTCATAACCAAGGACTCTACTTAGGCCTGAAATACCAGATCTTTTTACTGAAACCTACGACTTTCCTAATCAAAATCTCTACGTACCTATTGCACTACTTACTGAGCTCCTATTCTGACCTGAGTGGTCCCTGTGAACGGGACGTGGCTCTTGCGAAGCTGATTGCCGGAAAGAGTCCTGGCAAAGTTATCCAAGTGTGATGAAAAAAGTAGGGGATAGTTTGTGAAAGGGGTGTTGCCTATGTAATTGGGGGCCTGGCAGAATCACGTAAGCTACATTTCTGTGATTCCCATAGTGTGCCACTCGACTGGTATTTTGGTGTCTCTCTGAGCTTTCTATTATTGTGTGTGTATATATATATATATATATATATATATAACACAACAACTGGCATACATCTAAAACTAACCAGGACTATTGTCAGTGGTTGTTAGCTCTTTAAGATAAATGAGTAAGAATAATGATTTTGCTGTGAATAATAATGAACATGTTTCAATTCTGAAATTGTGAAACTGTAAATTAAGTACTACTGAGGCCTGAGGAAGGGTTGGTGGTCTTCAGAGCGTCTCAATCACTCCTGTTATATTCACTCTGTTTGAAATTTACACCATTTCCTCTCACCATCTCATTCATCTGCATATCTCACACCTCAGCTCATGTTTGCAGCACTGGCTATTCATGTTCTCTTGGACACACTTCTTCACATTTCCCTAATTTTAAGAATCCCCCAAAACAGTGCATTGTATTTTACCTTATAAAGATTTTTGCAACTATGTTCCTATTTTACACAGCAAATCCTGCAGAGAAGCACAATTGCAACTTGAATACGTGACCTTTGCTCAGCTCGTTCTGCGGAGAAGCCAAGGATTGGATGATCATGCATTCCGAACACCTTTTTGATCTGCTGATAGGCACTGTGAGAAATGTACACTGCCTTCAGCCTCAACTCCAGGGTGCTCAGGGTGGCTCGTTATAAACACCTGGAAGTGCCTCGGTTCAGAGGATGCATTTAGGGAGTAATGTGCTACTCGAATAAAAAATGAATAAATACACCATCCTGAAAATAGCTAACATGCTTTGGAATTTCAAGATTAAATAAAACCTGTGCAATATAAACAAAAACTAAATTAGTGACATGAGTTACCTTGGCGTTTTTTACATGCAATGTTCAGAAATAGTTTTTACTAGTAAATTTAAGGACATTAATGTAAGCCTCAATAGGAGCCCGTTTCAATGTCCGTTTTTAATTACGGCCAGGTCTGAAACCCGAAGGGATCCATCCCACTTAACGCCCTGAGTTCTCTGCGGGCAGATTTCAGTTGGGTTTAGAAACATCTTGATGTGCTAATCTCAACAAGCATTGGCAAAGACAGTATGTCTCACATATGCGAGGTGTCAGCCTTGTCAGTGTGTTTTTTACCCATGTTGTACAGTAATGCAACTTCTGTGCAGTATAGCTGAAGGTTAAAAAAAAAAAAAAGTGCTATGCCATGGCCATCTCCAACAGCGTCAAAGTGTTTTTTTAAAAATGCTGCTAGAAGGGAGGGTGAGGTGTAAGCCAACACAGAGTGAAGGGGAGGCGACATGGAAGGGGAGAGTGCAATGGCATTGCCAGCGGTGTCCACATCATAGCGTTTTTTTCTGTTATGGTGGAAGAGGGAAACCTTCACCACAGAGGAAGGGCGGATGAGTGGGAGGGGCAAAATGAACAACGGAAACAGAGAGGGAAGAGGTGAAAGAAGTGCTGGGACGCAGACAGTGGTGTCCACGTCTTTGCATTCTTTTTGGTCTTTTTTTGTTTGTTATGGTGAGGCTGCATCATGGACAACAGAGAAGGGACAGGTGGGTGAGAGAGGCAATATGGACAATAAATAGAAGGAAGTAGGGGGAAGGGTACTATGATGGGGCCAGGGATGTCCTTGTGACATCACCTTTATTTTGTTATGGTGGGGGGAAGCAGAACAACAAAAGCAATGGGAGGGAGAGTGACAGCAGGCCAACATGGACAACAGGCGGGAGGGTGGTCGCAGGGCAACACTGATATCATGCAGGGCAATATGGACAGCGGAAAGCAGCTCCACTACAGAGAGAGTAGACTCTCTTCCTGGAGGCCAGTGTTTTGCGCATACGCAGTGGAAGCGCAGTCCAGTTGGGGAACCGCGGGTGATAGAATGCCGAAGCAGGAGCTGAAACGGAGGAGCCCTTTGTGAAACTAGCATCCACGGCATCCCGCAGCAGGAGCGAGCGGTGGCAGCCTAGCAGCCTAGCAGCCAAGCAGAGCCGAGCAGTGGCACTGGAAAAGTCAGAAAAGGTTCGAGGAGGTGTGTGGAGATGGAGTGATGGCCCTCTCCCCCCGCCCCCGTTTAGCCAAGGAGGCCTGCCACAAGCTGCCGCTCATGTTTTCTTGCTCCCTGTTCTCTTCCTTCACCACGTTTGGTCCACCTGGAGGCCGCAGGACAGGATTGTGTTAGGTGCCCCCCACTTCCTGCTGCCTCTCTTTGACTTATCGCTGATACTCGTCAGACAGTAGCTTTTCCCTAGTAGACCAGGTTTTGGTGCCAGGAGTCATTGTTGGCATTGTTGGCCCACTGCTGTTAGTTTACAGTGTGGGCCTCGGTGCCTTGAGGCATTGCTGGTATTTGTGGCGTTGGATCCAGGACAGGACCAGGGTCCAGGATGGGCCCAGGCGACCCAGGAGACCAAGGAAAGGGCCAAGTGAGGTAAGGCTCAAAGCCGCGGGTGTCCTCTGCTGAGGCGGAAGCTGCTGAAAGTAGGCTAGTGCGGTTGCGCCCCAGAGGGCCCCACCCTCACTGGTCTTCACCGCAACGTCTCACCTAAAGATAGATGAATGGGGTTTTAATCTTTCGCCTAAATAACATATACATTGTTTGCCAGCTTCCTGCAGCGCTGCCTCCAATTTGGGCTCGGACTTCAAGGATCCATTGGCACCAGAATGATAGCTAGATGTCTTTGTATGGCTAGAGTTCTTACCAGAGCATGCAAAATGACAAAGTCCAACCCACTTAGAAACTGGGGTATATGCCAGCTGCAGGAAAAAAGCTCTAATTCTATTCTCCCCTTTTTACATAAGGAGACAGCAGATAATCTGGTAGCCAAGGAGGATGGACTGGTTGCGGCTACTGTTGCTAGGGACGCTGATTTTATTGGAAAACATGCCTCTCCTATCTTGCCTGCTGGAAAGCTTTTAACATCAGTGGCAGAAAAGGTGAGCAAAATATCTTTTGTTTATAATGTCCCAGGCGAGCCTTATGTAGGGGACTTTACTCTTCTAGATATTGATGTAAATGCGGCTGTAGGTGCTAGAAATTCCCCTCCCTGTGGTGAAGCCAAGTCTCCGGTTGGTGCAAAACAGTCTTCTCTACTGAAGCTTTTCAGCAGCAGACCATCTGATCGAGTGTCTTCAGCACCACAGTCAGCTCTAACCCCATATTTTGTAATTCCTGGGAATTTGTCCTGTGAGCCTCCAGACCTATGTACTTCACTATCTGAGTAATTCAAATGTCTACAAAGAATGTTATCTTCTATCTTGGCATTACTAGAAAAAGCGGTGAACAACTCTCACCATACACAAGATATTTTATTGGTCATATTGAAAGTACTGATGGGTCAAAATTAGGCGGGGTTAGCTCTGGATGAGAATTTTCTGTCAGTTACCAATGAGGCCTGCAAAAAATTGGGGTGGCCAGTTTTCAGCCAGTTCAGTGGTCCAGGACGTTTACTCAGCAGTTAATTCTCAGAAGCAATTTCTATTTTCTGATCAGGAAAGCCAGGCTGGTAAGCCTCAAGTGCCCTGTAAATCCACTTGTGCTAAGAATGTTTCTCACGAAGATAGTGATGTCTATTCATTAGAAAATCTTTTCACTATCCCCCTCGCCCCTTGCACAGCTGACATTGATATTCCATCAATAGAGATGGACTCTGAAGTGGTAACTTTTCCTATCTTTTCATCGACAGCTAGATTACACATTGAACCTGTGGCACTGGTAAATAATGGAAATTATGAACAGAATGCCAATAAAAGGAATACAATTGGGGGAAAAAGCAGCGAATTTCGAAAAAGAAACCAATGAATGTTAGGTTCTTGGACCTGGGAACCTCAGGAGCTTCTCCTCTAAAGGATGAACTTGAGCGGACTTCTACGCAAGAACAAGGTGTGTTATGACCCTTTCGAGAAAAGCTTTCCATCGGAGAGAAGGTATTATCTTCCTTAAATCCAATTGATTGGCCCCTAACACTATGAAGTCAAATGTTTACTTAACAGACTATTTGTCTGGTCATTAGGGGAGCAAGGACTATGTATCCATGGATGTTGGCTCCATATGGGCCTCCGGGAATACTGTATGTTTGGAGTATATTGTATTATTTGACTCAGATTTAATCTTGAACCGCACATTTTTAATATCTTGCTTTTCAGATATTGATGAGCTAAAACTGATTGAAAGTAAAGTTATTTTGTGTGTATATTTAACGCATATTCCAGGAGTAGTGAAGACAACAGTCTGGTTTCACTCTAAAATTATTGCAAAATTGATTCTAGACAATTGCGAACAGCTGCAACATAGAGGTATAGATGTGATCATTATATGGAAAGAAGAGCCTCTATTTAATAAATATCTTGCTTCTCCAATACCACAGCAATATGGACGTGGCCTACGTCCTTTATGAGATCCAATAAGATCTTCTTTGGAAAATCTTAATGTCTCCATTTATAATGGAGAAAAAGTTGTAAAAAATGCAGGCGGTCCCCTCTCCCCTTGGGTAGAGAATGAACAGGAGAAATGGAGTTGGCTATCCAGAGCTTTAAACAGTACCTGGGTGATGGGGCATGCATCACAAACAGGTCATTAACAATAATTTCTGTGTGGTTTCCTGGAATGCAGCGGGAATTGTAAATCAAATGGAAAAACTTGATCATCTATGCACTTTACAGGCTGATTTAATCTGCATCCAGGAGACCAGGTGTACAACTGACTTTTCTAATCAAGGTTATACGGTGTTGTGCCAAAAGGCGCAGCTGTCTAAGAAAGGTTGCGCAAAAGGGGGAATCGCTACACTTCTGAGTAATAAATTAATATGGGAATACAAAAGCCTTACTGTCCCCTGCCAATTTCTATCAGATATTGAGACTTATGGGTGGTAGCAGGAGAGCTCCACTGTTAGTAGTGATCGCATATATTCCCCCGGATAAGTGTCATGACAAATCCTTAATAGATAAAATATGTTCAATTATATCTCATCGATTGAGTTAAATGAGGTAGAATATGAGGTGCTGTTAATGGGTGACAAACTGCAAAGTTTGAAAACTATCTATTTTTTTATTTTGCGATGCAGAGAGGGAATCTGCTTTCAATATCCTGCCTTTATCATTCCCTTTAAGAATTAGAATTGATAAAAGGGGACATACCCCTTTAAAATGTATGAGGGAATCTTGCTATGTGATTTTAAACAGGAGATTCAACTCGGATTCACCAGCAGAGCTAACACATAAATCAAGACGGGGAGGTTATATCATGGATTATTTCATTGCCTCTTATATTATAGCCCAATCAGTTGAGGATCTGACAGTTTTAGATACTACCTTTAGTGATTATAAGATCCTTAGCCTCTCATTAAAGCAGAGTTTGTCGGCTGTAGATCCTGGAATTTTAATGGCCTAGATACTAATTTTAACAGGAAAACGGGTAGAATCCATTGCACCCATTTAAAAATAATCTTTCTAAAAAAATGTCTTGAAAGGGCTCTATTACATATTGATGATTGGAGTGGGGACCTCCTTCATTGTTTTTGTAACTTTATTGGTAAAATAGTACAAGGTAATCAGTTAAGGTGTCCTAAGCCACGCCAAAAGAAGATACGGTCATCTGTGTTACTGTTGAATAGGAAAATTAATAAGCTGGTAAGACTCCAGTTTGTGTTGGATACAAAGGAAAGGGGCAGAATAATCTTCCTACCAAAGAGGAGGAGAGGGCGATTAAAGGCAGGTATAAGAAAGGAGGATGCCGAGCAGAAGTGGGTTGCTCTGAGAAATGCTGTTGTGTCAAAAACACTCATAAATATTGGGCAACTATTTTGGAATATTGTGGATCTCGCAAGTATTCTTTCACCCCCCTATATTGAGGCAGGATGGAAAGATTATATACTTTCCCTTTACACAGAAAACTTGGAAACCGAGCTGAGTGAAATGGACATTCAGCTAGATTATATTGCTGATACTGACAGTTATGGCCCTCCTACAGTGATGGACATTGAAGAGTTTACCGGGACCCTGCCGGCTTCTGGAGATATGGGCCCGGATGAGTCCCTATTTCAGTAATTAAACAAGATCCCTTGCTTTGGGCAAAGATCGGTCATCCTGTATTCCAGTTCTGTTACCTAAAGGGTGCAATACTGGCATCTTTTGTTGGGAGTGTTTTAGTCCCCCTATATAAGAAGGGAGAAAGAACTTCCCCATTAAGCTACCTGCAGATTCCCTTACTGTATATAGTCTGAAAGGTATTTGCTAAAAGTCTATTGGGTTGAGGAAAATTCTGTCCTTCCTTTAGAACAGGCCGGCTTTAGGAAGGGTCATAATACTCTAGATAACATTTCAGTAATCCAGCTCTTAAATGAAAAATATGAACAGATTGTCGGTGGTGTTGTACATGCTGTGTTTATAGACTTTCCAACCGCCTTTGATACGGTTGATTGCAAGATCCTGTGGAGGAAGCTATTTAATCTAGAAATCCCTATAAATCTGTTACGCTTGATCATAGCCTTGCATTCTTCCACATGGTTTAAAGTACTGTTAGGTGGGGATCGGGGTCTGTCAGCTGAATTCCCAACTAAGAATAGATTAAAGCAGGGGTGTCTTTCGGCCCGCTGTTATTTTCATTATACATTCATGACTTGCCCGCCACTCTAGGGAAAAGCTATGGCTTTGCGCCTAAGATCAGAGAGTGCCAGATATCTTATCTACTGTACACAGATGACATTGGGGCTATTGACCTCCCTCCAAAAGGACTGAATAATCACCTGCCATCCCTTAGTTCCTATGCTGATCAGCATCATTTAAAAATTAATGTCATGAAATCACAAGTAGTAGCTTTATAGGGGAAAAAATCTCTTAAGAAAAGACATTTTTTCTTGGTTCGTGTGCCATCAAAAGCTTGAGTGGGTGAAGGTCTACCGTTTTCTGGGGAGAATTATGTCTAGTTCACTTAGCAATCATGAACATATATCTAGTAATGTGGGTAAAGCTCTTTCTCAAGGCAGTCGGTCAGCGACACTGTGACCGGGTAGGTCAATGACGACACGAAGGTAGTGGTATATGAGTTCAGGTGAGTTTTATTTATTCTGATAATTCTGGCGTGACATATAAGTGATTTATGCTGTACTGTTCACTCTTCGTCTGTCTTCCGCTGGATTTCACGTGTCCTTCTGTTTCTCTTTCTTACAGGGCTCCCATGAGGTGCATGTGGGAAAGAACAAGATAAAGTATCGGTAAGTTCCTTTCCTTTATCCCCTTGTTCTTTGTTTTCCTACTCTTCCCTATTTCTTCTCTCAGATCTGAAGAGTTTTCCTCTCCTTCTTCTCTAGTCCTTTCCTGTTCTTTATCATCTAATTGGGTCTTCTCTGTAGTTCGTTGCTGGCTTCTGTGTTGTCTTTCTCTCTATGCACAACTTCCTGTTGTACTGTTTTCTTTTATTTTTTATCTTAACCCTCTTGGGTTGTCTTTCCTCTCTATCTTTAGCCTCTTGGGTCTTTCTCTCTCTCGCTTTCTGACCCTTTCTGTCTCTTATGACTTCTTCATCTGTTTGTTGGGTTCCTTTCTACTTTCCTGTTACCTCTTGTCTCTTTCATGCTGTCTTCATTTGCTCTCTCCTACCCTTTCTCCCCCCTTTGGTTTCCTGTTTGTTTCATTCCCACTCTTCCCTGTCTTTCCTTCCCAGTCCCCCCTGTCTTTCCTTCCCACTCCCCCCGTTCCTCCTCCCAACCGCCCTGGTTTCCATAAGCCAGTTTCAGGACGCACCTGAGTGTGTCACGCTTCTCCTGAAGCGTGGCTGGAAGCTTCGCGGTGCGCCTCCTGCACCGCCGTCGATGCTGCAGTTACCTCAGGGCACTCTCCTTCTGGTTCCCGCCTCCATTCTCATCCTTGCTCTTTGCCGGTTGCCGCGTCGGCCGTCCGTCTTTGTTCTTCTGTACTCCTGCTTCTTCCGCTCCTCTCTCCCTCGCAGTCTGTCCTCTTTTCCTTTTCTATGTTCTCGGGTGCGCGAGTTGGTCCCGGCTGCCCCTTTGACTCCAGAAGTCCAAGGGGACTGGCTACTCCGTCCTTCAGTTCCGGGGTAGAGACGGCAGCAACAGCACATGTTGCCTTTACGGACGGGCCGAGCAGCGCCGGCCCGTCACAGACACTCCCCCTAGCGAGCGGCTGATAGAGGCGCTCTGAATCCGGATACCGGGACAGGTTATCGGCATTCGTCATGAGGGAGCCAGGGGAATGATGAATCTGGAAGGAAAAAGGCTGGAGTGAGAGAAACCACCGGAGCGCTTGAGCGTTGGTGTCTTTGTGTTGGGCAAGCCAGGTTAATAGAGCATGGTCTGTCAACAGTGTGAAAGTTCTTCCCACCAAATAATACCGTAGGGACTCCACTGCCCATTTGATTGCCAAACATTCCTTTTCCATGGTGGGGTAGGGCTGTTCCCGAGGAAGGAGGTTACGACTAATATAGACAATGGGATGTATAGCCCCATCCTCTTTTTCTTGTGATAGCACGGCCCCCAGTCCCACATCCGAGGCATCGGTCTGTACCACAAAAGGTTTGGTGAAGTCGGGACAACATAGAATTGGTCTGGACATCAAGAAGTGTTTTAACGTCTCAAAACTCTTTACTTCAGCAGCAGAGAGGGGGGGTAACTTGTTAGGACATGTTTTCCTCAATAAGTCCGTAAGAGGCCTGGCTATAGTGGAAAATTGGGGTATGAACCTACAATAATATCCCGCAAGGCCCAAAAAGGCCAGTACATCTTTTTTTGTACGGGGATGGGGTATTTGGGTGATCGCTTGGAATTTTTCTATCTGCGGTTTAACGTGTCCCTCTCCTAGTACATAGCCCAAGTACTTAATTACTGTGTGGCCTAACTTACATTTCTACGGATTTGCTGTGAGGTTGGCTTCCCTTAGTGCCTGTAATATGTGTCTTAGGTGTTCTAAGTGTTCCTCCCAAGTTGTGCTGTAGACCACTATATCATCCAGATATGCTGCGGCATACTAGTGATATAGTCTAAGTATCTTATCAATAAGTCTTTGAAAAGTGGCAGGAGCTCCATGGAGGCCAAACGGAAGAACCGTGAAGTGATAAAGGCCAGAGGGAGTAGCAAACGCAGTTTTTTCCTTATCCTCTGGACGTAACGGAATCTGCCAATATCCTTTTGTTAAGTCCAGGGTGGACATATAGCGGGCTTGGCCTAACCGATCTAGGAGTTCGTCTATGCGTGGCATTGGGTACGAGTCAAACTGTGATAATGCGTTGACTCGCCTGAAATCAACACAGAATCTGGTGCTTCCATCCGGTTTTGGTACTAGCACTACCAGGGAACACCAAGGGCTAGTGGATGGCTCTATTATACCAGCTTCTAACATAGCTTCTACTTCTTGTTCTATGACTTGTTTTTTTGCCCCAGGTATGCGGTATGGACGTTGTCGGGATACAGTGTTTGTACTGGTACGAATAGAGTGTTGGACTAAGGATGTTAGTCCCGGAGTTTTTGAAAATACGCCTAGATTGTTACTGACAAGAGTGTTAAGCTGGTTAAGTTTGGATTCAGAGAGGGCAGTATTTACTTGAGGGGTAGGACTATTAATCTGTGAACTAGTTGGGAGGGGGCAGAGGGGTATGTCTTCATCAGGTTATTTTCCTATGTATAGAGCGGGGTGTTCGTCCATTGACTCACACCACTTCTTCAGAAGATTAATATGATGAATTTGTTCCCGGTCGGTACTGTGGGGTATTGCAAGTTTATACGTGGGGGGATTGATTTGTTCTATTACTTCGTAGGGTCCTTGCCATTGGGCCAGTAATTTGTTTTCACAACTGGGCAACAATACCAATGCTTTTCTCCCACCCTCAGACTACGGAAGGAGCTTTTAGAGTGATATAATCTTTTCTGTTTGTTTTGGGCCTCTCTTAAAGCGGTGTGGGCTTCCTCCCATACCGTATGTAGGTTTTCCTACCCTTTCTTCCCCCTTTGGTTTCCTGTTTGTTACCTTCCCGCTCTTCCCTGTCTTTCCTTCCCAGTCCCCCCGTCTTTCCTTCCCACTCCCCCCTTACTTCCTCCCCGTTCCTCCTCCCAACCACCCTGGTTTCCATAAGCCAGTTTCAGGACGCACCTGAGTGTGCCGCGCTTCTACAGAAGCGTGGCTGGAAGCTTCGCGGTGTGCCTCCTACGCCGCCGTCGATGCTGCAGTTACCTCCGGGAACTCTCCTTCTGGTTCCCGCCTCCGTTCGCGTCCTTGCTCTTTGCCGGTTGCCGTGTCGGCCGTCCGTCTTTGTTCTTCCGCTCCTCTCTCCCTCGCTGTCTGACCTCTTTTCCTTTTCTGTGTTCTCTGGTGCGCGAGTTGGTCCCAGCTGCCCCTTTGACTCCGGAAGTCCAAGGGGACTGACTGCTCCGTCCTTCAGTTCCGGGGTAGAGACGGCAGCGACAGCACATGTTGCCTTCACAGACACTTTGCTCATCTATTGTCCGTTTATCAGGTAAATATCCCTGCTACTCTGTTGAGTGGAATAGAATGTACAAAGATAGCAGTCTGGGGGTTTTTAGACATAAAGGAAGGGCAAATCTTAAGAGGCTTGGTTCCCTGCAATACCTTGGCATTTACTGCAGCTCTAAGGCTGGAATTAGGCATTAAGAGTTATTTTGTGCCACGGTTTACAGGGGTGGTTTAAAGGGCGTTTTGCCTATCTTGTTTATAAAGAAGTTTTTGGAACACTGAGAGAGAAATCTCAGTTTTTCAGAAACTTTAAATATGCCTTACAATTGTTAGAGCTAAACTCTGATTCAACTCTGACTCTATCATCTCTTCAATTCAAAATGAGTTTAAAGGAGATTACAATGCTCAAAAGTTTTCAGATAGATATGGAGCTTTGTAGGCAAACAAGGAGATTTGATGTTTTGATTAATTTGGCTAGTCTGAAAAAACCACAACCCTACATATCTTGGAACCTTTCACAGGGGGTGAGGAGTTCTTGTATTCTGCTGAGACCGAATGTACTACCACTAAAAAATTTAACCTACAAATGGTTTGGTTCTTCAAATGTGTGTGAGTTCTGTCACGTGGATGTTCAGGACCTTAAGCATGTTATATTTGTTTTTCCCTCTTTATTATCACTGAGGTAAAATGGCTGAAACCCCTCTTTTTGAAATTTAACATACGCTCAGCAGGTGAAGCTCTAGAACTATTGTTTAACCCTCCGAGTGAAATATTCTGTTTTAGGATTTAAACATTTTTTAAGGCTTTCTTAAATTTATATTGGTTGTTTTATAGTACATTCAGTTTTATACAAAGAATGTGCTTTTATTCAAATAGATTCATGGAGTTTATTTGATTACATATTGATGCACTGCATAGGAAATGTACTGTAACACAGCTAAGTGAGCTGATATATGCATACACTTTAGTTGTAAATAATATGGACTATATATTTTGGCACGAAATTCATATGATAATGTAGATCTTATTCTATGGAGTATGTATTATTGTTATTTTATATATATTGAATTTGTTATGTGGACCTCTTAGGAGTTCCAAATCATGAATAAATAAAACTTAACCCTTGACAGTGGGAAGGAGGATGGGAGCGGGGTAACAGATAACATGAATTGTGGTAACTGCAGGGCACCCCAGATAGCAGACTGGCAGGTGAGGGCAAGCCAACAGGGACACCAGGAGGCAGGGTGTTAGCAGGGCATCATGGATAACAGGTGTAAGGGTAAATGCAAAGCAACATGGGTGATGAGAGGGAGGGTGGGGGCAAACCAACATGGACAACAGAAGGTAGGATGGTAGCAAGACAATACATACAACAACAAAGCAACACGTCACAATGGGAGGAGGGAGTGCAGGTTGGGAAAAGCCAAAATGGTCAGATGAGGAACATGAAGTGATGATAAGTGCATGAGGGAGCCAGCTCAAAAAGTTACTCTCTGGTGGAGTGCCTTAACACAAAGAAAAAGTAGCACCTACAAATGAGCAGTGGAAGGACACAAGTAGTGTGTTTATGGTCCAGGGGACAGACAAAAACACAAAGAGGAAGGGGGGCCTACAACAGCTGACGAATAAGAAGCAAGCAGATGAAAATGACAATGAAGCCACCCAATGGTAAACAGTGGGCAGAGTAAAGGCCACTGATAGAAAACAAAAGGTCATGAAGAGACAGTGCATGCGCTGTCTACATGAGGCCTAAAAATGAAGAAAAAATTATTTGTTGAGTGAAGATAGCCAAGCGGGGGGATTAGCTGAAAGAACTTAGGCATCAGGAAAATGAATTTTTGGCAGATGCCCCTCGACCAGTAGACAGATAAATTGTCACATAGATAGATAGATAGATAGATAGATAGATAGATAGATAGATAGATAGATAGATAGATAGATAGATAGATAGATAGATAGATTCATTGATTCTCATAGCTCAGTAATACTCTAATTGTCCCTTAGTGGTCGGCATTGATACCAGCGGGAGAAGAAGATCTTGAATAGAATTGTTTGAGATTAATCTTGAACTTTAAAAAAAATCGGTTTGCTGTCAAAGTTAGTGAGGCAGGGTAGGAGTTATAACCATGTGGTCATCCCTCACAGAAAGTTTAAACACCTTCTAGACAATTGGATGCAGACAGCTGAATGCAGTGCTTTTCTAGGTAAGAAGCATACCTAATAAATCAGCAATGGCAAAACAAATAGGCTTCACCTTTTGGACCTAGTGACTTTGCCAACACAGTTTGCCAGAAGCATTTTGCTACTTGCTGATGTTGCACAGCATGAGCAAAAAAAAGAAGAAAAAAAGGCATGATTATATGACTACTGTTGCTATTGGCATGATTCTGTGGGAACGTGCATGCTTCACCACACATGTATACACCTACAGAATTACTCGGGTGGCTTTTCTTTTTTTAAAATTTACAGATGCAAGATGGTGGAAGCCTCTTGGATCAGCAGATCAATAAATAACACTTTTTAGTGTAAAAGTGCAAAATAAAAATGAAAAAAACGTGCAGGATCATTGAAGGAGCAGATGGAGGAGTGAGTGGAGGTTAGAAGGGAGAAGAAGCACACAAGGGAGAGAGCACCATGGGGGTAGGGAGAAAATGCCATGATGGAGAGAACAACAGAACATGGTGTGGAGCAGTTTAGTGGGGAAGAAGCACACTTGAAAGAGCAACTGCACATGACAGAGAGAGCAACGTGGGGAAGGGTGGTAGGGGAAGCACACAAGCGTGGATTCAACATGGAGTGCGGGGGAGTTTGCAGAAGAACTCATTAGGGATAAAGCGAGCAGCCCATAAATGAGAGAACAATGAGGAGCAAGGGAGCTGCATATCTGGCGGGGGAGAAGAACACAAGGGAGAGAATTGAAAAAACATCCTCACTCATATAGTGCTTAACCAAAAAGAAAAATATCAATTAAGAAGCAAGCAAATGAGAATAACAGTAAAACTAACCAATGGTAATGAGTGGGTGGGCTGTAAACCCACTGTAAGCTTACGCTGTCAGGTAGGAGAGACCTAAGTGCCCCTAGAATATTTTTATATTATACAAGAAGCAGACTATTTTGCTCATTAAGGGTTTTCTAAAGCTGTTTATTGATACTACCCAAGCAAACAACAAAATATGATCCATAAGTTTGCTTTGAAGCAGAGGGTGCCTGGAGACTTCATTAACACATATATGTTAGTGCATAAGACCAAGTTTACAGCTAACACATTTTACTATATCTTACAGCAGTGGTAATAAAATAAATGTATAATAACACTCAGACATCACGATAAAGCAAGTTGATATTTTTTTGTTTATCATGAATGAGTTTCACCAGGTCGACGAAAATAACTTGGTGACAGCCTTTCTTAATGAAAGGTCCCTTTCTTCAGGCTTTTTTTTATTCTTTTAAGAGAGATTTTCCTCTTACACCCACTTGCTTTTATCCCCACTTTTAGAGCATCTTCTCTTCCATCAATGCCTCTCATGAAATTCCCCCTCCTGAATTACTCCACATTTTTAATAAACCATCCTACTCCCTTTCTCACTTTACTCCCATGTTTTTACAAATTCCTAAACCCTGCCCCCTGCTTTGCTTCCTTTTTTGCAAACCCTATTTTCACCTTTTAGTCCCTTTTTTAAACAAATTCCTTACTCCCTTGTCACCTTTATTTCTTTTATGCTACAATCTCCTTATTCCCATCCCCATTTTAATCCCTTTTGTTTTTTTTTGCAAAACCTTACCTCCCCTTCCCCAGCCCCATATACCTCCTCCTTTTCCCTTCTTAGACCTTTTGTATGCTGTAGTTATCTGTTAGTTATGAATTGCTATCTTTTCCACAGAAACATACTTTCTTTGAGAAGATACTTCATCATTTTAACTTTTCTCCAAAATGAAGTTTCGACAGACTGTTTTCTTCAGGCTGGCTTTCCTCATTTTATACATTTATCAAAATGACAGATTACCATCTCTGATGTCAGAATCACCAATTCTTGGATGAGTAGGCCATGTCAGTTCCCAAAGTGCAGTACTGGCTTTTTGACCTGTAAAGCAAAAATGCAAAGGATCGTGAACAAGGCATATACTATTTCATTGAACTATGTATTTGGGAGAGAGAGTGCAAGATTAAAGAGCCAACCAGCACCATCTCCCTTACCATCCATGAATCTCTACACAAAGGCTGGGAGGCTCACCTTGCACTATTTAGTGTGCTGCTGAAGAAGGCCTTATGAAAAAGCACATCACCTCGAGTGAGTGGGGGAATCATTCTTTTCTTTTCAGGGTTGAGCCTGCGAGAACATGAACTAGTGCGTGCATCTCGCTTGCGAGACTGTTGTTAACTAAAAAGGGTTTGGAGTCCACCCGTTGTTTACTATTTGTTGGTTTGCGTGGCATTCTTCTTTACACCCTCGTAATTCGTCACTGCAGGCCAAGCATCATTTCCGTTCCTCTCTGTGGAGGAGGAAACAACCACTGATTGATCCAATTTAATCAGTGCCCGTCCACCGCTCTCAACGTGATTGAGTTGCTTCTTTTCATTAAATCTAGGGCCCTGCAAACAGAGTGAGTGGCAAAAATGTGCCCAGCAGGACAAACAAAATTACAAAGTTTTATTTACTATAGTTAACTCTTTTCTTTTCTTTTGACAAATCTTCTTTTCACACTTTTCACTCATGCTTTGTTATGTTTTTGCTTGTGGACTCTGTTCTCAAAAGATGATGATTGTCTTGTTCTAAATATTGCACAGCAACATTGTTGCTTTCTCATGTGTAATTTCAGAAATTATACTTTAACACATAATGGTGCAGTACACCCCAACCCACCCCACTCCAGTCAAATTTGCACCACTCCAATCCAACCCACCCCACCCCACCTCACCAGTCCACTCCACACAATCCAGTTGACCCTGGATCAATCCAATCCATCCCACTCCTAACCAAAACCACTCACCCCAATCCACTCTAATCCAATACACTCCAATCCTCCCAAACCCATATGCACCACTCCAATGTGCCCCACTCCAATCCAAAGCAGCCCCACTCCAATCCTAAACAATCTGCCCTACTCCAATCTGCCCCACGCCAATCCAAAACAATCTGGCCCACTCCACTCTAAAATAATCTGCCCCACCTGAAACCAAAACAATCTGCCCCACTCCAATCCAAAACAATCTGTACCACTCCAATCTTCCCCACCCCAATACAAATCAAATTGCCCCACTACAGTCCAAAACAATCTGCCCTTCTCTGATCTGCCCAACTTCAAACTGCCCCACTCTAATATGCCCCACTCCAATCCACAACAATCTGCCCACTCCAATCTGCCCCACACCAATCCAAAACAATCTGCCCCACACCAATCCAAAACATTCTACCCCACTCCAATCTGCCCCACTCCAATCCAAAGCAATCTGCCCCACTATAATCCAAAACAATCTGCCCCACTCCAATCCAAAACAGTCTTTACTGCTCCAAACTTCCTTACTGCAATCCAAAACAATCTGCCACCATCAGTATGCCCTACTTCAATCCAAAACAGTCTTCCCCACTACAATCTGCCCCTCCAAAACAATCCTCCCCATTCCACTCTGCCCCACTCCAATCCACTCCACTCCACTCCAATCTGGCCCATTCCAATCCAATCTCCCTTGCACCAATCCAGAGCACCACACTCCATCCCATTTCACCCCACTCCAATCCACCGTATTCCACCCCACTCCAATCTATCTCATACCAATTCAGTTCAGCCTAATCCATTCTACCCCACTCCAATCCAATCAACCTCACACCAGTCCAGTCCACACCACTCAGTCCAGTCCACCTCATTCCAGTCCAATCCACCCCACTCTGTCCAGTTCACCCCACTCCAGTCCAATCCACCCAACTCCAGTCCAACCCAAACCACCCACTCATATACATTCCACCCCATTCCAATCCAATCCACCTCACTCCAACCCAATCCACCACAACCCAGTCTGCCCCACTGCAATTCACCCACCCCACTCCAAACCACCTTAATCCACCCCACTCCAGTACAATCCATGTCACTATAGGACAGTCCACCCCACACCAATCTAATTCACCCCACTCCAATCCATACCACTCCAGAAATCCACCTTATTCCAAAAAGTCCGTCCTACTCCAATTGAATCCAGTCCACCCGATCCAATCTAGTTCTCCCCACACCAATACAATTCACCCCACTCCAATCCACCCCATTCCAAAAATCCACCCACTCCAAAATATTCTTCCCACTCCAAACCAGTCCAATCCACCCCGCCCATTCCAATCCACCCCACACCAATCCAGTTTACCCATCTCCAATCCACGCCACTACAGTCCAATCCACAACAATCCACTGCACTCAAATGGAGATTTTCTTAGCTTTAGTGAAAGAAAGTATTTATTCTGGCCTCTTCCGCCAAATCCAAAATTCCTGTCAATGGACCAGAAAGATCCAATAATCTGTCCTGGAAATTAGTCCAAGCCCTGTCCACACCTTTTTTGGGGTCTTTGCCAAATTTTGTGAAGAACATAAGCATGTTCGGGTCAATTACTGGAGTGGCGGTAACATTATTAGAAAGGGACAGTCTGGGACATTCAGATTTTAATCTGTTACGCGTCAATTTATCTAAGGGTTGACGTAATTTGTTAGAGACGTATGAGGCCACATGATCACAGGGAGTCCACTCAGTGGAATTTGGGTGACAGATAAGCGCAGGATCAAACATAGGTATGGAGAAATCCAATAAGGAATCATTAGAATTAACTGATTTTGATGACTCTCCCAGTAGATTAAGAGACGTTTTACACCTCTTCTCCACAGGTCCTGACCAGATCATTATGTCTGGATCATCCTTATCCGTATCTGATTCACCCATATCATCGTCTGTATCTCCCAAGTGAGAAATATGAAAGGGAAAGGTGAGATTAGTGGAAGTACCTGGTTCAGAAAGGGAATTTCTTGAAGGAGAGTCTGTATTAGGGGTCACAGTATCTTATCTTTATTTTTTGGGCTTCTTGGAACCAGAAGCAGAGACGTCAAAAGTCAGTAGTTTTTTGACCAAGGCTTCAAAGGACTTTGAAAAATCACAAATGGAGCTAGATACCGCTTTCTGGACTGAATCCTTAATAAAGGAATCCAAATTGTCTTTAAAGTTTTGAGCTTCCTCATCTTCTGAGAAATATTCCATAATGAGGTATTAAATATAAAAAAAGACTGGAAAAATACCTAGTAATTCTGTATAAAAGTAGCCAAATCCAGTGAAGAACAAAGACAGAATAAATAATGTAGGCAGGAAAGGGTTAAAACTTGCAGGGGCAGAACCAGGAAGTAAAGGCTTGCATTGAAAACCTGTTGGAATGAATAGGAGGTGTGGTCTGGCACTCCGGTGCCTCCGAGCGTTGAGAAACACTGCGGGAGCAGAAAGGGGATTCCCCGAAGCGAGGAGCCAAACAAACAGCTGATAAAAGGAGTGCCATGTTGAGGAAAAGTGCCGGTAAGAACGACACAGTCCAGAAACGACCGTTGCACAGCGCGCTGAAGGCGCGTCTAATAGAACGTTGGAACCATACACGGAAAGGGAAACACGGCCGGTAAAAACTAAACGAA
Source organism: Pleurodeles waltl (assembly GCF_031143425.1). Lineage (NCBI taxonomy): Eukaryota > Metazoa > Chordata > Amphibia > Caudata > Salamandridae > Pleurodeles > Pleurodeles waltl. The sequence goes on along the minus strand of NC_090440.1, from coordinate 1,940,240,682 downwards.
ACAAGACACTACAAAGCAAATAGCAAGGCTACTAGGATTAATAATGTTTATGCACAAATAAGATACAATAAATGTCAAATAAATATGTAAGCAGAAATAATGAACGTAGTACTTATCTTGACTGGGACAGCAAGAAAAGAGGACTCGTTGCTCTCAGTCATGACTTTTATACCTACCTGTTATCCTGATTGATTATTTATTGATGACATATTTTCTGTAGTTTTCCCAGCTAGCAATACTGGGAATTGTAGTTTTTTCTTGGCTGCTGTTACAATTAAAGCAAGAGAAGATAGCATAATAGGAGCCTCCGTATTTTGAAATAAAATCCAGTTCACTCCACCCCAATCCAATGCACCCCACTCTAGTCCACCCCACTCCAAAAATCCACCCCACTCCAATCCATGGTAGTCCAACCCACCCCAGCCCAAATCCACCCCACCACAATCCACCCCAATCCATTCTCCCCGATCCAGTCTACCCTGATCCAATCTACCGCCCGCCATATCATCCTACTCCAGACCACCCCATTCCAGACTACCCCACTCCAGTCTAACCCACTCCAGTCCATCCCACCTCATCTAATCCACCCCACTCAATTCACCCACTCCAATCCACCTCACTCCAATGCACCCCACCCTGAACCAATCCCCCTCAATTGAACCCACCCCAATCCAATCCACCCTCCCCATTCCAGTCGACCCCTCTCCAATCTAATCCACCCACTCCAGTCCACCCCACCCCTATCCAATCCACCCCACCCCACCCCACCCCATTTCAATCCACCCCAATCCAATCCAATCGAGCCCATCCAGTCCTCCACACTCTAGTCCACCCCACTTCACTCCAATCTGCCCCACGCCACTCCAATCCATCCTACTCCATTCCACCCCACTCTAACCCATTCCACTCTACCCCAGTCCAGTCCACCTCACTCCAAATTAATCCAATCCATCCAGACCATCCCCTACAATCCAATCTAACCCACCCCACTCTAATTCACACTTCTCTAGCCCAATCCATCCCACTCTAGTCCAACTCACCCCAGTCCAATCCAATTAATTCAATCCACCCTATTCCAGTTGAATGAAATCCAGTCCACCCCACTTCAATTCTTCCCACGCCAAACCACCCTATTCCAATCCACCCCATTCCAATCCACCCCACTCAAACCAAATCCACCCCACCCTAGTCCTGTCACTCCAATTCAGTCCACCCACCGCACCACAAATCAAATACAACCAACCTGCAAAACACCCCAATCCACTCCACCTCACCCATTTCAATCCACCCCAATCCAATCCAACCCATCCCGTTCACCCACTCCATTCCACCCCTCTCCGTCCAATCCACCAACTCTACACCAATACAGTCCAAACACTCTCCTCCAATTCAACCAACCAGACTACCTCAATCCACTCTAACCCACTCCACCCTATTCCGCCCCACTCCAATCCACTCTACACCACTCTGGCACTGCTTATGAGACTCTCTGCCACTGAACTACTGAACTCTACTCCCCTCCACTCAACTCTGTGGCACTCTACTACCCCTGCTCCACTTTACTCCATCAAACCCACTCTACAACACTACTCACCCACTCCACTCTATGCCACTCCGAGCCACTAACTTTTAGCAATGCTGGATAGCAGCAACACTGGTATAAAACATGGCAAAAGGACATTGCCAAGCCAATAGTCCTTATATAGTCGAGACTTATTGGTTTTGTCAATGCTTGTTTAATTTAAACCCACTGGAAGGCAAATGTGACTTCTGTGAATGTCTGTATAGGAAAGGAGAAGAAGGAGCTGGTCTGTGTTACATTCTCTTGCTACCAATACAAGAGGGCCTCCCAGCCTTTGTGTAGAAAATCGATGTTTCAGCACAACAGCATCACCTACAAACAAGTGAAGGGGTGAATTTCTAATCATAATAGGCTCAGCCCCAACCCTCATTAAAATGATTTGTCAAGAGTCCAAAGTTATATTCTCCACCAAAAATGTTTGCTAGAGCCTCTAAATAATGAAACACGCTTACAGGACGAACAGAAGGAGTACTCCCTTCAGAATACCTACTAGGGACCATGGATAGACTACAAGGCGTAATCCGTTAATAAAACTTTCACTTAACTGCATGGGCAACGTGAGGGTCTTCGTGTGGGCGAAGGTGGGGGTCGTTTTACTACTTTACGAATGAGCGATACAATTGGGTTGTTTTCCGGACGCTGAATTCCACTCCCACGAGGGATGGGCAGTTAAACAGCCACGGACCAAACAATATGGCCGCGGACATGGAGTGGTATGGGGCAGAAGATAGTCTAAGGCCGAGGAGTGGGTTTTGGAACACTGAAATATTAGAGATTGGCGAGTTTCTGAAAAGTCATATGAAAGCACCTTCAAATACAAATACCCGAGATCGGAATACAAGCTGCACGAAAGCCTATTATGTCTGATTCTTTAGACTATACAAATCTGGGCCACATACAGTGTTCACATAAAAACTGCCTTGTGTTTATGTACCTAATGGAACTGTTGCAGGAAAGGTTTTAAGTTCACGTTAAAAACTATCACTTCTAGTAAGTTCTTCGCAGTGTAGCGCAATAAATGTAATGTAATAATGTCAAAGCTTCAATGTTTTAAAGAAATGCACCTTTTAGAATTTTGAAGAGCCTTTATCATATTTCATGTGTTGTCTGTTGTATGATTTATTTGGCAGACATTTTCAGGGCTCGGCTCGTGCACAGGCTCTGAGACCCAAGCCATGGCTCGGCTCTGGCTCGCCCTCTTAATTTGCTGGATCGCCCCCCTCTATGAAACACAGAGGGAGGGTCCCAGGGTCCTTTATAGTGACCCAGACTCTCGGGCTTTAAGGAGTGGAGACAGAGGTATTTTTGAAGTGAAATGAAATCCCCCTGCCCTTTCCTGCTTCATAGTTTCCATGAAGTGTCACCCCCAACAGGTTGAAAGGTACTTACGTGGGGAGGTGTGTCCCCCTTTTGCGCCTTCATTTTAGAGCTTCCCTGACAGGGTTCTTCAGCCTCCATCCCACAATCCTGCTGCCACTGTAAGACAAACCTATCACTGGAACAGTGTGGGAGGAGTACACAAAAGTCAGAAACCGCCTGAAGCGGATCCCAGAGTGGAGTTGTGCAATACACAATTTGTGTTTTCAAACTTAGTTTAAGTACACAAGACATTGTGACATGATTTCTGTAACAAAATGGCAGAGTCTCACTCATATCAGTGGCAACTTAGAAGCTCTTCTGTGCTCCAGAGTTGGGGTCCCTACTGCTTCCACCCCACACTAGGAGCATAGATGCTGTGGAAATGCTATCTTGAAAATTAAGGAGCGGGATACAGCCTGCTGCAACCCAAAGAAGGATCTGCATTGCTGTGTTGTGAGGCCTTAAGACCTGTGGTCAGTTTGTGCTGGTGGACCCTACCAGTACTTTTTCTAGGAAATCACTGATTTTATCCTTCACACTGGCTGTAGTCCTGTTGACCAACAACTGGGTGGCCATAGGAACATCTGCCTGACCTTGCGAGGTCTGGCCTGTGGTCTGCTGAGTCCCAGGCATTTTCTTTGCATTTGGGTGACACTCACTTCATGGTCACCTGCACGACGCCATCACTTCTTGGGGAGTAGACATTGAATGCACATGGGCTGGGCCAATCTGTGTCAGTAGGCCATTTCTTTAAACTAGGTGAGCCTGTCTGGAGTTTCTGTACTGACCGTTTAACGCTCCCCAGCAGCCGGCACCAGGTCAGAGGGAGCCCTGGGAGTCAGCGCTGACAGGCGGCCGAAGTAGTGTCCCATCATTCCTTGCTGCAGCCTGCCCACCCAATCAGCTCCCTGCAGTCTGTCACATCATTCTGGCCAGAGGTGCTATGACCCCATTCACAGCGGTATAAAAGGAAGGAGACCAACAGTGTGGGGTGCGTTTGTTTTTTACTTGGCAACGTCTAGGCTTACCACGTAAAGTACCTGTCATTTGTTGATGTTTTGAGATCCTGGAAGGATCAGTAGGTGGTGGTGTCTTAGATAGAGTTCATATATAAATACAGTTTATTCTTTTACATATGGCAATTCTGCCCCTGTTCTAATTCCGTTCTGTTTGTAGCAGGGTCTGACAAGAATGATAAAATTAACAAAGAGAGAACGAGAATAGATACGTGTACGCTAATCTTATAGCAGGCAGGGTGACAAAGTGGACAGTTTCAAGGCAGGACACGCAGCATGCGTACCCTTTCAGAGCCTATGGCTTTTTAACAACTTTAATTGAAAACTGGACTGCAAAAATGCAAAATGTTACACAATTTTTAAAATGTTCTCAATATGAACTCCACAAACCTACTTTGAGGAACTCTCGCTTGGTCGCTTCACTCACATGTCCTGCCAGTTGTGGAAGTGGGCTGTGTTAGCGGTAGTAGTCGGAGGTGCCAGTGGGGTGGGTGGGCATCGAACCCCTTAGAAAGATTTTGTGCGCCTACATTTATTTTTCAAAAATATTAAGCGCTGCTTGAGACCTAATGGCCCCTTCTGCATGCTTAGAAGCTACAACACCTGTGAATGGCTGGGCCACTGAAGAAAGGAGAGCACATGTCGGCAACCAAAATGGAGGTATCTTGAGAGAGTGGGTGCTAGCGCAACATCAGGCACCTCAATCAGTGGTCTTTCACCAACCTTTGATGAAGCATCACTGCCACCAAAGTGGACTCTACACTTTATTTCAGTGTTTGGGCTTGAGATACAAAAAATGATAAGGACTTGCCGTGGTCTTACAGTACTGGGTGGAGTATGGTCTTCCTCTCACCTAGATTCACACTGTGTCACCTTCTGTGCTGGAGCACACACCAGCGCTCTTGGGCCTGAGCCAGTACACCTACAGGCCTGCACACCACCAGGAGCCGTGCAACCTCACCCTCTGTGTTGCTATCCATTTGTGTTCACTGAAGTTATGTGCTCTCTCCCTTGTCTGCTTTCTCAGTTAACTAACCCCCTCCTGAGCTCCATGTTGTTCTGTTGGTGCATTGTTGCACTTAATACCCCATCATGCAACACTGAACATCCTTCTCTGATGGGCACACTCTGTAGTCACGTTTGGCTTCAAAACACTGAAGAGACATATGTATTCCTTAGTAACTTTAAATTACAGAATGTCGAAGGGATACTTCATCTGTGCATGTGCCATCCTTAATTTCTTAATTTCTTTGTGGTTACAGTTTGGTGGAGGGGTTGGAGAGCTGTAACTGTTGTGGTTCTACTAAATAAACACATGCTTGCTGGGAAAGTGGTTTATTAGGTCGAAGCATACCAGACAGATAAGCCTACCAGACAGCACATCTGTCTGGTTTGCTAACATTATTTTGGGAACATTCAGAAATCTTCCCTGAGAATGCATTCAGCCCATTGCTTACCATAGGCTTTATGGTCTGTAACTCACATTTGCTTTGGCTTTATTTGTTTTAGGTTGTCCAGCTTGAGTTTGTATCTTCCCTTGCCGGAATCCTACTTACTGTACTCTTCCAGTAGTACTGAATTTCTGTAAACAGTTCTTTAAGTCTTGTTCTTATCTTGTCACATTAGCTGTGCATTCAAAGACATAGGTCAAATGTCAGGCTGTGTCTTCCAGGGAGCTTAGTCTTTACTTTTCTTTCTCTGGATTAAACGTGAGGGAATTTATGTGACAATCACACTGGCTTCTCGGGTGTGCTGTACAATGTCAACATTTTTTCTAACACAAAACACAGTTTAAATGTGTGCAAATGAGCTGTGTAGATATTTCAGAATGTGAAAAGCACAAATGGAGCACATTTTTGGTAATTCTGAGGAGTGGTGGAAACAAAGATTTTAACATAATCAAAACAGATCAATACACTAGATGATGACATTTCCACACATTATCGTTTGCACACTGTATACTTTTACCAGTAAAGCTGTATGTCTGTGCAAATGTAAAGGTCATTTCAATTGCAAATGCGTTATCTGTAATGGTGGTGCACCACCACACCATGCATACTCCACTTTATCAAACTCCACTCTACGTGGCACCACTCCAAGCCTCTACATTCTACCCTTCACCACTCCACACTACACCACGACACACTGTGTCACTGCATTCTACTCTATACTACTCCACTTTACACCACTTCACTTAATTCCTCTCTATCATATACCACTCTACTCTATGCCAATACACTCTACCCCACACTTCCTTACCATGCATGACAGCACTCTTCACCACTGCACTCTACACCAATCCACTCTAAGCCACTCTAATTATGTTGCCCCATTGCACTCTACAACACTTTCCTCTACACAACTGCACTCTGCACCACTTCACTCTGCTCTGAAACAATCTACTATATTCCACTCTATTCCATTCTGCACCATTCCACTGTATGCCACTCCACTCTACTCCACTGCCATCTACCCTGTGCCACTCCACTCTACCCCACTGCACTCTACACCACTCTACTGTATGCCACTGCACTCTATGCTAATGAACTCTACACCACTTTACTCCAAACCAATGCACTCTAAGCAACTGCACTCTACTCCAATCTACTCTGCACCACTACAGGCCACTATACTCTACTCTGTAACACTCTATGCAACTGCACTCTACACCCATGTAGTTTACACCATTGCACTCTACATCACTTTAGTTTGCACCACCCAACTCCACTGCACTCTACAACAATGCTTTCTATGCCACTCTGCTCTACACCATTGCACTCTATGCCACTCTACTCTGCAACACTGCACTCTCTGCCACTGCACTGTACCCTGCACCACTCTGCTCTATGCCACTCTACTGCATTCTGTGCAGATGCACTTTATGCCAATGCTCCGTATGCCTCTGTGTTCTATTCTGCAACAGTCTACTCTATGCCAATCTAAACCATTGCTCTCTGTCATTTTATTCTGCACCACTCAGCTCTATGCCCCTCTACTGCACTCTACGCTGCTACACTATATTCCACTCTGTTGTGCATCACTTCACTCTATGCCACTCTAATCTATTCTGCATCACTGCACTCTACACCACTTCACTCTACACTCCTCTATTCTATGCCACTTCCCTCTACGACACTCTACACCTGTGCACTTACTCTGTACCACTCCACTCTACCCTGCACTACTCTGTGCCACTTCAATCTACTCTGTTACTGCATTCTATACCACTGCACTCTACTTCACTCTGGCCCCCCTCCAATCTACAGCATTGCACTCTATGCCACTGCAGTCTTCTGCACACCATTCTACTCTACATCACTCCACTCTGCACTAATGGACTTTACACCACTTTACTCAAAGCCATTGCACTCTATGCCAATCTACTCTGCAGTACTGTACTTTACACCACTTCACTCTACAACACTACACTCTACGACACTCTACTCCATGATACTGCACTCTATAATGCTCTACTTCATTAAACTCTACTACAGTCTGTGACACTCTACTCCACTCTATGCCATTCCACTGTACAACACCCTATGCCTCTCTATGACACTACTCCAATCTACAATGCTCTATGCAACTCCCTCTATGCCACTCCATGCCACTATACTCCACTCTGGTCTATGACACACTACTTGACTCTTCTACACTCCACTGCTTCACTCTACACCACGCCTCTCCACTCTATGCCACTCCGCTCTACTCTACACCACTTGACTCTACAACATTCTACTCCACTCTATGCCTTCCCACTCTCTTGCACTACACAACTCTATGATACTCTGCTCTACAACAGTCTAATCCACTCTAGGCAACACCCTCTACACCACTCCACTCTGCTGGACACCACTCAACAACTCTCTATGCCATTCCACTCTACCATACACTACTCCACTCTGACAGTCTACTCTACTATACTGTAGGCCACCCAACTCTACTCCACTGTACGATACTCCACAACATTCTTCACCACTCCACTGTATGCCACTGTGTGACACTTACCGTCACTCTACTCCACACCACTCACCTCTATTCTGTACCACTCTGTCGCGCAACAGCATCTATGTCACTCCATAACACTCCACTTTACGACACTTTACGACACTTCACTCCACTCTTCTTTATCCCACTAACTTTTAACCATACTGAAGTGACCTATTGTCTTTGCCAATGCTTGTTTATTTCTGGAGTATCTCAAAGCACTGAGTGAAGAAACAAAGCTCATTTGCTTTTTTGGAGAAAAGCTTGTCCCTCCTGTTGAACCCCCCCCCCCCCACACACACACCATTTTTTTGGGTGTTTTATGTAGCGCCTATGATGAAGATGGCTAACACCGGTCAGTTGTTTAATTTTCCAGTTTTATACAGTGCTTACAATGAAGAGGGCTAACACGATTGAATTGTAAATATATTGCAGAAGTATTATTAAATTGCGTGATTGTACTTAAGAGGTAGCAAATTACTGCCTATGTGATGTACTTTTGTGCGTGGTCATTGAATGCATTACTAGTTTGTGTAATGGCCCCCAACTGTTAACATAACTTTCTGATGAAATGGAATGTGCTGATCAAATGGAATGTGCTATGTTGGTCTAATTTATATGATTTTCTTGGTCCCAAAGCAAATATGTATCAGTTTGTGTAATGACTGAGGGTCCAGAAAAGTTGATATATTTTCCAGTTTGCAGAATTACCCAAGATCCAATAATGCGTTTATTGACTGGTTCATAATGCTATACCGGTTCAGTAAAACTGATATAACCAAAGTTATTGGAGTGCTTTACATGAGCAACAGATACCTTGCACAAGGTGAAGCTCGTAGTGAGATTAAGTGATTTTCCCAGAATCACAGTATGTTGAGCTGACGCCACGAGTAGAACTTGGGGCCAGATGTATCAAACTATTTTGCATTCACAAACAGTGCGAATCACAAAAATATACTTAACGTGAATGCAAAATAGCCATACTGAATGTATGAAGGGCATTCGCAGTGCAATTTTGAAGAATCGGCAAAATAGCGATTGCCTAAAATTGCGACTCATTTTTCGCAAATTGTGATTCGCAAATACGGAATCGCTATTTAAATATGTGAACCATTTGCAAATTGCGAATGGTCGCAAAACGAGGATTTTGCATGTGCAATCTAGCAGCAACTCAAATCAGGTGGTAATCAGGTGCAACCTATAAAAAGAGGCCCAGAGTGCATCATTCCTTTTCAACAATGGCTGTCCGCTATGTTATAGCTATGAGGATGAGGATCCTGGCAGGTTTGAGTAAAGGGAGGAGGAGACAGAAGCAAATTTCCAAAGTGCGCATTACTTTGTTTAACCAAACAGAGGAGGAGATATTTGATAAGTGTAGGTTGAATTCTTACATGATTCTAGGCTTAACAGCAGATTTACAACCACAACTGCAGTAACACACAAACAGAACCAATGCCATACCCACTCATGTGCAGGTATTATGCCCCCCTGCACTCCCTAGCTTCAGGAAGCTATCGGGGGTTATAGCAGCAGCTAGAGGTGTGTCTCAAAGTGCGCTCTCATGCTTCTTCCATGCATTCCTCAATGCAATGTTATCTAACATCAATTAGCACATCAAATTCCCCAACACCCCACCTGACTTGCAGCTCACCAAAATAAATTTTACCAAGTAGCCCAATTCCCACATGTCATTGGCTGCATTGATGGGACACATGTGGCAATCTGTCCACCATCTGATAATGAGCACATATTCAGGAATATAAAAAATAGCTACTCCATGAACATATAGGTCATCTGTAATGCCTCACACATCATTACTGATTTATTGGTCAGATTCCCTGGTAGCAAACATGATTTGTACATCTTCAGACATAGTGGAATGTACACACGGCTTCTTGCTGGAGAGTATGGACAACAATACCTACTTGGTAATGTAATAGAGAACAATGTAGCATGATATCTACTTGGTAATGTAATAGAGAACAATGTAGCATATCGTACAGGTGAGGTCAGAGATGACAATGACTCAATTTTCACTCATGTCTTTGTAGGAGACAGTGCATATGCAATGCGGTCCTTCATCCTCACACCATACCTCAATCCAGCCACACCATGTGAACGGTGTTACAATTCAACACATAGGAGAATGCGAAGTGTCATTGAGAGGACATTTGGCCTGATAAAGAGTCGCTTCCGGTGTCTACACAAAAGTGGGGGTCTCTACAGTACAGTCCTAAAACCTGCTGTAAGTTTGTGGTCACATGTGCTATTTTGCACAACATCGCAACAACAACAGGCATACCACTGGAACCCACAGTTACAGAGTCAGGTGAGGACAACGACCCATTGCCACCCCCTCACCCAGCAGACTAATCCAGAGCAGCAGACGGCAGACAAAGACGTGCTGTGATTACGCGCAAGTATTTCTGATGTAAGTAGGCACAACACCACGTCTTGTTTCTTTTGTGCTACAGGCATCACATTTATTGCCTTAACTTTGGGTCAAATATGTGGGTATAGAACATAGGGAGTCCGAAAGCACTATCTGTGCTAAAATTAAATGTTGTACTATTAACATCACATTAGTTATGCAATGTCACCAAATAAGCAAGGCCCAGCTCATGTCCACATTACTTTTTGCGTCCACGCGCTCCATTAGGCTGCTCAGTGGGCACAGCCGCATCTCTTGTTGCAGTTTCACAAACAGTAGAGTGCCTGGAACTGTGACGCCTAGGATCCATCACAGGGGCTGTGACACTACTGAGGCAAGAGAATGCCTCACTATCCCTACCACCCAGCTCGCTGTTCATAGCACTCCGGGCTGTCTTCATGGTCTCCAATGCATTGGTAATCTGCACCAATCCCCATGCAACATCCCCACTGCAATGTGCCATTTCCACTTGCATGCTCACAGCACGTGGTTACAGCAAAGCAGTTGCATTAGTGAGGCGATTTACAGATCTGCTGAACCCATCCAACCTTCTCATCAATTGGTGATGGTTCCTACGGTGGGTGACATGGTCCTGCTGCATTACGGTGCAGAGTTCCTTACTTGCATTTGTCATCTCTCTTAGATTGTCTGCTGTAGCTTTCTGTCCTTCCTGCACTGTTGCATTCAGCTGGAACATGTTGTGATTGAGGGACATCAACTGCCTGTGTGTTGATTTCATGTGCTTACATTGTAGGTGCTGTACCTTTAACGTGGATGCCTCCAGACCACCAAACAAAGATGGGCCCTCAACTTCCTCTAAGCTCTGTCTGCCATCTGCTCTCTGTCTCTTGAGGGGCGTATACTGGCACTGGAAAGGGGACTGATGTCTGGGGTGCGTCTACCATCAGAAGTTGGTGTCTGCATGTCTTCTTGCAAGTCATCAGAGTCCTGAGTAAACTCAGGGAGTGGTTCCACTGTGCCTTACGTCTGGGTGGTGCTGGTGTAATGGACTCAATGAAGTTGGTCTCAGAATGTGGCTAGCTTTCCTCATTCCCTCCTGTGTCTGTTGCATCTGGTGCAGGAACATCTGCAACATCAATGCACAGCATGTCAGCCATAAAGTATTTTTTCATTTTTCAGTTCACAGTTACAAATTTTAGTAAACAGTTTCCATGGCATAGTGTCTCTAATTGTCCACACAATGCTGCAATGTTTGTTCTGGATGGACTGTTGGAGTATGGACTTCCACTCCCATCAGACATTGTTGGGTAGCATGGAAAATGTGGCATAGACTATTTTTCACACTGCATGGTAACATGGCATTTATCTAAGGGACAAATGTACATGCATATATAGTGAATCAATTAATTACTACCCTTACCTTTACTGGTGCCTGGTGTGCCTGACGTGTCTATGCCGGTGAGACCAACTACTGCTTCAGGCTGCAGTGTTGACTCCACCATGTCCTCCCAGGGGATGGATGGTGTTGGGGTGGATGGTCCTCCGCCAGTGCTCCTTGCCTCTTTCATCCTGATTACTACTCTCTCCTTGGCATGTGAACGTAAGTTGTACCAGCGCTTTCGAATCTGTGCGGCACCCCCAGCGCCGATTTTAGCCTGGATGACACTCCAGATTTTCCTCTTCTGACTTTCCGGAACATGAAGTGAGTTTTTACCAAATAACTCATCATGGTTCTTGACAACCTCTTCTGTGAGCACCTCCAATTTCTACTAGCTGAACTTGAGCTTTCTTTCTTCTGCCTCCTTGCCATTGTGTCTTAGGGTCCTGGCTGACTCTCCTGAGTGTCTCCCTGGTGCTGTGCTAACTGTGTCTGCCTGCTCCTGTGGCTTCTGGAATCAGCATGCACTGACTCACTTACTGGTTGTGATGTCATCATGCTGCTCCAGAATGCAAAACTTGCAATTTGCGATTAACAAATACAGATTCGCTATTTTACTGAATCACTATTTGGTAATCTCTATTTACCATTGTGATTTTTTGGTAATCACTAAATATTTTACGATAACCTTGTTACATCGCAGTTTGCGAATTCCAAATAGCGATTCAGTAAAAATCGCTATTTGGGATTCACAAATGCGGGGCTTCATACATATGGCCCTTGGTTCTCTATTTCCAAAGTTAGTACTGCTCTGGCTGTAAGCGCATACCACACCCCCTTCTTTCCTCTGGAAACCCCACTAATTGTGCCAGGTTTACCAATCTGTGTAGAGGCAGACTCTCATGTGGGACAGAAAAGTGTATGTAAAAATGTCATATGGAAAAAATAAAAAGATGGCCATAGCTTCAGTCTATTAGTTAAGGCTGTACTTTTAAATGCTGTCTCTGCTTGAAAGTGTAAGACTTCTGACGAACGAATCGTACAGAACTCACTAGTAGTAAGACAATCATTGGCAAAGCCAATAGGTCTTCTCTATGCGAGAACTGATGGGCAATATTGAGGAGTACACTAGCTCTCTTTCAAGGAGCACCAGCTACCTTAGTCACCAGTACATTCTGCACTCTACAGCCACATGAGAGAATTTCAATTTGATATGAAGGCTGTACTGACAGGACCTGTAACTTTGTCGTCATGGGGCGTGGGGGAGGGAGGTCAGTAAAGGGCTAGGTTTTCCAGCCCTTAAGGGCCGCTTAGGAGCAGTTTTTCAATCCCAGAAATTAGGGCTAATCTCTTTTTAGCCTCTCTCTGATAGATAACATTTGCTTAGCAAGCAGGAAAGTCTTATTTTATTATTTGGGTTTAGTTAGTTCTCTGGTAAGATTGCGTCAAGTAGGACAATTTAAATGGCAAACCCAGTCTCTGTTGTTAACCACAGAGCAACTCTTGCAAAAATTCCCATGCCCACTACCACCAACCCCCCCCTCTCCCCCCCCATCTCCCCCGGACAGGATTTGCAGAAGGGTAAATTGGTTTCTGTTTCAGTCCTAATCATTCTAGCAAAAACTATCCCAAAGTCACTTTCACCACAGAAAAGTAACATTTTAACATCAATTATTTTCCATTCCACTCATCAACTTCTTTTCCTAAACTCCTTCCAATGCCGATCTACTAACTGCAGCCGCGGATCAAAGGGAATCTTCACCTTTAAGGCCTCACCTGTTTCCCCACGTATGGTGTGTTTGGCCCTAGTGATCTGCACGAGGCACTCTTTAAAAGATGATGGTTTAGTGGGGAGCAGTTCTCAGTTATATGTAGCCTTAGAGTCTAGGAACTAGATTCCCTCCTTATCCTGAGTCCTTTTTTGAGCGCCCCTTTGTCTGCCCCAGGGGAGACTAGGTGTGAAACCAAAGAATTAGTGTGGACAGCAGGATACAACCGGCTAATTTCAATCACCGTTTGCTAAATTCTGTAGCTGATTTTAGGATGGGATAGTTTACAACATAGATAAACAGCATAGGTATTAGATGACTGGTTTAATGTATTACACTGTATTACCTACGCACTGCAAATTTGGAGTGTGTAGCATTGCCTTAATAGAAGTTAGTGGATTAAGCTTGTTTAAATCCAAGTTGCAATTTAGAAGCCTTTGTTCTAGACAGCTGTAGAAAACGTGGGCTTTTTAGGTACACAGTGCGTTTTTAGATGCAAGTAGGACAAACATCCCATCCATTTTTGGTTCCCATAATTGACCCTAGTGCTGCTGCATAAAATTGTTGCACAAATGGGTGTGTACAACTACAGTTGCTATACCAAAGTCAACCACGGCAAAATTACATTAAAAACCTCTCTCTTTTCATTGCAGAGCACATGACGCCTTGACAACAGTTGGTCAGATACAAATGCCCAGAGCACACCAGTTGATGGAATGTGACAAAAAGATGGATTTCCATACAGTAATCTTTAAATAGATTAAAATAAGGGAGGATTGTCCCCCGTTGAAATACACAACATATGTTGGAATACTGCATCTTCAGATCTGAGAACATTACACTGCAAATTAAACTTGATTATATTAATCAACGTAAATGAATGTTGCAAAACTATAGCAGAATGGGTAAAGAGGAAAGTCTCCACAGTCTGCAATTCTTTATCATGTGAAATTGATGTTTTCTCTTGAGCAATTGATGTATGCAAATTTACAACATCCAGTTGACAAGTAAATGATCAGTATGGCGTGGAACAACAGTCAGAATATTCAAGACCTCCCAGGAGTCTTTGAGACAGAATGCTAAAGATGTTACTAATTTAGTCAACATATTCTATCTTATTCAACCCCAGCTACAATATGGCCGCTCAAAGAAGGACATAACTGTTTTATTATCTTAGGGAATAGATGCATCAGAGGCACTACCAGAACTTGATTGGTGACAAATGTTCATCCTTATTTATGAGATCAGTTTATTACAGTAGTGCAGAAAACCTGTGCGGGCCTTGGACCCCTTAGGGGCAGGCAGGAAGGAGACAAGGAGTGCTTCCAACTGCCTAGAACAGAGTGAGCCTGAAAGAGAACCTTACAGCATGTGGGTCAGAATGCTCAGCGAGCTTAGGATGGCGAAATGGTATAACCCTAGGCTAATTGGCATCACAGGAGGCATCTTACCCAGGACTCTCCTGGTACTGCTCTACCTCTATGGGCTCTGATAGAACTGATGATGGAGAGGATATTTTTGGAAACAAAGTCCAATGGACTTTTTCTAGGCTCTAAGTGGTGTACACATGATGGGTAGCCAATATAATGCTACCAAGAGAGGTGCGTGGCATGGCCCACAGATGAAACCACAGTTCCAAGTCCAGTGGGTGGGTCTGTGTCAAGCCTTTAATAAATCCAGATGATAGGATTAAATTCCCCCCTCAGGGATAATATGCCTGCCCTACTATTGAGTAGATCCATGAAAAATTGAGTGCATTTGATCTCTCCCACTGGCTCTGGACACCCCATCATTGCTAAACCAAATCATTGTTCTCATGCTACTGTTCTAAAGAAAGACCCTCATAGCCCTTCCAGAGTAGTTTACAGAACCCCCTAGGCTGTCTTGAAAGTAAAGCCCATTCTCAAAATGAGGAGGGTGTCAGATATGGGACCTCATCTTTAAGAGGTAGAGAACTAAAGGGCCAAGAATGACTGGTTGGATGGAAGGCTGATCACAAGTTTTAGATGTCTAGTGAGATCTCCCTACTTGAGATGGCCCTGTGGTATCTTGCAGACAAACATAATTCACTAGCACATGTAAACCTTGGATGATAGCTCAATTCTGATACCACACACGTCAGCACACATTACAGCAATGGATACCCAAACAAGCAGCACAAGCAGTTGGCTACACATGGGTGGTGGTAGGGTGGATACTGAGGTATTGGCACTGCATGAGATAAAGATGTTCCTGGTCTAGCAAGACGGCTGAGATTATGATTTCGGAGTCAGCATGGCTGGTGATACAGTAAGGAACTCAGATTGTGTGACTGGAAGAAGGACAAAGTGTGCTGCTGGATTCCAAAGAGGTAATCCCTTGTTGTTGTCATTTTTAGAGTGGTGACCTATCATGCAACAGTACTTCTCATTATCTGGCTCATGGTGCATTTTTAATGCACTGTCAGCATGCAGCCAAGAGTCATGTTGTATGCCTCCAGCACAACTCCTGCGATCGTATGCTCATCGCCTCATTGAGGTAGCATGCAGTCTGCCTCTGTTATTGCACAATAATTGTATAGTCCCAAATTAACCCTGTGTGAGCAGCAAAACAGGACTTGGATAGCCAACTGTGAAACTGCCTGCACATTTTGCCCTGCAGAGAAAACTTGAGCTTGAGAAACGATGTCCTCCATAGATATAACAAGAGCTATTTGGACCTCTTCTAATTATCAACGAATTACAGAACTGATCTTCTTCATGCAGACCTTGTGTTTTAGCATCTTTCTGTCAGTGTGTGCAGACAGCTGCCTGGCTCAACCAAGCCCTTTTGCTAAGGAGTAGGAGAAGGTGGAACTTGTGGAGTTTCACTTCATGGAACTCCACATAAAAACTCCACAAGATTCTAACGGGTGGTAAATATGCATTTCATGCTGCTCACACTGCAATTTTGTGTCAGTAACGTGAGCTGTGCTGAAAAATCAGCATGAATGGTACCATGTGGTGCACAAGAGCGTGTGGTCATTTGAATTGATTTTGCTGCCACTCGAGTAGAAAATCTACTTGACTGGCAACAAATTTAATTAGGAAGCAGCCCTCTGACTGCGACTGCTCATGACTGCCTGCTTTAGAAAATGGCCATAGGGGGTGCCAAATCTCACTTGCACTCACATTTCTGTAGCCTCACAGGAAACAAAATTCTGGCAAGCAGGGATTGATGGCATTTGGCTGGAACTCTGCATTACAAGAGTAGCAGGGAGTTGCAATATTCTGCCAATTCAGCGGGCGGAATGAAACAGTGAGCTGAACCCTCCTATGGAGACTAAAATGCAACAGGAAGTTGTGGCTCCCACGTCATCCAGATGGGGTCATTGACTCCACTGTCCCCAAGATGGATATAACTCCAATGGAGAGGAATAGGAGTCAACAGCACTGGCATAGTAACCCCATTGCGGAGAATAACCTTCAGCATCATCACCACAGGTGCCGACTTGGAGCCTGTCATTATCCCCCACTTTCTCTGACTCTCAAGGTTCCTATCCTATTTCCCTTGTGATATCTGGGTCACAACATCTGACTACGGTACTCATTTGCAATGCTGAAGAAGAGACACTGGAGGCAAGCACTGAGGATCTTGAAGAGTGTGCAACAGAGGAAGGGCAAGGAAGTCTGTGTATGGTGTCAACTAACCTTCTGTTCCCGACTCTCATCTAAAAGTTTCATCTAACATCGAGAAGACACCTTAGTTGGTGTGTCCTCAATTACTTTGAAATTTACTGATAGAACACTCTAGATTTGGCAAGGCGGAAGTAATGAGGGAAACACCTCAACACATCATATTTGTGAATGTGCCACTGAACCTGCAACCCAGTGACCCGGTATATCCTCAGCAATGAAGCCTGGCCCTGCACTCTTCACCACCAATGATGCCCAGATCTCTAGTGACTACCAAAGAGCCCTGAACTTAGCTGTCTGGACCTCAGAGCACAACTCCCAGCAATGACTATGCCATGCCCTGCCCTAGGTATTGTGTGAGGAGTGCATCGCTTGAAACAGGTATAGACATTAAGGGGTCAGCAGACCGAAGACCATCATCCTGCCAGAGGCGTGAGATTCACAATCTTAAACTAGATGTACATTTTTTGTCACTGATCTAGTTAATGAGATGCTTGTGGAACAATCACTTCTTGTCTTTGAGAAGTATGAACAAGTTTTCATTGACTATCTGACTGGCCCGCACCCACACCAGGCACAGACGATTTCCATGGGCAAAGTCCTTGGGCACAGTACTGCTTGCACCACTACTACAGGTTCCTTTGACACCTTCAAAGTAGTGATTTGAAAGCAGGATACAAAAGTGAGGCAGAGGTATGCAGGTAGGAGAGCAGGACACTAGTGAGGGAGTACAGGCCAGTCACGGATCCCAGGTACAGTACCTTGGAAAACGATGAGGAAACAAAGACATTGCATAGATTCAGGGACATGAGGTGTTGTTGGAGCTGGTGGGGCGTCGGCTTCTTACTCTACTGGGGAAGTAAGGCATTGGTTCCTTATGGCTAGGCAGGGGAGATGGGGCATTGGTTTCTTGCAGTTGCAGGGGAGGTGATGCGGCATCGGTGGTGAGGTGTTGATTCCTTATGACCTGGCAGGGTGAATGAGTCCAGCAGGTCAAGATGGGAGGTGTCGACTTTGCGATGTTGTGGTCACACCACGAGGCCACAAGTACTGTGGCGGAGTCAGAGTCGGGTGTCACAAGCGTCGTGATATGACACTCTGGACTCACACTGTGGCGGAACTTCGGAGGTGCTGCAGCAGTGTCGGGCCTGAAGCATCAGCCGTGGCTGTTGCACCCAGCACGGGCCATAGCTCCTGTGCAGGCAGTGGCGCAGAGTCGGACAGCGGCACCTGTTCCGAAGTCACTCTGGAGTCCATGTGCTTGGTTTCTTATTCGTTGCACCAGATCTCACTCCCAAAAGCCCAGAAACTGGATTTGGTACCACTTGGAAAGTCAGGACTGTCAGTAAAAGAGCCCAGGTGATGGCAGATGAAGTGTTTGATGTCCCTGAGACTTCTTGACAGGAGGCAAGCTCTGTCTAAGCCCTTGGAGAACTTTTGGAAGCAGGATGTAGAAAGCAAAGTCCAGTCGATCACTCCCAGGAAAGAAGCAGCAAGCAGCAGGTCAGCAAAGCAAATCAATGAGCCCAGTGGCAGTTCCTCCTACAGCATCCAACTCTTCTTCCTGGCAGAATGTCCTCAGTCCAGAAGAGTTCTAACTTTGTGGGGTCAGAGGCCCAGTACTGCCTTTGAAGTAGGCAAGATAAGTCCTTGTAATGCACAAGACCCTGCCTTTCCTTCCCTGGCCCCAGACACACTCCAGGGGGATTGAGGACTGTTTGTGTAAGGGCAGGCACAGCCCAATTCAGGTGCAAGTGTCAGCTCCTCCCACCAACATAGCTCAGGAAGACCCAGCAGGATATGCAGGGCGCACCTCAGCTCCCTTTGTGTGACTGTCTGGAGTGAATTCACAAACAGCCCAACTGTCATCCTGACCCAGACGTGTATTCCACAGCCAGGCAGAGGCACGGAATGGTTAAGCAGGAAAATGCCCACCTTCTACAAGTGGCATTTTCAGCTTACAACTCAAAAAACAACTTGACCAACAGTTGTATTTTAAATTATGAGTTCAGAGATCCCAAACTCCTTATCTCTGTCTGCTCCCAATAGGAAATTACACTTAAAGATATTTCAAGGCAATCCCAGTGTTATTCTATGAGATAAGTAGTCCGTGCAATAGTGAAAAACGAATTTAGCAGTATTTCACTATCAGGACATGTAAAACACACCAGTACATGTCCTACCTTTTAAATACACTGCACCCTGCCCATGGGGCTGCTTTGGGCCTACCCCAGGGGTGACTTAGATGTAGCAAAAGGTAAGGTTTGGGCTTGGCAAGTGGGTGGACTTGCCAGGTTGAAAAGGCAGTTTAAAACTGCACAAACAGACAATGGCGGCCTGAGACGTGTGCAGGGCTACTCATGTGGTGGCGCAATCAGTGCTGCAGGCCCACTAGTAGCATTGGATTTACAGGCCCCAGCACACATGGGGCCAGATGTAGGAAGCCGTTTGCATGGTGCAAACTATGAAAATCGCAGTTTGCGCCATGCAAACAGCTTAACGCGATGCTCATTCACAAATTGCTAATCGGTACCGACTCGCAATTTGTGAATGCGACTCGCAAATAGGAAGGGGTGTTCCCTTCCTATTTGCGATTTGCATCGCAATGCAGAATTGCTTTGTGACCCCGAATGCGGTCGCAAAGCAATTCGCAGTTACCGCCAGTGTCACACTGGTGGTAACTCATTCGCAAAAGGGAAGGTGTCCCCATGGGACCCCTTCCCCTTTGTGAATGTGGCCATAAAGTTTTTTTCAGAAGGACCACTGCCTACACTGAAAAAATGAAACCAAATGGTTTCGTAATTTTTTTCATTTTGCAACTTGTTTTCCTTTAAGGAAAACAGCCTGCAAAAGGAAAAAAAAAACTGCTTTATTGAAAAAGCAGTCACAGACATGGAGGTCTGCTGACTTCAGCAGGCCACCATCCCTGTGAGTGCAGGGACTCGCTATGAGTTCGCAAAAAGTGCCCCACCTCATTAATATTAATGAGGTGGGTCTTTGCGACCCCATAGCGAGTCGCAGACAGTGTCTGAGACACCGTTCTGCATCCGAATTTGCGATTCGGCGACTCGCAATTTCCGAATCGCAAATTCGGACCTTACTACATCTGGCCCTTAGTGCACTATACTAGGGACTTACTGGTAAATCACATATGCCAATCATGGATAAACCAATCACCAATACCATTTATACAGAGAGCACTTCCACTTTAGCACTGGTCAACTGTGGTAAAGTGCCCAGAGTCCTAATGCCAGCAAAAATGAAATTCAGCACAGGATCAAAAACAGGAGGTCAGAAGCCAAAAGACAGAGGAAACTACGCCAAGGTCTAACAACCCACATTTGGTCACAAACACTGTTGCTGTCGTTGCGCCTGAAAAAGGTGGCCTGGTGACACCCTTTCAGTGGACCCCTGTCATGACAAAAATGAACAAAACTGTTCAAGTGCGATGCTGTCACCGTTTGCCCTTTTCGGTAAATGTGCTAATCTGTTTGCTTGTTTTTCCTTCATGGCCTGTGAATGTGGTTCCCGAGAGATTGTGGTCTTAGACAAGCCGGGCCTGCAAAGTGTGAGATTGCATATAACTGTGAGCAAGAGGTCAGTGCAAGTACGTGCAGAGAGAGGGAAAGAGAGCGAGCCTCCTCTCTTTATATCCTCATATCCCCTCTCTTCCTGTCACTCACTCTCTCAGTGAGTGAATTCTGTTGTGACTTTGAACCATACTGTTAGACTTGACAGCCTCAGGGTGGTCATCCCCCAACTTTTTTCCTGCCTCCCTCCATTTTTCTGAACCTGTTTTAGCTGGCTTTAGGACCCCCCACACTTTACCTCTGCTGACCAGTGTTAAAGTGCATATGATCTCTCCCCTAAACATGGTAACATTGGTTCCTACCCAATTGGCATATTTAAATTACTTGTAAGTCCCTAGTAAAGGTCACTAGAGTTGGCCAGGGCCTGTAACTTAAATGCTACTGGCGGGTCTGCAGCACTGATTGTGTCACCCACATAAGTAGCCCCTTAACCATGTCTCAGGCCTGCCATTGCAAGGCCTGTATTTGCAGTGTCACTGCCACTTCGACTTGACATTTCAACTACTAGGTAAGCCTTAAACTCCCCTTTTCCTACATATGTCACCCCTAAGGTAGGCCCTAGATAACCAATAGGGCGGGGTGCTATGTAAGTAAAAGGCAGGACATGCAACTGTGTGTGTTTTAAATTTCCTGGTAGTGGAAGACCCACCAATTCGTTTTCCACTACTGTGAGCCCTGCTCCTCTCATAGACTAGCATTAGAATTGCCCTCATATACTTTTAAGTGGTAGATTCTGATCTAGAAGGAGTAGCCTTGTCATGTTTAATATTGCCAGAATGGTAATAGAAATTCCTGATTGCTGGTGAAGTTTAATTTATTATTGCAATTTTGATAAATGCCACTTTTAGAAAGTGGGCATTTCCCTGCACTTACTGCCATCTATGCCTTAAAGCCTGTCTCCAATACACGTCTGGTCTGTGGTTTGACAGCTGCCCTTGTGAATTCCACTCAGACAACCATAAACACAGGACACTCAGTCACATCCACATTCATCTGCATACTGAATGGGTCTCCCTGGGCTGGAAAGGTGGAGGGACTCTCTCTTACATTTCAAAGGCCAGTGGCATGCCCTCACACACTGATAACCCCCCATAGGGATCCTGACAGACAGGAATGGGCTGGAAGGGAACCTTGTGCACTTCAAAACCAAAGGCATTTTTGGGTAAATAAACTGGGTCCCTGATCCCACGAAATCAGACACTTCTGGACCTACACCTGGACTGTGTCGGAGAGACTGCCTGGCTGCCCAAAGGACTCATCTGGACTGCTTTGCTAAAGGACTGCTTTCCTCCATGTTGCCCTGCTGCCTGGTACTCCTGATTCTGCTGGAAGGACTCTGCCTCCCTCCTAAAGTGCTCTCCAAGGGCTTAAATTGAGCTTGCCTCCTGTTTCCGAAGTCTCAGGGCCAATAAAGACTTCACCTTTTCAGAAAATCCTTGTGCGTCAGAAAATTGACGCAACGCCTGTAGAAATCGACGCAAAACCTGCATTGTACCTGGAAAATCACTGTACTGTCGACAGGAACGATGCAGCACTGGCTTAAGACTGGAAATTCGATGTAGCACCTGCCTAGTGGCAGAAAAATCACTGCATCACCTGCTGGATCGATGCAGCACCTGCTCCTTCTACCAGTGTGTCAAGGATTTTCAACCCATCGTCCCTGGGCATCAAAGTATCCCGGCATCGCAGTGAGGAACCAAGACTGCGCTTCTGAAAAACGACACATCACCTTGCAGCATGGAAGGAAATGATGCATTGTCTGTGCTACGCCAGAAATTCCGTCGCAACACCCTATCTCCTCCTTTGAGGTGCCCATGCGCCATATTTTTGACATAACCCAAGTACTGTGTGTTACAATGATACAACCACTGTTTCTTAGGAACTGAGGGCAAAATGTATCAAGATTTCGGTTTGCACATCGCAAATAGTGAATTTTAAGAAATCGCTATTTTCGACATGCAAAATGGGATGTATCAAAATTGCGAGTCGGAAATAGCGATTTCTTAAAATTCGCTAACGCAATTTGCAAGGTCCAAATACCGAATCGCAAAATAAATAGCGATTCGGTATCTGAAAATCGCAAATTGCGAAAATGGCAAACCGGAACAGCCTGATGACATCACAACCAGGAAGTGAGTCAGCCCATCCTGTTTCCAGGAGCCACACCCACAGGAGCATGCAGGGAGACACAGCCCAGCACCAGGGAACCAGCTTAGTGAGCCTGCCAGGATAAAACTGCACCATGGCCAATGATGGGAAGGAGAAGGACAAGTGAGACAGAAAGTGCCAGATCAAATTCAGTGAGCCGGAACTGGAGGTGCTCACTGAAGAGGTTGTCAGGAACCATGACAGACTGTTTGGAAAAAACTCACTACAGGTGCCAGAAAGTGAGAAAAGGAAACTCTGGTTGGAAACCCAGACAAAAATATGCACAGTGGGTACTGTGCAGCGCTCTGTGGAGGAGATATGCAAGAGGTGGTATGACCTGCATTCCTGTGCCAAAGAAAGGGTAGCCAGCAGGCTACAGGAGTCAAGGAGCACCGGAGGAGGGACAGCCACCCACCCACCATCTACACCACTGGAGGACATGGTGGAGTCCACACTGCTCCCTGAAGCTGTCAGTGGGGTCACTGACATTGACACCTCAGGCACACCCAGCACCAGCAAAGGTAAGGCCAGTAATGATGTGTATCCCCATATGTGCATATACAAATTCCCCTTAGAAAATAGCTATCAGTGCAATGCAATGTGATAAGTAGTCCATGCCACATCTTACATACAACGTACCAATGCCTTATGGGAGTGCTAGTCCACAACTCTAACCTGCAAATACCACATAGATAGCAAGTAAGTGTACAGCAACACAGAGGAACAACACACACAACTCACAGTGATACGATGAAAGTGTACATTTATTACTATTGTGCAACATTTTTTGGTACATCCATAAATGACATGCTGCACATTGTCGTTGCAGATGTCTCAGGCCCTGCCGCAGCCGAATGTGGAAATGTGGGGGATGTTGAAACACATCCGCAGTCCGACTCGAACACCAGTGAGTCATTGAGTATTGCACCAACTAGGCGCAGGGCAAGGGTGTTACCTCTCCCAGAGTTGAACATGGACTCAGAAGAAATGCCGGATGAAGTTCACACACCACCCCCAGAAGCTATATCCACAGGAAGACAGCAGTCCCTGCCCCAGCATCAGTCAACTCCCCTTATGAGGCATCACAAAGCAGGCAGACAGTGCACAGATGAAGGAGAGGGCTCATCAATCTTTGGCAGCATTGAAGCATCTATGCTGAAAGTGCAGCGCCTGCAATGCAAACACATGAGGTTAATGCACAGGCAGTTGGTGTCAATTGATCATAACATGAGCTCAATGCACAGGCAGTTGGAATCTCATAATGACAATATGGGAGTACTGCACAAGCAGTTGGAGTCTCTGCATGAGGGACAGCAAAAAGCTGCAGAAAATACTAAAGAGTTGACAAATGCCATTAAGGAACTCTGCACTGAGATGAAGCATGAGGGTGTCAACCATTGCAGCCACCATCACCAATTAATGGGAATGTTCAATGGGTTCTGCAGATCTGTCAATCGGCTCGCTAGTTCAACTCCCTGGATATCACGGCGTGCTGTAGCTGCACAGGTGGAGACGGCACATTGCAGTCGGGACGTTGCACAGGGATTGGTGCAAATAACCAACGTTCTGGATGCAATGCAGTCAGCACGCAGTGCTACAACCAGCAAACTGGGTGTTGGGGATAGTGAGGAGTCCTCTAGCCTAAACAGTCTTACAGTCCCTGTGATGGATCCTAGGCGTCGCAGTGCCAGACACAGTACTGCCTTTGACCCCGCTACAGGAGGTGCCAGCGACGGCACTGCGCACTCAAGTGGAATGTGTGGACGTAAGAAGTGACATTGAGGGCTACAGGGGACTACCTTCACATGTAGCAATACAGTTGTACTATGATGTTAATAGTGTGACACTGTTAATCGCTCATGTCTGCCTATAGTGCATAGTTATGTCCTATTGACACATATGTTACCTGAGGTCAAGGTAATAAAGATGCTGACTACAGGAATACATATTATTGAGGTTGTGTTTTCATTACTTACATCAGAAATGGTGGCGCGTGATGTCAGCATGCCTTTGCCTGCCCTCTGCTGCACTGGTCCTGTATGCTGGCTGTAGGGGTGGTACGGGATCATCAACCTCATTTGAGTCTGGCTCTGTTATTTCCACTGGTATGCCCCTGGTGGTTGCTATATTGTGCAAGATCGCACATGTGGGCACTATTTTACATGTTGTCTCTATGCTGTACTGTAGTGCGCCTCCACTTTTGTGAATACACCTGAAGCGGCTCTTCAGCACCCCGAAAGTGCGCTCCACCACATTGTGGGTTGCCCTGTGTGCTGAATTGAACCTCCACTCTGCTGGTGTTGCAGGGTTCAGGTAGGGCGTCATCATATAGGTGCACACTACGTAGGCACTGTCTCCTAGAAGGAACAGAGAGTAAAATGAGTACTTGTGCCATCTGACGGCACACTGACATCAATGCAACATTGTAACGTGGAAATTTACCTAATAGATGGCCTTCACCAAATTCCTCAGCTAGCAGTCTTGTGTGAATCCCGCTGTGGCGGAATATGTACAAATCATGTGTGCTCCCTGGGTACCTGGTGGCGAGATCGGTAATGATGTAGGAGCCGTTGCATATCACCTGTATGTTCATTGAATGTTGGTTTTTACAGTTGCGGTACACATACTCTGTGACCGATGGTGGACAGATTGCAACATGTGTCCCATCTATGGCACCTAGGACATTTAAAAACAGTGCTATCTGGTAGAATGTGATTTTAGTGTGCTGTAATTCCTGTGGGGTGTCGGGGAATCTGATGTACTGGTATATTCTGCTAAGCATGGCATTGAGAAATGCATTAAGAAATCTAGATAGGGCACTCTATGATACCCCTCCAGCTGCTGCTATGACCCCTTGATAGCTCCCTGAGGCTAGTAGGTGCAGGGAGCATAATACATGCAAATGGGTGGGTATGCTATTGGTCCTGTGTGTTGTGTGCTGAAGCATGAGTTGTAGGTCAGTTATCAGGTCAAGTATCATGGCCGAGCTCAACCTGTACTTCTCATAAATCTCCTCCTCTGTCTGGTTGAAAAGGGTTATGCGCACTCTGAGAATGCTCTCCTGTCTCCTCCTCCCTCCCCTCAAACCTGCTAAGATCCTCATTCTCCTTGCCATCAGTAGAGTGCAGTCATTGTGGAAAAGAGGCTGAGTCATTCTGGGCCTCTTTTTATAGTTTGCACCTGTTTACCACCTGGTTTCAATTTGTGGTAAATTGCTTGTGCAAAATGCCATTCTACGAATAATCGCAATGTGCAATTTTTTGATGCATTGCATTGTAATGTGGTTTTGCGTGTCACAATCTGTGTTTCGCAGATAGCGAAATGATTGACAGAATCGCTATTTGCAAGTCGCAAATCTAGGTCGCAATTTGGATGTGCAAATAGCGATTTGGTATTTCAAGTTGCTATTTCCGAAATGCAGATTGCGGCACGCAAAACCACGTTGCATTTGCAAAAATTCTCAATTTTTGCGAATCCTTATTTTCATGCTGCAAATGCCTTTCATACATTGCAAAAGGCATTTTTGCATTCGCAAACAGCCGATTTTTGTGATGCGCACGGTTTGCAAATGCAAAAATGCTTAATACATCTGGCCCTGAGACTCTTTGAAATCTTTAAAAAGAGATACTTCAACTTATGCTTAGTGGATGTTTGTCATTTTTTCCTTATTTTATTCAAATAAATATTATCTATTTTTCTAAACCTGTTTGGTGTATTTTTGTGGTGTTTTCACTGTGTTACTGTGTGAGTTATTGCACAAATACTTAACACATTACCCTCTAAATTAAGCCTGCCTACTCAATGCCAAGCTACTAGAGGGTGAACACAGGATAATTTGGGTTGTGTTGTTACTTAACCAGACTAGGATTGTGCTTTCTACTCTGTCAAGGTGCAAACCTCTGCCAACTAGAGACCCAATTTTTAACACATAACAAGTAAGTAACTGGCCTGGGGTTGTTGTTAACAGAAGTTATCACCCAAACTGTGATTACAAGATACATAGTATGTCCATGGATATGGTGTTTTCCGTCCAATGACCCTTACTGCTGAAAGCTGATTAAGTCTTCTGGTGAAATAACAGAAGATGAGGAATTAGTGGGCCAAGTATGACTGGATTTCTTTTGGTAATTCCTCATTTTTAAAAGGACTCCCAAGGTCACATGTCCAATCCCTGGTAACTGTCTCCTTCTTACCCCAGACCTACTGATATCCCAATATCACTAACTTTTGTGGGTGGAGTAATTTGGGTGCGGGGGTTTCTACTTCATAACGAGGCCTCTGAACAGGTAAGCCTGTTCTGTAACGTTAGAGCCTGCTATACAAGGCAGAGCTGTAGACTAGGAGTATTATCAAATTCAGAGACATCAGGTTTTATTGGTGTGTGTGCGCTTGCGCGTGTGTGAGTATGTGTGCGCGGGCGCATGTGTGTGCATGTGTGTTTCAGAATTTTGACAGGTGTCTGCGTGCATGCTCAGAAGGGATGACTGATGCCACCGTTAGAGTTAGATTTCCAGTTAGACATGGCTATCCAGAAGTATGTGGGTATACCTGTTTTAAAGATAATTCTATTAAAAATCGTTATCTCCATGTAGTTGTTGAGACAACCTGACCCATGGCCTTAGGTTTGTGTGTCTTTATTCACCCGAGTGATTCATTCAGTGTTCCAAGACCCGCAGGACCAAGGAGTGGTACTGGTATATGTAGTGCTTTATTTGAACTGTTGGTTTCCTCTGGAGCCAACAAGCACTCATTTTAGGGATCTACACTTACTTTTCCTCATCCAATATTGAATGGGAGCAGCAGAGTTGTAAAAACACAGAAATGGCCAATGCTTACTTTGAGAGGGTGGTTGCTTGGGGAGCCCATCAGTGCTCATTTTTGGAGACCTGTACTTATTTTTCTTTATTAGAAAGTGACCACAAACAAGAGAGGGGAAAAACACACAAACGGAAAGGAAAGAGGAAGAGAAATATGGAAAAACGGGCTCACAGGGAGAAAGCATGGAACAGCAAGAGTGAGATCGAGAAAGGGGCAGGAAGTGTCTGGTAGTGGATCAGAGAGGTCTGAGGTGAATTTAACACTATGCAGCCTTGGTATTCGGGCTTGGTATTCGGGGCGTCACTTCTTAATAGCACTGCCAGAGTAGAGATTTGGTCACGGGCACTCATTCTTTTACAAATTAAGCAGTAAGTGTACATGTACAATATATGGTACTGCGTGAACACCCAGAAGGAATGGAAACAAACACTCACAGACTGTTAGTACACCCAGGCTCAGAACGATATCTCAATGCGGTTAGGACACAGGTCAGTCCCAAAGGAAACAATACATGCCTGGTGGGTGCTGGATTGGGTGGTCAAGGGGCTACATTGCAATGCAAGTCGACCTGCCAAACTACATCCCAGATTTCAGTTTATGTACTCCCTCTCTTAATTTACAAAATAAACAGACCAGCAGAGCTAAACTATGTTCAATAGAACAGATAATAATGTGTTTACAAAACCTACAATGTGTTACTTGTAACATGGCCAAATCAGTGTGAATGTGAAGAAAAATGTGTCAATTGTACAGTGATATATTGAAAACGGTGATAAATCCAAGAGAGTTTTATAGACTGAATAGATTTCGAATACTTATGACCAATATATACAAGTATAGACAGTGTATTCCTGCTGTGTTCATAATGATCCCCTTAGTCTGACCGCCTTAACTTTAAGTGTGGCACCATAATATTTCTTACATTTCTTCTGTGCTCTTTCAATGATTTCTATGATTTCTTTTGGGGACCACTCAACTCTCTTGGCATTTTTAAGCCAACCCACATTGTCTTTGGACATTGGTGTTCTACCCCTCATCAGTTCAAATGGACTAGAACCAGCACATGCCGACACTCTAAATGCCCAAACAGGTCACCAAATCTCTCCTTCCCATGCCAACTGGTTGCAACTGGCTAATTGAATAATGCCTTTGAGCACTCGATTAAACCTCTCAACCACACCATTACCACGCAGGATGTTACACAGAAGTGGTTTGATGCTTAATCCCATTCCTATTCAAGTACTCCTTGAATTCTAATGATAGAAATTGAGATCCATTATCAGACACAATACTTTTAGGTAGGCCCTCTCTCACAAAAATCTTGTCCAGAAATGTAATAATACTACCAGAATTAGCCTTCTTTACAATTTCTAATTCAGGCCATTTTGTAAAATGGTCCACCAGTACCAAAACAAATACTTGTCTGTCTCCATCACCCACAGGTTCCACAACATCAGTACCTACTCTTTCCCATGCCATGTTGGGACAAGGAATGGGATGTAAAGGCGGATTAAAAGTAACTTGTGTTTTGTCAGACTTCTCACACAGCATACATTCTCTAACTTTCCTGCCACTTCTTTATCTATCCCAGACCACCAATATCAACACTTCACTCTATATGTAGTATTTCCAATACCTGATTTGCCCTCATGACAAATTTCAAGAATCTTATCTCTTAACTTTGTAGGGGGAACCACTCAACCACCCCTGACGATCAAATCATTCTCAAAGGATAATTCCTCTTTAACCTCCCAGAAGGGTAACAGAACCTTGTCCACTAACTTCTTTTGAGGCCAGCCCTGTATGATCATGCTCTGCACATTCCTTAACGTTTCATTTTGTTCCTGTTCAGCCTTCCATTCTTTGCATGTTGGCAAGCACTCTCTTCCACCACAGCCACCAATGAATCCTCACCTACATCTTCTTCCCTGTTCTCAGTAGGCAAAGGCATCCGGGAAGCGCGTTGGAGCAGCTAGGGGCAGGAGCCCTTTAAATCTTGTTCGCGCTCCCGCCGTCGCGGGAAGCGCGTTGGAGCAGCTAGGGGCAGGAGCCCTTTAAATCTTGTTCCCGCTCCCGCCATCGCGGGACACGCCCGGGCAAAGCCCGGGCCAAGGGCAGGCCCGTCCTTGCCCGTCATTGCCAGGAAGAGGCAGGGCAGGGCCACCCCCCTGACATCCCTTCAAAGACTTCTGGACTAGGCAGCTCACAAGCACGTGGTTGCCTGAAGGTACTGTGTTGGTGTTTCATTTTTTTTTTTTTCCCTTTTTAACTTCCTTTACCACCCTACGATTGGATTTGACTTTTAGTACTAAATAAAGCCAAACTAAAACCACCACGTCTCGCTATTACAACTAGGGGTGGCTGACTTTTGAAACATATCTGTTGAGGCACCGATATTCTCCCCTTCTTCCTTTTGTAACAACTTGCTTGAGGACAACAACTTATCAGGATGGGGAAAAGGAAAGCCACCAGCAATCCCACTGAGCAGGGAGGGGCAAATAAAGTACCTTGACATGCGGCCGAAAAATGCACACTGACCCAAATTGATGATCTTATAGAGGAAGTGGAGAGTCTGTTAGCCACTAAGCCCTCAAAATCCCGTAGGAAAGATGCCTTTGTCACTTCGAATGACATAAAATCCTTTTTCGCCCCTGTGAATAGAGAACAACAGATACCTATATCTCAGGGTTCAAATTTAGAATCTAATAGGACAAAAAATTAAAATACTCTAATAGAGAGCCCCAAACTAAGTCCACTTAGACGGCAAGATGGTGTGTGTCCCCTTATAAATTGTAATAACCGCTTCTCACCCCTTGCCTTATTGGAGCCATCTGAATCAGAGAGAACTATGTCAAGGGGAATTGAGGAGTTACTACCAATTTCAACCACTCAGAAGGAACACCCTGCTGATTCACAGTTAGTACAGAAAAAGAGCTGAAATTTTGAGTCTTAGAGAACACAAGACCATTCCTAGACCATAAATGTAGCCCCAAATTTGAGGCCTACATGGATAATGTAAATCCTCCCTATACTAAAACTTTATTCATCAAGTTCAGATTAGGGACCCTCCCACTCAAGACATTTACAGCGCAATGGAGGATAGAGGACCGTAACTTAATATACTGCCATCATTGTCAAAAGACAAAAGAGTCACTCGCGCACTTTATGTTTTTCTGTCCTAGATATTTGGTACCTAGGAAGAAGTGGATTGCTCCGTTATGTAGGTCAGTTGGGATAAGGGAATGGAATACAGTATTACGTCTTTTGATAACTAACACAAATGACAAAATAGTTTTTCCAGTTGCAAGGTATTTGCAAAGTGCATGGGCCATAAGAACCAGAGAATTGCTGTAATAGTGTGTTTTTAACACATTAGTCCTAGATTTTATTTATTTAATATAGCAATTCTTAACTGGTTGGAGTTAAGACAAAATGGCCTAATATTTGATATTTTTATTCTGGACTCTAAGATTTTAAGAAAAATGATTGCTTGCTCAGTTTCTTACAACTTTGTGATTCTATAACTTATTTAGGGCTCTTAAAGTAAATTGTGGTGTGCTTGCCTAAATTCCTCTTTCTTATACTCAACAACTGATACAAATGATAAAATTGTTCCCCCAGCTGCGAGATACTTGCAGAATATATGGGCTATAAGAACTAGAGAATTGCTATAGTCGTGTGTTTTTTAACATATTGGTCTTAGATTATATTTATCCAACATAACAAGTTTTAATTGATTGGAGTCAAGACATAATGATCTAATATTTTATATCTAATATTTTGGGTTTTTAAGATTTTAAATAATAATGCATGTTTTGCACTGTTTTTGTTCTACAACTATGCGATCTTATAACTTATTCAGGGCTCTGAAAGCAAACTGTGTTACCTCTTTGCTATTTTATCTTTCTTATATTGCACAATCATGTTATGGTGTTCTACTGTTCACTTTTATGGCTTTTAGCTGAAATAAAGTTACTGATTGGCATCCGACTCAAGAAATCTGCTACAACATTCTTCACTCCAGGCAAATACTTCACATTATAATTATATTCAAAGGGATGTACTGACATCCTAGCCAGTCTAGGAGAAGCTCTGTATAACCCCTTCGTTGTCAACAACTTCACAAGAGGCTTATGATCACTTCTTAACGTGATCTCATTCACCCCATACATACTGTCGAAAATGTTCCAAAGCTCATACAAATGCTAATGCTTCACACTCAGTAACTGAATATCTTTCTTCAGATACAGCTAAAGATCGTGAAGTGAAAACAATGGGATCCTCTTGTCCAGTTTTATACTTCTGTGTAAGAACAGCCCCAATACCTCTACAACTAGCATCTGTGGTAATGATACAATGAAGGTTCGGGACAAATCCTTGTAAAGGAGGTGCCTCACAAATGTCTTTTTTGAGCAAATCAAAAGCCTGTTGGCGTTCTTTGGACCAGGCAAATTTGTTTCTTGATCGAAGTAACTGCCTTAGATCATAAGTTTTCGATGAAAAACTCTTAATAAATTTGCCATAGAATTTCACCAATCCCATAAATTCACGGACTTCATCCTTATTTTGTGGACTTGGTGTACTCCTTATGGCAGTCACAAGGTCTTCTTTAGGTTTGATTCCTTCCGCTGACACAATATGTCCCAAACTTACACTTGCTAAACTCAGCTGTTAAGCCTTTCTTATCTAGAAAATCAAGTACCTGCAATAGAGTTTGACCATGATGTTCCTTGGACTTTACCATATCCTGAAAAATCATAATATTATCCACATTTTCAAACATGGAATGCATCAACCTCTGAAACATAGCTGCCGCTGACACCAGGCCAAACGGCACCCTTCTAAATCTATAACAACCAAAAGGTGTAATAAAGGTAGTCAAACGTCGACTGTCAGGATGTAGCGGAACTTGGTGATACGCCGCTTTTAAGTCAATAGATTAAAACCATTTAATTCCTTTTTACAGGATAACATCTCATTGATGTGTGTTAAAGGAAACTGATCTACAAGTATCTTGCTATTAAGGTCCCATAAATCAATGCACAATCTTATACTCCCATTGGCTTTCTTCACCACTACCAAGGGACCCACCCACTCCAAGATTCGATTGGTTCAATAATCTTTTCATCCTGTAACTTGTCTAATTGCAACTTCACTTCTTTCCTTAAAGAAATGGGAATGTGTCTTACCTTGTGAACATGAGGTTCAGCATTTTTTAAAAATGGATCTTATGTCTAAACCCTTCCATTTTACCAACACGTCCAGAAAACACATTGGAAACTTATCCAAAACCACCTTGCTAATATCCAACTCAGATTACTCCGTTAACACAGGTTCTGGATTATTAGGATCCAATACTATACGCAATTTACCTTGGTCGATCCAACCTAACACAGATGGTCCCGTGGTAGCAACATATAATTTTCCTAAGTTTCTCTATCTTTGTACTGAAAATTCAGTTCCTTAAAACCTAACAGCTCAATAATCTCCCCTGTGAACGTCCTAATAATAATCTAACATAATATAACACATAACTCATTACCCAAGTTTTGTTTAAATTTCCTTTTCCAGTCATCCTTATTAACAATCGTATAAAGTGAACCTGAATCAACCACTATAGAAATATTCACCCCAACCAAGGTTATCTCAAATGTGGGTTTTTTCCTTCTTCTTTTATCTTCTTCCGCCGTGTGCAACACAGCGTTATCAATCTCGCCATCCCCACACAATACACACATACTCAATTCATCCTCCTCCGATGTGCTATTATCATCTAACTCTAGCACATTACCACCCCCACTAGTTTTCTTTTGACAGACTCTCTGAAAATGCCCAATTACACCACACTTTACACACTTTTGTTTCCTAGCTGGGCACCATTTATCATTAGCAAGATGC
This sequence comes from Pleurodeles waltl, assembly GCF_031143425.1. Classification (NCBI taxonomy): domain Eukaryota; kingdom Metazoa; phylum Chordata; class Amphibia; order Caudata; family Salamandridae; genus Pleurodeles; species Pleurodeles waltl. The sequence continues at coordinate 1,940,207,092 of NC_090440.1, read as the reverse complement.
TCACAACTTCCACACCTGTAACATCTCCTTCTATTATAATTACTAAGACCTTTCCGGTCTACTTATGTTTTTCCTATATTTTTTTCTTTTGATCTTTAGAAAATCTCTTTCCTTTAACTCATGCAACTATAGCATCTTCACATTTACTCACCACTAAAACATTCTTCCTGTTAATTCTGCTCTTTTAACAATTTCAATAACTTCTTGCAAGGAACACTCTCCTTTAGCCCATAAATTGTCGTGAATACTTGAATTTGATGACTGCATGACAATCTGATCCCGAATGAGTTCATCATGCAGAGTGCCAAATCTACAGTAAATTGCCAAGTTCTTTAATGCAGGCACATATTCTTCAATTAGTTCATATTCCCCTTGTCTTTTATGAAAGAATTTGTAACGGACAACAGCAACGCAAACTGTAGGTCTACAATAGTTATTCACATCTTCAAGTGCATTCACATACACATCTCCTTGGCCCTCTTGCCTTGGTTTTTTACTGATATTGTTGAACACTTTCAATCCACCAGGGCCGAAACAATGTAGAAGAATTTTTACTTTTTTTCTACCGTAAGTTCCTCTCCATCATCAATGGCTGATATGTAATGTTTGAAATATTCACACCATTCTTCCCACTTTGAAATAGGTACACCAGAGACTGGCATAAAAGGTTGTGGAGGTGACAAGTTCCAGGTGGTACTAGAGGCCATGGCAGGAAAGCCTCTAATAATACTGATGTGTCTTCCCCGAAGTATAACAGCAGCTTTTGTTTTATTTTCTGTTCTTTGTTTTATATTTATGCTAATTGTACTGTTTAAATATAAAAAAAAACAATGAGCACATCCCCATACCATTAGGTGTTCTTTGTGGATCCCGTGGATACTCGATTTCTTGTAGATCACATGGATACTCGGTTCAACAAAGCGGTACGTCACAACTAAAAATAGACTAATCCGGAAGAACTGCTTTGTACTCCGTAGCCGCCCAAGCCAAAATGGCAGTACATAGATGTTATGCTCACACAATTGGCTGCATGTCATGTGATTCACGTTCCACTTACATGAAGTGCATATGACGTATCTGTTTCAAAACAGCCGTTAGCACAGAAATCATACAACAAATCTCAAATGAAAAACAGGCGATTCTGTTGAAATTGAGGACATAGTTTCTATCCAGACGGCCTCAGTGAAGCTGAACAACCATTCAGGTCTAGTCCGTTTGATCCGTTGGTTGAAATTCGCAGCACAGGCGGTGGCTATTCAACATAGCTCTGCAAAGGTTCAATGAATATTCCTCCAACTTGTCACCACTTCTGTAAGGAAAGACTCCACCAGGTAATTCATCAAATATGTATTTATTATGTAGATAAAATCATCATAACGAGGAAGACACACAGTACAGCCCCATACAACTGCTACCGCTCTCCGTCTCTGCCACTGCTCTGGAATCCTACCACGTCAAACATGACAAACGCTGGCATTCCAGAGTGGAGAACAACAAATGACATAATAAATCGGAAACAGCCAACACTACAGGGGCCTGCTCACAAACTGCATTTTGTAGTACATTTTGTACATACTAAAATACTACAAAATGTTATTGGCAAAACTACAAGTGCAAATCTCCACCTCCACTTCTGTTGTATATTTGCAGAGAGCCTGACACGTGGAAGTTCACTACTTAGACACATATTACAAGCTGGTTGTCCGACCCCCTGTGTTAAGCCCCTGTTTGCTGCATCAAGTCATTACTGTCCCATGCTGTTGTAGGACAGACACCAGATGCTGGGGACAGCCCACCTCACGGAATACGAGCACCACTGAACTATGCAATCTGTCAACTGACCAGGACAGAGGGAGTGACTAAATTGGACTGCATTGTTGCCCACCTTAAGGAGACGCACCTCAGTGGCCCAGCTGGAAGAAGGGAGTCTGGCGAAATGAACACTGGGTAGAGAGCCCTTAATAAACGAGGAAACCGACTGCCCCTTGGACTTCCTTTACATAGCCAAGTATGGTTCTTGAAGCTCAGGTGGTTGGCGAGCATGGACTACCCATTTCAAGTATTACCTAGTGCAGATCCCAAACCATGGTGAAGGAAGGGAGGGTATCAATCTCCTCCCAGGGGAAGATAGGTTCACGACAGTGGGTTCGGTCAGGAGGGCCTCACAGCTGGAGGGGCAACTAAAGACCATCGGCAGCACAAGGGAGGCCCTATCACCTCAACAGTTATCCAGCAGGCCTTATGTGAGTCCAATGATGTGTTGGAGAGCCAAATTCATGGAGTGAACAGGGAGATTTCCCTCATGTGCAATGGTATGTGAAAAGTAAAAGACTGGATGACAGAGACTCTGATCTTTTCAGGGGAGAGCAAGCTGTGTTCTTTGAAAAGTGATTTTGCAAATTTCCGGGAGCTGGTGCTCCAACTGGAGAAGAGAGTGGAAGACACAGAAGTAAATCCTGGTGAAATGCCCTACATTTGGTAGGGGTATTGGAGGGCCTTGAGAGGCTGAGACCAGATCAATTTTTACAATCTCGCTCAGAATCTGGGTGTCCAGCGAACAAATGTCCCCCTGTTTCGTCTTAGAAAGGGTGCACGGATCTCTTGCTCCCTGTTCCCCACCAAGGGCCACTCCAAGGCCATTTATCCTTGGACTGCTTAACTACGTGGACATAGATGCTGTCCTCAGGGCGATGCATGCTCAACAAAAACTCCTCTTAGAAGCTGATAAAATAATGATCTTTCCAGGCTACACATTGAGAGTTTAGCACCAGAGGCAGAAGTCCACTGAAGTTAAAGCAAAACTCTGAGCGATGCAGATCAAACACATGCTCCTTTACCCCACTGGACTGAATGTGATCCACTAGCAAAAATACATCCTTCTTCGAGGACCTTTAGGAGGCTTGGTGTTGGGTGGAGGAACAACCACCGGAGAAACCTGTAGGCACTAGTCAGCCCACCTACTTTGTGGAGCCTGGAAAGTAATTTCTCCACCTTGTTCCAAGAGACAATGGCATCGCGGAAGGATCAAACCGAACCATGGCAAAACAGAGTGCTGAGTGAACCATCCATATCAGAAGGAGAGAGCTTGATTTCAACACATCATACTGGGAGTGGGAGAGTCAGAGCAGAATTGGTGCAGGAACCTCAGATGTCAAACTGATAACCCTGTTGGACCCGAACTTAGCCAAACATCCTAGCCCCGAGTGGGAAAGAGATGCAGCACAACTGGAGGAACGGCCAGACACCACAGAGACTCCTTCTTGGGTCTCTCAGGGACCCCCAGATAGTCTGCCAATTGCTATCACCACTCTGTTAATGGGGATGTAAGGGAGGGGAAGTTGTTTACTGCTCTTTTGGTATTAGGTTGTGAGTAGTAGGAGTTTGGTGAGCTAGATGATCATTTCCAGAAGTATGGGGTGGGGAGAGGGTTTAGGGTGGAAGTTGTGCACCCTAGTTCTAGTTTGAGTTGTACATGTTTGAAGTCCATCAAATGCATGCCTGAAGGTTTTGACAGGCACTGCCCAAGGGAGGAGAGGTGGGAGCCTCAGTGGAAGTTTATGGTAGGAAGACAAAATTGGCACATGTTCCCTGGAACAGAGGGAAACGTCACACTGCTGGTGATGTGGCAGAGAGTGGGCCCCTGCTCCATCCACTAATGGGGTGGGATAACATAGATGGTGGGCTCAAACCAAGGGACCTATTCAAAGGACATCATACGGAACACTTCCCATGCTGACATTAACTGTCTGACAATTTTGTCATGGAATGTTAATGGTCTGCCCTGCCAGAGAGGGATGGTTATATAATATTTGAGAAGAAAAAACCCAAACCTGGCACTGTTGTAAGAGACACATTTGGCATGGACCAAGGTTCTGTGTCTTATCAGGGGGCAATACACTCTGCCAACCCACTCAGAATATACCAGGGGATCGAAGTGGTGGCTATCCTTGCCAGGAAAGCATGCCCTCTTCTAACAGATTAAATATGGTATGATCCCACAGGTAGATTTATGGGAGGGCTGGGGTCCAGAGGTAGGTAGTCTATGTTCGTCATGAGCATCTATGGCCCCCCCATAAAGTTGTAAAAACCAGTGCTAAACACATTGGGAACAGTACTACTTGAAGCAGGAGCCAATCAGACACATCATAAGTGGTGACTTCCATGAGGTAATGGACAGCATGCAAGATAGGTCTGGGGTGGCAGCAGCCCCACCCTGCCCCACATCACACTTGAAGCAATTCATCCACACGATGGGCCTTCTAGATCTATGGAGAGTTAAGCACCCTACCTAGAGGCAATGCTCCTTTATTTGAGGGCTCTTTTGGTCATTCTCACGACTTGACTATGTGTTTGTGCCATGGACCGAGAGCCCTGGGGCCATATGTATGAAAGCTTTTTCCCATAGACAAAGAATGGGTAAAATCCTTTGGTACATCTGGCCCCTGGTTCTTACATGGTGGAATACCTGCCAAGGGGAATATCTGACCAGGCACTCCTCAGGATGAACACTGGAAGACATTGGTGGTGCAAAGTGGGGGGGAACATTTTAGTAGCTGGGACCTTTAAGACAAGGAGGTGATGACCTAGCTCTGTACCGAATGCTTATTTAATTTTGAGGAAAAGTGAGGCTTGGTCAACTCGGCAGTGACACTTTGGGAACTTACAAGGTGGTTCTCAGGGATAAAGTCTGGAAAAGGAAACATTTACAGGATTGGGTAGTCCAAATAGAAAGGGCGATAGCCTGTAAAAGGTGCTACCCCGTGACAGGGGAGTAGATGACCCTCTATCACTTGGAGACCTTGGGCAGATCCTACCTTGCCTTGACTTATGATGGTGCCAAAACCATTACTTGGAAACCTAGAGGAACTCATATGATGTAGGTGACAAAGTAGATTGCCTCCTTTCCTGGCTAAGCAGGAGGGTAGAGGGGCCATCTGGGTGGGGGAGATCCAGGGTGAGGATGGATGCTGACTGCAGTGGCAGAACGGAAGCTTTTGCATGGTACTACCAAGACTTATAAAGGAAAAGGTGCTTCATCCCTGACGCAGACATAATGGGTTTCTTTGAGTAATTGCCCATCCCAAGATTGGACACGAACAGCAGGATGAAATTGGATTTGGAGTTCTCTCTCACAGAAGTGACGGAAGCTATGGGCCGGATAAAACCAGGAAAGACACCTGGTCCCAGTGGGATTCCAGTATAATATGATAAGTGAAACCTGTCAAGTGTAGGGGGCAATTTCTGGCAATGTTCAATTAGTGTGGAAAGGCAGGGTGCTATTGCTCAACCTACCTCTGCTGACAATAGTGATTATTTCCAAGCCCGGGGAAACCAGGCACCACATCTGCCTTGTACAGACTGATCTTGTAAAACACAGAAGTAAAGGTTTTGACCAAAATTCTAGTAAACCACCTGGTGCAGATTATCTCAATCCGATTCATAGAGATCAAAATAAATTCCTGCCCAACCGTGCAACCCGACAGAACTTACGTTGACTGCACGTGTGGGAGCCAGGGGTCTTCATGGACTTAGACACTGAGAAGGTGTTTGGTTCCATAGTTTCAATGAATCTTAGATGCTGAAGAGATTCAGGGTTGGTCTAGTTTTTTGCTTTTGGGTGGAGCTGCTCAACAGGAGGCGAATGGTGTGGGTGAATGGTGTTCTTTCGGAGACCTTTCAACTAAGGAGGGGGACTCAGCAGGCCTTCCCACTTTCTCTTGCACTGTTTGCCCTATGAATGGAACCACAGGTGACCTGGTTCTGCATTGGGGGGATGCCGCGGGCTGCCTGGTGGTGGAGACTGATCAAGAAAAGTGTCCCTCTATGCCAACAATGTTTTGCTGCATCTGTCTAATCTTGAGGCCTCCCTACTAGGGGTGTTGTTAATCTTTCACAACCCTGGAAGACAGGCAGGATATATAAATAACTGGGAGAAGTCCACATTGTTCCTGTTGGAGGACATGAGGGAGACACTCCCAATCCCAGTCAGTATATTGGTGATCACTGAGGGTTTTTGCTACTTGGGCATGGAGATCTCACTCAATAAGAATCAGTTCCTGGAGAAAACATAGACGGTGTCTACCAGGAATTTCAGGCTGAAGCAGACAGAAGGTGGCGTTTTCCTCTTTTACTCATGAGCAGGGCACCCTTATTATGGGTGTGCAGAACTCACGGAGTTGACGGAGTGGAATTCTATGAAGTTACATAAACACTCAAGATGATGCAGAGTTCCGCTAACAGGTGAAAAATATGCATGTTGCTCTGCTTACGCTGCAATTTACAGCCAGTAGTTCAAGCAGTGCTGAAAAATCAGCATTAATGACACCATGCGGTGTGCAAGAGCACAAGGCCATTTGAGTGTCTGATTGGCATATTGGGGTTTGCGCTGGTGAAAAGAGATATTGTGAAAAGATGGAGAATCCCCCCAGTGCACACCAAACGTGGTCAACGGGTATGGCACAATTTATGGAGGCAAATCAGGTGGTGTACAAGAAGGTATGGAGGGGTTGGATATCCTATCACAGACTTAATAGCGTCATTAAATCCTCCCTGGGTGATGACTCACTCTAACACTGATGAGGTAGATACGAAGGGAAAAGATGTGGGAGCAGCTTCCCCTGACCCTCCCTCACATCCCGCTTCAGAGACACTTATGTTTATTGTGCTAGTGTGTTGTTAAATTATTTCGAAATGTACTTAAAATTGTATTATATGACCTGAAGAAACAATGTACTACCAATGATGGACAGCTGGGAATTGTATATAAAAAAGGTCATCACAATTTAAGGAAGAAACTGTGGATCAACTCTAATGAAATTTAATCAGAAAAATGTGTATAGTATTAGTGGCATAACAAAACTTGTGGGGGCCTCCCTGCACATTACATGGAGGGAGCCCCTGCGGACTCACTCAGAGGCTGTCATGCCAGAGTAGTATGTTGAGGAGGCCCCCTGGCGCTCGGACCACCCACAACCCCACAGAGGCTCCAGGGGCTTTTGTTACGCCACTGTATAGTATTTACTGTACTATGCAGATTTTGGTGTGGTAGGCACCAAACTCCACATGCTATTTCCCAAAGAATTGTGATTGGTGTTATTTGTCGCACTCGATAAATAATGAACTCCCACAGTATTGTTATTTATTAGGTGTGATAAATACCACCTTCATTCCAAATAACTTGGAATCAGGGTGCTAGTAGTAAATGTAGGCTGAACTAGGGGAGTGGATGGAAAAAAGGACACACTGTTAAATTGGAAGGGTTCAGGGGGAATAAGAAAGGGTTTAGCAACAGTTGTACACTCACCAACAAACAAGTCAGTCCATTGCTATTCACAAACGGCATTTCTAAAGTTACTACTCTCAAAAGGGGCCATAACATTAGTAAATTGCTCCAGCTCAGAACTGGAGTAAGTCCAGCACCATGGCCCTCATTATGACATTGACGGTAAATCCCATTTACCGCCACGCTGACTGCCGCCAACTTACCGCCGCCGTGGCAGATATTTATTCACCACATTATGACACACACACACACACACCAATCTGTCAGTATTCAGCCACAGACACAAATCCGCCACACCAAAGGTCAGTGATAAACTAGCGGTATCAAAACCCACACGTTACGCCAGCAGAACAACGCCCATCACATTATGACCCACGAATCACCATGGCGGACATTCAACAGCGGGAAGCCATTGGCGGTACATACCGCCGTGCTCAAAATGGACACACACAAACAAAACAACACCACATTGGACAATTCAAACCACACACACCTGACACCCATACACACACCATACCCACACCATTATAAAACACACACCCACATTGCCCACAACCCTTTACAAACAACAATTACGGCTAGGAAATTGACACCAAAATCACTGACACGACCAGAGCCACAAACTATACACACCTATACACCACTCACGCACCCCACATCACACACCCCAACACATCACCCAATACACCCTCACTTACACACCTCACACAACACCCATGGCACCACTAAGACACCCCCGCTTCACAGAGGAGGAGCTAAGGGTCATGGTGGAGGAAATCATCAGGGTAGAGCCGTAGCTATTTGGAGCAAAGGTGCAGCAGGTATCGATAGCTAGGAAGATGGAGCTGTGGCGGAAAATCGTGGACAGGGTCAACGGCGTGGGACAGCACCCAAAAACTACGGATGACATTAGGAAGATGTGGAACGACCTACGGGGAAGGTATGTTCCATTGCAGCAGCTCACTGTTCAAAGGACTGGTGATGCACCCCCACCTTCTCTCCCACAACTAACAGCATGGGAGGAGCAAGTCTTGGCAATCCTGCATCCTGAGGGCATGACCGGAGTAGGAGGAGGACTGTACTTTGGTAAGTCAACTCTCTACTACTACTACCCCCTACCTGCATGCCATCACATACCCCCACCCTCACCCTTACTTCCATCACTCCACCACCTCCCACACACCCCACCATCACATCTCACTTATCCCAATGCCAAGCCCTGCATGCTCTACCAATGCATAGACACCACTCACAGCCCTGCATGGATACTCATCACTAAAGCATGCACACCATAGAGAACTAACAATCCATCCCACCATACACCAACATACACAAGTGAAAGCTGCCAGGGCAAATACAACCAATGAGGGCAAGCCACGGATGCACAATATGTCAGACACAGAAACCATAACACATCATTTACATCCCCACAGGTATCCTAGCCAATGTCACTGGAGAGGAGATGCCAGCAATATCCAGTCCTCCATCTGAAGAGGTCCACAATGATGACAACAACTCTGGTCGCCTGGATCTGGATGACCAACCTGGCCCATCAGGGACCACTGGACAGCTGGTTAACCAGGCCCGTCACACACCACCGAGCCTCCCCCATCAGGAAACAACACCACAGCACCCACCCAGCATACCCACACCTCTGTCCCCAGGACAAGTCAATGAGCAGTGTGTCCACCTCTACAGGGACCCCAGGCCACACCTCATACCCAAGACAATCAGGGACCTGGGGTCACTGGCAGTGGGCACATGGTTCAGGGGACAGAGGCACAAGCCAACAGGGACACTGGGAGGACTGCTGTGCGCCGGGGGATGAGAGGCCCAGAGAACGGACTCTCCAGGAGGCATTAGCAGAGATCCTGGGAGCCTATCAACATTCCCAGGACACAATGGGCCAGATCCTGGACAACGTGCAGGAGAACAGGTGGCTGCAGGAGGGACAGTACCAGTGGATCAGGGAGGACTTGCAGGCCATCAACAACACCCTGATCTCCATTGCAGGGGTGGTGGCAGACATGACCAACATCATGAGGGAGGTAGTCACACAACAGTGGGCCCCTGCCACTAGCCAGACATCTGAACAGCCTTCCACCTCTGCTGTCGCTAGTGGCCAGGAGGCCCGCCACAGGACTCAGAGGCCACCAGCACCCCTTCCCCTGCAGAAGGAGAACCACCCTGCAAACATTCCCTGCAATCCAGACAGAAGCCAGAGACCCTTGCCAAGACCCCCGCCAGGAAATGAGACTCTCCTGATTGTCACCCTTGTATCTGTCCCACTCAGTCACCCTGTCCTCCTTTAACTGCCATTGCTCCCCTTCCTATGTTCCCTTGGACAATGCACCTGTGCTACAAACAGACTGGAACAATACCCAGGACTTTCCTCCATCATCACCCCATCCCCTTGCACTTGCCCCTCAATATTTTAGCACTTCAATAAACACCCTTGGAAAAAAAGAAGTTTGGAGTATGTCATATTTTTCAAATATGTATTCAATGAAACAGATACAAGAGTTGGAATTCAACTGTACAGAAAATGAGCATAGATTAATGACCTGTAGCTGGCTGCAGTGATCACACCAGGAGCATATGGGAGGTCACCAACATCTGAAAAATGAATTGCCAGAGGGAACAGTAAGTGGGCATAGAAGTGGGAAATATCAGCATGCCAGTGCCACAGAAATTCAAACAAATTTAATTGAAATGTGAATTAACACTGTCCGACCTGTGTGTCATTGGAAGTATTGTCTGATCACTTATGTTCTGTTGTCCTCATCCTCTGCATACTCATCCTCACTGTTCACAGGGTCCACTGCTGGCACACGGGCATCTCCAGCCTCCTCCTCCTGCAGAAAAGGCACATTGCGTCTCAGGGCCAGGTTGTGCAACATGCAGCATGCCACTACTATCTGGCAGACCTTATTGGGTGAGTAGCACAGGGATCCACCTGTTAGATGGAGGCACCGGAACATGGCCTTCAGGAGGCCAAAGATCCTTTCAATTATCCTTGTGGTTCACCCATTTGCCTCATTATAACATTCTTCTGCCCTTGTCCTGGCATTCTTAACAGGGGTCAGCAGCAATGATAGGTTGGGGTAACCAGAATCACCTGCAGTCATTGAGGGACACCATTTAGCCACACACTATCCCATATGGCCCACACATACCCATACACCAACATATACCGGGTGGGAACCAGGGCTCACCTATTAGCCACACCCTGTGCCTCTGTAGTTGGGCCATAACATTTGGAATGCTGCTATTCCTCCGGGCAAAGGCATCATGCACCAACCCAGGATACCTAGCATTGACGCAGGAGATGTACTGGTCCAGCAAGCACACCATCTGCACATTCATACAGTACAAACTCTTTTGATTTCTGAACACCTGTTCATTCTGACGGGGGGCACAAATGCAATATGTGTTCCATCAATCGCCCCAATTATGTTGGGGATATGTCCCATTGCATAGAACTCAGCCTTCACTGTGGCCAAATCTTCAACCTGGGGAAACACAATGTAGCTGCACATGTGTTTAATCAGGGCAGACAACACTCTTGTCAGCACTATTGAGAACTTTGGCTGTGTCATTCCTGCTGCCAAGCCCACTGTCACTTGGAAAGAACCAGTTGCCAGGAAATGGAGCACTGATAGAACTTGCACAAGAGGGGGGATCCCAGTGGGGTGACGGATAGCAGATATCAGGTTAGGCTCCAATTGGGCTCACAACTCTGTGATTGTGGCCGTGTCAAGTCAATAGGTGAGGATAATGTGCCTGTCCTCCATTGTTGCAATGTCCACCAGGGGTCTGTACACGGGGTATGTCTCCATCACCTAATCATCCGATGTAGGAATCTATGGGGCAAAAGAGTGAGGAGCTGGTCACAAACTGAACAATTGAGCTACAACAGAACTTTGCATGCTGTTAACTTGTAATGAGTCAGTGTGATTTGTCCAGTATGTCCTAATTTCACCAGTGACACAGCAATTTTCCAGGGCCTGCCCCCCCCTTAAGTGGCGTCTGCCTGTCCTGTGTGGAGGGACAGGTAGAAATGAGGTAATTCCACTGATGTTGTGCGCCGTTGCAGGAGGCGGTCGGGAACTGCCGTGCAATTCCTCATTGGTTAACATTGGGCCCTATGGGTTACAGTGGCCAATGGTGATTTACGCCGGTGGTGACGGTATGCACCGCCGCGGACATGATCGCCATTTTCTATCTGATCTCACACTTGCTACCTCATCTTCCACAGGAGAGGACCTACACTACATGTGCTGCTGTGACCTGAGTCTGGAACCTGCCATGGCCCGTGTGACTGGGGAATGGGCCCCAGCCTTCACTTCGGAGGAGTTGGAGAAACTGGTGGATGGGGTCCTACCCCAGTACGGACTGCTGTCTGGGCCTCCAAACCAACAGGTGAGTACACTGTGGGCACGATACATGAATGCATGGAGTGGTTTGTGTGAATGTCTTGTGTAAGTGGGGGAGGGTAGATGTCCTCTGGGTGGCGTATAGGTTGTGTGCTGGGCCATGTGTGTGTAAATGGTGATGTGAAGGGGTATGGTGGGTCATAAGTGTAACAGGCAGGACTGTGGCCCTCATTACAACCATGGCGGTAAATGCCACCTACCTCCGTGCTGACGGCCTCCAACATACTGTGCCCACGGCGGTATTCCGCTATGGGTATTATGACCCACACTGAGAATTCCGCCACAATACAGAAACCCACACAAGTCCTCCAGCCCAAAGGTCAGTGATAAACTGGCGATAGCCAAACCCACACCGTTACGCCAACAGGAATACGCCCACAGTATCACGACCCATGAATCTCTGGGGCGGTCTTTCAATCACGGTAAACCATTAGTGGTACGCACCACCGCGGACGTCACCGGCATTTTCTATCTATCCACTCACTTGCTACCTGACCTTCAACAGGAGAGGACCTACACTGCAAGTGCTGCTGTGCCCTGTGTCTGGAACCGACCATGGCTCATGTGTCTGGGGAAAGGGCCCCTGCTTTCACTGCAGAGAAGTTGGAGAAACTGGAGGATGGGGTCCTACCCCAGTACAAATTACTCTACGGTCCTCCAGACAAACAGGTGAGTACACTGTGAGCATGATGCATGGGCCATGACTGTATGGAGTGCTGTGTATGTAAGCCACATGTAGGGGGGACAGAGGCATCCTGCCAGAGTGCAGCATGTAAGGTGGTCAATGTATGTGCATCAAGGGATGAGAGGGATCTGGTGGGCCATGAGTCTGACGGTCCGGACGGTTGACTAATTCCCTTTTCTTCTGTCTTTTCCCTGCAGGTCAGCACCCACCAGAAAAAGGGTATCTGGCGTGCCATCACCAAGGAGGTACGGACCCTGGGGGTATTTGACAGGTGGAGCACGAACTGCCCCAAGAGGTGGGAGGGCCTGCGCCACTGGGCAAAGAAGACGGCAGAGGCCCAGCTGGGGCTGGCTTCCCAATGAGGAAGGGGTGCCCGTCGCACCATGACCCCCTGATGTTCCGCATCCTGGCGGTGGCCTATCCGGAGTTGGATGGGCGCTTGAAGGCATCACAGCAGCCACAAGGGGGTGAGTACAGAATCTGACTCCTGACTTTTTGCGCGTTAAAAGTTACCTGGGTGGGGGATGTGGGCTATGGGTGCCCTAGGCCAGGGCGAAGATGGCAGGGTAGGTCCCTTGTTGGGCAGGCTCTGAAGCACTCCTACCCCAATAGTGTTAGTGGGCATCTACTACTGGGCAGAGTCCTGTGGGTTTCTGGTGTGCAGCTGATGACATTAGGCATTGTACCCCATGGGCTGGTGACTATCTCAGTAATTGGTTGGGCATGGCCTAGTGCATAGGGCTGCTCCCTGTGTATTGTGTACGCCAACAGTAGTGGTGTTGCTGGCATTGACCAAGTGTATCCTCTGTCTCTCCCCCCCTTTTTGTTTTGTCACCCTGTCCTTATGTGCATTAGCATCATCTGGCAGAGGAGCAGAGGCACCGGCGACGGAGGGAGCTGCATCCCACATGGGCCTGGAGGCCGAATCCACCGTGGGTGAGGGCACCAGTGGGACGGAGGTGAGGGGAGCACCACAACAGGGACATTAGGGAAGACCACAGACAGCGACTCCTCCTCTGATGGAAGCTTCCACCCTCCCAGCAGCCCCTCAGCGTGTTTCCCATGCCCGCTCACCCAGGAGGGTGGGCATCTCCTTTGCCCCAGGTACCTCAGGCCCTGCCCCAGTCAGCCCTGCTGCCCTCAGTGAGGAGGCTATTGACCTCCTGAGATCCCTCACTGTTGGGCAGTCAACCATTCTGAATGCTATCCAGGGTGTCCAGAGGCATTTGCAACAAACAAATGCATACATGGAGGGCATTCACTTTGGTGTGGCGGCTCAACAGAGAGCATTTTAGGCTAAGCCTCAGCACTGATGGCAGCCCTTGGCCCTGTGTCTAGCTTCCCCCCTCCAACTTCCTCTACCCAGTCCCAATCCCCCCAACCCCAGCCTATCCTAAGCACACCTTCAGACCAACATTCACCCAAATCAACACCCACAAGTGGCTCAGGCAAACACAGGCATCACACATCATCCCACAGGCACTCACACAAGCATCATCCTCATGCAGACACACCAACATCCACTGCCTACACTGTGTCCCCCTCCTCCTCGTCGTCCACCACCCTCCCAGTATCATCTCCACTCACACCTGCATGCACTACATCATCATCCACTACCTCCATCACCAGCACACCCATCACTACTCACCCCTCACTGGCAGTCACCACCCCCACATGTCTGTGACCCCTCCTCTCAAAGTACACAAACGCAAGCATTCTCCCACCCAACAGCCATCCACCTCACAATAGCATCCAGCACATGCACCTTCACCCAAACTCAGCAGACACCTCCTACAATCACTCCCTCTTCCTCCACTCCCAAACCCTCTTCCTCTTCCTGCCCCAGTGTGTCTGAAAAGATTTTCCTGGCAAACATTGACATGTTCCCTATCCCTCCCACCCTCGTCCTTCCCCTCGGGCCAGGGTGTCCAGAACCCAGGCAAGCACCTCAGTCACCAAGTCGGTGTCCGCTGTGGTACCTGCAAGTTCCAGAGGCTCAAAGGGGGCACCCGTCAGGCCAGCCAGTGTGCCACCAACCCCTGCAAAGGACCAAACCATTCCACCACCTGTCAAGGTGAAGAAGGGGACAGCATGCGGCAAGGGCAAGAAGCACGACCCACCCAGCAAAGCCTCCTCCAAAACTCCAGCTGCCAGAGCCAAGGTCACAACAGCATCTGCCAAGGTGAGGAAGGGGCAGAAAACCCAAGGCAAGGCACTTCAGTCGACGGAGGCTGCAGGTGAATGCCTGGTGCCCACCAGCAGAACCACCAGCCCCACCACCTACACCATGGGCAGCACCGCCAGCAGCCCCGCCGCTGGCACTGCCGCAAGCACCGCCACCTGCACCGCCGCTGGCACCACTACTGTCAGCAATAGCATCTCCAGTGGGCAGCCGTCCAAGGCTGCAGGAGAAGGGCTGGAGCCTACCTCCACCACTGGCAGCACCGGCACCTGCACCACGGCCATCACCACCAGCAGCCCCTCCGCAAGCCCCTCCGCAAGCACCGCCACCTGCACCACTGACAGTAGGACCACTACCAGCACCAGCAGCCCCAGTGGGCGGTTGTCCGATGCTGCAGGAAACGGGCTGGAGCCTACCACCACCACTGGCAGCACCACCACCAGCACCGGCACTACTACCAGTTTGCAGCCTTAGGCGCCGCAGGATGGAGTCTAGCCCTGCCTCCATGGACTATCATGCAACCTGTTCCCTGCCTCAGACACCCAGATGAGGGAATATGAACTGCCACACCCCAAATGCTGCATCACTGGGCACAAGGCCCCCTCCAGAACCAGTGGAGATATGCATCCACTCAGCCCCTCCTTGGCAGGATGAAGCACACTGGGCACAAAGCCCCCTCCAGAACCAGTGGAGAAAGGCATCCACTCACCCTATCCTTGGCAGGATGAAGCACACTGGGCACAAATCCCCCTCCAGAACCAGTGGAGAAGCCATCCACTAGAGAGATTATGGCTTTGCACTCCCCAGGACCAAGGAGTGGGCAGACCACCCACTTGAGAGACTGTGGCCTTGCACTCCCCAAGACCAATCAGTGGGCAGACCACCCACTAGAGAGACTGTGGCTTTGCACTCCCTAGGACCAAGCAGTGGGCAGACCACCCACTTGTGAGACTGTGGCTTTGCAGACCAGCAGTGGGCAGACCATCCACTTGAAAGACTGTGGCCTTGTACTCCCCAGGACATCGCTGTGGCCATGGAGCCCCCTCCTTCCCCATCCCCCTGAGGTGCCTGTGTGTTTTTGACCTGATGCCCCTGCAGTGTTCTCTCCGTATTGAGGCAGGAGTCAAGTGTGGGCTTGGCCCATGATTTTTGTTCCAGTGGCCCACAAACATTTGGAATGACAATGTACGGCCTCATGTACATATTGTATATTTTTGTAAATACTGTTTTTATAATTGTTACCTATAGCTGCCTATTTTTAATATATAACTGATTTGACTCAATTCCTTGTCCTTGTGTTCTTCCAGGGTGTTACGTGGTGTAAATGTAATGTTGCTGCATGTGTTGGTGTGTGTGGTGTTGGGGGTGTTGCGTGTTGCGTGTGTGTCACTTTCTTTTTCCTCCCCCCCTCCCCTGTGTACTAGGTACAGTACTCACCGTGGTCTTTGCTGCCGTCTTTGGTATTCCTGGTAGATGAGGAGGTAGACCATTGGCAGGACCTGTAGCTCAGGCTCCATGGCGTCCTGGTTCTTCGTTGAGTGTCGAGAGGGGAGTGGTTTCCCTTCCGAACACTGTTTCCGCTGTGCTTTTGATGGTTGGTCCCGCATCGGAAAAGCTGGCGGATTGGGGGGTTGTGATGTGGTGGGCGGTACATTGTCTTCCACCTGTCTGTTGGCAGTTACCACGCAGTTACCACGCGGTGTTTGTTGCTGCCATCGTGGCGGTTGCCATAGTCGTGATCCCATTTTTTTTACCGCCAGACTGTTGGCGTTATTACCGCCGCTTTAACACCGACCGCCACGGTTGTAATTTGGGCCTGTGTGTCTAATTCTATTTTCCTGTGTGTATTGCCTCCTCAGGTCAGCACCCATCAAAAGAAGGGTATATGGCGTGCCATCGCCAAGGAGGTGTGGACCCTGGGGGTCTATGGCAGGCGGAGCACCCACTGTCACAAACGTTGGGAGGACCTGAGACCCTGGGCATGGAAGACCGCAGAGGCCCAGCTGGGGACAGCCTCCCAATGAGGAAGGGGTGCCCGTCGAACTCTGACCCCCCTGATGGCCCGCATACTGGCAGCAGCCTATCCAGAGCTGGATGGGCGCTTGTGGGCATCACAGCAGGCACAAGGGGGTGAGTACACTGCCCATCATTACAACTTACGCATGGTAGGGTGGTATCCGGGTCGGGATGTGTGTCAGTGGGTACCCCTAGGCCAGGCCCGACATTTCAGCATCCCTGGTAGCTAGGGTTCAGAAGGGAAAATCTTGCTACCTAGCTCATAGGCATCCACTACTGGTCAGGTCTGCGTGGGTCCCAGGTGTGCTGCATTTGGTGGTGTGTGCCCCTCCCCATGCCTTGGCTTCTAACTATTTTTCTGGTAGTGCTATGGCATATTGCGTTGGGCTGTTCCCTGTGTGTAAGGGTGCTGTGCACGTCAACGGTGGTGTTGGTGCAGCCACTGACCAAGTGTATCCTTTGTCTCTTCCCCCAATTTTTGTTTTCTCATCCTTTCCTTATGTGCATTTGCATAATCTGGCAGGGGGAGCAGAGAAACATGCGACGGAGGGAGCTGCTTCCCACAGGACCCAGGAGGCAGAGTCCACCTATGCTGAGGACACTAGTGGGACGGAGAGCGAGGGGAGCACCACAGCGGAGACTGGAGGAAACACAGATACCTCCTCCGATGGAAGCTCCCTGGTGGTGGTAGACACTTCTGTGACCACCCAGCTACAGGTACAGCTGCCAACCCCATACCAGCACCACCCTCCCAGTAGCCCCTCATTGAGTTTCCTGTGCCTGCTTTCCCAGGAGGGTGGGCATCTCCTTCGCCCCAGGCACCTCAGGCCCTGCCCCAGTGAGCCTGCTGCCCTAGTGAGGAGGCTATTGACCTCCTGAGATCCAACACAGTAGGGCAGTCAACCATTGTGAATGCCATCCAGGGGCTGCTAATGCATTTCTGGAGGGCATTCACACTGGATTGGTGGCCCAACAGAGATCAATCCAGGCTCTGTCCTCCTATCTGATGGCAGCCATAGTCCCTGTTTCTACCCTCCCCCCTCCAACTTCCTCTTCCCAGTCCCATTCTCCTCATCCCCAAACCATCCCAAGCACACAGCCAGACGAGCATGCACACAAGACAGCACACAAGAGTGGTACCGGCAAACACAAGCACCACACTTCATCCCGCAGGAACTCACACAAACACCATCCTGATCCAGACACACCAACATCCACTATTTCCACTGTCTCCCCTCCTCCTCCACCTCCCTCCCAGTTACATCTACACTCACACCTGCATCCACTACCAGCATCATCACCACACCAAGCAGTACACACACCTCACTGGCAGACAACTTCATAACAGCCATGCACACGTCCCTGTGTCCTCTCCCACTGTGTCTGTCCTCCCTCCTAAGGTACACAAACACAAGCACACAGACACCCAACAGCCATCCACCTCACAACAGCATACAGGCTGCCATGCACCTGCACCCAAAAGCAGCAGACAGACACCTCCAACAACCACTTCCTCTTCCTCCACTCCCATTCCTTCTCCCTCTTCCCACCCCAATGTCCCTAAAAAACTGTTTCTATCCACCATTGACCTCTTCCCTACCCCTCCCCCCATCCTGCATGTATGGGCAGGTTTGGAAAAACTCAGCCAAGCACCTCAGCCACCCAGTCCACGGGCCCAGTTGTCACCAAACCCACTCGTGGTGGAAAAGGATCCAGGGCACATGTCCTGAAGGTGAAGGAGCCTGCACCAAGCAGCCTCAAGGGAAAGTAGCCTGCCCGACTGCCAGAAAGACCAAGGAGCCTGCCCCAGCAGGCAAGAAGGAAAAGGAGCCTGCTCCAGCTGCCAGAAAGAGCAAAGAGCCTGCCCTAGCAGGGAAGAAGGAAAAGGAGCCTGCCCCAGGTGCCAGAAAGAGCGAGGAGCCTGTCCCAGCAGGGAAGAAAGAAAAAGAGCCTGCCCCAGCTGCCAGAAAGAGCAATGAGCCTGCCCCAGCTGCCAGGAAGACAAAGGAGCCTGCACCAGCAGGCAAGAGGGGAAAGGAGCCTACCCCAACTGCCAAGAAGAACAAGGAACCTGCACCAGCAGGCAGGAAGACCAAGGGGCCTGGGGCAGGAACTATGATGGAACACCCACCACCAACCATGGTTGTGCAGCCATCCGAGGTTGCAGGTTATGGGCAGGAGCCTCCCCTCCCAGCAGCACCACCACCTCCACTGAGCAGCTGTCCAAGGTTGCAGGAGATGGGCAGGAGCCTTCTTCACCCCCCAGCAGCACCACCACCTCCACTGAGCAGCTGTCTGAGGTTGCAGGGGATGGGCAGAAGCCTCCCCTCTCCAGCAGCACCACCACCTCCACTGAGCAGCCGTCCTAGTGGGCAAGTCACCCACCTGAGAGACTATGGCCTTGCACTCCACAGGACCAAGTACAGGGCACGTAGCCCCCTCCAGAACCAGTGATCTTGTTCCATCTCCTGGCTGAGGTGTCCCCCTGTCCCCCGTCCCCCTGAGGTGCCTGCTTATTTATCAACTGATGCCCCTGCAGTGTTCTCTCCATGTTGAGGCAGGTGACATGAGTGGCCTTGGAATTTGGCCTGTGGTCATGTGGCCTACGAACGCTATAGACTGGGCTGTGTCCCTTTTTCTGTACATATGTGTATATCTATTACGTTACCTAACTTATTTTTCATGCTGTGTTGACTCATTACATTCACTTTTTCAAAATTTGTTTTGTTTTTGTAAAGCAGTAAGTAAGGGGGTAAAATTGTTTTTGTAATGCAGCTGATTGTGTGTATGGTGTTGGGTGGGGGTGTGTGGTTCGTGTGTGTGTGTCACTCTCTTTTTCCTCCCTCCCTCCCTTATGTACTAGGTAGCTGTACTCATCGTTGTCGTCTTCGCCGGAGTTGGTGTTCGCAGTGGAGCAGAAAGTAGAAGATCATGGGAAGACATGCAGTTCAGGCTCCATGGCGGCGTGGTTGTTCCCTGTGTCTCCAATGGTGAGTCCTTTCCCTTCTGTGCTCAGTTTCTGCCAAGTTTTTGATGTTGTTGGTACCGCCCCGGAAGAGGTGGCGGTTTCCAGGATCTTAATATGGTGGGCAGAACAGTGACTTCTGCCTGGCTGTAGGCGGCTACCGTCGTGGTGGCTGTTGTTTCTGCCCAAGTGGTTGGTGTGGTACATTGGCTGTCTTTCGGAGATCTTTCCACCATGGTCATAATTTGGCTGTAGTTACTGCCAGCCTGTTGATGGTATGACCACCACTTTAGCACCAACCGACAGGGTTGTAATGAGGGCCCATGTTTGGTCAACCAAAGGAAGTGTAACACCCTCCCATAGAAAAAAATGGAGGTGGGGTCTTAAAATAGGAAAAACATGTTGAATCAAATTGAATTAAATTATTTAAAATAGTTAAAATGTAAGTGCATATAAAGTAGAGTTAAAATGTCTAAAAATATAACGTATGCATTATTTAATTTTAAAGTATTTTGTCCAATGTTTTAGAATTTCTAAATGAATGTCATTTTTTAATTAAAATATAATTAAATTATGTTTAATTATTTTTATACATCACTTTTAATAACTAAAAATGCATAATAAAACATATTTTTACTTTAAATGGGGATTTTTTTAAATTTAAACGTAAAAAATGTAATTTCATATTTTTTTAAATAAATAAAGATTTCATTGAACATTTAGTTGTTTTCTTTGTTCCACATACAATTAACATACATTAATATGTGATATATATGTATATATATATATATATATATTTTTTTTCAATTAAATAAACTTTTTGCTTTTCCCTAAAATCTATAATAGGGTCACTCCACAGCTGGGGTGGAGATCTTTCTAGGGTTAAGTATAAGGGACATTTCATTTTAAAAGCTTATTAAACTTTATAATAATCATAAATGTAAGCGGAAGCACTCAAGATTATAATTGTTAATTTTTCATCTTTGATTACCAAATTTAATTCAGTTTCATGATATATTATCCAGTACATCCATTTAAATGGATCAGCATAAACGCATACTAAATTTCACAAGTCTGTCATTCTTTTCACCAATTCTGAATTCAGGGTCCTGAAGATCATATCAGAGAAGCATGTAACACTTTTGTAAGTCAAAGTCAAATTTCATCCAGTCCCAAATTTATATCGTTAGGTTCCTACAGGAGAGGCATGTATTGCACTAGTAATCCAAAGTCGTAAAGGATTCACCAGTAGTCCATAAACTCATACTAAAACTTCCTTATAGAAAATTCAGTTTAAAAAAAGAGGCACCAACCCAGCTAACATGCTTTGCCCCTCACAGGATCATTATTAAGGCTGTAAAAATATGTACAACTACAAAATGACTTCACCAACCAATCTACAACAACAAACGTATGTACAAAACAGTCATAAACAATAAATACAAACCTCAATCAGACTTAATAATATATGTAGATGAATCTTTGATATCGATTTCATTCAATGTCCTGAAAATTACAAAGACAAAATTCATAGTTATTTCCACTGCATGAACAGTGTGTTTATTGTGTACCATATTTCTCGTACACTCAGTTACCAAATTGTTGCAATGATCTTCATCTTTGCAACTCAGTAAGTAGTATACTTGCTTCATTTTGGAAATATATCTGAAATAATCCTTTGATAATGCCTAAAGACCATCCTATGTCTTGCTAAATTAAAAAGTATTGTCAATCATTATTATATATGGGTCACCTTTTAATTTATTTTTCCTTTCCCACAGTAACATGGTAACATATCATCAGTACGGATGAACAACATAACATCACAAACACAATTCACCTAGTTCAATCAAGAAATGTCGGGAAAAGGCTTGTGGTCTGGTTTAAGCAAAACTTGAGTATGAGCAAATTCACCATCTACTTGAGGGGTCCAATACCGCAAGGCAAATCTTGAACATAACTATTATGTGCCTTAGTTTGAGTTCGGCAGATGGGATGACCCGCTGAACTTCAGAGGTGGAGGCTGCTGCCATGCAGG
This sequence comes from Pleurodeles waltl, assembly GCF_031143425.1. Taxonomy (NCBI): domain Eukaryota; kingdom Metazoa; phylum Chordata; class Amphibia; order Caudata; family Salamandridae; genus Pleurodeles; species Pleurodeles waltl. The sequence continues at coordinate 1,940,185,488 of NC_090440.1, read as the reverse complement.
CTACCTCCCCGCAGGGCCCATTACAACTTTCCTGTTGGGCTGACGGGCGGAAACCAAGGCTTCCGCCCGTCAGCCAGGACGAAAATGGTGGCAGCATTGTCACCAGCTTGTAATTGAGCTGGTGGCAATGCTGCTGCACGTAGGGGGCACCAGCACCCTCGCAATGCTCACTGTCTACACAGCAGAAAGTGAGCATTGTGAGGGTGCTGGGCAGGGGGACCCCTGCACTGTCCATGCCAAGTGCATGGGCAGTGCAGGGGCTGCCCTGTGGCTCTCTGCACCTGTTTTCTGCCAGCCTTTTGATAGCAGTGAAAGCACCATGAATAGGCTGGTGGAGAACCAGGTTGTAGTCAGCAGGGTTACGCTGATTTCAGCGCTGCCCTGACTGATTCTGTTCTCCGCCACCGTCAGCCCATCGGGATCAAAGATCCCGGCAGAGATGGCGATAGGTTATCGTTATGACATAGTTATGACATCTACTGTGGGTGTGGCGGTCTGAGGACTGCCACACTTGTAATCAGCCCCTATGTCATTAACAACCATGTCATCCCTAACTAGACTTATGATGTAATACATTACTCCATTCCTGTCCCTTCATGTAATATACCACACGTACAGTACACCAACATAATATATCCTTAGTTAATGTGTAACCAAGGATAAGCATAGAATAATCTCATAAGAATACATATTTGATACCTATAAGCAGTGGCAGCCGGCAGTTTTAGAGGGGAAGGGGGCAGATGGGAAGCACACTCACACATTCTTTCACACACAGGCGCATGCCCACACGCACATCCATTAACAGCACTCATCAACATTCAAACATACACGCATGCACCAAACATTCATTTAAAAAGATCACACACATGCGCTTATCTTTAGCCTTGGAGGTCCCAGGAGGGTTGGGACTGCTGCCTTCCCTCAATGGCTGACCTTAGGTCAGCCAATGAGGGAAGGCTGCAGTCCCAACTTCGTCACAGAGTGGGATGGGGTCAGTGAGACTGCTGGTCCCACCCCACTCTGTGACGAGGTGTCACTGATTGAGGGCCTTGAGGCACCTTTGCTGAGGCAAGGAGGTCATGCCCACAGGAGCTGTGACCTCTTCAGCCCAGCAATGTTCAGCTCAGGCAGCCAGGAGTCTGCGCAAATTGTGCATGTCTGCTCCTGGCTGCCTGACCTGAACATGAAGAGTGTCTGTCAGGCTGACCTTTGTTCAGTCTGACCGGCACTCTTCATGTGGTGCAAAAGGTGGGGGGGGGTGAGGCCCCTCCGCCCTAAAGGACGGGCCGCGTCTGCCTATAAGTGTTCCCTCAATTTGAAACAAAAAAAGCAAAACCTGAGTATGTCATGACGGGCACAATACAAGTACAAGAGTGTAGAGAAAAACATATGTACCAACAGTCAAACTTCATTTATGGTTATACATTGTGTATGAACTCTAGTCTAATTGCAGCAATACGGGTGACATGATGGGGAAATAAACAACCTCCAGTAACAACACCTTCAACAAAGGTTAAAGTAAAGCTATAGTTAGGTCAATATGTCAGTGATATCATTAACATTTTGAACAAAAAACACAGAAATTTGCCAGTTATATTTAGCAGCCCTAACTATAACTTGTGCCCTCACCATGCACTGCTTATGGCCTCATATATGACCTCACTTGTGACTTGTTCTATGACCTCATTTATGACATCACTAATCATATCTCAAATGGCATAACTGATGACATCACTGATGACATAATTCAAGCTTCATTTTTCCGCATATTGCTCTATAAATTACCATGGCATTAGGGGCCTGATAGTAAGTACAAAATACCTCAGGAGAATATCAGCCATTGTTACTGCCATCACAGATACAACTCACTTACCCTCTAGGATTCAATTTACAGCTAGCATAGTTTACAGTAACAATTAACCACAGATATATAGGAAACCTTCATTGATTACGGTGTTCAGTCTATATGCAGCTGCTCAGACAAAGCCAAGTTCCTACAAATAGTGAATGTCAGTTCCAAAACAAATGACCTACAGACAGCTTTTATCTGTACCAAACACCTGAAACTCACCAAACCTACATTGAGAAATGAAGGTGATATCAGTAGAGAACTAGGGGCCAGATGTATGAAAAAACCAAATTGCGAGTTGCAATTTGCGAGTCCTTCCGACTCGCAAATTGCAACTCGCAATTTGGTATGCAGTACGGTGTCTCAGACACCGACTGCAACTCGCTATGGGGTCGCAATGACCCATCTCATGAATATTCATGAGGTGGGTCGCAAATTGCGGCCCCATAGCGAGTATAGGCACTCGCTAACATGGAGGCCTGCTGTAGTCAGCAGGCCTCCATGTTAGCGACCTGCTTTTAAATAAAGCAGTTTTTTTTTTTTTTTTTAAATGTAGCCCGTTTTCCCTAAGGGAAAACGAGCTGCATTTCAAAAAATCCGAAACCTTTTGTTTCGTTTTTTTCAGGGCAGGGAGTGGTCCCTTGGACCACTCCCTGCCCTGAAAAAATGTTTTGGGGTCCATTCACAAAGGGGAAGGGGTCCCATGGGGACCCCTTCCCGTTTGCAAATGGGTTACCCTCCACTTCAAGTGGATGGTAACTGCGACTCCATTTGCGACCGCATACGCGGTCACAAATGGAATTGCATACCATTGCGAATCGCAAATAGGAAGGGAACACCCCTTCCTATTTGCGATTCGGAAATGCATTTTGCGAGTCGGATCCGACTCGCAAAATGCATTTCAACATAGCAAACTGGCTTTTGTGAGTCGCAAATGGCGTTTTTCGCCGTTTGCGACTCGCAAAACCCTTGCTACATCTGGCCCTTAGTACTGTAAACAATGCTTGCTCTATGGAGAGAACTGTGTACTGTAAACTGCTTACTCTCTGGAGAGACTTTACTTTATACCACGCTGTTTGCAAACAGCGAAAATTTCATAATAAACCACCATATAGTATTAAAAAGTATCTACTAAGAACAATGTATTCTCTATGCAACAGTTGTCAAAAATACATTATTTGCTAAAAAAGAACCAAGATCTGAAAGTGCTCAGCATCCTACTACCTGCACCCTTCATACTTTTTTGAAAACTTTACAGATAATCCATCTTCTCAAGCAAAACATGCACATGAATATAGGGTAGTACCTGGCACATGCTTACTTCTAAGTTAAATAGTTATTGTCATGTTGACACAATTCTGTTTGTGCTGCACTTAAGGCTGCTTACAAAATGTACTGCATAGATTCTTAGTCTTGTTGAAAACGTTTCCTGCAGTACCAAAAAACTCGTGTGGAACATAATGAAGGCAAGTTATCAACTATCACCTGCACACAGAGTTACTCTTTAATGCAAAGATTTATGATGGGTTTCATAATTCTACACCTCTATGGTATATTAGGACCAGATGGGTTTTGTAAACAATTACACCCATTAGCTTGACCCATGCTGTACAAAAATGGGTAGACAAGCAATATGGTACTTTCTCACCACTATGTAAACTATGAAACACAGTAACAAGCTCATTGGATGATGTCATTAGTGTTATATGTGAAGGTCATAAGCAGTGCTAGGCAGGGACATGAGTTATATTTAGCACTGCTAACTATAACTGGTAAATTTCTGTATTTTGTTAAAGTTCAAATTTTTTATGTTATTATTGACATATTCACCTAACTATAATGTTACTTTAGCCTTGTTTTTTCAGTGAATTTCTAAGATTTTTTTTAAAAGATCCTTTTAACACACCTAACTATAACATTACGTTAACCTTGGGTTTTTGTCAGTGAACTTCTAGGTTTTTTAAAGTGAAAAGTAATACATAATTACCATATGACAAAGCAACACCCCCCACCACGCACAACCTTCAGCGTTGTGAGGTGAGGGGTTGGCTACAGGGCCGTGCCTGTGGCCAGGCCCTGCAGCCAACTCTCCCCCCATGCGGCCAATCCCATGCTGTGCAAGGCTGAAGACCCAGCGCAGTTGGGGTTCGGCCATAGGGCACTTTTTTTTTAAATAAAGGGGAGGGGATGTGCAGCCCCCCTCCCCGTGCCATTATTGGCCCAGGACCACTTAATTAAATAAAGGGGGCAATGTGGCCCCCCTCCCCCAGCTTTTTAGGCCCTGGGCCCCATCCCCCAGGGCCATTCTTTTAAATATAGAGGAGGGGACGCATGTGGCTCCACCTGCGTCAATTTTGTCTGTGGAGACCCCATTTCCCTTGGCTCAGCATAATTTGTTTGGGGAGGGGACATGCAACTCCTCTCACCGGTTCAATTGTGGCCCTGGAAAACCCATTTTCGAGGACCTGGCATACTTTTCAGGGGCAGGGGTCTTGCAGCCACTTGGCCCCCGGGACCCCATCCCCCAGGGCTGGTGCATCTTACAGGGGGAGGGGGCACACACTCCACTCCCTGCATGGCCAATTTTAGTCCTTGGCACCACATCCCCTGGAGCATGGTGCATTTTACAGGGGGAGCTAGGGCACGTGACCCCCTCCTTGGGCCAATGTTGACCAGGGGACCCCATGCCCCAGGGTCTGGCTTCCGTATAGGGGGATGGGCACTTCAACTCCTTCCCCAGGCCAATTTCAGTCCCGGGACCCTATTCCCTGGGGCCCAGTGTGCTTGGGAAGGGGGGTACATAGCCCCCCCTCCCTGGGCCAATTTCTGCCTTAGGGACCCTGTCACCTGGGCCAGCGCAATTTTTATGGGATGGGGGCACTTATTTTGACCCTGGAGATTCCATACCCCAGGGCTTGGTGCAATTTTTATGGTGAGAGGGGCATGCACCCCTTTCCCCGGGCTGAATTTGATTCTGGTGACCCCATCCCCAAGGGCCTGGTACAATAAAAGTTGGGTGTCCTGATGCCCACCTGCGGCACCCACCCATTATTTAGCTCATCCTGTCCCAATCTCCCTGATGTATAGTATGCATTGCAAAGGGAGACTGGCTTTACCCATCAAATGGGCAGAGAAGCAAAGATCATTCGTTGCAATGCATGAGTAGTTCAAAATGTAATTTTAGCTTTAGGAAGCTAGGTGTAGGCTATCTGATTTAGAAAGTACAATGCTGTGCCTGTCAGATTTTGTGTTTTTTAGAGAGTACCACAATTGTTTTTTAATCATCTGTATTTCTTATATCAGCACCCAATGGGCAAGAGTGCGTTTGAGGGCAAAGCGGCTGCCACCACCACCGCTACTAGCACTGCGGCAGCAGCAGATTGTTTTGCTGGCCCCAGTAAGTCTGGTTTATTATTATTTCTTACTTTACCTCTCCCCACTAGTAAAATAATTTGGCCTTGTGTATTATTTATACTAATTACTTTTTTTCAATTCCTCTGTCTAATGTGTGTTATCCAGCATTAACCTGTTTTACTGTATTTCCTGTATGTGCAGCTAACTTTCTCCTGTCTGTAGCTTTCTTTTGCTCTCTTTTTTAGTAAGCTTTCTCTCACCCCTCTGTTATATGTCTTATGGAACTGTATGAATGAGAGAACAGATTTTTGATATTGTAAAGAAGATTGTAGGCCCAAGTAAACTATTGACCAAACATATTGGATGAGGAGGCTTTCTTGATCACACAGTCAAAAAGAGGTAGAGTGCCCATGGTCATGGACCTCCAAAGATGGCTTATTTATACAGTATACCAGTATTACGCATTACCAACCAGTACCATATGCCCTTCTTTGATAATTTCCTTTCACCCATTCATTGTGGTTCACTCTCATTCTTTCATAGCCTTGTCCCTCCATTAGGAGAAAAAAGTTTTTGGTTGACTTAACTACTTACCTTTTGTCAAACCAACAAACCACCCAAAGTCTGTCAGAGGGAGAGCAGTCCCAGCAGTGTCAAGGAAAAGTGGTAAATAACCTTGCTTTCTTCTTGACAATGCTATATTTGTTCAACAAAGCAGATATCCCACCAATCACTTTACTGCCCATGGCAGTTTGCCACCTAAAACTGCAGCGTGGTTTAATTTGGCGCTCTAGTGTAGTCTATGAAATGTGTGTCTTCTTCAATTAACAATGCAGCATTACAACATTAGTAATGCATTACAGACCAAACAGGAGGTGTGTTTTCCAGTGCCCACTCAGTCAGCTACTACTAGTTGTTCACTTCATCATTCTTTCCTTCTGTCCCAGCCTACAATTATAAATTCTAGCTCGATATGTGCCACATTTTTCTACCACTGTGATTTATATTTCAAGGCTCCCATACTGGATTTACACATGTTCTAATTTTTTCCATCTGTCAAGTCGCCATTTGTCAGCCAATGTGACTAAGCAAAAGAGTAGCACATGATCAGTGACTCCCCATTATTTTATAGCTAAAGCGCTACCTAGCTTAATCCCTCTAACTTATCTTTCAGTATAGTAACTTTCTCTACTGCCAAGTGAAGGTATTTGTTGGAAAGAATTTGTGGTGGAGGCTATGGTGTAATGTGAGACTAAGGGCCTGATTACGAGTGTGACAGTCCGAGGACCGGCACACTCGCTTTGACGGTCAGACTGCTGCACTCCAGGTGGTCCAGCCGCCGCATTACAAACCTGGTGGGCGGACCAGAAAGGGGACCTCCGTCCTTGCCAGTAATATGGGTGGTCATCATGACATTGACAGTGACTGTTAAAGTGGTGGTAATTACCACCAGATTAAGACTATGGCGGTGATAACTCCCATAGACAGCCAATGTACCACACCAACCGCCAGGCCATTAACACCACGGCGGTAGCCATCAACAGCCAGGCGGAAGACAAGGTACCGCCCACCATATCATGACACAGCAAACTGCCACAATTTCCGGGGCGGTACCAACGACACCAAAAGCCTGGCGGAAACAGAACACAGAAGACCAAAGACTCACCAACAGAGACACAGAGAAGATCAATGCCACCATGGAACCAGAACTTCAAGTCTTTCCGATGCTCTTCTATGCCATGCTCCAACTGGAACACCAACGTGGACGAAGACGACAACGGCGCACAAGGGAGGGAGGTAGGAAAAGGAGAGTGACACACACACACATGACACACACCATTCACATACACACCATACACACAACCAGCTGCAGAGGAAAAACAATCTCACAGACCCACATCATGATAATGCAAGGACTACAGGTCGTCAGTACTGAGATTGTAATTGCATGGCAACACTCACAATGCCAAGTCCAAAGTACAAAAGGCCCACATGGCCACAGGGCACAGTCCAAGCCCCAACTTGATCCCGACTAACTCTGCACAAAACTGTGCAAGGGCAACATCCCGGAAGTGGACAGGCACCTCAGGGGGAAGGAGGGTGGGGGCACCTGAGCTGGAGTCGGGAACTTGCCCACTGGTTCTGGAGGGGGCTCTATGCCCATTCCACAATGCTGGGGAGTGCAAGATCACAGTTTCTGAGGTGGGGAACCTGCCCACTGGTTCCAGAGGTGGCTCCATGCCCATTTCCCAATGCTGGGGAGTGCAAGGTCACAGTCTGTGAGGTGGGGAACTTGCCCACTGGTTCTGGACGGGGCTCCATGCCCATTATTCTTTGCTGGGGAGTGCAAGGTCACAGTCTGAGGTGTGGAACTTGCCCACTGGTTCTAGAGGGGGCTTCGTGCCCATTATCCTTTGCTGGGGAGTGCAAGGTCACAGTCTCTGAGGTGGGGAACTTGCCCACCGTACTCCTTGTACATCAGTTTCTGGAGGGTGGCCTACATGCCCTCTGCTGGAGTTGAGGGCTGCTGTGTCACAGCAAGGGATGAGGGCCCAGTGCCCACTGGTGGTGGGTGGTGTTGGCACCCTTCCAGCTGCTGTGTCTCAGCTGGGGAAGATGCCTCATGGGCAGCCTCTGCTGGAGGCGAGGGCTGCTGTGTCTCAGCAGGGGATGAGGGCCCTGTGCCCACTGGTAGTGGTAGTGTTGGTACCCTGCCAGGCTCTGCAGGACGTGAGGGCTACTGTGTCTCAGCTGGAGGTGAGGGCATCTTCCCTTTCCTGGCTGGTGGAGTGGGATGCCTCCCTTTCCTGGCTGGTGGAGTGGGATCCTTCCCTTTCCTGGCTAGTGGAGTGGGATTCTTCCCTTTCCTGGCTGTTGGAGTGGAATCCTTCACTGTCTTGCCTCCACAACTAGGAGGTGCCACCACTGTTCCCATTGACTGTTTGGCTGAGGTGCTGGGCTGGGTCGTTGGGCAGGACGGAGGGAAGTGGTCAAGTTGGGCAAGGAAAAGCTTCTTAGGGACGGTGGGGCAGGATGGGGGAGGAGGGATGGAAGTGGAGGTTGAGGGATTGGTTGTTGGAGGAGTACGTCTGCTGGACTTGGGTGCAGGTGCATGGGCAGTGTGCTGATGTGAGGTGGATGGCTGTTGGGAGTCTGAGTGCGTGCATTTGTGTCCTTTAGGAGGGGAGAGAAAGACAGGGTGGGAGAGGACACAGGGGACATGTAGATGGATGTTGTGGAGGTGTCTGCTAGTGATGTGTGTGTGCTGCTTGGTGTGGTGATGCTGGTGGTGGCTGTTGAAGCAGTGCATGCTGGTGTGAGTGTGGACGTGACTGTGAGGGAGATGGAGGAGGAGGAGGAGGGGTAGACAGTGAGGCAGTGTATGTGGATGTGTGTGCAACTGTCTGTTTTTTGTGTGAGTGCTTGTGAACTGAAGTGTGGTGCCTATGTTTGACTGGGCCACTCTTGTGTGATGTCTTGTGTGCATGCTCATCTGTATGTGTACATGGGATGGGTTGGGACTGAGGAGAGTGGGACAGGGGAGTGGTAGTTGGAGGGGGGACGGTAGGAACAGGGACAATGGCTGCCATCAGAGAGGAGGCCAGAGCCTGAATCGATCTCTGCTGGGCTGCCAATCCCCTGTGGATGCCCTCCAGGAATGCATTGCATTGCTGCATCTGGGATGCCAGCCCCTGGATGGCATTCACAATGGTTGACTGCCCTACAGAGATGGAGCTCAGGAGGTCAATAGCCTCCACACTCAGGGCAGCAGGGCTCACTGGGGCAGGGCCTCAGGTGCCTGAGGCACCTGAGGCAAAGGAGATGACCACCCTCCTGGGTCAGCGGACACGGGCAACTTGCTGGGGGACTACTGGGAGGGTGGTGATGGTACTGGGGTGGTTGCTGTAGCTGCATCTGGGGTGGTCACAGAGTTATTCGCCAGCACCAGGGAACTTCCATCGGAGGAGGAATCAGAGTCTGTGTTGTCACCTCCTGTCTCCCCCGTGGTGCTCCCCTCGCCCTCTGTCCCACTGGTTCCCTCAGCGTCAGTGGATTCTGCCTCCTGGGTCCTGTGGGATGCAACACCCTCTGTCTCCAATGCCCCTGCTCCTTCGCCAGATGATGCTAATGCACACATGAACAGAATGACAAAAGGAGAAAGGGCGGGGGAGGAAGAGAAAGGGAGCACTGGGTCAATTACAGCACCAAAACCACAGTTGGCATACACAGTACCGTCACACAGAGGGATCAGGATTTAACACTATGCTTTGCAATGAAATTAAATTGCCTATATGCCACAGCAAGATGAGGGCCAACCACCGCCAACTGCACTCCTCCTGGGACCCACAAATCCCTGACTGACATGGAATGCAACCAAGCTAGGTTACCTGCAGTTGCTATACTCCCATTACCCTTGAGCTGGATCACGCTGCAATGTCTGTCCTGGCATTAGGGGCACCTACTAACTCACACCCACCACCTGGATCCCATGCCACCTATTAATTATTGTATTAACGCCCTCTGTACTCACCCCCTTGTGGCTGCTGTGATGCCCTCAAACGCCCATCTAGCTCTGGGTAGACCACCGCCAGTAGGCGGGTCATCATGCGGGTCAGGTTCCGACGGGCACCCCTTCCTCATTGGGAGGCCATCTCCAGCTGGGCTGCTACGGTCTTCTGTGCCCAGCGTCTCAGGTCCTCCCACCATTTCCTGCAGTGGGTGCTCCGCGTGCCGTAGACCTCCAGGGTCCACACGTCCTTGCAGATGGCACGCTACAATCCCTTCTTTTGATGCGCACTGACCTGCAGAGGTAATACAGACAGGAGGACAGCATGTCACATATATAGCCCACAAATCCAGTTTCTAACTCCATTGGCACACTCATCTCCCAGCACCCACAATGTACACTACCACCAGACATCCCTCCCCACATGACATGATGCCTGCACACACATCTCCATGCAACCTTGCCACATGCATCATGCCCAAGGTGTACTCACCTGTTGGTCTGGAGGCCCCTACAGCTGTCCAAACTGGGGTAGGACCTCATCTACCAAGCGCTCCAACTCCATCGAAGTGAAGACAGGGGCCTTTTCCCCGGTCTCATGGGCCATGGTAGGTTCCAGACACAGGTCACAGCAGCACAGGCAGTGTAGGTATTGTCCGGTGGAGAGTCAGGAATCAAGTGAGGATTCAGATGGAAAATGGCAGTCACGTCCACAGCGGTGTACACTGTCACTGCTGCCGCTGATCCCCATTGGCCACTGTACTCCATAGAGCCCAATATTAGCCAATGAGGAATTGCAAGGCGGTGCAAGACTGCCTTCTGCTACGACGCCCAACGTGACGGAGTTACCTCATTTCCACCTGTCCCTAGATACAGGACATTAGGTCACCATTTCATGGTGGTGGACAACATTCAGATCTTCCATAACTGTGTCATTGCCGAAAATTGTACATACGTTGCCGTTCCCATGGTCCTATCACATTAATGCTGTATGCACACTGAGGTGGTAGTTCCATTGTTCAAATTGTGACAGCCTACTCACTCTTGTGTCCCTTAGATACCTACCACTGCGGATGAATAGGAGGAGGAGACAAACCCATGTGTACAGACCCCTTGTGGACTTGGCACATAATAGGCACATAGTACTCACCTATAGACTGGATAGGGCCACAATCACAGAGCTGTGTGCCCAATTGGAGCCTGACCTGATAATAGCTATTCATCATCCCAGTGGGATCCCCCCTCTTGTGCAGGTTCTATCAGTGCTCTATTTCCTGGCAACTGGTTCTTTCCAAGTGACAGCGGGCTTGGCAGCAGGAATATCACAGCCAATGTTCTCAATCGTGCTGGCAAGGGTATTGTCTGCCTTGGTGAAACACATGTGCAGCTACATTGCTTTACCCTGGGTGGAAGATTTGCCCACTGTGAAGGCGGGATTCTATGCAATGGGACATATACCCAATATTATTGGGGCGATTGACGATACACATATTGCATTTGTCCCCCCTGCCAGAATGAACAGGTGTTCAGGAATGGGAAGAGTTCCCACTCACTGAATGTGCAAATGGTGTGCCTGGTGGACCAGAAGATCTCCTATGTCACTGCCAAGTATCCTGGGTCGGTGCATGATGCCTTTTTTATGAGGAATAGCAGCATCCCAAATGTGATGACCCAACTACAGAGGCACAGGGTGTGGCCAATAGGTGACCCCACCCGCTGTATGTCAGTGTATGCCTTCAGGTGTTATCCCCATAGCATTGTGTAAGGCTAATATTTGTTCCTCAATACTTGCAGATGACTCCGGCTACCTAAACATGTTGTGGCTCCTGACCCCTGTGAGGAATGCCAGGACAGGGGCTGAGAACCGTTATAATGATGCACATGGGTGAACCAGGAGAATAATCAAAAGGACCTTCGGCCTTCTGAAGGCCAGGTTCAGATGCCTCCATCTGACAGGTGGATCGTTGTGCTACTCACCTGAGAAGGTCTGCCAGATAGTAGTGGCATGTTGCATGTTGCACAACCTGGACCTCAGACGACATGTGCCTTTTCTTCAGGAGGAGGAGACTAGAGATGACCCTGTTGCAACAGTGGACTCTGAGGACAGTAAGGATGAGGAGGCAGAGGATGAGGATGTGAACAACAGAACATCAGTTATACGTCAATACGTCCAATGACACACAGGTGAGACAGTGGAACTGACTATTACTCTAACTATTGATTTTATTTGTGTGGCTGTAGCATAAAGGCATTCACTTCCTTTGCATCTCAATTTACTGTCACCTATGGCTTGTAATTTTACAGATGTTGGTGATATGATAACAGTATCCTGATGTGACAGACAGCTTCAGGTCATTATTTGTATACTATCACAGTGTTTAGATCATTTGCACTAGATGTGACTGTTCCCATAAATACACATTTTCAACACATAAAACAGTGTCACTCAAGTTGTGTTCAAAGGTGTTTATTGTAGTGCAAATAATTGATTTAAAAGGTACAATGGAATGGGTGATGGTAGGAAAAAGTCCAGGGTATTGTTCCAGTCTGTTTGTAACACAGGTCCAGTGTCCAAGGGGAAACAGGAAGGGGAGCAAGAGCAGTTCAAAGTGGACAAGGTGACAGGGAGGAACACAAGGGGGACAATCAGGAGAGTCTCATTTCCTGGCAGTGGTCTTGGTCTTGGCGAGTGTCTCTGGCTTCTGTCTGGGTCGTAGGGAATGTTTGCAGGGTGGTTCACCTTCTGCAGGGGGAGGGGTGCTGGTTGCCTGTGGGTCCTGTAGCGGGGCCTCCTGCCCACTAGCTGCAGTGAAAGTGGAGGGCTGGTCAATAGACCGGCTAGTGGTAGGGGCCTTCTCCTGTGCTGTTGATTCCCTCATGATGTTGGCCATGTCTGCCAGCACCCCTGCTATGGAGATCATGGTGGTGTTGAGGGCCTACAAGTCCTCCCTGATCTCCTGAGGGTGTCCCTCCTGCAGCCGCTTGTTCTTCTGCATGTTGGTAAGGATGTGGCCCATCATGTCCTGGGATTGTTGGAAGGCCCCCAGGATCTTGGTGAGTATCTCCTGGAGAGTCAGTTTCCTGGGCCTGTCCTTCCCTTGGTGGACAGCGGTCCTCCCAGTGTCCCTATTGCCCTGTGCCTGTGTCCCCTGAACGGTGTGTCCACTGCCACTGACCCCAGATCCCTGATTGTCTTGGGGACGAGGTGTGGACTGGGGTCCCTGTACAGGTGGGCACACTGCTAATTAACATGTCCTGGGGATGCTGGGTGGGTGTTGTGGTGTTAGATACTGATGGGGGAGGCTCTGTGGTTGACTAGGAGTGGGTTGGGGTGACCAACTGACTAGTGGTCCCTGATGGGCCAGGTAGTTCATCCCGATCCAGAAGTCCGGAGTTACTGTCAACACTGGGGGCATCTTCTGTTGGGGGACTGGTTTGTCGCGGCACCGCCTCTCCGCTGACATTGGCAGGGGCACCTGTGAGGATGTAAGTGATGTATTATGCTTCATGTCTGTGACATATTGTACATCCCTGGCTTCCCCTCTATCGTTGCAGTTGCCCTGCCACCTTTGTATGTGTATGGTGGTGTTTTGTGGGGTGTGCATGCTTTTGTGATGGTTTTCCATGCAAGGCTAGGAGGGCTGTTCAGGCATTGGTATAGCATGCAGGGCTTGGCATTGGGGTTAGTGAGATGTGTAGGTGAAGTTTGTGAAGTTTGTGGAATGGAGTGGAGTGATGGGAGTGAGGGCGAGGGTGTGAGATGGCATCCAGGTATGGGGGGTGATAAGTAGTAAATCTTGACTCACCAGTGTCCAGTCCTACGGCTACTCCCGTGAGTCCCTCAGGATGCAGTATTGCCAAGACATGCTCCTCCCATGCTGTGAGCTGTGGGGGAAGAGGTGGGGGTCCACCACCAGTCCTCTGTATGGCGAAGTGGTGCCTTGCTGCCACGGAATGTACCTTCCCCCGTAAGTCATTCCACCTCTTCTTGATGTTGTCCCTTGTTCTTGGATGCTGTCCCACAGCATTCACTCTGTCCACGATTCTCTGCGATAGCTCCATCTTCCTGGCAATGGATATTTGCGGTACTTGTGCTCCTAACAGCTGTGGCTCTACCCTGACTATTTCCTCCACCATGACCTACAACTCTTCATCTGTGAAACGGGGTGCTTTTGTGGGGACATGGGTGTTGTGTGTAGGTGTGAGGGTGTTGGTAATGTGGTTGGGTGTGTGAAGTGGGGTGTGTGAGGGATGTATGGGTATATGTGGTGTGTGTGCCTAGTTGTCGCAGAGGTCTTGGTGTCAGTCTTGTGGCAATAATTTGTATTCGTAAAGGGTTGTAGGTAATGTGGGTGTGTGTTTTATAGTCCTGTGGGTGGGTGTGGTGTGTGTATTAGTGTCAGGTACGTGTTTTTGGTATTGGCCAATGTTGTGTAGTTTAGTATTTGGGTGTCCATTCTGAGCGCGCCGGTGTGTACCGCCAATGGTTTACCTCCATTGAATGTCCGCTGTGGTGATTCATGGGTCATGATGTGGTGGGTGTTGTTTTGTTGGCATAACGCTATGGGTGTTGGTAATGACACTTTAACACTGACCTTTGGGCTGGCGGATTTGTGTATGTGGCAGTGTTCTGTCGGACTGGTGTGTGTGTGTCATAATTTGGTGAACGGATGTTCGTCTCAGCGGACACCACCATGAAAAGGCTGGCAGAAAGCCAGTGCCAGAGGTCACAGGGGGGTCCCTGCCCCTACCCAGCGCCATCAGAATGTACACTATGTGCTCTGCAGACAGTACACAGTCCGAGGATGTGTGGCACTATTGTATTGGCCTCAGCTCCCCTAAAGGAGCCACGACCAGTATTGTAGCACTGTTTCCGGCACGGCACAGATGATGTGTCATTTCTTTCCATGCTGCAAGGTAATGCGTTGATTTCAAGGAGCTCAGTCTTGGTTTCTCACTGAGATGCGGGGATATGACACCCAGGGATGATGCGTTGAAAATCCTTGATGCTCTGGGAAGAAGGAGCAGGTGCTGCATCGATCCGGTATGTGATGCTTTTAATATTCAGCCGCGAGGCAGATGCTGCATCGATTACTGCAAGCATTGCGTCAATTTTCCAATGCAAGGGGTTTATCTTCTCCGGGGTGAAGTCTTTGTGTCCCTGAGGCATCAGAACAGGAGGCAAGCTCAATCCAAGCCCACGGAGAGCACTTGTGTGGAAGGCAGAGTCCTTCCAGCAGAGTCAGAGGACAACAGGCAGCAGGGCAGCAGTCCTTCTCAGCACAGCAGTCCAGATGCGTCCGTTAGGCAGCCAAGCAGTCCCTCTGAGAGAATCAGATGTAGATCCAGAAGTGTGCAATTTAGTGGGGTCAGAGACCCAACGTATATACCCAAAATGTGTTTGGAGTGGGGGAAACTTCAAAGAGTGGTTTTGAAGTGCACAATTTCACCTTTTAGCCCAGTCCTGTCTCCCGGGATCATTGTGGGGGTTAGCAGTCCTTTGTGTGAGGGCAGGTCACTGGCCTTTGAAGTGTAAGTGAGCACCTCTACCCTTCCTGTACAGGGAAACCCATTCAGTATGCAGATGTGACTGAGTGTCCTGCGTTTATGGCTTTCTGGGTGGAATGCACAAGGGGAGCTGTCAACCAGGCACAGATGGCAGGAAGTGCAAAGAAATACACATTTTCAAAAAGTGGCATTTCTGAACTAGCAATATTAAATCCAGCTTTACAAGTAAGCAGGATTTTCTATTACCCTTCTGGCCGTACTAAGCATAACAGTACTACTTCTTTCAGATCACAATCTGCCACTTAGAAAATATATAAGGGCAGTTCTAATGCTAGCCTATGAGAGGAGCAGGCCTCACAATAGTGGAAAACGAATGTGTGATTTTTCCACTAAAAGGACATATAAAACACATAGGTACATATCCTTCCTTTTATGTAAACAGCACCCTGCCCTATGGGTTGCCTAGGTCCTACCTTAGGGGTGACATGTCTAGAGAAAGGGGATTGTAAGGCTTGGCAATTAGTTTTAAATGCCAACTCTAAGTGGCAGTGAAACTGCACACACAGGCCGTGCAATGACAAGCCTGAGACATGGGTAAGGGGCTACTTATGTGGGTGGCACAATCAGTGCTCTCAGCCCACTAGTAGCATTTCATTTACAGTCCTTGGGCATATGTAGTGCACTTTACTAGGGACTTACATGTAAATTAAATATGCCATTTGGGCATGAGCCAATGTTACCATGTTTTTAGGGAGAGAGAGCAGATATACTATAGCACTGGTTAGCAGTGGTAAAGTGCCCAGAGCCCTAAAGCCAACAAAAATGAGGTCAGAAAAAGAGGAGGGGGAAGGCAGAGAGTTTGTGGTGACCCTTGAAAGAGGGCCATTTTCCAGCATGCAGCATATATGCCTTACTCACTGATGAGAGATAATTCCACAGAAAGTGTGTCTGTTTAATTTCACTATGAAATCCTTTAAATGAAAATTACTTTTAGATGTGGTAGTTCTTTGCAGTCAGTGCTATTGAATTATGTGATGAATGTGTGGGAAAAACTTGGCCCTGTAACTAATCACATCAAAAATTCCAATGTTCTGCTACTGTACCACTATAATGTAAACGTGTGCACTGAGCATTACAATGTATTTTTCAGTTTTTTCTTTCTTGATATAGCTACTCCTATTGCTGGAGGTCACCCATCCCCATAGGGGATAGCCGCCTGCCTGAGGCACAAGAGGATGGAGGCCATTGTTGCGAAATGCCGCTGACTGTTGGCCTTGGAGGGGTAGGAGGCACATGTCTCCAGTTCCTTGGGTTGTTTGCCTGACCCGCCTCCATCCTGGCCACACCAACTCCAGCACTGCCTGCAGACGGAGTCTCCTGTACCCAGTGTACCGCCACCCCCTCCTCATCGTTGATATAAACAGACCGTCTCCTCGACCACGTCCTAGGTGAGCTAGCGCTGCTTCGGCATGGCCAGCAGAACCTGGCCCAGAAAATGGCCCACCAATAGTCCTGCGTGGATGCCCTATAAGCCTGGTTTTAAATGCTCTTGTTTGGTGGGCGGAACGGTGTTGTAGTGGGTGGATAAGGTGGGAATTGGGAAAGGAAGTTGGTGGAAGGGTCAAACACAGACATTTAGGGATATTTGCTTGAAGAGAGGGGTAGAGCCTGTGTGGGTAGAGACAGTGGGTATCCTTTTTAAAAAGAATAATATATTTTTTCCAATTAATTTCACTAGCTATCTGTCTTTTCTATTTGCACTACTTTTTAGCATAGGATTGTGCTTTTTATTGAAAAAAAACTGTCCCCTCAAATATGTACTTTTACATCAACTTTTCCCCCTAGACTTTCCCTACCTGAATTCCCTTGCCAAGTATTTCTTCAGTAGGTCACTTTACTTACCTCTTCCTGTGGTATAGTATACCCCTCTACCAGATTAGGAACAGACCAGGTCTGTATGACTCATTGCTTGATAGGATTTTGCCACTTCTGCAGCACCCAACCACTTCTTAAAGTATATACTAGTTAGAAAATCCTCTTGTCCTACTACCCTCTGTAAATTCTGGCCACAAAGGGGTATGGCTATAACATACACAAAAATACACAACAATCTTAAACTTACTTATCTATCTCTGCTTGCCAAGAACAACTTCAGTAATAAGTTCCTAAGTAGTTTACTTCTTACTTCCTAGCTGAATAAAAGAAGTGATGGCTGCTACCTCTCTCGAAAACCTTATTGCAGGGGTTCTCAAAGGGCCTTATTAATGGTGGTGGTAGCAGTAGGCTAGCTCCAACCAGGAAGACATCGCAAAGCGAGGACTCACTCGCCCTTATTCCAAATGAGATGAACTCCAACGGTAGAATTATTCTGAAAAAATATCCATCACAGGCAAATAGACTGAGAGAAAAACACAGAGTTAGTAGGTTATCAAGGACTGAGACCAGACCACCACCCTTACAAAAAACTAATTATTACAAAAACTAGCAGCAGCAACCTCTAAGCAATCCACAGAGCTAGTATTTAATTTATTAAAACAATTAAAACTAAACTTATGAAATCCTCTAGTCAGGAGTCAGGACTCAGGAGAAGGTTAAGCATTCTAAGCAACACAAGGCATGGTTCAGAAAGGTAAAGTATGTTGCACTGTTAACATTAGTTTACTCTTACAGTGTAAGTTTATGACTAGTAACCTTTCCATCAGTAACTTTACAAGTAGCAATTTTGCGAGTAGTAAGTAATTCCTATCACTTTAAAAGGAATTGCTACTACTACTAGTTAGTTACTACTCGAAATGTTACTGCTCGTACAGTTGCTGGCAGTCTACTTAAACTGCAAGTGTGAACTTACACCAAAAATGAAAATTTTACCTTTATGAATCAGGCCGCCTTGTGCACACTAGTACTACCTATTGTGGGACAGACAATGTTCAACTAACACTCTGCACCATGATGATGTTGTTGTCCCTTTCATTCCTGGGTGAGTACGTGGGGCTGGTGTGTGTTATTGCTCAGGTAAGAAGATCCCACAGTGAGTTGTTTTTGTTGCTTTCCTCACATCCACCTCACCAAGTGTGTGATCCATTTATGGTGTAGATTAGTAAGTCACACCTCAATATATCACACAACCTGGGGGAAGATAGTTAGGGGTTTGATGAATGGATGAGTTGAGGAAAGGTGTGACAAAGACAAACACAACATTCATCGGGTTGATGAGCAGCACATCATCATCAAATCTGTTGTGGGTGGAAATAAAGGAATGACACAGTTCAGTTAATAAATGCATTATAACAGTACTTGAGTCCCAGAGTCCCAAGTTATCTAATTGTTCTGTCACCTAGGTTTGAGAAATGCACATTAGAATGGACCCACACAGTTCTAAAACTGTGATTGTTAAGAAAAGAAGAATGATACTGTATATAAATGGCAAAATAGGTGGTGCATGTGTATTTTTCTTCTCAGGATGTTGGTCTTGGGTTCATGGCTTAACCGGTATGTTAAGCAGGAGTGTTATGGAGCTTTGATGTAGAAGAAGAAAAGGCCAGTGTAATGCAAAATAAATGTCAATATTGTAGAGTCAAGGAGAAGGTAAGCTTCATAGTGGATGACGACTAAGAGCACAGAGCAACAGCATAGGCTAGTTCAGTCATGTGCAATGAACTGAGAAGTTAGAAAAAATTTGCATTGAATCACAGACAATTAGCAGCAGGTACCTGGCTTATCAATCACTAAACTGTCATACCATTTAACTGAGTGCATCTATTATGTGACATGTCTCCACTCTCCATTTACAGTCCCCCCGGACTACAACCACTTAGAGGAGTTTGATACGTGAGTCATCACACCACTTTGCAGTTTTCCAAATCAATGTACTTCTCTCCAGTCCACAGGGCTGAGTAGGTCTTTTTGAATCATATTGGTTTGCCTTTGAAGTAGAGGCGTTGTTCATAACTTCCTTCTTCTTGCTATTGAAGTAGTCCAGTCCAGAGTCCTGACTCCTAGTCCTGACCCAAATGAGATTGAGAGAGATAGACCTGTAGTGCTCTTCATGAACAAGAAGTAAAAAACAATTGTGCATTTTGTGTAGTTTTATTAACTAAACTGACTGGCTTGGTCTAAGGTCTCTGAAGACCCGAAAAAAGTACAGCAAGGAGTGGACCATGTAAGTAATTTTAGAGAAATGTGAAAGGGCAATCCAAACGGTGGTGGTACACATTTGTCTATTGCATCTCCTGTTTTCCCATGGAAGCAGCAAACCATGCCAGTGTTGTAAATTAATGATCGTCACTTGGGCAGACCAGCTAAGAAATGCAAAAGAGAAGTATGGGGATAGGTAGCTTTGTCTTCATGTCCTTTAAGCAAATTGGGAGGCTTCTTCTGTGCATACTGGTCCAAATCCAATCCAGTCCATACATGTGAAGAAATGGTAGGGCTGCATAAGTCAGACATCAAATATATAAATGTTGTTCTAGCTATATCCATTTTTTACAATGCAGTTTGATGATAATGTGAAACTTCCATTGTGGCCTACTCAGTCAGAGAAGTAGAGTTTGTCCTCAAACTCAGGAGGTTCAGCCAGAAGTTGATCAGTTAACACACTTCTGATCAATCACCCTCATCCCTCTGTGCTGTTTCAACAACAGTGTAAATCTTGTGGTCTGAAGTGTTGGTTTATTTTAATCATGGCCAATCTCTCCACGTTTAGAGGTGAAAGACTAGTCATTCTGACTGTGACAACTGTGCCACCTGCACTGAACACACACTCAGAAGACACACTTGCTACCGGGCAAGCTAAATACTTTATTGCCAGCATAC
Organism: Pleurodeles waltl; assembly: GCF_031143425.1. Lineage (NCBI taxonomy): Eukaryota > Metazoa > Chordata > Amphibia > Caudata > Salamandridae > Pleurodeles > Pleurodeles waltl. Next base: position 1,940,165,455 of record NC_090440.1, on the reverse strand, counting down.
TGAGCTTTAGCCATTGGCACATCGTCCCATACCAATATATCAATGGTTTTGTATCCAGATAGACCTCTTTGGGGTCATCCAGATAGTCTTGACCCATCCTCTTGATGATCATTAGTGCTGCCACTTGCTTGATCTCCGTTGCCTTCGCCTCTGCACTTGACTTAAGCTCTGGCACTTGAAACCAAGCCATGGGGGAAGTTGGGTCTGATTCTTGTTGTTGGTGTTTGCTGCTGCAAGACAACACCACTGCCCTTTCTGAGGTTGAAGGCACAAGCCAGAACTTCTGCCTAGGCCTCTAACTTCTAGCCATTCTTCTTCTAGGTCTCTCAGTTGGTCAACAATCCAAGTCTTATATTGTGAAACATGTCCTTCTGAAAAAGATATGAAAGTGGCTAGTGTTGTTTTGTACCATGGATCAAGTATTGTGGCACAGATGTACTCTGTAGTTGAAACAATCTCTCATAGCAGCCTTGTATTTACAGCCAAGTGAAAAATGAAGGTCAGAACCAACTCATATACTTCTTCGTTCACACATCTAACCTTTACAACACCTTTTTTAACTGGTCCTGTAGCAGATGCACCAACTGGATTGCTTGGCTGATCGCACTGCCCTCCTTGCTGACTTCCCTTGTGAAAACTTCAAAAGGAAGCAGCATTTGTTTCAGGCATTTGCTAGCTCCCATTTGTCCATCCCCATGGTCATGCTTTTCCCAGTTACATCCCCCCCCCTTTGACATATTCGGTGATCGGTTTTTAGTGCTCAAACAGACATTGCAACATGTAGTAGATTGATTTCCAGCATGTTGGCACCTCTTGTATGAGGGCTTTAACAGGTACTTCATTAGCATTAGGCGTGGGTGGAATTTTTAATGCTGCCAGAGGAATTGGAGGAATTTAGTAACCTTGCATTACACTTGTAACACAAAATTACTAATAAATTCCACTGCTTTGCCAACGGAATTAATCTGCACTGTTTGTTTTTTAAACAGAGCTGGAAGAGGGAGCAGTCTTTAATCTGCAGTGATGTATAAACATAGAGAGACAGCTCCCTCTTCTGACTCTGTTAAAAAAAACAGACTACACTGCTGTGCATACCCCTTGGCGCCCTTACAAATTCATGGTATGTAAGGGCACCCAGGGGTATGCAGAGCAGTTCATTCCCCTTGGTGCCCTTACATACTCAGAGTATATAACAGTTATATACTCTGAGTATGTAAGGGTGCTAAAGGGTATGCAGAACAGTGTATAACCCCCAGTGTCCTTACATACTCTGTAGTTATCTCTGCAGAGTATATCAGTGTTTTGACAAGTATGCACTATAGTGCATATCCCTTTGCACCCTGACATACTCTGCAATGATTACTGCAGAGTATATAAGGGCGTTGAGGGGTATGCACAGCAGTGCCAAACATCAAATGCACTTAAAGTGCACCCTCCTTGGCACCCTTACATACTCTGCAGTTATCACCGCAGAGTATGTAAAGGCACCAAGGAGTATGCACTGTAAGTGCATTTGGTGTTTGGCAGAGCTATTTCTTAGAGCAAAATGCATCCTCACATCCATTTTTGGACGCAAAGGTGCATTTTGTGCTAAGGAAATAGCACCAAATGCCCACTCTACCCCATTGCAGAATTCTGTGGAATCTCAAGGAATTTTAATTTAATCCAGCGGAATTGCATGGAATCAAACTCTGCCAATTCCGCCCACCCGTAATTAGCATTCTTAATGCTCCTCAACTGCTTCTGGGCTTTAAAAGAATGAGTGAAATGAGTTCAGATTCTTCTAAAGATTGCCAGTTTGTTGCTAAATATATCTTCTTTCTTCAGAAACAACCTGCACAATCAGGTTAATGCAATGCGGCAAACACAGGACCCCAAAACATTCACGATCTGCCGTGGCCTTCACTATATGACTGTCATTGTCTGTGGCAACAAATCCAATTCTAAGCCCTCTGGGTCAAAGCCCTTCAAACACCTTGCTGTTATAGTCTTCCAAAATGTTTGTAGCTGTGTGGGATTTCTCAATGGTGAACATTGCTACTGTTGCATGCCGCTAATTGCCCTTAAACGTTTCTTCAGTGCTGAGTCCTGTAGATAGCTGTTGCCTAACCCCCACAAAATAGATCCAATGTCCAGTGATACACATGAAATCAGTTGCGTGATAACTGGTCCACATTTCTGTTGTAAGGTGGATAGTCTGAATAGCACTTTGCTTCTCAGCTTGGCCAACAAATTGCGGAATGTAATAATGGAGTGCTGGAACGGGCTACTCTGGCAAAATAGGTCTGGCTGGGAACTTTCCATTTCAGGCAGCTGGCCACCACAAATTCTAAAAATCCCACTGCTTCCACAAAAGAAAATGGAGGATGTCAAGTGCTAAAATTTTAGTCAACTTCCCATTGTACAAACATGTCATTGGGTAGTTGCCTTTTTAGGCCCCCCTACCTAAATATGTCTGTAATAGTAGCTTGACTTTTTTTTCTTTTATGGTGCCATTGACAGGCGACTTCCGGAGAGAACTAGGAGGTGCTAGACTCAGAGTTCTTCTTGTGGGAATCACTATGAGGGTCATTACGAGTTTGGCAGTCTCAGGACCACCATGTTGGCAGTCAAACCGCCAACAGGCTGGTGGAGAAGACCGCCAAATTATGACCATGGCGGTACTTCCAACAAAATACAGCCAAACCACTGCTGGCACCGTCAGGGCCGTCATGCCACCAGGGACGACGGTAGCCACCTGCAGGTCAGCAGATACCATGTTTCCACCTGACAGATTATGAGGCTGCACACCGCCAAGGTTTATGCCGTGGTCCACCACCACAGAAACCCAGGCAGAAACCATCTGTTTGAAAGGAGACACTCACCTGCAGGAAGCCATACTCGACCGGCGACGCCATGGAACCAGAACTACACATCTTCCCACTGCTCCTACTCGCACAATGACTTCGGAACCAGCAATGACAATGATGACAGCAACCGTTACACACACCTACCTGTCACTGTTGTAAATTGTCAAGGCACCTACACACACACAACATACAAATCATGGAATGGGTGGTGAGGGCGACACACACATGTAACCTCACACTGACATGCATACTCACACACAGCCACATACACACCCACCCATACATAGTACATACACTACGAGCATCACACACACGTCAAAAACACACACAAAGCCCCAAATACACATCACCGGCAGAGTCACACACAACAACTCACCAAACAATACTACTACATCAAAATCTGTACATCAGCATAGCATTGGCATGCACCCACAACAGACACTACCCCTTGACAAATCATACATACAACACTACATACCAACACCAGGGAACAAACACACACAATCACACATCCAAACAACACAGCATAGGACATATCCCGCAAACACACATCACAACGTATGTGACATACCATTCTCCACACACACTCATGCAAACAGTCTAACCACACAAAGGCACACAACACTGCTGCAAATAACACATATCAACACAAACACCACTCGATACCAACACAACAACATGTCCCCAACATACACATGGCCATCACACAACACATACCGATCACTGGGGATAAATGCTCTGCACACAACCACACATGCTGCCCAGACAAAACAGGTAGCACAACCACCAGTGACACACAAATGCTCACACACAAACAGTGTCAGCCAAGACCAAAACTGACCTAAGTATAGAAATGCAGGACAAAGACATAGCGTTGAAACTAACAACAGGTTGGTCCAAATATATATTAATCCAATTAAAATGCTACTAATGTCCAAGGCCAGAGGCCAGGCTAATAAATGTACGTGCAATATGCACACAAAGCACATGTGTGTGCCCCCAACTTGACTCTTGACCGCCATGCAACCTCCACAGATAGGGGCGTCAAGGGGACTGGCAGGCACCTCAGGGATTGGGGGTGCAGGGGGAGGTTGGGCTTTGGATTGGGAGGGAGACCTTTGGGTTTTGGCTTTGGATGGAGGCTTAGGTCGAGGCTTAGAAGAGGGTTGGGTACTCTTGGGAGGGGTTGACTTCTTTTTTGGGGGGAGGGGCATGAGCACTTTCAGAGGGGCAGGTAAGGTCATGGAGGTGGAAGGGCCAGACTTGGGGAGGGACACTGAACAATTAGGGGTATCATGGGGTGGGAGAGGAGTACGGAAAAGGGCAAACTCTGAGAGGAAAGCTTTCTTTGACATACAGGGATGGTCATGGCAAAGGGGTTTGGGTGTGGAGGGAGAGGGAGTGGTTGTCTGAGGTGTTGTTATGGATGTCTTGGGTGCATGTTTGTGCGAGGTATGTTTGTGGGTGGTGGGTGTCTTTTGGGTGGGTGAGTGTGGGCGTTTATGTGTCTTGCGAGGAGGGGGGATAGAGGTGCTGGGAAATGTGTGTCTGTGGTTGTGATGTCTTTGGATGTGGTGACTGGGGTGGATGTCTGAGGGTTTACTTTTGTGATGTCTGTGGGTGAGATAGGTGTAGTGGCTGGATCTGTGATTGTTGGTGTGATGTCTGCAGGTGTGTCAGGTGTTGTGTCTGTGATGCTGTGGTTGGTGAGGGTGTCAAGGCAGGTTGTGACTTCTGGTGTGTTTGTAGGTGTATGTTGCTTGTGTGCATGCCGGTGGTGGGTCCTGTGCTTCTTGTGTTTGTCTGAGCTACCCTTGGATGTTGAGATGGATGCATGCTTGTCTGTCTGTGTGCTTTGGCTTGGGTGGGGAAAAGGGGTTTGGGATTGGAAAGAGGAAGATGGAGGGGGACGGAAGACAAAGGGCGACTGGTTGCCATCAGTGTGGAGGCCAGAGCCTGGAAGGATATCTGTAGGCCTACCAGTGAACCATGAAAGCCCTCCAGGAACGCATTACTCTGTTAGACTTGAGTTGCAAGTCCCTTGATGGCATTCACGATGGTCGACTGACCCACAGAGATCGACCTCAGGAGGTCAATAGACTCCTAACGAGAGCAGAGGTGCCTGCAGCAAAGGAGACACCCACCATCTTGGGTGAGTGGGCACAGCCAACTGGATGGGGTGCTACAGGGAGGGCGGTGGTAGAAAGGGGGTGGGGACAATGATGGTGCTTTGGGTGGTCCCAGATGGGTCCGCCACCGCCAGGGAGTGTCCACTGGAGGAGGATTCCAAGGATGATGATGTAGATCCTGTCTCCCCTGTGGCACTTCCCTCTCCCTCCGAGCCACTGGGTCCCTTGCTGTCGGTGGTCTCAGCACTCTGGGTTCTGTGGCCGACAGCATCCCCACTTGCCTGTGCCACATCTCCTTTGCCTGCCATGCTGAATACAGAGAGAGAGAGAGACATCACTTACTTCACATACACACATTACAACATGCGCAGCTAGGCTAGTCCCTGTTAAAAACCCTTAGAGCCTACATCATGTCAAAATAGGATACTTCCAACTACCCCATTTGTCATCTGTCTCACTAACATCATAAGCTAAGTATTTGAGCACTACTTGACCATCCCATCAAATCACCTGTAACTCTAAGGCAACATGGTCATCATGGACTGGTTAAAGCAATGATTTCATCCCCACACCGCTGATCACTGCCCATCTTCTTATCTGTCTATGGAAATGCAGCTGACAGATAACATCATATCTTGCCTCCGCCAACTCCACACCTGCTCAGTCCATCAACAAAATTCATGTTCCATGAAATAAAGTCATCTCACTTCATATACTAGACAGCACCAAGCCTTCCAATCACATGCCTACCTGGTCCTTCTGTACATAACTGACACAATGGCAACATTCTCTGATGAATACATTACATGTGGCAGTCCCATACAGTGGACCTCACAATTTGACATTCCATGTCTGGAGAACAGCTTTGTAAATATTTGTAATAAAACTAACAGGATTTTCTGCAGTCACTATTCAGAGACATTGTCAAATACACAATAATTCCCTGTACTGCAACTGGGGGCTATCTAGCACAAATAATACATCCACAGACAAACACAGGGAGCATAATTACAACAACAAAACTATGGACAGCATACAATTTCCTAGGAGGGCTCATAACATTCCACCTCACAAGCTGATTAAGAACCTCTACATGACAACATGAGTATACCTACACCACGTATAGCTGTCCTGGCGTGATTCCCACTAGCTAAGTCCTGACAAAACACTTAAACCACTGAAGAACAATATACACATGAGTTACACATACACCACATAACTGCTATTTTACTGGCAACATACCCCACTACACCAACGGATGTATGTGAAATGGAAGTGCATATATACTATTGAATCAGGCTAATATGAGGCAAGCCAAAACCAAACCTGTCCAAACAGCCCAGATCAGCTAAGGTAAGTGTAGCTATTTATGACCAGCACCAAGTATCCATTGAGACACGATGTAGGCAGGTAATACCATATGTAGCACTCTTATAGATATGGCATTGGCATATCCAGCATGGACAATGCACATGGTCAGGGGGTCAAAGAGGCTGGCCACTTGCCTTCACTACAACAAAGGCAGTGGGATACAAGTTGTTTGGCCACATTTCAATGTAATGCCAAGATATGTTAAGGGCTAATAGGCAACATTAGTCCCCCATTCTGGGATATTAATCCTTCACAAACTTCATATACCCCATGAATATGACGTAATAATGGACACCTCCTGAAACCTCATAGCGACAGTACTATGTTGGCCATACCAATTGCTGATTTGGATACCAGCCTCACAGGAAGTCTCCAACTGTTTCAGAACACGGGATAACTATGGGCCAGATGTAGCAAACGATTGCGACTCGCAAACGGGCCGAATCGCAATTTGCGACAGTGCAAAATCGGAAATGGGATGCAAAAAGCCCATTTCCGACTCGCAAAAAGCGATGGGACCCGTTTGCGAGTCGCATCCGGTGTGACCCCATTTTGCGACCCGCAAATTGCAAGTCGCAATTTGCGAGTCGCAACCCATATGCAATTGCAACTCGCAAATTGCGACTAGTCGCAAAAAGCCCAGTTTGCATGTCCCATTTACCACTAACTCAGAGCAGGTGGTAACCATTACCAAAGTATAAAAGGGGACCCAGAAGGCATCTGGGTTACTCAAGATGGCGGAGATATACCTGATAGCAGTGAGGAGGAGAGTCTACGCAGCCCAGCAGAGGAGGAGGAGGGGCCACAGACAGGAGAAGATATATAGAACCAGGCAGACTCTTTTTCAGCAAACTGAAGAGGAGATCTATGACAAATACCGCCTTAGCAGCGCAGCCATTCTAGAATTAATAGATTTACTGAAACCACAGCTAGAACACAAGACTCTACGTGGGTGCGCCATCCCTACGCATGTGCAAGTACTATGCGCACTGCACCTCTTGGCCTCAGGGAGCTATCAGGGGGTCATTGCCGTGGCAGGTGGGGTATCCCAAAGTGCAGTGTCAAGGTTCCTCAGGGCATTCCTAGATGCCTTAGTCACGCACATGTCTCACTTCATATACTTACCAAGGAATGAGGCAGAAATTAACAGCACCAAGCTGGACTTTTACCGCATTGCCCACTTTCCTCATGTCATAGGGTGTGTAGATGGGACACACATTCAAATATGCCCCCCTGCTAATCTGGAACACATTTTCCGCAACAGGAAGTGTACCCACTCACTCAACATACAGGTTGTTTGTGATGCCCATTATGTCATCACGGACATCGTAGCTAAGTTTCCTGGCAGTACCCATGACTCATACATTTTTAGGCATAGTGGGATACATCAACGCCTGGAACGTGGGGAATTTGGAGACGGTTACCTCCTAGGTAGAGCCACAGACACTTGCAGACATACACACAGGTCACTGTGCACGACAATCTGGACTTCTTAACCGTGTACTTTTGTGCCCAACAGGTGACAGTGCATATGCTCTCAGGCCTTGGATCATGACTCCGTTTTTAACACCCAGAACTGAATCAGAGAGGCAATACAACAGTGCGCATAAGAGGACCAGGAACCTGATCGAGCGCACCTTCGGACTGCTGAAGGCAAGATTCAGATGCCTCCACCGCAGTGGAGGCGCCCTCCAATACACCCCCATTACCGCTTTCAAAATTGTGGTCGCATGCGCCATCCTCCACAACATAGCCACCCGACGTGGGCTACCTCTCACCCCTGCAGACCCAGATCCTGATGATGAAGAGCAAGAACAACCACATCACCATCATGGGGATAGGAGTCTAGCTAATCAAGGCAGACTGAGACGGGACCACATTGAAACGCAATATTTTGGACGGTACGTGTCAACTCCCACCATACTCACCTATTAACCATTTGTTAAGTGGAACAAAAATAACTGTTTTATTAATGTCATGAAGAAACTATATACAAGTTGAAATTGTCCATGGGCAGGAAAATGCCAACCAGTCATGTGGCACATTAACGTCATGTGCCACATTAATCTGTCCTGGCTGTTATCTATGATCTCCTGCCCCTCCTGCCAGCCTGGCTGGTCCCTGCTGCGTCCATGGTGCTGTGCCTACCACTCCTCAGCACCCTACTGTCAGTGGCAGAGACACTGCTCACTGTTGAGCCCTCCTCCCAGGTGTATTTGTTAACTTCCTGGCTGTGATGTCATCATCATGTGCCAGGAAGTGTTTCCAGAGTGTTCTGGTATGCTTTCTGGAGTGTTCTGCTGCACCTGCAAGCTATTTTGAAGGTAATCGCAATTTGCGACACCCACTCGCTAATTGCGAGTCGTTTTTTGCACACTCGCAAACAGCGACCTCGCAAACTGCGGACTCGCACACAGCGTTGCGAGTCCGGCTGCGAGTCGCAAAATCGGATCGCTTTTTTTTCTGACATTCCAATTTGCGACTCGCATTTTGCGAGTCGCATCAACTCGCAAAATGCGAGTCGCAATTTTTATTTTTGCTACATCTGGCCCTATGTCCTGTAACTATTATATCAGGCCCAATGTTGCACATAGAGAAGATCCATTTAAATGGGAGTGCATGACACCTTAGAGCTACATTATACAATAATTGGATTTTTGGTCCTGGGGACACTTGATGGGAAGGATGATACAGAAGCGTACAGACATATGTATGGTGAGGTAGAGTCACACATGTGGCTCAGTCACATGTGCGTTTCCACATGCAGTCATACATTAGGCTGGATGCAGGTGATCAACATGTTTCCATGCACAATTCAAAGACCACATCTCTGTATATTGGCAACTGAAGTACCATGTATTCCCGGTTGTCAACATACCTGTAGCACCTACTACATTGTCACAGCTGCAATACTGAGACAGCATACACCAAACTATCAGAGGAAAGTACATGGATTTAGTCAGTACTTACCCCCTTCTGGCTGCTGTGCTGCCCTCAAACGCCCATTCACCTCAGGGTAGGCCACTGTCAAAATGCGGGCCATTAGGTGGGTCAGTGTCCGACGGGCACCCTTCCCTCATTGGGATTACATCCCCAGCTGGGCCTCAGCAGTCTTCCGGGCCCAGCATCTCAGGTCCTCCCACCGCTTCATACAATGGGTGCTCCGCTGGCTGTGGACCGCTAGGGTCTGCAATTGCTTGGTGGTGGCATATCAAATCCCCTTCTTCTGATGGGCGTTGACCTGCATGGATGACACAGACAAAAGGAGAAAGTCATGCCCACATGCACCATACCGATAGAAGTGGACAGTACACATTAGTCACAGCACTTTGGCACACATTCCCAACCTCTCCGCTAACAAGCCTTCACAATATACCATCTGCATGCATCAACACCTTCATTAGTTTACATTAATGGTACACTGTAAAACACCACACCTATCACACATTTCTATGACATTGGACTCACCTGCTCCTCTGGTGCACCATAAAGCTGTCGATACAGGGGTAGAACCTCCTCCACTAGCTTTACCAGCTCTTTAGAGGTGAAGGTGGGGGCCCTATCACCTGCAGGACGTGGCATGATATTTCCCAGAGGCAGTACACAGCAGCTCAGATCATGGCGGTCTAGCTGGCAGCAGTGTCAGGAGTCAAGTGAGCAATACTGCAGAAAATGGCGGTCATGGCCACCATGTACATGACCGTCACCACTGGCGATCATCACCATTGGCTCAAGTCTGCCAAAGGCAGCAATGTCTTCCAGTGCCAAGATATACTGAGTGTGTGACCGTCTACCGCCATGGCGACTTCCACCAGCGGACTTAGGTCACTCCCACCTATCCAGTACAGTAGGTCAGGCGCCTGCCATTTTAACCACATTTCATGTATAGAAGTGGTTCCTAATATGCATCATTTACTTAACCACCTATTTTGCTGTACATCTGTACGTGCTGCTCTCATGTTAGGGTGACGTATTGTGCATATGTGCACTAAAAGCTGTGTTGATGGAGGATATGTGATGATAGCTATGTACAGCTACTCAGAGGTTGCTATTTGTTGGAAATTTACAATGAAGTCCAACAATTACTGTGAATCATGTATAACACATTAGTCTTACACACATTGACAGTGACAGTTGTTTCATAAGTTCTAACCCATTGTTATAGGCAATGTACATCAAGGAGGGTGAAATCGGATGCATAGCTATGTGCTGGCCTGAAAATGTCAGATGTACTCGCCGCCCTCTACAGCTGTTAGGTGTGAGGGATGTAATTAGCTGTACATGATGTTTGCATTGTGCATTTCTCATACTATGTTTTCTTTTTTCACATAGTTATCCTGCCATGAGGAGAGTAAGACAACCAGCAGTGTATCGTCCACTAGTAAACCTGCACACCATGGAGGAAAGGTATGTCATTCAGACATATTGTCTGAATCGTCATACCATTATGGATCTTTGTAATCAGTTGAAGCCATAACTGATACCTGCCATTTGCAATCCCTACAGCATACCTCGCATCAAGTCTTGTCAGTGCTACACTTCCTGGCCACAGGGTCCTTTCAGAATACAATGGCTCTAACAGCAGGGATGGCTCAACCCATGTTCAGTCTTGTTTTGAAGGATGTACTTTGTGCATTGTTGAAACACCTGGATAGCTACATCAGGTTTCCCCACCGAGCAAATAAGGCCTATGTTAAGGCAGACTTTAATGAGATGGGACACATTCCACATGTGGTAGGAGACATTGATGGCACCCTTGTAGCCTTGGTCCCTTCTGGTGCAAATGAACAGGTGTATAGAAACAGGAAAAACTAAAACTCATTCAACATTCAGGTGGTGTGTCTGGGAGTCCAGTACATCTCACAATTCACAGCCAAGTATCGAGGTTCTGTGCATGATTTCTTCATCATGTGAAACAGCAATGCCCTACTGCTAATGACACAATCCTACGCAGAGAGTGCCTGGCTGGTTGGTAAGTAACCATTAAACTATGTGTTTAGGATGTATGTCTCCTGACATCACAATATAGTATGTCACACATACATGTTTGTGTTGTCTTCACATTGTGTTCACAGGTGACTCTGGCTATCCAAACCGTCCTTGGCTGTTGACACCAGTGAGGTACCCAACCATGCCAGGGGACGTCTTCTACAATGAGGCCCACGGAAGGACAAAGTTTGTAGTTGAGTGGACATTTAGGCTCCTGAAGGCAAGATTTAGGTGCCTGGACTACCTGGAGGAGCCCTCCTCTACTCGCCCCACAATTTATGTCAAATAATCGTTGCCTGCTGCATGTTCCACAATCTAGCTCTGAGATGTCAGATACCATTGGCAGAAGAAGAGGGGGGGAAGCTGAACCTGTGGGTGAAAATGCTGATACGCCAAGTAATGAAAAGCCAGAGGAAGATGAAGCAGGTGACTCTGGGGCAGATCTCATCAATCAGTACTTCAAATGACAGACAGGTATGTGAAGTAGACCTATTATTGTGATGCAAACACTTTCTCCATTTCTTTCACTTGTGGGGTAAAGGAGGATGTCAAATGCTATATTGTGTCTGGACAAGTGTCTGGCACATTTGTAAAGGTTGGATCATAGCCTCTTGCTTCACAATGGGTGGTGTACTTTGTGATCAACATTGGACCTAACTGTCATTTTGTTCTTACTTTGCAGTCCAAGGTGCTTGTCACTGTATACTGACATAGGTGAGTGACAATCCTACAGGTATGGGACATATGCTAGTGACTGGTTTCAGTACTGGATACCTCAGTTATTTTCTTTGTATGTTCCATTGGATATGTTATTAAGAGCTATGGTTTGGGTATGTGAAGAGCCTATACCAGGTGATACAGAGGATCTATCTCTGCGCCCCTGCTGTGTAGGTAGATTACCATGAGCCTGACTTCTGTGTCCTGTGTATTTGCATTGTATGACACCTTAGCATACATCCTGATGGTACTCTTAGTCATGCTCTAGGTGCTGATTGCAATATTAACAATACATTTTAGTAGAATTGGAGTTTAGCCTCTTTGACCTCTGTCCTGTAACATTTCTGTTGTGGTGATTCCCTTGCGGAGAGAGTCCCCATTTGATGTCCATTACAATGGCTATTCAATACAGGGGGAAATGACCACACCACAGTTGTCATGCTTGACTATTGTACATGACTTGTAAAGGACACAAACACAGGACCTGTGTTAAAGTGTGATTTATCAAATGGAAATCTGTAACAATTTAACTAATATAAATCAACATAACAATGATGGGTGTAGTCGTGGTGGATGATTCCATCAGGGTAGCTGCTACACCAGTTGGTAACCCAAGTCATGTGTCCTTGTACCATAGGTAAATTGAGTTAGGTTTCAGAACAATCAACAGGGTGTATCTGTGGCACACAAGGGGGACTAATCAGCTGAGGTTCACTTCTTGGCAGTGGGTTTGGTCTTGGCATCTGCTCCTGCTGGATGTCTGGGTGGACGTCTAGGTTTGCAGGAGGTTCTTCGGCTACAGAGGGAGGGTGTCTGAGGCATGACCTTCCCCTGGCAGGGTCTCCATTCCACTAGCAGCCGCAGATGTTGAAGGGGCAGATGTTACATTGCTAGTAGAAGGTGCCAGATGTTGTGTGGAGAAACTAATCAGGGTGGTATTGATGTCCCTCAGCACCCCTGCAATGGTAGCCATGTGGGCATTTTGTGCCTGCCACTGCTGCATGACTTCCTGTTGATGGTCCCTCTGCAGCCTTTGATTTTCCCTCAACATAGTGATGATTTGGCCCATCCTGTCTTGGGAACTTTGGTAGGCTCTCAAGATTTAGAAGATGGTTGTGTCCCTTTGAGGGGCCATCCTCTGGCCCACGGCATCCCTCCCACGTACCCTACTCCCACATGCCTGTGCATCTGGCACAGTGTGCCCACTCCCAGTTGTTGCAGGTCCATCATTGTCAGGGGTGGCAAGGTTAGACTCAGGTACCTCTATTGTGGGTCACACAATAGATGATACAGTCATTGGGACACAGATTTGGGGGCGAATGGTGGCCTGTGATGTTGACGCAACACAGTTGGTAGGAGTTGATGTGGGGAGGTGAGGATGAGAGTCATTGACTGACCAGGTGTCCCAGAAGGGCCAGGTTGTTCTTCAGAGTCCAGACATCCAAAGGTGTTGTCCTTACTGGGGCCTTCATCCAGAGGGGGACTGAAAGGTATCTTCTTCTTGGTGGCAATGGCAAGGTTACCTGTGGAGGGAATGAGACACAGAGTTCAGGTTAAAATGTGTGTTTTGTTACATTTGTGGGTAATGCAGACATTTTCTTTATACGATTCCCTGCAATGACATTGACAGCTGCTGCGCAGCATACCTTTGTTGTATATACAACTCTGTGACTTGATTTTCATACTCCATGTTGAGAGTTATTAGACTAGGTTGGTATAGATTGCACTGCAGATGGGATCTGCTATTGTCTGATTTTTGACATGACTGTTTACCTCTGTTACCTAGTGAATAGTCTGGTTTGCTAGCTGTCACACATTAGCTGCACAATTCCTAGTGGGAACACAGTATGAGTATGCAAGGGCCATTGTCATGTATCTAGATGTTGTGCATGTGCATCAACTCAGCCATCTTACTTTCCAACCCAGGCCAGTCTATTTCTGGCTTGGGATATTCGATCTGTGGTCATTATGAATGGTCACTCAGCTATAGCTGTGTTTTGTTTTGGTTGCTATTGTGAGTGTGCCATTGCACTGCTGTCATTGTCATTGCCATGTACTATTCATCACTTGATCAAGCTAGAAGGTATACCTAGTAATTTAGTTGTAAATGCACAACATGTGTTGTGCAGGTTTTCACAATGATGGGTTAGTGGATTCTGGGAGGCATAGTGATATGATTAGCCAGTAGTTAACATGCCATTTCAAAGGGCTGTGAGCGCATTTGGGCTCAGTGGAACAATGACATGCCACAGAGGGGCATTAGGCGATTTGGTGAGAGGAGTAGTAGCTAAAATAGTTCATTAGGGTGGGTTTGGGTGGTGAGGGGACATGCAGGATAAGACAATTGTGTGACATAAATGTTGTGGGTGCTTACCAGACTCCAGTCCCCCAGGTATGCCTGTCAGGCCCTCAGGATTCAGTATGTCCAAGACCTTCTCCTCCCTTGATGTAAAAGTAGGGGGAGGAGGTGGGGGCCCACCATCAGACTTCTGTACAGCTGGCTGGTGCCTGGATGCCATGGAACGCACCTTACCCCATGGGTCGTTACACCGCTTCCTGATGTCCTCCCTTATGCGTGGATGACTGCCTACAGAATTGACCTTGTTGACTATTCTTTGCCACAAGTTCATTTTCCTGGCAATAGTTGTTTGTTGGACCTGTGCTCCGAACAGGTGTCGCTCTACCCTTACTATTTTATCCACCATGACCTTGAACTCGTCATCTGTGAAACATGGATGTTTCTGTGGGAACATGGTTGTGGTTATGTGGACGGTGTATGGGGGTGTTGTGAGTGTAAGGGTGCAGTGTGGAGTAATTGGTGAGGTGTGGGTGCTGCGATGTGAGTTCCAGCCTGTTGTAGCGGATTGTGTGTGGTAGTGATGTGTGTATTGTGATTGTTGTGCTGATGTGGGTGTGTGTGCTGAGTGAAATGTGTATGCATGCCTATAGTGTACAAGTACAAAATATGTTCTTTTTGGCTTTTAGGTGTATGTGTATAGTGTCCTGGATGCAGAGGATTGTGTAGGGGTATGTTATATAGTGCTGTGAGTAGGTGTGTCTGGTGTGTGGATGTGTGTCAGGTGTCGGGTATTCAAACTCTCCAATGTGGTGTTGTGTTCTGACAGAAGTGAGTTGTTACTGACTCGTTTCACAACACCAATGGTTTTCTGCTGTCGAAGAACAGCTGTGGTGATTTGTGGATCATAATTTGGTGGGTGGAATTTTGTCACGCTGGTGATGCTGGTGGTGGAACCACCTCTTTTCCGTCCTCCAGTGTCCTGGCAGTTTCAGAAATGTGGCTGTTTTTTGGCAGGCTTCACAGTGTGATTCGTAATACGGCGGTCGGATTACCATCAACATGGCGGGCTTTTGGTGGCCACCACTCCAGCAGTCTTCCCAAAAGACCACAAACTCGTAATGAGGCCCTACATGTAGTGGTATATGCATCTGAGTCTTGTGCCATTTGCAGATGCTTCCTCACCAGACTGTATGATCTCTTTTCATATGGAACTTTAGGCCTCTACTGGCAAATGGAGCATATTGCAATGTTACCCCCTGCTTGCTAATCATAAACAAGTCCTAAACTGGTGAGGATACCTTTTGTAGCCTGAAAAGTAGGTGGGTGTGTTGTTTGCCTCTATGCAGTACATACTTTGACTGAAGTAGTGGCAGATGAAGGTTTCAGCAGGGGCCTTACAAATATGGAATCTTGCAGTGGTGGTGGTGGAAACAGTGCCATATCCCCTGAGCAGGTTCAATAGGTGTGGTCATCTTGGTGACCTTTGAGCAGCCCTCCATACTAAGAATCACTGGCTCATTCTCATCACTATAGTTTTCCATAATTTTAGGGCTTTCAGGAAATTTCCTTTTCCCTTGTGTTTTATCGTGGGTCTCTGACTCAGCCAGGGTCCAATCCATATCCAGATCATCAAAGGGGGGCTTGGACAAGATGGTGGAGTAGCTTTTCTGCTTGCTGGAGATCATGAAGCCAGTGCTACATCTTGCTCAGCAGGAAACACAATATCCTGTTCTGCTCTACTTCAGGCAGACCTGTTGCTGGCTGAAGCTCCTATTGTCCACTCTGCTCAGTTTCTTGTGACAATTGGGTACTTTGCGGCTGAGACAAATTCAATTCAGACTCACTGCTCATTGCCATGACTGCAGTGGCTACCTCCCTGAGATACATTGGCTTGGGCTTAGTTTGTGGTTGTGTCCTTGGCGTGAGAGTGCTGCTACCAGCTTTTTCTGCCCAAAGAAGGGTGTAACAGGCACACCACATTTCCTGAAAAAGGTTGTGGGTGGCACACTAATGGTGGTAATCTTCTTCTTCTTCTCCTCCTCACTGGCCACTTTCTTGGCAGGAACACCTTTTTTCGGGCCATCTTCAAGTTCTTTGTTTTGGTAGTTGGCAGTTAGCAGCACACAAGCGGAGGCAGAGAAGGACTCACGTGGCATCACTTAGTGCTGTCCTTCTGTCTTGCAGTGCTGTGGGTGATGTCTCTTGTGCACCTAAAAGAAAGCAAATAAGAAAAATATTCAGTGAAACATGCCATTTGCAGTTTCAATATACATACAGGCAATACAATTTAGTGAGGTTTCCCACATCATTAACAATATTGTATCTATTCCAATTCAAACCGTAACATAATATTTCAATAACAGCATACATATTTAAAAGTTTATTTTAGTGTCTTTAAAGCCTATGAGACATCTTTGCCAGGCAGATGGTGCAGGGGGAAATAGAATAATCCGTAAAAAAACATGTCAAATGACTACTGGTCTGCCTTATGACAGGCAGGGGGTGTAAGGGGTAATGGAATAATCCTTAAAAAAAGAATAATGGAGTGCACCTACAGCAGGCAGTGGGTACAGGGGATAATTGAACAATCCTTAAAAAATGAATGCTGGTGTGCGCCTATGGCATGCAGGGGGTGCAGGGTAAAATGGAAGAATCCCTAAAAAATGTGTGATGAATGCTGGTGTGGCAGGGGGTGCAGGCAGGGGGTGCAGGGCATATTGGAATAATCCTTACAAAATGAATGCTGATGTGTGTCTACGGCAGGCGGGTGGTGCACAGGATAATAGAATAATCCTTAAAACATGAATGAATGGTGTGCCCCAGTGGAATGCATAGGGTGCCCAAGAAAATTGAATAATTCTTAAAAAATATGTAATGAATGCTGATGTGCATCTATGGCAGGTAGGGGGCAGGGGATAATGGAATGATCCTTAAAAAAATAATGCTGGTGTGCTCCTACAGCAGGCTGGAGTTGCAGGGGATAATGGAATGATCCTTAAAAAAATAATGCTGGTGCGCTCCTATGGAGGCAAGGGAGCAAGCGCTAATGGAAAAATCCTTAAAAAATGAAAGCTGGTGTGCACCTGTGGCATGCAGAGGGAGCCCAGGAAAATTGAATAAGTCTTTAAAAATATATAATGAATGCTGGTGTGCACCTATGACAGGCAGGGGGTGCAGGGTATAATGGAAAAATCCTTAAAAAATGAATGCTGGTGTGCTTCTATGGGAGGCTGGAGTTGCAGGCGACAATGGCATAATCCTTAAAAAATGAATGCTAATGTGCCCCTGTGGCAGGCATGGGATGCAGGAAATATTGGAATAATCTTTAAATAATAAGGCCCATATTTATACTTTTTTTGCGCCGCATTTGTGTCGTTTTTTGACGCAAAATCATCGCAAACTTACAAAATACAAATACAAAAACGACGCAAATGCAGTGCTAAAAAAGTATAAATATGGGCCTAAATGTTTGTGTGCACTTATGGCAAGGATGGGATGCAGGAAATAATGGATTAGTCCTAAAAAAAATAATGCTGGTGTGCACCTAAGGCAGTGAGGGGGTGCAGAGGAAAATGGAACAATCCTTAAAAATTATTGCTGGTGGGCACTTATAGCCTAAAAGACATATGGAAAGTAGAGTACGGGCAAAAAATAAACTCCTGTAAAAATATTAATTACTGCGGTCTCACTAAGGACTATGAGAAATCCTTTGGGAGACAAGGAGGTGCAGGGGAACATTGGAAAAATGCACATATAAACACTGTTCATACATGCTACAATCACCCTCAAGCACATTAAACTGATCAGGGAAAACATGTTTTTAAAAATAAACAAAAAAAACAGAAAGGCACATGGGGCCATTATGACTTCGGCAGACCGAAGTTCTGATGGGCAGGTTGCTGCCAGTGCGGCCGCCTCCCCGCGTTCCCCATTACGAGTTTCCCACTGGGTTAGCGGGCAGAAACAGAGTTTCTGCCCTCTGGCCCAGCGGGAAATGTCCAACAGCATTTTCTCTGCCTCATATTCGAGGTGGCGGCAATGCTGTAGTGCGTAGGGTGCACCAGCACCCGCCACAAAGTTCACTGTCTGCAAATCAGACAGTGACCTTTGTAGCAGGACTGGCCAGGGGGGGCCTTGCACTGTCCCCTGCACCCCATCTCGCCAGTCTTTACATGGAAGTGGTATATCTAAGTCCTCCAGCAAAACACTTTCCCTGCTTTTGCTTATGTTGGAAAGGAAATAGTAAATCTAACCCCTTCAAAGTCCAGCACATTCCCAACTGTTGCTTAAGTTGGATTTGGATAGAAAATCTAACCCTCTAAAGATCTACACTTTCCTTGTTTTTGTTTATATTCTAGTGGGAATATTCAGTGTTATCCCTCCAAAGTCCAACACTTTCCCTACTGTTGCTGAGGCTAAGATTGGAGCAAACGAGGCCCATCATCATGGGTGCCAGGGCTCCGCCCCTTCCTTTTCCGAAGCATAATGAGCGTCAGGATGAGTATAGGCATTCATTGTTTTAATTATTGATTAGTTTAATAATAATATATGTATTTTTTTAGTTGTATGTGTTGCTTATTTGGGTAGTAGGGAAAGGGTATTTATTTTAAATATACTTAATTAAAAAAAACATTATTTTTGAAATATGAAATTTGTCTTATTTCAATTGGATTTAATTTTGTTGATCTAAAAAAAAATATGTGTTTATTTTTAAATATAAATATTTTTTACATTTTTGTTATGTTTTTAAATGTGTTTTTAAAGTTTGGGAGCTGCAATGATATACAGAATTCTCCAAAGTATAACATTTTCCCTATTCTTCCTTAGATTGGAAAGGTAATAGTAAGTCTAACCACTCTAAAGTCCTACACTTTCCCTACTTCTGCCTGAGTTGGAGTGGGAATCATATTTCTAACTGCTCAAAATCCAAAAATGTCCCCACTGTTGCTCAGATTGGTCGGGAAGAGCATCACCTCCCTGCTTTTGCTTATGTTGGAGTAGGAATAGTAAATATAACCCTCGAAAGTACACTTTCTGTACTGCTGCTTCTATTGGAGTGGGAGTAGTAAATCTAACCTCTCTAAAGTCCATCCCTTTCCCTACTGTTGCTAAGATTGGAGCAGAGACCCCACATTATGGGAGCCCTGGCTCCACCCCTCTCCCTTTTCCAAAGCAGAGGGAGTGTGTGTCAGGCTGGGCAAAGATCAGCATGACAGACACTCACTATGTTAGGGTCATGCGCTTTATACAGGCCAATGCACAGGCACCTGAGCCAACCTTTGCTAGGATTAACATTTTGAAGCCCTGAGGGCATGACCGCATCACCTCAGTGAAACTTTGTGAGGTCCTCCCACTCATTACAAGGGGAGCATTACTGATAAAGTGAGCCCTGGGCACTTCAGGCTTAAGCCTGGGCACTTCAGGTGTAAGCCCTGAATGTCACTGATCCTACCCCACTCCATAAATGATTAGGGAAGGTTCTCCTCACTTTAGCTGATCCATGAAAATGTCAGTCAATGAGAGGAGGCAGTGGGAACTTCTCTGAGTTCCTTTACTCTCAGAAGCCTCCAGCAACTTGAGAGGCTTTTTAGGCTTCTCCTTCCTGCCACCAGCTGACACTGCCATGGCCTGTTAAGTGCTTCTTGAATGTTGAATGCCAGTCTGTATGTGTTATTGAAGTGGGAATAGTATACGTAACTGCTCCAAGGCCTAACACTTTTCTTACTGTTGCCTAAACTGAGAGGGAACAGCAAATCTAACCTTCCAAAACCCAAGACTTCCCTACTTTTGCTTATGTTGGAGTGGGAATAGTAATTCTCACCCCTACAAAGTCTATCACTTTCCCTGCTGCTGGGCAGACTAGAGTAGGAAAAGTGAATTTAACTCCACCAAAGTCCACACTTTCCCTGCTCTTGGTTACCTTGGAGAGGGAACAATATATCTAACCCCTTAAAGTCCAAACACGTTCCCTAGTGCTGCTTATTTTTTATTTGGATTGATAAATCTAACCCCTCCAAATGCCAATTATTTCCCTGCTTTTGCCTCCATTAGAATTTGAACAGTAAACGTGACTCCTTCGAAGACCAACACTTTCCATCATTTTTTCATTATTTTTATTTAATGTTTACATTATTTATAAAAACTAGTATTTTTTTAATTATATTTTTGTTGGTTTTTGTATGTGTGTTTGTAGGAAAGTACCATCTTGCCTGGCATGTTACCCCCATATTCCACTGTATATATGTTGTTTTAGTCTATGTGTCACTGGGACCCTGCCAGGCAGGGCCCCAGTGCTCATAAGTATGTGCCCTGTATGTGTTCCCTGTGTGATGCCTAACTGTCTCACTGAGGCTCTGCTAACCAGAACCTCAGTGGTTATGCTCTCTCTGCTTTCCAAATTTGTCACTAACAGGCTAGTGACTAAATTTACCAATTCACATTGGCATACTGGTACACCCATATAATTCCTTAGTATATGGTACTGAGGTACCCAGGGTATTGGGGTTCCAGGAGATCCCTATGGGCTGCAGCATTTCTTTTGCCACCCATAGGGAGCTCTGACAATTCTTACACAGGCCTGCCAGTTCAGCCTGTGTGAAATAACGTCCACGTTATTTCACAGCCATTTACCACTGCACTTAAGTAACTTATATGTCTAACCTTCACCTGGTGAAGGTTGGGTGCAAAGTTACTTAGTGTGTGGGCACCCTGGCACTAGCCAAGGTGCCCCCACATCGTTCAGGGCAAATTCCCCGGACTTTGTGAGTGCGGGGACACCATTACACGCGTGCACTATGCATGGGTCACTACCTATGTATAGCGTCACAATGGTAACTCCGAACATGGCCATGTAACATGTCTAAGATCATGGAATTGTCACCCCAATACCATTCTGGTATTGGGGTGACAATTCAATGATTCCCCCCGGTCTCTAGCACAGTACCCGGGTACTGCCAAACTGCCTTTCCGGGGTCTCCACTGCAGCTGCTGCCAACCCCTCAGACAGGTTTCTGCCCTCCTGGGGTCCAGGCAGCCCTGGCCCAGGAAGGCAGAACAAAGGACTTCCTCTGAGAGAGGGTGTAACACCCTCTCCCTTTGGAAATAGGTGTGAGGGCTGGGGAGGAGTAGCCTCCCCCAGCCTCTGGAAATGCTTTGATGGGCACAGATGGTGCCCATCTCTGCATAAGCCAGTCTACACCGGTTCAGGGATCCCCCAGCCCTGCTCTGGCGCGAAACTGGACAAAGGAAAGGGGAGTGACCACTCCTCTGACCTGCACCTCCCAGGGGAGGTGCCAGAGCTCCTCCAGTGTGTCCCAGACCTCTGCCATCTTGGAAACAGAGGTGTTGGGGGCACACTGGACGGCTCTTAGTGGCCAGTGCCAGCAGGTGGCATCAGAGGCTCCTTCTGATAGGCTCTTACCTCTCTTGGTAGCCAATCCTCCTTCCTAGGTAGCCAAACCTCCTTTTCTGGCTATTTAGGGTCTCTGCTTTGGGGAATTCTTTAGATAACGAATGCAAGAGCTCATCAGAGTTCCTCTGCATCTCCCTCTTCACCTTCTACCAAAGGATCGACCGCTGACTGCTCAGGACGCCTGCAAAACCGCAACAAAGTAGCAAGACGACTACCAGCAACATTGTAGCACCTCATCCTGCCAGCTTTCTCGACTGTTTCCAGGTGGTGCATGCTCTTGGGGTAGCCTGCCTTCATCCTGCACCAGAAGCTCTGAAGAAATCTCCCGTGGGTCAACGGAATCTTCTCCCTGCTAACGCAGGCACCAAAAGACTGCAACACTGGTCCTCTGGGTCCCCTCTCATCCTGACAAGCGTGGTCCCTGGAACTCAGCAACTCTATTCAAGTAACTCCCACAGTCCAGTGACTCTTCGGTCCAAGTTTGGTGGAGGTAAGTCCTTGCCTCCCCACGCTAGACTGCATTGCTGGGTACCGCGTGATTTGCAGCTGCTCCAGCTCCTGTGCACTCTTCCAGGATTTCCTTTGTGCACAGCAAAGCCTGGGTCCCCGACACTCCTTCCTGCAGTGCACAACCTTCTGAGTTGTCCTCCGGCGTTGTGGGACTTCCTTTTGTGACTTCGCGTGGACTCCGGTTCACTCTTCTTCCAAGTGCCTGTAAGGGTACTTCTGCAGGTGCTGCCTGCTTGTGTGAGGGCTCCCTGAGTTTCTGGGCACCCCCTCTGTCTCCTCTTCCAAGTGGCGACATCCTGGCCTCTCCTGGGCCACAGCAGCACCCAACTCTACTGTGACCCTTACAGCTAGCAAGGCTTGTTTGAGGTCTTTCTGCATGGGAACACCTCTGCAAGCTTCATCGCGACGTGGGACATCCGTCTTCCAAAGGAGAAGTCCCTAGCTCTCTTCTTTCTTGCAGAACCCCAAGCTTCTTCCATCTGGTGGCAGCTTCCTTGCACCCTCAGCTGGCACTTCCTGGGCTCCTGCCCACTCTTGACACTGTCGCGACTATTAGACTTGGTCCCCTTGTCTTACAGGTACTCAGGTCTGGAAACCCACTGTTGTTGCATTGCTGGTGTTTGTTCTTCCTGCAGAATCCCCCTATCACAACTTCTGTGCTCTCTGGGGTTAGTAGGGGCACTTTACACCTACCTTTCAGGGTCTTGGGTTGGGTTATTTTTCTAACCCTCACTGTTTTCTTACAGTCCCAGCGACCCTCTACAAGCTCACATAGGTTTGGGGTCCATTCGTGGTTCGCATTACACTTTTGGTGTATATGGTTTGTGTTGCCCCTATACCTATGTGCTCCTATTGCAATCTACTATAATTCTACACTGCTTGCATTACTTTTCTTGCTATTACTTACCTAATGTTGGTTTGTGTACATATATCTTGTGTATATATCTTATCCTCATACTGAGGGTACTCTCTGAGATCCTTTTGGCATATTGTCATAAAAATAAAGTACCTTTTATTTTTAGTAACTCTGTGTATTGTGTTTTCTTATGATATTGTGCATATGACACCAGTGGTATAGTACGAGCTTTACATGTCTCCTAGTTCAGCCTAAGCTGCCTTGCCATAGCTCCCTTCTATCAGTCTAAGCTGCTAGAAACACCTCTTCTACACTAATAAGGGATAACTGGACCTGGCACAAGGTGTAAGTACCTCTGGTACCCACTACAAGCCAGGCCAGCCTCCTACAGTGTTTATTAATCGAAAGTTCTAATATACATATATATCTATACCTATATATCTATATATCTATATATATATATAGATATATATATAGATATATATATACATATTCATGCATAGAGGTCAACTCTTGTTTAATGTTTACAAATTCATGTGCACTTCTCTAGACCTCTGCAAGAGTCCTGGGACATATTTATGTATATACAGCTTCATTACAAGTCTGGTGGTCCCACAATGCAATAGAGTGTTCCTGCCAGTTAGACCAGCATAAAAAATGCTGTGAGATAGCACTCGGCTCCCTTTAAGTAGCCAAGTGCTATCTCGCAGCATAGAGGGGGCCAACCAGCACCCTTGGAATGCGCACTGTCTGCAAACCAGACAGTGGGCATTCTGACGGTGCTGGGCGGGGGTGTATGCATTTCCCATGGCATAGGCATGGGCAATGTAGGGCCCCCTCTCTGGCCCCCAGCACACACTCACCACCAGCCTTTTCATGGCAGTGAAACTGCATGGAAAGGCTGACGATGAGGGGGAGCCGTAATAAGCCAGGCGGCACTGAGTTCAGCGCCACCCTGGCTGAGTGCAACTCTGATCACTGTCATGCTGTTGGGAACCATGTTCTTGGTGGGGACAGCAGTTCCCTGGCTGGTCCGCCTGCCCGGGTTGTAATTGGGTGGTTGGACCGGCCAGAGTGCGACCATCCGAGTGTCAATGCAAGTGTGGCGGTCCTTAGACTGCTACACTCGTGATGAGGCCCTTATTCTTGCAAAGGTTTTGGCTATTTCAGCATACTTCAAAATGCAGTGCCTGTAGTACCCTGCAATTCCAAGTATGTTACATACCTGTGAGACAGTTAATGGGCAGAGTAACTTACAGATGGCTTCATCTCATTCAGAGGACAGATGATGCTTTCCAGCAGAAAGTTTATGGCCAAGGTACCAGGCTTGGGAGAGACAGAGCAGGAATTTTTATTTTGAATCCTTGTACCCTTTCTTAGCCAATTCTGGGGAGGAGATTGACTGAATACTCTTTACAATGATCTAACATGACAGATGCCAACAATAAGTTGTCTACCTATTCAATTAGAGTAGACCCCCTGGGAGAAAACCAACATGTCCAAATCTTTCCTTAGGACCTGGGAAAAGACTGAGGAAGACTGTAAATGTTTGAGGGAGTTGGGTCCACGAAAGTTAAGACCCTTTGAAGGTGAAGGAGAAGAGATACAGATACTCCTCGTGTATGAGGATGGAAAAGAAAGTAGGGCAAAGGCCAACCATGGTTAACCATTGAGCACTTGCAGGGATGCAAGAGTTTATGGTAGCGGGGTTGAGGACCACAGTGATGCTTGCGATAACCACATTGTTGATAGCCCTATGATCTTGGATGAACCTTTACACGTTGGGTTTCCCCGCCTTGCGTATCACGAGAACCAGGCTATTTTATCTACTAATAATAGGCACTAAAACACCTTGCTTAATCATACCTGCTGTTACAGGGCTAGTGGGCACTGAGGTATTCTGGGTAGTTTCTTCTGAAGGTTGACCTTCACATTTACTGTTTCCATTGAGGAGATGAATCTTACATGATTGGCTGCTGTGGACCACAATGTAGACGGGTTCTTTGAAAGTAAATCTGTTATATTATGGCTCAGGGCAACCTTGTCTGCTTCTTCTACACAACTCAGGTTTTGACATAGCAATGCAAGTACTTTAAAATGTTGTTCAGTAGCACCCTTTCTGTTGTACAAAACACAATACCATTCAATTTACACAATATGTCCCACTAAACAAGTGTGTTGTAGATGTTGAACAAAGCAAAAATGATTGTTTATCTCTAACAGGTCCTACAGAAATGGTCAACAGGTCAATATTATGGTGGGAAACTCTCTCATTGAACATTCTGAGTGGGTCTATAGGCATACTGAAGAGAGGTAAAGAAGGCAACTTCGAGGTTTTGAGAGTCAAATGGCTTATGTCCATGTCAATAAGGTAAATGGTGAGATCACCATCAGTGACACAATTCACATAAATGCCCTTCTGATCTGATCTGATCACTAGAGTACACATAAAAGAGTCAGAAGCCGTTATGGCGACCCTTGCAGTCATGAGGCCACCAGGGCCGTGGTGGAGGTCGGACCACCGCCAATGTGGCAGTCCGGCCTCCACATTTTGACCATGGCGAAATAGCTATGGTCCAACCGCTGGCACTGCCAGGTTGCCGCCGGTTGACAGCCTGGCAGTGCTGGCGGTCTTAATCCACCAGGTCAGCATTGCTTGACTCCCGTGTCGGCCAGCCTTTGTATGGTGGTTCCACTGCCATGCAAAGGCTGGAGGAGATGGGGTGCTGGTGGCCCCATGGGGGCCCATGCACTGCCCATACACTGGCAGGGGCAGCGCAGGGGCTCCCATAGACAGCCCGTCATGCTTTTCACTGTCTGCAACTCAGGCAGTGAAAAGTGTGACGGGTGCTGTTGCACCCAACGCACAGAAACATTGCCGCCGGCTTGATTACTAGCCGCCGTCAATGTTGTGGTGAGTTTCCCACTGGGCCAGCAGGTGCAAATGTTGTTTTCGCCCGCTGGCGAAACTCTTAACAGGGTCAGCGGGTAGAAGTACAGACTGGAGGTCTTCTGTCCTAACGAGTTTAGTGGACGGCCTCTGCCACCCACCAAACTCTTAATGAGGCCCAGAATGTCTCAGGATGTCCTAAAATTTGGGGTAAGAATTTTGAGCAACTTAATGATATCCAGGTTTGTCTGAGAATTCTGTTGCATTGAAGGCATTATTGGTAAGATCTTGTTTTGAGTGTCACATCTGACCACAAGCAAAGCAACAACCTCCTATCCCCAGGGCCTCTGCTTGGCCCCTTCTATTTCCTCTTCCAGCTCCCTGTCCTTCTTTATCATTACACTTTTGTTGGCTCCTTTCCCCGCCTCTTTAAACACATTCTGCATATTTTGTAGTTTCAAAGGCATTCACTTTTATTCAGTTTTATCTTTCTTTTTCCTGTGATTTCTTAGAGTGCCCTCCGATACATATGGTGGTCGATTGACTGCTAACATTCAGTAATAACCCATGTACAAAAGCAGCACCAACAACTTCCTGAGCCACCTCCACTGGACACGCTATACCCACACATGGACACATCCGTTTAAATAATAAGCCGGCACCGAACCCTTATTTTGTTTGCTATTTGAAATTTTAGTCCAGTCAGTTGTCACAGGGCATAGCTCTGCAATTGTATTCAACAACACAGCCTTCACAGCTTCAACTCACTATCCTTTTCAGCTGCCATTCGTGATCAAGGCACTGATTTCACCAGTCTTTCTCTCTCCTCACTTGGTACTACCAATCAAAATAATTGATTCACATCTGCATCTGTCTGCTTGGGTCTCTAAACCTAAAGTACACTCAGTGATTCTTCCTGGAACTAGGTTAGAGTTTTCTTAATGTTGGGGAATTGTTTCCTAATGCTCATCAAACCATGGGGACTGCAAGGTGCATGGACCATCATGCTACCCCTGGCTGCTGGATAGTCCCTCGCAGGAAGAAGGCTGGAAGTGCGATCCCTTTTTAGATGGCTATCCCGCAGTCTGTCTCAAGCTTTTCAAGGTGACCATAGGGCTTTGTTCTAATCGCCTTGCCAGTGGCGAAATGTGCGTGCTCTACGCTAATTCATAGAAAATGAATCACGCCCCTCCTCGTTTAACTGCCATCCAAGTGGTTTACAGCACTCGCATTACCTCCTTGTACTGCAGCCTCCAGCAGGCCCAAAGGTGCGGCTTCCTTTTGTGTGCATTACCGGCTGCACTCCTAGCCCCTTCGTCCGGCATGGAGAACATGTCCAACAAATCCTACTCCCATGTGCTTTCATTGTCCTCTTCTTTCTCTTGTGGTTCAGTGAACTGGGGAAATAGGGAGAATGCAAAGCAGTTGGACCACAAGCTCTGGGCCTGATTTAGATTTTGGCAGATGGGTTACTCCATCGCAATGGTGATGAATATCCCGTCTGCCAAAATATAAATGCCATAGGGAATAATGAGATTAATATTTCGGCGGATGGGATATCCGTGATAGAGTAACCTGTCCACTGAATTCTAAATCAGGCCCTCTTCTCTCTAAGATGGTTAATTTGATATTCCAGTTTCTCCTGAGTATCCATCTTACTTTGGACTTGGGATTCATGTCTGTGTTTGTGCACCTCCTCATGCCTTGTGTAAACAGCAACCATTTTTCAACATCTATTCTATCCTTAGGGTTGCTTAGCTTCTGTCAATTAGCTACTTCTGCTATATCAAAGGTACTGTGTTCTGGAAAAAGCTCTTCCAGTTCTTATTAGTGAGTCCGACCCACTCTTGTAAATATTTGAATGTGCATTAACCATATTGTTAGTACATAGTATGGGTAGAAGTCCTTGTCAGTAGGGGTTTGCTACATTTAGGATTTCTGGCCCCATCATAATTTCTTACAATTCACTCACAGTCAGGTATCACAAAAAAGGGTCTGAAGGCTTTGTGCTTGCAGCTCATACTGCGGAGGAAGCTGGGGAGGAAATGGGAAAATCTCTTCTAACTGATCCTGTGAATGGATGTAGGAAAGGTATTGTGCACTCACAACTAAAGGTTGCCTTGCGTTCAACGAACTTTTAGTCCACTCTTGAAGGTGCACTTAAAGGGGGTAGCTAGTTCAGACGTTCTCTTTCTTTCACAGTTTCATCCTTCAAGGGTCTGTGCTTCAGGTTCAGGCATCCCTGCCTAGTGTCCCCACTGCCATATTACTTCTAGAGCCACCTTGGTCTGTATCCTAGATTCACACTTGTACTCCCTTTTCTTTTCTTTTTTTCAGCTCCTTCAAATCTTTTATGCCCAGCCATTTCTCCCTTTCTATTCTCCTGTCATCTCCTACCAAGATGACATGTCTGCACATTAGACAATACATTAGCTACAACAATGTAAGCCATGCAAGCAAGCAACAAAGGGGAAGCGTTTTTAGACTTTACTTAAAATGTTGGTTTGATTCACTGTCATACATTTGGTCGATTCATCAGGTCCAGCACTGGGTCAGTCTCAGCTCCATTTCCCCTGAGAAAACTTCTCCATTATCTCTGGCACCTGAGGTTATTGAGTGGTGCTTGGTCCAGTGCTCCCCTACTTTTCTTTTCCAGCACCCCGTGCACCTTCTGTTAAAAACAAAACACAACACATCTCGAAGCCCAAAGTAGAATCAGAGTTTAATGCCAAGCAGTATAGCAAACGAATCAAAGTCAATTGTAATTTCAACTGAACAGGGCTCTTGTGAGAGCACCATTTGGAGAATAGAGTTAAGATGCAGAATTTTAGACCAGTGTGTATATACTTTCTTTCAATACAAGTTTATGGAGCTTGATCATGTGACAGAAATGTGTTACTCTCAGCGTAAACTTATCTAATGAGCATCTGGCAGAACCTTCACCCCAAGGATATGATCGGTATCCTTGATCAGAAAATATCATTCACGCATACTACTAGGTTCAGTAATCTCCTGAAATCCCATTTCCACTTGCCAGTTCCAAAAACAAGGTTGCACTTCCATGAAACGAGAAAATAAACAAGCTTGAGCCTTCTGGCTTCCAGTCCTACTTGAACCATGAAAATTAGCAAACATATCCGATACCACAGGAAGCCCAAAACTACGATATAATGACATCCATATTGTTTATAAAGTATTGGTATATTCTTGGTTACAAAAGTTTTCTTAAATAAATGTTGGTGCTGTGTGATGAACAGAAATTAAGATTTGGTCATGAAAAGGTGATAAATTATTACCCAGAAAAGAATGGGACATGAATCCAAACTGAGCCGGAAAGAGTGGAGTAGATGCATGAAATACAGAATTTGGATTGTTGAGATTTTGCAAAGTGCTGGGTTACAAGTGATAGATCTACTATTTCAGATGATTTACTCAATTAACTGTACTCCAACATTAGTTCTGATGCTCTGTGAGATATTCAGCTGTGTTGGTTACCATTAGTCAATTGATGGCTGGGGTGCCTGTGCACTTCTGTGCAAAACACGTTCTCCATTGTTTGCACAAACCTTATACAAAGATTGGAGAGGACCTCCCCTTTACATTTGTGCCATGCATCCATGATGTGTACCTACATCTTACATGGACATATTGGTTGCACTTGTTTGTGGTGTATAAATAAGCCAGTAGGGCAGTCATGAACTTAAATCCTTCGTTCCCTTTCAGTCTCTCCTACTTAGGAGTTTATAGTAACATATGTCCCACTTTCAACATTGCAGTAATACAGTGCTTAGGTTCTGGTGTTGGACGCCACATGGTTCCTGGGACATGCCACTTATCTGAACAAAGGTGCATTGTAGAGCTTCTCCTTATGATCTTATGATGATATGTTGAAGGACTAATACAGGATTGCTTGCACACGTGTCCTGTGTGTTTGGAGCTTTTTGGCACGCTCTCTCCATTCTCCTATTGATTTTCTTTTGAGGTTAGTTTGCCCACGTTATTAGTATTCATTAATAATCATGAGCAATACGAAAGTGTATGTGGTAGGGTTGTCCATTCTCCGGGTGGTTTTCTATTGACTCAGGGCAAAAAGATTCTCTCCTTTCAGCATGGAATTTTTTTAATCCATAGTATTAAATTCCAAAAGTAACTTCACACTTAAAGACTAGAGGCTTCTCCTGTACCATGAAAATGTATGTTCCAATTTTTTTTGCAAAACTATCTTTTTGTGAACTGCGCCTGAGAGCATTAGATTGCTTTACAAGTGAACCAAACATATTTTAAATATTTTAGACACAGGACGATCAAGACCCCTATTCAAAAAGATACATTTACACATGTAGATTTATTCATATGCAACTGTAACCTTGCCCCGAGGTGTAAGTCTACACTTTTTTGCCATTCACCTTTTAGACCTAGTGTTCGAATGTGTTAGACGCCTCTCGGTCTCCGGCGCACACTACATCTTTTAGAGTGATGAATTTTAGGAAGTGTCTGCCTGTCAGTACCAATAACAATAACTTGAGTTTTAAAGCACTTCATTTCACAGTTGTCCAGCCTATGAGTACTGTAAATAGCACATATTATCATTGGTGGTGGTATAACAGTGTGTTTGTCCAGGACTCTGTGTCACCTTGCTTCACCTTTGGAGTTCTCTAATGTGGTTATAGGTATTTGCTCTCCATCCTTCTGGTGAGGACAGGCTTCCCATATACGCCAGGGGCCGCTCCTACGTTCAGCACGGAGGCTCACTGATTGAGAGCCGGTATTAGATGTCTAAGGTAGCTCTGGTCTCTTTGGCAGGCTGGGTCTTATATAGCGGTCTTTGTCTGGGAAGCGGTGATACCAGTTGTTGCCTCCTTCCTCTAAGACGATAGGACCTGTGCCTCCTTTTATTATTAGTGTTAGAGGCTGTTTTTATACTGTGTATTAGCTGTCTTTTGAGTTCTGACATGTTCAGCTTTTCCTGCATCACGTCCTGTTTGATGGTTCAAAGTAGACACGCTCTCTCATTTTAACATGCGTGCTTCAGGTGTCTGTGTTTTGCTGCATCCTGGTGTGTGGAACAATTTGCTTCTCTAGTAGGGGTCTATATTAGATGCCTTACGGTGACTGTTACTACTTTCAGCACGAGTGTTTTACATCAGGATTTAGAAGTCCCTTGGTTCCTACGACACATAGTTCTTTCCGCGGTTCTTTATTGTGTGCTTCTCTTAAGTGTTTTACGATAGTTGATATCCCTCCTTTCAACGCTGGTGCTTTATCTCTGATGTGAAACCTTCCTATTCTTTGGGGTAGCTCGTGGCCCTCCTTTCAAACCTGGAGCTTTAATTTTTATTTTAGACCGCCTTTGACCTTTGTGACAGGTTGATTCTCTGTGTAGCTCTCTTTTAGGCTATTATTGGTGGTTGATGATCCTCATTTGATCGCTAGTACTGTTTCTCTAGTGTTGGACGCCTCTTGTCTTTGGCTCAAGCAATAGGTTTTTTCCAGTCTGTCTGTACTGTACATAAGATGGCGTCTCTCCTTTCACCAATGGTGCTTTTTATCCAGTGTTAGAAAGCCTTTGACATGTGTGACGGGCTGTTTTTCTGTATTGTCTGTTTATGTTAACTGGTGTCCCTCATTTGGACACTGGCAGGGCACAAGTCGGTGATACATGCTGGGGGATGGCGTCCACCCACTGTTGTCACAGGGTGAACGCCATCCACCCTGCCAAAATTCGGGCCCACTGTAAAAAAAGCTGAATTGTAATTGTCAAACACTGGGACACACTCAGCAGCGCCTGCACCCAGCAACAATAGCAAGCGGGGAGGGTGCTTTCCTACCTTAGACTCCAGCTGGGCTCATAACAAAAGCCGAATTTAAGGGGCCATTTGGGCCGGGAGCTGCCTGTAGCCTCACACCCAGATGTAAATTGTAGAGGCAGTGGAAAGGAAACAAAAGCACACAGCTTGTCAGCAATTCACAGGTACTTAAGACAGGCATGATTTTGACTATGTTAAGACCCTGTATGTAAGAAATATGCATGCACTGTAAGAATGCCAGATATGTTGCTCTGTCCCAGTATTTACACAAAATAGCCATTTAAATACCACTATTTTTTATTTCTTTTATAGCACTATTCATCCCTGTGCAGGGTATCCGAGCACTTTACACAAAACGTACAGATTATAATGACAATAAATCCTACACTTTTGTTAATCAGTGTGCAGGATATGTTACATAAGACAGTGATGGTTACAATGTGTAGAAGTCACAAAATCATCCTTCATAGTTCATGGTGCTTTAGAATAAGGATTACAATGCAACTGCAAGTAACAAAAGGATCTCTGGAAGCAGTAATCCACTTACCTATCTACATAGAATAAAAATCTGTTATCAGCATGTTACAAGATGTGCTTTGCAGGAGGCACATTAACCCTGT
Organism: Pleurodeles waltl; assembly: GCF_031143425.1. NCBI lineage: Eukaryota > Metazoa > Chordata > Amphibia > Caudata > Salamandridae > Pleurodeles > Pleurodeles waltl. The sequence continues at coordinate 1,940,133,007 of NC_090440.1, read as the reverse complement.
CGGCTACTTTGAGTCAAAACTGGGACTAGACAAAACAAGTCTAGTCCCAGTTCCAGCAAATGCGTTAACCATCAGAGTTAGCTTACCATTATTATTATTCCCTCAAATTTACTGGGATAACAAAGGTCTCTGCAGCAGGTGCCTTAACCCCAAAAGATATTTTAAAATTCAGACTTTGCAACCAATTAAGCAGAACAGATTTTCTGTCACGTTTCTCCTTATTGCCACTTTCTTTATGGCACAGTTTTTAAAAACAAACTTATAAGTTGAGGCCCAGATTTTGTGTTGGGGCTGCATCACTTTTCTGGCAAAACATATTTTGAGATCTACAGTGTTACACAAATCCCCTTTATGCATCTTTGTTAAAAAAAAAAAAAAAAACAACAACACTTAAGTCAGCACATTTCCCTACCTTATGTTACCTTGCCTCAGGTAGCCATCACGTGGGTGGTGCTTGGGCGTTCTACTGCATCCACCCATGTCTTTTTACTTGTAAACATAGGTTTGCACCAAACTGGTGAGTCTACCCAATGCTGGCATGACAAGGAGAAATACCTTTATTTCCCCTCGCTATTTACTCTTGGCACTCTGAAACACACACACAAACAGGAAATAGGCTAGTTTTTGCATGCCTTTGTACAAAAAAAAAGAATGCAAGACAGTGCATGGCACTGCCTTGCATTACCATGTTGTCGAGTACTCATTACATGGGTGGTGCATGGGCATTCCCATAGATCCATCCATGTATTTTGTGGTGTACAAATAATATACACAGTCTTCTTGCGTCAGGCACATTTGCTTTCTCTGCTTGCTTTCTGATGCCACTTTTTGTGATGTCACTTCCTGAGATGCCACGTGCGACGTCACGAGCTGTGATGTCACATGCATACTGCCCACCTTGCAAAGGTCCCCCCGCTGCTTCTTTTTTTTCGCGCTTGTGCTTTGAACACTGGTGTTAATTATTTGTTGCTATATGCCCCTTGGCATTGGGCCATCCACTATACTTTTAATTCTAAACTGTTCTTAAGGGCTGGGCAGTATATGATGTCCCTCCTTTCAGCACCTGGTCCCTGCGACGGGCTGAATCTCGGTGGCCGTATAATAGATGATTTACCGTAGATGATGTCCCTCGTTTACGTCCTAGCGGACGTGCTAGTATTAGACGCCTTTGGTCTCTGGGACAGGCTGCTCCGACGGCGCCTCTCTTCGAGGTTTTACGGCGGTTGCTGTCCCTCCTCCGGTGCTGCTATGCTCCTCTCAGACACTAGGAGCTGTCTCTGGTGCTGAAAGCAGCGACGCTCTGCGAGCGGCTGAGAGCAGCATCCGCTGCCCCTGCCGACAGCTCAGAGCCCCCTCCCTCCCCACTTCAGCTGATTGCAATCACACAACAGAGCCACTGCCAGCCCCAGCAAGCTGCCTGCTTCCCCAGCCCAGGGAGGGGCGTGACTGAGCCTCCTGCAGCTCCTCCGAGTCCCCTCTCCGAAGCCCCCGTGCCCCACCAGTGCGTCCCTTCTCCCTGCTCCAGACCCCTCTTCATCACAAAGTATTTCAGAGCCAGCCAGCCGGGGAGGAGGAGGAGGCTGGATCCCGGTCCACGAGGACGGCGAGGGATCTCCGTGCACCATGTTCGCTGCCTGCCTGCTGTTCGCTGCTCTCCTGCTGCACACCCGGGCAGAAGGTAGGCACCGGGGCTCCCCGCGCCCTGCTTTTCAAAGACGCCGCCTGTAAAAGTAGCCCATCACATGCATCTGGCGGAGCCCTAGTCACTCCTTCACCCCGCCAGTCCCCGCCCCTGGTGAGGAACCCCCGACGGCCCTCGGAATAGGTCCCTACTGGGCCCCTAGTCCCTAGATGGCGCCCATCTGGTACTTCACTTGTCCTTTGGTGGGTCTCTCTTCGGTCCCTCACTTGACGTTTGCGGTCCTTCATACGGTATCGACTGCCCTAAAGCCCTTCTCCTGCCCTCTTACGAAGTCCTTAATTCAGCCCTTTATTGGGGTCCTTCCCGGTCCTTTCCACGCCCTCTGGGGTCCCTCACGACTGTTCCACTTTTCTCTGTTAGGTCCCTCCTGTTTTCACGTCCCGTGTTGAAGTCTCTCTTGGGCGTTGAGCTGTAGGTTCACTTGTGCTCCGATGAGGGTACTTGTGCTCCGTCCCTGCCCTCTGCGGTCACAGGCTGTCTTTCCCCTGCTCCTGTAGTCTCGTGGCCTGTAATTCCGTTCTCCTCTCGCTCCGTTGTCTTCCCTTTCAGGTCCCTTGTGATTTCTCCGCTTGTGTCTGTCCCACTCTCTGCTTGCACGAGGTACTCTCGGGCTCCCACCTGTCCTCTCACGGGGTCCCTAATAAATCATTCCTTCGAGTTCTCAGATCTCTCGAGGCCACATTCTTGTACTCAGAGGAAGTTCCTCGGGGTCTCTGTGCTGCCCATCGGTTACGTCCCTCCAGTTTTCTGCCAAATAGTGTGGTGCTTCTTATATCTCCCTCTGGTGGGGTCCCTTCTGCATCCGACACTCTCAGATAAATAGTCCCTCACTCAGTGTTGGGTTTTCTCCTGCCTCTGACGTGCACCCCCGCCCTCTAATGTGTCCCTCCTGGGTGTGTTCCCCTTCCCTCTGAGGGTCACTCACAGACCCTTCTGTTCTTATCGCAGTCCCTTGCTCTCTAGCTTTCCTGCCCTTTGGGGTCCCTCTTGGACCCCCACTCACCGATTCTGTGTTGCTCGCCCTCTCTTCCTCATTGTGCCTTCTACTCCCTACCTACCTTATAATAGTTCCACTCACGCCCTCACTCGACTCTCGAATAGCCCTGCACAGTTGGCCCCTCCTCAATGCCCTCATATACCCCCTTCTTTATGAAGGGCCCTTGTTGCCCTAATTGGGGCCGGAATCTCGGATACTCCCTCCTGTGTGTCCTCCAGTGTCTTGAGGGCTCAGTTTTCCCTCATTTGTCTCAGATACTCCTGCACAGTTGGTCCTTCCTGGTGTACTTCACACCCCCACCTCTACCTCACCCGAAAGGTTTGAGACTGCCCCCCTCTTAATGAGCATTTAACAAAGTGAACTCTGTTATTTATTTATTTTTAATTCCTCCCTGGTTTAATCACCCTCTCGGGTCCCGAAAGCTTCCTTCACGAATGCTTTTCAATATCTCGCCTTCATGTTAAACCGAAAAATTGGATTCCAATGGCGGGATCCGTGCTAGACAGATCCCTCTGTTGTGGGAGCTGAGTGCCTGGGGTCTCCCATAATTACTCCTTTCCGATAATCTCATTTTGTTGCAAATGGAAATAGCATTTAATCATTCTCCCCCCGAATAATAGAATTTTTATGCTGCAATTTGTTCCGACAATGAGCCGCGTTTCAGAGCGCTACGCTCATAAGGTGAGGTTAATGGCACATGATTTGGCGCCCGCTGAGGGGTAACTGAGTGTCGAACTTGTGCTCTGAGGGTGTGATGAAGCCCCTTACGCTCCCAGTCCAGTCCTGGGGGGGCAGAGCCTTGGGCCTCACACTAGGGTCGAATGTAGAATTGTCTTCTCACAAGGGCATGGACAAAGTTTTGGCGGGAATTTCAGTGTCCTGTAATGAAACTTGTGCTGAGAGGAGATCTTGCCCTCATCTGCCCTGAATAGTCATTATATGTCTCGCTCGACCTGAACAGGCAGGCTCGTTGTTTTTACAAGACTGTTCACAACTTTTCGATTGCTTGTGTCGAGGAAAGAGATGAAAACGGAAATGTGTATAAATGAAGAAATGTTAACTCCTGAGAGTGCAGCGAATGTCTGTGTTGTTGATTTATATATATAGGGTTTTGCGGTCACTCCCACCGCTTGCACCAGCAGTCAGAGCGCGCTGCTACAAGACCACTGTTGCTTGTGATTTAATTATGGTGGCAGCGCCCGGCACCAGGACTCAAGATTTGAATCTGTGATGGGATCATGAGGCTACTTATCCTTGCGTGGTGTACGGTACACAGAATGACTGGAGGTATGATGAGTACTTTCAAATGCACCCTGATGACAAACACCGTGAAGAGTAGAACTAGTATTGTTTCATGAAAGGAATGAGCTGGTTCGTATTAGATAAATCCTGGAAGTCGATGGGTCCCTGAAACTGGAACTTTATTCAGTAAGCACGGGGCTCAGGAGTGTGTTCAAAATGCGAATTTTAATGGGATATGAGAACTGACAGTGCATGAGCAAAGACTGGGAATGATTTAAGAAGTCTGAACGAAATCATGCAACCCGGAAATGACACTAAATTAAAAAATATTTTGAGAATACAAGTACTTAGCGGATTAGTAGTATTGTTATGTGGAAAAATATACATTATGAGGGTTGCATGCTAAAAGGAAAAGCAATTACGGTATTATGCTAAACAATTTACACTAAACAGGAAACTATGGTACTGCAACTTCCAGAATGCTCTTGAAGAACCGATAAATAGTGAAGTAAAACAAAAGGGCTGATCCACTTCTGTAATCCACTTGAAGAAGACGGCTTGTCGAAACGCGTTGTGGAAAGAGATGAAAATGGAAATGGCAATAAATGAAGAAATTTTAACTCCTGAGAGTGCAGCGAATGTTGTTGGTTTATATATTGTGATTCGTGGTCAATCCCACCGCTTGCACCAGCAGACACAACGCGCTGCTACAAGACCACTATTGCTTGTGATATATATATATATATATATATATACATACATACATATATATATATATATATATATATATATATTCTGCGAACAGAACAGAGAACTCGTGTGAGAATCTGGGTTGAGAAGGGGAGACATTTTCTTGTTAATCCTATTCTTAGTGTCTTTCAGTTTTTAAGTAGTTTCACCCAGACTGGTACAGTATGGGTATGAGCATAATTTAAAAAAATGCTATATATTGCCATCAAATCCTATACAATTGTCAGAATTGCAGATTGGAATTTCAGAGTCCGAGCCAGGCGGATTTACTTGGAGCCTGTGAATTTTCACCACTTGTGCCTATTTGTTTAAAGGAATTGTCAGACATGCAGGAAAAAACTGCGAAAATCCACCAGAATTGGATTTAGCAAAATGTGTTAGTTTCAGAGATGGAAATATTATCCAAAATCTGCCTATTTTGCAGTAAAGTGAGTGTAGCTCCCTGAACTGTACACGTGATGCAATGGGCGGAGGGGTGCCTCTTAAGAGTGGAGGAGAGCACATTGCCCTATTACTGCTTCTGAGGCCAGAGCTATACGCCCGGGCTCTGTAGGATGCCTCTGGGCCTGCTCTGACCCCCTCGTGTGTACAGGGGGGGCTCATCTGGAGACCTGCTGACCAAGTGGCGAATTGGGAATATCAGCCTTTTACTCCCAGAGAGGCCTTCATTACTCTGGGTGATACAGGCACTGCCCACCTGTTACCCCACCTCCCCTCTATTGCACTGGTTACACCTCAAGATCTGTATGCCTCAACCCCTCCCCTTCCAGAACATTCAGTAACATTTATACTACCCACATTACACATACTCCCATGAATAATCTAACTGCAATCTGTAATCTAACCTGTAACCATGACTAGGGATGTAAAACTACACCTTCACCTAATTTACACCCTGTGTGATGAGCTAGTGGTATATTTCTGCACTCTCTGTAAATTGCTTTAACGTTCTTTGCGATTACGTTTGTGGGGTAGAAACAATGAAAGAAATAAATGCGTACAAACACCCAGTGGGGACGAACCGTTCCCTTCATGCTGGCCTGAGGTCCGTGAAGACACTGCGAAGCAATCCGTGCGTAACTTCACGCACCAGCATACATACAAGGACCAGGGGTACGTGTTAGTGGAACCCAGCATCTCATTTCCCGCCCCACCTTAGAGGCATCCTTGCGTTGAGTGAGCAGATCTCATGTGTTCATTCACCGTTAAAGCGCCTCTGCCGTTACAGCTCCTGATTCCGCTACCACACAGTGCCTTTTGAGAAACAAAACATTTGTAAAAGGTGAACGTGTTTTGTCCCTTCGGGGGCGGTTATTCACAATTATTGACTGCATTGAAAGCGGGTGTATCAGTGCGTACTTACGCCCTTGTTCTTGTGCCATGGTTGTCATCTGTCCTCCTCCCTAACCTTTGACCTGGCGCTTTGACCTCCCCGTTAATTAATTGTGATAACTGCCTGACGCACAGTGGCTTAAACGTATGCACATCGGCTTTGCTGAGAATTGCCTGTATCCTTAGCATTCTTGTTTCACGATGGGTCAGCGAGGCCGCGTGGAGCTGAAGAGCTTGTAGGCTGCCAATGATTGTACTTAAAGAAAGGCTCATTGTTCCTTCACTTTATGTGGCGGGGAGTGATGGGGAATGTCCTGTCTGTAATGGGGGATATCCTGTGTATGTAATGGGGAATGAACTGTATGTGATGGGGAATGTCCTGTCTGTAATGGGGGATATCTTGTGTATGCAATGGGGAATTAGCTGTATGTGATGGGGAATTAACTGTATGTGATGGGGAATGTCCTGTCTGTAATGGGGGATATCCTGTGTATATAATGGGGAATTAACTGTATGTGATAGGGAATGTCCTGTCGGTAATGGGGAATATCTTGTGTATGTAATGGGGAATGAACTGTATGTGATGGGGAATGTCCTGTCTGTAATGGGGGATATCCTGTGTATGTAATGGGGAATTAGCTGTATGTGATGGGGAATTAGCTGTATGTGATGGGGAATGTCCTGCATGTTATGGGGAATGTCCTGCTAGCGATGGGGCATGTCCCGTATGTATTGAGCAATATACATTTACTGTCTGTGATAGTTAGAACCCAAGATATTAGGGGAAATGTCTGTCTGGGGGAAACAAAAACCCTGGACAGGTGAGGAGGGGGCTGTATGTGGTGGAAAGGATGAGTGTGAAGGAAACAGACACTTTAAGTGACGAGGAAAGCTTTGGGCAGGATGGGGGGGATACACTGTACGAAAGGAACAATTCCACACAGGTAACAGGAATATTTTGGGGATGCATGGGAAAAGTACAGGGTGGGATAGAGAATACACTCTATGGGCGGCAGAATGTCCTGGAGTGAATGGGAAACGGACAAGCTGTGATGAGGGAATCCACTGTATGTGAGGAGGAATGTCCTGGAGGCGAAGGATGAATGCACAGACCTTGAAGTGGAGCACACTGTGGGATGGGAACCTGCCCCGCAGACGGAAAGTCTAGGTCGTGATTGGAATCAAATTTACAAATTGCCACGAAAAAAATAAGAATAATCAGCAATCATGCGGAATTTAGAAGCGCACTGAACACCAGGCTGTTTCCTAAAACACAATTCCAAGAGGACGGCACAGCTCACAGGAACTACCGGGCTGTGCATGCAAACTGCGTTCCGTCCCTCGCTGTCTGTCCTCCGTTCCCTCATGTCATGTTACACAGTCAATGTGACTCCTATAAGCACACCTCAGCCAATGTTCTTTCAACCACGCATAACAAACGAGGTGGATACTTAGTCATCCAACAGGGAACGTGCAGTGGGCCTCTAAAGGATTTAGAAGACGCATGAAACTGTATAATGCCGGGGACGTTGGAGGACCTAAGTGCCTCATTTACAAGCCCTTTGCGCCACAGCTGCATCATTTTTACGCCACAGTGGCGCTAGCAGTGCACCACACTGCTCTATATTTACAAACTGACGCATTGGGCCCAGTGCTTCAGTTTAAGCCGTGCATCACATTATGGGCCTCATTATGACCCTGGCGGTAGAGAACCGCCAGGGCCAACGGGGGCGGGAGCACCGCCGACAGGCCGGCGGTGCTCCCTTGGGCATTCTGACCGCGGCGCTTTGGCCGCGGTCAGAAAGGGAAAACCGGCGGTCTCCCGCCGGTTTTCCACTGCCCCTAAGAATCCTCCAAGGCGGCGCAGCTCGCTGCGCCGCCGAGGGGATTCTGACAATCCTTACCGCCATCCTGTTCCTGGCGGCTCGCCCGCTAGGAACAGGATGGCGGTAAGGATTGTCGTGGGGCCCCTGGGGGCCCCTGCAGTGCCCATGCCAATGGCATGGGCACTGCAGGGGCCCCCGTAAGAGGGCCCCGCTAGTATTTCACTGTCTGCGTAGCAGACAGTGAAATACGCGAAGGGCGCAGTAGCACCCGTCGCACCTTCCCACTCCGCCGGCTCGATTACGAGCCGGCATCCTCGTGGGAAGGGAGTTTTTCCCTGGGCTGGCGGGCGGTCTTTTGGAGACCGCCCGCCAGCCCAGGGAAAAACTCATAATACCCTCTGCGGTCTTCTGACCGCGGAGCGGTATTATGGAGGGCGGCATCCTGGCGGGCGGCCTCCGCCGCCCGCCAGGGTCGTAATGAGGCCCAATATCTGCACCAGGTATAATGTAAGCCACAAATAACAAGAGAGGGGCTTCACAACCAAGGGGACAGAGTGCCTGTAAATATTATAATAAAGGAGATTCCCCTTGTGAACAAAATGCCTCACACTTAGTTATCAGCCATCGTCTGTCATTCACCTTTCTCACAACATTTACACCTTCATCAAGTACATACAACTTGGTACCACAAAAATGTCCAAGTGTGGAGAGCCTTTAATCTCACAAAACATGAAAGACTATTACATTAAAAACAAATACATTTTGTCAGTGTCAATACACAGACTAGGTATAATGTATGCAGGGTAGTCATTCTGACGGGAAAAGCCACGCAGAACTGATGCAGTGAAATTTACAACATTTCACTGCATCATTCTGCAACTTCACTGTGTCAAGATTTTACCACCTGCTCAGAGCAGGTGTAAAATTGACGCAGGGCTTTTGCATATGGGAGACTCCTCACATTGATAGATGCTTTAGTTTAACAATGCTACTCCACCAATGCATGAGTTTAGCGCCAACAGATGCATCAGAATATCTGACGCATCTGTGAAAATATGAGTATGAGTCATGGAGCTCTGTATTGTAAATATAGTGCATCCATGGCGAGGTTAGGGGATTTGCGGGAAGTGCAAGAAATCTGACGCATCAATGGCGGTGCATTAGATTCCTGTAAATAAGGCCCTAAGTGTGATAGCTAGATCATTAGATGATGTGAGCAGTCAAGGGGTGTGCCAAATAAATGCACTGTATAAAGTGGGGGGGTGGCAATAGATGTGAAAGGAAGTGCCCCTTGTGATGGGAAATGCACCCAGTGATGGTGGACAGCCTGGATATGATGAAGAATGTCACCTTGTGCTGAGGGACTGCATCAATGTGGTGAGAAAGACCACCCTGATATGTGGGAATGCCTGTATGTAATGAGATTAGGCACCCTGTAATGGAGAAATGCCTGGATGTGATGAATAAAGGCACTCTGGGATGGGGGAATACCTGGATGTGATGAGTAAAGGCATCCTGTGATGGGATAATGCTGAATGTAATGAAAAAAGGCACCTTGTGATGAGGAAATTCTGAGATGTGATAAGAAAAGGAAGACTTTGGTGGATGTATCCCTGGGATTGATGCTGGAATGCAGATTTTGGGGGGGAGATGTCTGAATCTGATGGGTAAATGCACCATGTGCGTGTGACGGCACGGCTGTGATGGATAATTGCACTCTGTAATAGAGTAATACCTGTGTATGATGCTGGAACACACTCGGTGATGGGAGAGGGCTTGAGGTGTGATGAGCAATAGATTGGATTCTGATGATAAATGATCATGTGATAAGATAAGCATCGAGGTGTGCTATGTATGATGCTTAAATGCACCATGTGATGGAAAAATGCCTGTGTGTGATGCTTAAATATACTGTGTGGTGGAGGAAAGCCTGTGTGTGATGCATAAATGCAGTGTGTGTGGAGGAATGCCTTGGTGTGATGCTTAAATGTACCGTGTGATGGAGGAATACCTGTTTGTGGTACTTGAATGTACTGTGTGATGGGGAAATGCCCGGTGTGATGGAGGAATGCCGGTGTGATGTTGAAATGCACACTGTGATTGAGGAATGCCTGGGTGTGATGCTGAAATGAACCGTGTGATGGAGGAATACCCAAGTGTGATGCTTAAATGCACCATGTAGCGGGGGAACGGCTGAGTGCAATGCTTAAATGACCATGTAATGGAGGAATGCCTGGGTGTGATGCTGAAATGCACTGTGTGATGGGAGAATGCCTGGGTGTGAGGCGTAAATACACTGCGTGAAAGGGGAATGCCTGGGTGTGATGCTTGAATGAACCGTGTGATGGAGGAATACCCAAGTGTGATGCTTAAATGCACCATGTAGCGGGGGAATGGTTGAGTGCAAGGCTTAAATGACCATGTAATGGAGGAATGCCTGGGTGTGATGCTTGAATGCACCGTATGATGGGGGAATGCCTGGGTGTGATGCTAAAATGCGCAGTGTGATGGGAGAATGCCTGGTTGTATTCTGACATACACTGTGTGATGGAAGAATGCCTGGGTGTGATGCTTAAATGCACTGTGTGGTGGGGAATGCCTGGGTGTGATGCTAAAATGCACATTGTGATGGTGGAATGCCTGGGTGGGATGCTTATATTCACCCTGCAGAGCAGGAATGGCTGGGCGTGATGCCTAAATGCACAGTGCGATGGGGAAATGGTTGAGTGTGATGCTTAAATGCACCGTGTGGCGGGGGAATGCCTGGCTGTGATGCCTAAATGCAGAGTGTGATGGGGGAATGCCTGGCTGTGATGCTAAAATGCACAGTGTGATGGGAGAATGCCTGTGTGTATGCTGACATACACTGTGTGATGGAAGAATGCCTGGGTGTGATGCTTAAATGCACCGTGCGGAGCAGGAATGGCTGGGCATGATGCCTAAATGCACAGTGCGATGGGGAAATGGTTGAGTGTGATGCTTAAATGCACCGTGTGGCTGGGGAATGCCTGGCTGTGATGCCTAAATGCAGAGTGTGATGGGGGAATGCCTGGCTGTGATGCTAAAATGCACAGTGTGATGGGAGAATGCCTGTGTGTATGCTGACATACACTGTGTGATGGAAGAATGCCTGGGTGTGATGCTTAAATGCACCGTGCGGAGCAGGAATGGCTGGGCGTGATGCGTAAATGCACAGTGCGATGGGGAAATGGTTGAGTGTGATGCTTAAATGCACCGTGTGGCGGGGGAATGCCTGGCTGTGATGCCTAAATGCAGTGTGATGGGGGAATGCCTGGCTGTGATGCGGAAGTGCACCCTAAGATGGGTAAAGTGCCGGAGTGTGATGGGTACATGTCCGGAACGTGATGGGTAAATGCACCGTGTGGCGGGGGAAGGCCTGGGTGTGATGCTAACATGCACCCTGCAGTGGGTAAGTGCACTGAGTGATGGGCGCAGGCTCTGTGAGCCCGGCCCTCTGAGTCATTCTGTGGCTGCAGCAGGCAGGCTTGAGAAATACTTCACTCCACCCGCTCCGTGCACCCCGCTCCGTGCACCCCGCTCCCTCCGTACCGCGAATATGAATCTGCGGCCGGGCCTTGCGTTAATGGGGGAGCTTCCTAAGCAGGGGAGAGGGGAGGAAAAGAGAATAACCACCCTGTCCCCAACAAACACATAAATAACAATAAAGTCCTTGTCATTCCGAATAATTTATTGCCCCTGCTTCCAGCTGAGCTTGGCAAGCTGATTATATACATATTGCAAAACAATTCTGCCAGAGGATGCCAAGAGCATGCTAGGGAAACAAATAAACCGCCAGCATGAGACCGCTCTCCTACAAGTACCTGCATTATTTCTTTTAATCTACTCACTTCGATAATTGCATTTTGGAAATGGTATTTAACAAACAGCCAACATTTCCAGGACACTGTCAGGATAAAAATAGACAGCGAAAGTTACTTCCAGTGCACGAAGTAACAGAGGCGTTTTAATCTGAGCTGTTGTCTGCACTCAGGAGCTAGAGAGGCGTGGGAGGTACAGAACAGGTACTCCTGCGCTAGAACCTTACTGCTGGTTTCTGATGCTGTCCCCTGCACTAGAACCTTACTGCTGGGTTCTGATGCTGTCCCCTGCGCTAGAACCTTACTGCTGGTTTCTGATGCTGTCCCCTGCGCTAGAACCTTACTGCTGGTTTCTGATGCTGTCCCCTGCGCTAGAACCTTACTGAAACGGTTTCTAATGGTGTCCCCTGCGCTAGAACCTTACTGCTGGTTTCTGATGCTGTCCCCTGCGCTAGAACCTTACTGAAACGGTTTCTGATGGTGTCCCCTGCGCTAGAACCTTACTGCTGGTTTCTGATGCTGTCCCCTGCACTAGAACCTTACTGCTGGTTTCTGATGCTGTCCCCTGTGCTAGAACCTTACTGCTGTCCCCTGTGCTAGAACCTTACTGCTGGGTTCTGATGCTGTCCCCTGCGCTAGAACCTTACTGCTGGTTTCTGATGCTGTCCCCTGTGCTAGAACCTTACTGCTGTCCCCTGCGCTAGAACCTTACTGCTGGGTTCTGATGCTGTCCCCTGCGCTAGAACCTTACTGCTGGTTTCTGATGCTGTCCCCTGCGCTAGAACCTTACTGCTGGGTTCTGATGCTGTCCCCTGCACAGAACCTTACTGCTGGTTTCTGATGCTGTCCCCTGCGCTAGAACCTTACTGAAACGGTTTCTGATGGTGTCCCCTGCGCTAGAACCTTACTGCTGGTTTCTGATGCTGTCCCCTGTGCTAGAACCTTACTGCTGTCCCCTGCACTAGAACCTTACTGCTGGGTTCTGATGCTGTCCCCTGCACCAGAACCTTACTGCTGGGTTCTGATGCTGTCCCCTGCGCTAGAACCTTACTGCTGGTTTCTGATGCTGTCCCCTGCACTAGAACCTTACTGCTGCTTTCTGATGCTGTCCCCTGCGCTAGAACCTTACTGCTGGGTTCTGATGCTATCCCCTGCGCTATAACCTTACTGCTGGGTTCTGATGCTGTCCCCTGCGCTAGAACCTTACTGCTGAGTCCTGAGGCTGCTCCTTACACAGTAGAGGCATTTAAATCTGAACCACTTCCTGCACTTAGGAGCCAGAGAGGAGTGGAGGTCAGAGGAGGTACGCCCGTACTCGAACCTTACCGGTGTTCAGGTCCCTCCCCTTACACACTAGAGGCATTTCGTCTGAGCTATTGTCTGCATGCAGGAGCTGGAGAGAGCTGCAGGATACAGAACAGATACCCCTGTACTAGAACCTTACTGATGGGTTCTGATGCTGCCCCTTACACAACAGAGGCATTTAAATCTGAGCTACTGTCAGCACTTAGGAGCCGTAGAGGGGTGGAACTCACACAGGGCAGGTATCCCTGTACTAGGACCATATTGGTGGGCTCTGGTCCCTCCCCTCGCACACTAGAGGCATTTAAGTCTGAGCTATTGTCTGCAAGCAGGATCTGAGTGCGGAAGGATACAAGACAGGCACATTTTTACTAGAATCTTACTGATAAGTTCTGGTGCCTCCCCTTGAACACAAGAGGCATTTAAATCTGAGCCACGGTCTGCATTGGGAGCTGGAGAGGCCTGGAGGACGGAAAAGAGGTACCAATGAATTATAACCTTTCTAAGGAGGCCGTATCTTGCCCTTCGTGCTCGAGAAGGGTTTATATATGAGCTACAATCTTCAGAAGGAGATACGTAGGCATGGAGGATGTAGAACAGGTACCCATGTGCTACACCCTTCCCAAGTGGTTTTGATCCCACCCCTTCTGTGCTACAGCTGTCTAAAGATGAGCTGTTGTCGGTAAGAGGAGAGGCGTAGAGGGAACGAATCAGGCACCCACGAACTATAACCTTAGCAAGGGGTTCTAGCCCCACCCCTCACACACCCAGATGCATTTGGACCTTCTCCCTAATTACTGACCCTGCTGTTCCCACCTCCTCTACCACTGTTTAACAAAATTGATCCATCAGCTCTCTCCACAATTTCTCCTTCCAACCAATTCCTGCTCAGGACCATAAACACCAAACAAATCCTCTCAGAATGGACAACACAGTGCTGTAACCTAAGTGGACTATGAAATGAGAACTATTAAAAAGAGACCTGCAGAGCTGCACAAAGCTGTCAGCTTACTGAAAACCAGAAACTCTGCGTCTGTTTCTCACACTTCTTCATCCATCACACTGCTAAGAGTTGCGTTCCATAACATGATCCCTGCACTGCAGTAGTCATCATGCATAGCATGGAAACACTTCCTAGATGTCATCATGCATAGCATGGAAACACTTCCTAGATGTCATCATGCATAGTATGGAAACACTTGAAACAGGATCAAAACAAAGACAAAATCCTTCCAACCACACACCTTACACGGTGTAGCATTTTACCTATGTCGCAAGCGTTTCAGCACCCTAAATAGGGGTGGTAAGCACTATGTAAATATTGCAATGCAATACAATACAGCTAATGTACCGCTCTCAGCAGTCATCTTATGCTTAACAACATACTAATGAAACTCATTCACTGCTAGTTCTGATGCTAGTACCAGTAGTCGTCCTACTGATAGTAATGTCACTGCTTCTACCATCTGTGGGATTGTGACTGAATGCCTATAAGTCAGAATCTCCCGCAGATGTCATTGCAGTTGCAGTCCTGCTCAGCAGGAGCGGAACTGCAGGTTCAGATATTTGGTGTATGTGCTCGGCTTAGGAACCAATGAGGCAAAGTTGCTATCTGTGGGATTATCACGCTACTATAGCTGGTGTTTCCAGTACTACTTCCAGCACTCCTGCTTCTAGCAGTCTTACTTGTAGCACATTGTTACTACTGATATTAGTTGTAGTAGTGTTACTAAGAACTGCTCTTATGAGTCACCCAGTGCTGATATGAATACAACTACTTTTCCTTATATCATACCAAGCTTTCTTACGACTGCTAATATCCCTGTTGCTAACAAATCTTTTAGTCGTTCCCCCCTATGGTTGCTACTTCTATGAAAACTTCTTCAACCATTGCTGTTGCTAGTACTTGTTGTACGTCTAGTGCTGCAGCTGCTAACACTGCTACTCTTGATTTTACTTCTATTCCCCATCACCTACTAGTTCTTCTGTTACTACTAAAGCACCTTGGGGCCTGGACAAACAGCAGGAAAGCACTATGACAATGCTACAGTACTACTTCTAGCAACACTAATACTTCTACGTCTTCGATCAATTATTATTAATAGTTACTGGTACTTATTCAACCATCAAAAACAATGGGGTTGTCCTGTGTCCCTCAGAACCTGGATATCTAATGTTAGAAACTACATTGCGTTCTGTCGGGTATCAATTTCTTTGCATGAAAAATAGGTGTTAAATTATCACACCTATATAAGAAGATCAATGCATGTCAAAACCCCCCAAAGCACATCACCTAAATAAACAACACACAATTATAACTACTTGGTATATTCAAAGTCATATGTTCAAATAATATGCACATTTTGTCTTTGTCATTGAGGCCGTCAGACACACAAAAATATATCAAATGACATAACTTGGTGATAAGGTGACACATAGTGGAAAAACATAAATTTGACATTACATAATACAGACAAAGACTGATTTGAACACGACATACATAAAGAAATGATTACAAATCAAGGGTGGCTCCTCCACTGAGATAGAAGAGCGTCTCCCCACTGGACTGTGGGGAAAGGAAAAATAAAATGATAATAACAAAATGCTATTATCATTTTATTTTTCCTGGGAGTAAGGAGCAGGAATGGGCTGGATGGAGGGGCTGGAGGAAGGCTTTTGCTGCACAAAGTGCTCATGCCTGTTTAGCCAGCCGAGTTGGGCTGACCAAACAGACATGCACAATTTGCATGTTTTTTACCAGGCTGTATTGCACAGCCGAATGGAGAACATGCCCAGGCTCCCACTCCCAGTCTGAGCGGCGAAGCAGGCCGCTCAGACCAATCACGACGCTGCTGTCATGCTGGTGACAGCAGCCTTGTGATTGGCTGGGAGCCTGTGTTAGCCAGGAAGAGGAAGAGGATGAGGACGGAGGGGAGACAAACACGTCTCCCCCAAAGGTAAGCTTTAAAAAAAAAAAAAAATTGTCCCCGCCCCAGGCTGCCTCGCCAACACCGTTGAGTGGCAGCCGCCACTGTTACAAAGATGTCAACATTTCGATCCTATGTGTATGTATTAGTAGTTAGACTCAGGACTAGAAGGATGTGGACATGCATTTAACATTCACTTGCCATGGGGAAACTTTGTTTTTGGTGCAAGCTGTCCTTGAATCACTTGGGAAACAGGAAGAAAGTAGTAGTTCTTGCTGTATTTAATACGGACCCGGGGTTAAAATTTTGCAAAGTGAACCCTATTGGGGTCTCCCAATATTGAATTTTGGATATATGGATGTGAATACTTGTGGGTCTGTGTTATGGACTTCATCTGGGTCTGGCGGAGCTTGTTTTTCATACAATCATACATCAATTAGGCTGTTTACATCCTTCTAGTACCACCGTGATGTCTAAGTACTAATCCATATACATAGGGTCAAAAGTTCGAAAGCAGTCCTATTTCATGTTCTATGTCGACCATCCTACAGAAGTGCTAATAATGATATAGGGTCTTTGTTGAACTGTTGATAGAAGAAAGAACAGGTACCATCGTAACAATTTCTTTATGTATATCATCTCAAAATCAGTCTTTGTCTGTACTATGTAATGTCAAACTTTTCCCACTGTGTGTCACCTTATCACCAAGTTATGTCATTTTTTGTTGAATAATGGTCAGTATAAGCCCACACTCTGCCAGTTTTTTTAAAGAACATACATTGATCTTCTTGTATTGGTGTGATAATTTAACACCCATTTTTCTTGCAAAGGAATTGATACCCGACAGGATGGTTTACTCATCCCACAATAGTATTATTTCTCGTACCACTAATTCTAGCAGTACTTTTCACTTGCAAGCACTGCTATTACTGCTGCCGGTACTGAAATCACAGTTGCCAGGGTAGTTGTAGGCACCTCTTCTGGGTTAGCTCACGGTTACAACATACCTGTGAACTACGGAACCCTAGTCATGGGTATTTTGATGGTCATAAACGTTTGTACAGCTCCTTTCTGATAGTTGTGTGGCCTCGCAGCACTTTCCGGGCCTGGGTGCCTTTCAGCAGGTTTAGGGATGTCTAATGTACAGGTATAAATTACAGGGGCAAATTAACCCATTTTTATGCCATGTGATTTTAGGTGGTGGGCCCCTCTTTGTTGTGGTTGGTTAGTAAGGATCAGGCAGGGTTTTGAAACCACATTGGAAGGTGAAACTCTTGGTTTCTGCCCTTTTATCGTTTCCTTTAAGTTTCAGTGCTTGGTTTTATGAACACATTATGTGACACACAATGTTCCATTGATGTTCGAAATCTGTTCTGTTCTTTACCACGTCTGCACCATTCTGCTGGCGGGAAGGCTCTTGGGTGGGGCTCATCCTATGCATCCTTCTGCGATTGCTTAGAAAGACGCCATGCTTTTTCCAAAGCAGAGAGAAATATTCTGGATGTCAAAAACATAAAACACATTGTCATTTCTTTTTTCGAAAAGAGGCAAATCCCGTGCAATAAAAGTACGTTGACTAATTTCACGCTGCAGGGCACACAGAATTCTAACTGTTCATTCCCGATTATAAATGTCATCCATTGCTTTGGGAGCGCGTGCCTTTATCCTGCGTTCTGTAAAGGCTCTGTTGTTCTGTAGTGCTTAATGCTAGTGGACAGCCTGTTTCTAAGCGCCCGCAATTGTAGCAGATATGATTACTGGGGGCAGCTACATTGAGAGATTTCTCAGGATCACACTGATTGGTCAAAAAAGGAAACAGGGATCACAGGTGGGGGACTGCATCGATACCTCCAACCAAATAGCCAAATAATTCACACTGGTTCCCATCTATGATCCTCTCCTTGGAGGAGCGTACTTAATGTTTACAGTAAACAAAGCAGACTGAAACCTTCCTGCGATAGAGAATATAACAATTCTCAGGCCATATTTATTCACAACCACATAAACACGACATAAAAACATCATCATATTTACAGGATTTCCTTTCATCCTTAAATTTCAATATTTATTTACAATATGCATCTCAAATAGTTTAGGTTCATTAAAAGGAGTCATGGTTGTCCACCCACCAGGCACCTGTGGCATCGACTGTAGACTGGGGGCCGTGTTCCCCCCCAAAACCAATTGCGCTTCACAAGACTAGACTCACCTGCCCCCTCAAGATAGAGGGGGTGCGGGCCAGCATGAAAACTGTCCTCCAATCCAACCATGCCAGAGCCAACCCTAAGCAAGGGATCCCCCCTGGCACCCAATGGGGATGGTCCTGGGCAACTGGGCCATACCTTGGTCCCCTGGCGCAGTCTCATCCCCCCAAATTCAAAATTCCTGGGCCATGTAATGGAGTACCATGGGGGGAGCTATGGACATTCGCGGTAGCGGTCGTCCCGAGCCCCTTTCCTACACCCACAGCACCGCCACCCTGGTTTGAGTCAAAAAGCTTCTGATACCGTCTTGAGTTCCCTTGCACTAGTATTCTTGATGCCAAGGTTATCCACCTGCTTTGTGCCCAAACATGACTCCTTCCCTCCTAAGGTCTTCCTACTCCTGCTATTCTTTGGGGATGGGTGGGCGGGAAAGAATTCCTCCAGTCCTCTGGAGGTGTGCACCGATCGTCAGGGCCAGCCAGGGTCAAGTAAACAACCTGACCCTTGAGGGACTTGAGTCCTCCTTTTAAGCCAGTTCTGGCTGCCCCTGCCGGTCGCCTAGGAGCCCCCACCACACCCCCTCCAGCCAATCGTCTCACCCCTCGGGTGAGCGTGGTTTTCAAATTTTGTGTGGCGGCCACAGTTGGGCGGCCACCCGAAACCGGTCCAATCCGGCCCGCACCTGTCCTGGGAGCGCGCTATGCCTTGGTGCACGCCACCTGCCCAGAATCCAGGAGCCGTATCGTGTACCATGTATGGTTGTGCAAAAATAGGGGCGCTCCTTCCATGGGTGCCTAAATGGCAGGTGTAGCGGAAGTGTCATTACATGCCGGTTGACTCAATTACATCACAGGAATTAACATCATTTGACTGTGACCCTGGTAATGCCACACAATCGACCCTGCTGTCATTACCAAAAGTGACATCCCTGATACTAACATAAAAATACAGTATATGATGAAGAAAAATATAAAATTATAGACAGAGTGCTTTAGTTATAAACCACATATTGTCTGTGCTGCTGTGATAATGTGCCAGGGGTGTAATCACGAAAAGTCATCAGCACAGATTAGAGGTTAGGTCAGACTTTCCTTAGTTGCCAATCTTGTGCAGATGCTTGCGTCAGATGCAGTTTCAAAACTAATCAAACCAAAATCTCTTGCAATGCCTGGTCCCAGTTAAACGGCCTCTAAAAGGCCTTTTGATGCACTATATTCAAGCGCACTGACGCCCCCTATCACAAAACCAGCATGTCCGCTCTCACTAGATGTGAGCGAGTTCACACAAGTGGAAAAGGCCTGCTTGGCACAGCCTCCTGCAAACATCTGCAGTGAGGGAACCCAGACTCCTACGCCAATTTGTCTTTAAAAGTCTTTGTGTGATTACAAGCAGAGTTAAAAACCGCACAGAGCACAATGGTTGTGTGTCTCAAATCGCAGCTCCACCAAGGCAAGTACGCCCAATAAAACGGAATTTCATTTTGAAGACAGAGGTTGACAAGCAACCAGCCAGGAGCTGCAAGCTACAGTGTAGGGGACACAGTTGCGACTTCTGGCAACCCGTAAATGCCCTCCATGGCTCCTTCAATTACACACGTGCAGCCGCATGCTTGAGTTATGTGCGCCCAGTCATCCGTCTGCACACGTGTGCTCAGTTGCGATTTGCATATTCCTACATCGCGTATTTTTTTAAAAAAAATATTTTACTGCACATTTTATGATATTGTTGCTACCCGGGAATATGACAACATATTTCTCACTAACTGAAAGCGGTGCATTTAAATTGTGAATGATACTGTGCTCAGGAGCCTCCTAACAAATAGAATAATCCCAGTTGTGTGTTTTACATATAAAACGTCATTTTGAAAGAAAACATTCACAATTTTACATTTTTAAATTAGCCTACTGCGGGCACGGTGAAATCGCATGCATTTTCACCATTACCATGCAGTAAATCAGCCCCAGTACCGTGCAATGACAAGTTAAAACCCCTGGGACGGGAATTACTGTTTTGGACCGATTTTTCTGGCTGTAAAACCGCACAGATTACCAATTTCATGGGCTTTGACAGACACGTGCAGCGCCTGCCCTGAACAGGTGGTAAGTGTATGTGCAGAGCTGTGCTTCGGGCAAGGGAAGGGGGCGGGGCCGGGGGGGGGGGGGCGGGGAGTTAAGGCTGTTTTCCGGCAGGTCCGCCCTCCCCCGCCAGAAAAAAATAGGGAAGGAGGCTTTGTTACTACTGCAGCCAAAGACTAAGGCACTTCATCGCGCGGAATTATCACCTGGTGAAATGGAGCCTGATTCCTCCCTATCCGAGTGTGGAAAAATGTACAAATTTAGAATGGGGAGGAGGAGAATTCCATGAGGTAATTGCACTCCACCTTACTTGTATCGTGGGCAATAGTGTGTTCTTGTGCATACACTGAGCAAGGAAAAACTTCATAGACTATGGAATAACAGAGAAAAAATAATGTTCATATCTTTTTTGTCTTAGAACGGCTTTATCTCTTAGAAGCGTGCAATCCAAGCAAAATGAGGTCAAAAGAATTCTTCAAGAACGGAAGTAGTGGGAAGCCAGGCTGGTGTTCTGTGATTTTTTGGATAGTGAAGTCACTGTGACTGTAGCACTAAGGGCCTGATTTATGAAAAGTTAGCGCCGCCTTTGCGTCAAATTTGGACGCAAAAGCAGCGCAAACACAAAATAAAATTTTGTAAGTGTGCACCTCTTTTGCGTCAAAAAATGACCAAAGGCGGTGCTAACTTTTCATAACTCAGGCCCTAAGTGACAAAACTTGGCTCAAACAATCTTATACCCCGTTTATTTGTACTACTGACACAAATTGTGATCTCTCGTGTTTTGTACCTGCTGCCACCATCACGGTTACACTTTGGCAATGCATGTGAAAAATAAATAATATAATAATGACATGGACTAATTTGCCAGAAAAGCTTTTAAGTCCATTATTATCCATTTTTTTACAACAGTGTGCAAATTATTTGCAAAAACATGCAATACTGCACACACAAATTATGTAATGGCGTAAGTTATAGGGGCCGTTAAACCCATTTTTATTCCATGTGATTTTAGGGGAGTAGGTCTCTGCTTGTTAGTCATGCACAGCTGGATATGAAATAGTCGAGTACATTAGAGGCACGCTTTGCCGCAGTATTTAAGAGAGTGCCACACAGTACTTCAAATGAAAGCAAAAGGTGAATGAGTCTGCATAGTCTGTGGTAAAAAAGTAGGACTGAGCGGAGACTGACTGCCTGTATAATTATTTCTGTCTTACGGCTTTTTGAGGCAAAGTGATTATTGTGCTGGATCTTGATGTACCTTGATGTCCAGGTAGTGAGAGCTCTAGTACCTGTAGTAATGCACTGTGCCGCATATGTGTTTAGCGTGCCATTCTGAAACACTTTGAGATGGAATTATAAATGAAGAGTGGGTGAAATATTCAATTCTGCCGGCGGAATTGGTGGAATTTTGGTGACTCCACCTTGCTCCTTGCTCTTGTAATTCAGAGTTCTGGCCAAATTCCCCCAAACACTGCGTGGCAGAATATTTTCTTGCACGTGTGCCAAAACAGTGAGCTGGTGAGCAAGATTTGGCATCCCCTAGCATGCTTTTCGGTCACTAGGCGGAGATCTGATGAGATTTTTCCAACGCAGGTATTTGCCAATGTTCACAGTCAGAAGGCTGCCGCTCCAGAAAAAAAGATACTTGAGCTACAGCAAAATCAACTCAAGTACTCTGGTGCACAGCATGGTGCCATTTGTGCTGATTTTTCAGCGTGGTACATGCTCCCGGCACTAAATCACAGCCCGAGCAGCATGACGTGCATTTTTCAGCCTGTTGGCAGAAACTCTGCGGAATCTCACCGTTTTTTGTAATTCAGAGGAATTCCATGGAGTCAAATTCTGTGAGTTCCGCCCACCCCTATTATAAATGCACTGGTTCTCAAAGCTTGTTGAAGAACCTGTTACCAATAAACCTTGAGGCTGTGGGGATGAATGCACTGTTTGTTGATGCACCTCGATATGTAGCTGAAGCATGTGTTTGTTCTTTTTGCGCATTGTGGTTGGATGTGATGAATGCTTTTAGGCTAGTCGTGGTGTGAAGTAGAAGTGAGCAGAGCTACACATATTCAAGCTCCTTGAGCTAGAGTTCGGCTGGGTGTTTAAGTTAACAGAGCAACATATATTCAAGTTGCTTGAGCTACAGTGATAAGTTTGCTGTTTCTTTAAGCACCTTAATGTGTAGATAATAAATGTGCTGGTTCTTAAAATACTATAAGGCTGGGATATGAATGCACTGGTTTGTCAGCTCCCTGAGGCATAGGTGATTTGTGTATTGAGTTTTCACGTGCCTTGAGGTGAGAGAGATGACGAGTGCATCCACTTTAAACGTGAGGTTGACTGAAGTGAACAGTGCACGGTTTCTTCAAGCACCTCAAAGCAAAAGTGATGAGTGTTCTGGTTCTTCAAGCACCTTGAGGAGAAAATTATCAGTGAGTTGGACTTTCAAGCTCATTGTGGAGGTGATGAGCATGCCAATTCGTGGTGTGCCTTGAGCGGAGCTGACAAATGTGCTGGTTCTTAAAGCTCCTTGAGGTGAAGGGGATAACTGCTCTGGTTCTCAAGGTGATAGAAAAGACTACCCTTCCTTTTAAAGCTCATTAGTTCACTGATCTTCAGTCTTCTTGAGATGAAGGATTGCGGTTCACTGGTGGTTAAAGCTCCTTGAGGCTATAGTGACTGGTGTACTTTTGATCAATGCTGCTCAATGCTGCTTGAAGTGCAGTTTATAAGTGTAGCAATGCTAGAAGCACCTTGAAGGACATATTATTTTTGTAAATTGAAACAGAGGCAATGAGGTGAGTGTGATGGTTCTTGATGCACCTTGAGACAGAAATAATGAGCACGCCAGTTTATTGTGCTCCTTGTGGCAAATGTTAGAAGGGTGCTTTGTTATTGAATCCTCTCTAGATAAAGATAAAGTGATCAGTGTGACAATTTTAGATGCCCCTTGATAAAGATACCATGAGTGCACAGCATCTTGAACTTGAAGTACATTGAGGTCGAGGGAATGAGTGCATTGGTTTTTCTAGCACCTCCAGACAAGGTAATGAGTGTATTGGATATTCAAGTACCTAGAAGCAGAGGTGACAAGGTTGCAAATCCTTTAGCATCCTGAGGCCTAGGCGATGACTGCACTGGGTCTTCAAGTACCTAGAGGTAGCAGTGTCAAGTGTGCAAATCTTTCAAGCACCTTGAGACTGAGGTGATGAGTGCACTGGTTTTTCAGGCGCCTCGAGGCCGGGTGATGAGTGCTCTGGATCCTCACGTAACCTGAGGCAAATGTGATGAGTGCACTGTTTATTCAAACACCATAATGCAGACTTAAGGAGTGTGATAGATCTTCAACCACCTTAAAGACGAGGTGATGAGTGCACAGATTTTAGATGCACCTTTAGGGACAAGTGGATAAACTGTTACTTTGAAATGCTCCATCAGTTGAGGTAGTCAAGCATGCTGGTTCTTAAAGCACCTTGAGGTGAAGATGATGGGACCAATTCACGATAGCGTTTATGAGCATGTGACATAGTACTCTAGGAGTACTCTTTTAAGTACTCTTAGATGATTTTGTGAACTGGCCCCAAAAAACTCCAAGTTCCTTTCTTTGAAGTGTAAAGAGGGCACAACCCTTTCTATTTGAACTACTTGTTTACAAAGAAAAGACCAGAATATTCCCATTTTATTCCAATTGTAGATGTTTTGTGCCCGATTCACAAAGGCATGTAAGACTACATAAACACGTACTACTGGAGCATTGTTTTTTGCACTTTTACTTGCTTTTGGGTATGAGCTATGTTGACTTTGCTGGTTTTTAAAGCTCCTTGAGGTGAAGGTTACAAGTGAGCTGGTTCTTAGAGCTCTTTGGGGTGGAGTTGATAAATATGCTGGTTTTTGCAGCTCCTTGAGTCAAAGGTGACAAGTGAGCTGTTTCTTAGATCTCTGTGAGGTGGAGTTGATGAATATGCTGCTTTTACTGCTCATTGAGGTGAAAGTGACAAGAGAGCTTGAATGGAGGAGTTGAGTTGGCTAGATTTGAAGCTCCTTGATGTGAAGGTAAAACATTGTTTTTTTTCTCAAAGCTCCTTGATGCAAAGGTGAAGAGTTTGCTCATTCTTAAAGTTCCCTGAGGTGAATGTGATATGCCTTGTACAGCTCCATGTGGAAAAGGTGGCAAGTGTCCTGGATTCTAATGCTCCTTGAGGCGGATTTGAAGAGTTGGCTAGGTCATAAAGTTCCTTGAGGATAAGGTGACAAATGTGCTTGTTCTTAAAGCTCCTTGAGGTAAAGGGGATGAGTGTGCTGGTTCTTAAAGCTCTTTGAGATGGAGATGGTGAGTGAGCTGATTGTCAAAGTTGCTTCAGGAGGAGGTGATGACCGCACCAGTTCTAGAAGTGCCTTGAGGGAGAGGTGATGGGAGCACTCTATGAATCCAGACTTACATTATTGTCTCTTATAAAAATGCGGATGTTCCCGAACAAGGTCTCGCAATAAAGCCCTGGTTGTTAGATTGATAATAGGATGCTCTGCCTGCCACAGGAACGTCATGCTCTGCATCCTCTGCGCTGCCGCAGAATCAGAAATATACATTTATTCTTTAAAGTAACAACTCATAGGGAGGAGGGACCAATGGACTGGAAAATGATAGAGGTGGAATCCTGCCTGGCCTTGGGGGTGGGTGGGGAGAGAGCGGCCATTTGAGGCTATCACTTGAAGGCTTATCCATTGAAGAATAAAAGAGAACTCTTTCTGCAAGAGAAGCAATAAAAAAGAAGCTTGGAAAGGTGCTTCATATGAGACTCCTGAGATCGACCGAATCTTTCAAAAGATGCCTGGCTGTGCCTGGTCTCTAGCTTTCCCTGCTAGTGCAGCTCTGCTGCTCCCCGTGTCTTCTGTGTATTCCCAATCATGAGGTTATGTCACCTCCCTTTGTGTATTTTACACCAATATCACTCGACACAAGGATAGAAGAGAGGCCAGGGAATGAGCCGGTACCGGGTCTGTTCTCCCCTCTCACACACCTGAATAGATTTGCTTGGACTGGAAACAGTGTGAGAAGTAATCACTGTTGTGTGATTGTGAAGCAGGTACTAGTGACCAGAATAAGAAGCTGGCACTGGGAGCTAGTCTGAGGAATTTTCACTGATGAGAGATATGAAGACCTTGCACTGATTTGCAGGGTGAGGACCTGACCGTGGTGAGTATGAAGAGCTGGCTTTGATGGACAGTGTGAATTCTTGGAAATGGTTGGTGTTATGAAAGGTTGTCACAGATACAGTTGTACTGGGGACTGTGTGAAAAGTATCCACAGTTTTGCACCATGAGAAGGTGGCAGTGGTAGGCAGCTTGAGAAGCTGACACTGGTGTCAATCTGAGAACCTGGTAATTATGGGCAGTTTGGGAAAGTAGAGCTGGAGGGCAGTATTTGGGTCTGGCCCTGATTGGCAGTGTGAGATGCTGCCACTGTTGGGCACTGTATCTTTCGTGCAGCAACTTACCTCTTTCAGTAGGAAGTCTGACAAACATCTAGCAGGCCAGGCCGACAAATTCCAGGGGGTGTTTCCTGGCATTTCTCATTAGCAAAACTCTGGAATTCTTTACTAACCTCAGATAGGAGCACCTCACCCTATCTCATATGTCACAGTCCCTGTAAGTCTCTGGTACCTTTGTATTCAATATTCCAGCATACCTGTGGCCTGAGCTGTTGACCAGATGTCTCTTCTGGTTGAAAGTGTTCAGTCTACAAATGATACATAACAGAGCTTGTACTGGCAGGGGAACCTAGTAGTCATGGGCAGCACCACTAACCGTCACTGGTGGGAAGCGTGGGCACTGGTCATCAGTATAAGGAACTTGCACTGTTGGCTAATTTGAGAAAATAGCACTGTGAGGCGACGGCATTAGCTGGGAGTATGAAGATCAGTTTGCACTAGCGGCAAGCATGAAAATTGTACTAGAAGACATGAAAGTTTGCAGTGGTGAGCAGTGTAAAAGTATACAAGAAGCAATGTGCGAAAACAGCACTGTTGGCTAGAAGGAGCAATTGCACTGGCAGACTATGTGAGAAACGTGCACTTGTGCCAGTGTGTGAACTTGTCACTGGTGAGTTATGTAATAAGTTAGCAGTGGTTAGGATTTTCAGAAACTTGCATGGTTGTACAGTGGGAGGAAACAGCACTGGTTCACAGTATGAGGAACTTGCACTGATGACCAATATGCCAAAATAGCACTGGTTGGGAGTTTGAGAAACTTGCCTCGTTGGACAGTTTGGGGCCATAGCAGCAGTATGAGGTAGACAGAACTTCCACTACTGAGCAGTGTACGAAGATTTCACTTTTTAGGAGTTAGATAAACTTGCGTGGTTGGACAGAATGGGGCCACCAGATTAGTTTGTAGTGTGCAGAACTCCACTGGTGAGGGTGTGTGAAGATAGCACTGGTTGAGAGTTTAAGAAACATGCATTAGCTCTAGTTTGTTGTATGAGGAACTTCCACTGGTGAGCAGTGTGTGAAGATAGCACTAGCTGGGAGAATCAGGAAGCTTTGTACTAGTGGTAAGCATGAGAAGCTTGCACGGGTGGCTAAAATGAAATGTTACATGGGTAGTCATTGTGAGTATCTTTCACTGGCGAGGTGGCAGTGTGAGAAGCTAGCAGTGCCGGGCAACATCATGAGCAGTGGTGTAACAAAACCTGAGGGGGCCCACCTGAACAGTACATGGAGGGGCCCCCGCTGTGGACTCATTCAGGAGGTCTCAGGCCAGTGTTCTGTGCTGAGGGGGCCCCCTGGAGCTTGGGCCCCCCTGAGCACCACAGAGGCTGCGGGGTCCTCTGTTACATCACCGATGATGAGTCTGTACTGGAGGGAAGTGTGAGAAACTGGCACTTGTGAACAGTACTAGCAGCTGGCACTGGTTAGAAATTGGCAGATCTGACAGTATTAGGTCAGATGGGAAGCTGGAACTGGGGGTCAGTGTGCCCACCTGGCAACAGTCAGTAGTGTCAATAGCTGGCACTGGTTGACTGTCTTAGGCGCTCTCACTGCTCCAAAGGATTTTAAGCTAACACCTTGAATTAGACCCAAGCAACTACTCTGTAGGGCGGCAGGTCAGTCTGGCTCACAGGTCAGAGTGTGGCCTGTTTAGTGGCCTGCTGGTCCGGTTTTTCCTGTTAATACGCTTGCTATTATAAAAAGAAATGTCTGCAGCGAGGACACGTACGTGCAGGTTCACATGCCTTGCAAAATAACTGTACAGAGTGTCTTTACAAGTTCAAACTTTTTAGCTGTCCGGTTAATTAATGGAGCCACTTTTGTTTTAGTGTCTGGGCTTATTTTCTATCCCAGTCCGACCCTGGCCACCTAGCGCCTAGAGAAGGTCCAGCTCACAGTCCTATAAAAGACATACATTCACATTATTCCCGAGCCCCTCCATGATCATATCTGTTCTTTTATCAAAGCATCCCTTTGTGTGCAAGAAAGAGACCAGGAAGGGAGCAGAGACTAGGGAGTGGGAAATAAAACACCCTCATCCTCCAACGCAGGTGGTAATGTCCTTTCTACCTGACCCCCCACAAGGCCATCTACAGGTGGATTCTCACCCGGGGGGGTTCCTTGCCCCATAACTCTTGCGATGAGGACAAACATCGAATCATGGGTTGAAGCAGAAGTGTTTTGAGTGAGGAGTGAATGGCGCAATATTTCACAAATTCGCAGAGATGGCAGGACCTCCGGGGTCAGACTCAGACCACCACACACGCTTCACTTGTACTCTGACCAATCACAGTGGTCCCTCTGACATCATCGTGCTGACCTCTCGCTCCATTGAATAACCCTTGCTTGGTTAATTACCTTTTGAACTCTAAATCATAAAATGTGTATCATTGCTCCCTCAGCTTGGCTGCATTCACTGAACCCTTACATATGCCTGTGCCCTTTTCTGTTTAAGTGGAACTTTTATGGCCCCTGACACTGGGGAGTGAGGCATCCACTTTATCCTGGTAAATGCTGGAGAAAGTAATGAGAAAGGCAACCATTAACTCACTCCACTCCCTGCGGCGGCTACTTTCTGGGAAATCAATATTATTGCTCATAATGCACTGGGCACAAGTGACCACAGAGGTAAATCACAATACTAACATCCTTCGTTAGCACAAGCAGTTCCATACATTTGTGTCTACAGGGGTATGTGTCTCATATAGGACAAACCTGGCTACAAAGCAACCAGGGAGCTGTGCATTTACATCCGGCAACTGTACAGTGCTTCTGCAGGTACCAGCACCGTCTTCTGCTTATTTAGACCCTCTTCCAAGTCCCTAGATTGAAAAAAAGAGTTTCTGCCTAAATCGAGGTTACGATGCATGAGGAAAATCATCCTCGTTTGGAATTTACCTCACAGATTGTACATGGTAAAAGTGAACAATTATATCTTGGGACAAGTGCCCAGAACGTGGAAACAAACTGTGGAGATTTGGGCATTAAAACCAACTCCTGAAGTTGTTCCCTATTCCAGATGTAAAAAATCATAATGGTGCAAATACTACACTGCGCAATAATGATAGCTGTGGATGCAGCAAGGAAGGACGGTCTGTGAAATTTGCATGATTTGCTTTCGCGTAATTATGCAAAATGTAAGGAAAATATGTGAAACTACACAGGATAATGCAAAATTCAAATCCATCATTTAGTCTTATATTTTACCATGAAATGCATCTTCACATCAATTTTCTACATGGACACATTTATGACCGAGGAAAAGTGCAAAAAAAAAACACAATTTCGCCTTTGGGTACCATTGGCTTTGCCAACGGGTTTTAACTAGGGGTTGGCAAAAAAATTCCGTTGCGATGGCAGAGTTTGCAGAATTTTGGCCACTTTGCTTTACAAGTTCCAGCCAAATTCTGCACTTTGCTGTGTGGCAGAGTTTTTTTCTCATGCTTGGCTCGCCAGTGGTAAGCCGGCGAGCATGAGCAAGAATTGGCATCCCCTAGCATGATTCTTGGGCTCTAGGAGGGCACCTGGTGAGATTTTCCCAAAGCAGGTGATCGCGGGCTGTCGTAACCATTTGAAAATTTACTTGAGACGCAGCAAGACCAACTTGAGCTATAGTGTCCTCTGGCGCACTCCATGGTGCAGTTTGCACTGACTTCTCAGCGTAGAACAAACTTACAGCGCAGAAAAGCAGTGCGGGCATCACGACATACCAATTTCCACGAAATCTCCCAGAGTTTTTATGGAACTCCATGGAATTCCACACAGTTCCGCCCACCCCTACTTTTAACTGTGCTGTATAGCATCCCTGATGTTGTGCAGCAAGGCAAAATAATTAAAAAATAAGCTTTTAAAAAGTAGCTCTATCAGTTTATAAGTATGTGCACCACCCATGCACATGCCTGCAAAATGATGTAGCTGCCTTTTTTTCTTTTAGATACCAATCCAAATTGGTATCTAAAATGAAAAAATGTGTGAAAGCATTTTTTTCAGTACATGGGAGGAAAGCAACACTAGGTGGAAGCAAATGGTGGTTTGGAAACAACGTAGTGGATGGGGGGCAGAAGTGACACGGGATGGGAAGTGAAAGCAAAAGGGGCATGGGTGGGGGCAGAAACTACATGAGGTGCAGGAGAGGGAATGGATATACAGAGAGAGCATATTGGAGCACTAGCGAGGGGGAGTAAGCAGGTAAAAAGGGGCAACATGGAGCTGGCAGGGAGAAGCACACAGGAGAAAAAGCAAAGAGTGGGGTAAATGCACATGGGTTTGAAAGAGGAATTATACAAGGGAGACAGCTGGAAAACCCATGCACTACTATGGATTGCTTAACCAAAAATAAAATAAAGTAGTACCTGAAAAGTTAGCAATGGAAGGATATAAGTAACGCATTGTTGCTCTACAGTCAGGACAAATACAAGAAGAGAAAGGAAAGCCTACACAGGCTAACATGTAAGAAGCAAGCAAATGTGAGTAGGAAGCAAACAAATGTGAGTGACAATGAAGCCAACTAATTGTAAGCAATGGGCAGGTCTTAAGCCCACTGTAAGCTAACAATATGTTACACATAAGATACTGCATGCGCTGTCTAGTAGACAAGATCTAATAGTCGCTTAGCATACAAACTTGGAAAACTGATACATAAAGACAACTCAGACAGCAGATGTGGTGCTGGCATGCGTTGAATGAACTTTCAGGATTGTAGCATGTGAAACACGTACAAAGAGCACTTTTGCTGGAAGTTTGCAAGAATGAAGTTGCACATGTTCGTGAATTTCAAATCTGTAGCTGTGAGGGCCGGACTGAGAACCAAAATAGGCCCTAATTAAAATGTTAAAACAGACCCATTCTACAGAAGGCTGCGACTAGAATTGTGCCTTTGGGGCTTTCATGGTTGAGTCATGGTAGCCTATCCTGCTTTGAAAACCGCCCTCTAGCTAGTGGGCCACCAGGGAAATGCCAGAGTGGCAGTATGGTCAGTCTGGCACTGCTAGCTGTTAAAATCTTTCAGCATCCTTAACATTTTTTCATTTTTCCTTGCGCCAGTACCTCATTTTGTTCCTCCCTCTGTGGGTACTAAGCCCAAGTGACTCAATAGGTTTACAAGTAAAATGTGCACTTCAAAGACATTTGAAGGCTCAGCTATCCAAAGTGCCCCCTTCTCAGACGAGAGTCTAGTTTTCGAACACAGCAACAATGTCTCTACTTTTGCATGTTCATAAAGTCTCCTGTGAGCTCTCTTGAAGCCAGGTACAATTTCAAGACATACGCCTTTGCATTTTGTTTTTTCCCTGCTTCTTGGACGGAACCGCTCATCTTCGAGCCAAGGCAGTCCTGTCATGATGCTCTTGGCCTTGAGTGGCCAGGACACTTTGAAGTTAAAGGGTACTCCACTGTGATTGGAGTGATGACTCCTCACCAGCATCCCAAATTCCAGTGATCACCGCCCACCGTGGTCAATACCATTGAAGGGAGCATGGCTGGCATGGCTGATAATGACTGTCTGGATTGAGGCCTGGCCTGGTGCTGACTTCCGCACAGTAGTGTCCTGATGGGTTTACTTTCCCCTGTACCTGATTTTTTGCTCCCAGTCCTGCTCAAGGAAATGAGAGAGGATTCATACCGAAAGCCCATGGTACTCAGCTACATCCAAGTCCAGCCCCTGAGAAACAGACTGTGGTGACACCTGCAAGCTCCAGATGAATCTTCGTGCCATTAGCAGGCAGAAGGCTTGTGACAGTGCCTGGTAAGGCCATCTTTAGACCTTCCTTGAAGCTCCCTAAAAGAATCGGCTGCCACCCAGCTTACTGCTACTGACACCCATAGCAACATGACTGCCATTGATTCTGGACGCCCAGGTCTTGGTTTCCATGTAGAGGGCTAGGCCACTCTCTGAAGAGGCTCATGTTGTCTTTGTCTGCAAACTTCCGGCTTCCCCCATTCATAAAAATATGGCAACTCAAAAACCGCCTCCCTCTAGGGGCTCAGCCCCCACAAGGCCACAGGTGCTTGTTTTTCTCTGATCGCAGGTCTCCTCAAAGGTTAGCACAAGGTGAGACCTCAGCTCCCAGGTCTCTGGATATGGCCCTTCATAGCATAACACTGGGCCAACCAATAATACTGTCTCGTTAGTAGCATTAGCCTCGATAACACTGGCCATGCTTTCGTGTTGAAATTCTCTTGAGTCACAACCTGGAAAGGCTGGGTATAGAACCCTACAGTGGTTTTCTAAAGACATCATTTTGACTGCATTGGATTTCGCTTGTGCTTAAAAGAGCTGTTCGTTTAAAATTAAAATTACTCTGCCTTGACAATTACAATTATCGACTTTTGTAACATTTGTGTTCTGTTGAATCTGGACTCCCCCACCACACCCTTTAGAGTTTAAGCCCTGAGTGCATGGATACTGCTACCTCGGAGAGCTAAGAGGCGGGGCCTTTATCTGACCTCTGCTTTGTCCCTACTTGGCATCCGGGATGAAAGGCCACATGCACTGGACCACCTCTGGAACTGTTAGGTGCCCCCTACCTGCCTCCAGGAGCTGGGAATCTGACAGTGGGGCATTCGGCACCCTATTACTGGCGGAACTGTATCAATAAACAAAATTGGCAGCTGCTGATTCCCTGTTAGGAACAGTATTAACCCTGAATAGTGTTCCTTTGGCATGGTGGACAGTTGGCCCACCCTTGGACACACCTGATCTACTATTTTTATCCTTGCTTATTACAGAGATTAAACAAAGTCTAATTAGGGATCCCAATTAGGTGATAACAACAGCACAGGTCCATGGTCCTGAAGAAAGCCTTAGAAACTTGTAAGGGGCAGTTAACATAGGGCTAAAAGTTGTCAACTTCATAAATGGGGTCGAATTATTCCAGTGCATTTTTGTTTTTAATTCTTCACATTGGTGACAATAAGTAGGTAGTTTTAATTTCATGCGTCCATAGCAGTCCTACAAATGTGGCAATTTGAACTACATTAGGTGACCCAAAGCTGTAAGAATGCCTGTGTACCCTGGGATTATTACTTCTGTAATCATGTATTGAATTGTTAAAAACTTTGCTCGTGCGCTTTTCTAAAAATAGACTGTCAGCGCCATCATGTGGTCCCCTATCATAAATAGGTGTCGGTGTTACAAAATAAATGCTGGTGCAGAGTACCAACAAACACGGCACAAAGTAAGCACTGCCGGAGAGCCGAGATAGACTCACACTTGTAAACCTAGAGGAAAAATAAAAGCCCTCAGGACACAACTGAGCTTCTGAGAGGGTAGAGTCACACAGACGTAACCATGCAGGCAAATAAAGAGGATATTAAAGCATGATGGTGCTGCCGACATGTGAGTCTACAAGTGAGGAGATATCCGGACATGATGGGGTCCTGACGCACTATGTATGCCTACAAGTAAGTAAAGGGAACATTGGGAAACGATGATGCTTCTGACAGGCCGGAAGGGCTGAGGCAGAGTCATCGTATAAGCATGCAGGTAAATAAGTGCTGTATCAGGGCACAGTGGGGCTTCTGGCAGGCCGGGAGGGCTGAGGTAGAGACACACACGTGTAAACATGCAGGTAAAAAAAATGGTATACTAGGATATAATGGGGGTTCTCGCAGGCCGGGAGGGCTGAGGGACAGTCACACACATGTAAGCCTATGGATAATAAATGGTGTATGAGGACACAATGTGGGTTCTCGCAGGCCGGGAGGCCTGAGATAGAGTTACACACATGTAAGCCTACGGGTAAATAAATGGCATATCAGGACACAATGGGTCTTCTGACAGGCCAGGGTGTCCGAAGTGGAGTCACACATGTAAGCATAAAGGTGATTAAAGTAAACACTGGAACACGGTAGGGCTGGGGTAGAGTCACATACATGTAAACATGCAGGTAAATAAATGGTGTATGAGGACACAATGGGGCTTCTGACAGGCCGGGAGGGCTGAGGTGGAGTCACACATGTAATCATGCAGGTAAATAAATGGTGTATCATGACATGATGGGGATTCTGACAGGCCGGGGGTGCTGAGGTAGAGTTACAGACACACACACAGATATAAGCAAGCAGGTAAATACATGCTGTATCAGGTAGGCATGATGGAGTCTCTGACAGGCCGAGGGTGTTGAGGTAGAGTCACACACATGTGCAAGCATGCAGGTGAGTAAATGGAATATCAAGGCGCAATGGGGCTTCTGGCAGGCTGGGACAGCTGAGGCAGAGTAACACATGTAAGCACACAGAAATATAAATAGTGTATCAGGAGGACATGAACTGAGAAGCTAGGAAGGCTGAAGCAGAGTGGCATATGTGAGCATACAGGTAAATAAATGGTGCATCGGGATACAATGGAGCTTCTGACAGGCGTGGAGGGCTGAGGCAGAGTCACACATGTGAGCACACAGGCATATAAATGGTGTATCAGGACATGAACTGAGAAGCTAGGAAGGCTGAAGCAGAGTGGCACATGTGAGCATACAGGTAAATAAATGGCGCATCGGGTTACAATGGCGCTTCTGCCAGGCGTGGAGGGCTGAGGCAGAGTCACGCATGTGAGCACACTGGTGAATAAATGGTGTATCAGGGCACAGTGGGGTATCTGAGAGGCTGGGAGGCCCGTGGCTGCCATGTGTAGGTCACTAGGTAAAGGGTTTCAGCACTGCCGTGCCGTGCTTCTATTTCTAGAGGACCAGACTGGCCACATGACTGCAGCTTTCAGCTTGAATTCTCACAGGAGCTTTCTGGCAGGTGCTTTTGATTTTAATAAATATTACAGAAAATGTGGATGTTTAGGCGGCTCGTTTCTTGAACAGCGCCCCGGCGCTCTCTCGGGAGCCTGACACAAATATGAATATAAGAAGACATAAATATTTGAACTGGTTCGGGCACGCCAGTGTGTCGCCGGAAATCTGACGGAATGCTTTGCAGGACGGCTCGAGTTGTTTTTTTCTCCAATTAATTGAAAATGCATCAAGCTCATTTTCCGTTCCTGCTGGGTTCGCCATTTTAAATTCCAGGAAGGTTTTGATTTTCAGCTGCAGCTTAGATGCAGAGTGCGCTGTTCCTGGAATCAGCCCTCATACCGTCCAAACACGGGCGGCGCGGCTTACGGGCGCGCGAAGTTGTGACGTTTTTTTCCGCAAAATTAAAACGAATTCTCGTGGATTCTACAATCGCTACGTGTAGTTCATGCAGCTTTGTGTGCATCGTCTGTCGCGTTAAAATTGCGATTGCCGCGCCCTCTTAAGTTTTTGGAGAAAAAATGATTTGCAGCATCAGTGTCAAAAGCATCAGCAACATAGTTTTAAAGTTAAGTCGCATGCGGTACACGCTCTTCAGCTCATCACCAGCTAGAACTTGTGAGGAAACACGTATCTGAGGCGGAATGCTCGGGCGAGATGAACGGACGCAAGCAAAGCGACCCTTTCTGCAAAGGAGTGGTAGGCAGTGATCAAAACCTACGCCAGGCTTGACAGGCACAGTGAAAACTCGGCATGCCTCCAGCGATGGTGCCCTGTCTCTTGGATGGGCAAGGGGAGGGAGGGGCTGTAGATCGTAGCATTAACTGCCAGTACCATCAGCCGAGCGCTTTATTGCTGTTTTACTGTCAGGGGCCGGGTGTCAGAAGTAGACCTCTGCTGGGAGCAGGCACTTGACAGTTTCTTTTGACAGAGTTATTGAAACAATTTTGGTCGGAGCATTGCGCAGCATAGTATTATTGACAGTTTTTTAATCTGGCACGAATTGAATTGGAATTTTAAATGCCACAGCATGATAGCTTTTAGACAACAATAGTACAAGTGATGTGTGTTTTCCCTCCCAAGGAGTACAGGTACCTGTGTTAAAAAAAAGTCTAAATTTGATCTCTGTTTTTCAATTCCACCCACTGTTGCCAAAGGTCGCACTTCTATTTTTTGAACAGTTACCTATTTTTAGTGCGTTGTCAACATTGTTTTGTACATTTGTTTTACTTCGAGTAATTTTATTGACAGTGGTTTATTAAATTTATCTTTCGGTTGGCGAGGTTTTTTAAGATACCCTTGGGGGTGAAATTGATTTTGTTTTTTGCACTCAATTTACCATGTCTGATGTGATTACATTTTTTACATTGAGCCTATTCGAAGGAATGCCACAAATGCTGCTTACTAGCACCCGCACACTGCCAATGATTTACTCATTGCCCCCCCCCCAGTAATTTACTCTCACTGTTCCTGATTTACTCAACATGCCTTTTTAGTATGCCACTTACCGTGTAATTGGTGTCTGTGTTGTCGATGTTGTATTTGTCCCATTCATCTTTCACTGATGATGTGTGCACAGAAAGGCAGTGCCCATACTTCCTGGTTCCTGGGCTGGTTCATGTTCACCAACGTTTTGCACAAAGGGATAGATTGCAGTAGATCAGGAAATGTCACTCTCTTCCGTTTCCGTAATGAGTGACTGTGGCACAATATGGTGATCCGCTCACTAAGTGGACTCAAGGCCTGGCGGTTCAGAAGGGGGTGTCTTATTATAACACAGTCTCCATCTTTTGCAGCAGGGATTGCTGGAAAAAACGAATCCAAATAACTAATATTATGATAGGAGTTGACCGATTAACCATGGTTAAGGATCATCATTATCGTCTCATTTTCATAACATGTGTATTAAATTCTACTTAACCGGGCACTTTTTCAACACCACCGTTCAACAACTGATAACAGTTATTAGAGTCATCACTGTTTAATGATCATGGAATTTATGTGAATTATATAGAATGTATTGTCTGTAGTCTATGTTTTGTTGTCTTCATTTGTAGAGCACACGACATTACAGTTTCTTGGCACTAAAATAACCTATAATACCTTACTAAACACAGAACAAGGTCATAACTGGTAAAGGATGAAAAAAAAAAAAACAGCCAGTTTTTCAGGAGTTTTCTAACTTCAGTAGCTTCAGTTTCAACCTAGATTTAAACTGTGTGACTCTCACTCTTACTTACACTTTAATTAACCCTAAACTACATTATTATCAATTAAATAGATTCACTGTAAGATTTTTACATCTATAATGCAGTAATTGACTATGTCATCGAAAACTTGGCAATCACCCATTAATATTTAATTGGAATAACCCCAACCAGAAACTGCTGTCATAATGCAGATGTAAGTACATTTAGGAGCTGCCTCTCTTATGGAGAGCGGAATACCCGCTTCACATTAAGCTCTGATGGATGTTTACTTTTAGAGGTGAGAATGAGTTGCCTTGGCTTTCTATAAGTTTTTCTCATTTCCCCTTCTACAGGGGTGCGGATGGAGGGTAGGCAATATCGCTCACAAATTTGAAATGGCAATGACCCACTTTAAAATGTCCTGCTGGTGCACCCTGATATTTGGGGCTTGAATGGCATTTGCGTGCTTTTTGTGAGGCCTTCAGCAGCTCTGAACTTGTAGGGATCACCTAACAGTATCAAACTGAGATTGTATATGTCCCTCATTCATGGATAATTCACCTCTGAAGAGTTCTTGATTTTCCTAGATACGTTGGTGGAGCAGTCAAGACCTGCCTCAGATCGGTACTATGTGAAGGTTGAACCACATGCAGTATAATCGAATTACTGTATCAATAAATGTAAACATTAATGTCTAGGAAAGTCACCATAGAATCATACTACAGTGAAAATGAGGACCAAAAGTGAAAGCCCCGTGTCTCTAGCTCTAAACATTCAAGACATATATAAAACAAGCATTGCCAAAGGCAATAGGCCTTGACTATTTGATGTAGAGAGGTTGGCTTTACCGATGCTTGTATTCCTTGGTATTGTGTAATATGGTGACTGTAGCCATCAGGGACATCTTGGAATGTGTTTTCTAATAAAGAAAAATAAAGTCTGCGGCAGCACAAAAAGAAAACAAAAATAGGAAAGCAGCCCAGCAGCACTTTGCAGCTCGTAGGCCCTCTCTGAAATAAATAAATAGATACTTTGGAAAAGCCGAGTGGGCTGGAGTGTGACAGCAAGTGACAAGGGCAATGACTAAACAGTGATCGACTCTAGGATGTCTGGTGGAAAATGTGGGTATGGAACCAAGGAAAGACAGGGACTCCAATGGAGTGCTAAACAGTAAAGCAAGAGTTGCTTGCAGTCAGCACTGGAAGTATACAACTCATGCAAGTATAACACTAAGGGATCAAATGATTTGTTCTTGACCCCCTGTAACTGGACATTTTGTGATGCAACCAATTAATACATAATGCTTATTGTAAACTCAGACACCGGTTGCAAAAAGTAAATGTGGCATTTGCAGCCACTTTTTGCGATGTCTCTCAGTGCATCTGGGCCTAAGTCACTCCCTGGTTTAAAAGATATTTTATTGGACTGTAGTTATATTTATATAAAATATCATACATCTGACAAGGTAGTGAGGTGATGTACTGAATGGGTATCAAGGTGCTCCGTATATTTTGCTTGCTTGGAAGAGTATGGTTTCAAATTATGCCTTGGATGACCACTTTACGCCAGATAATAATGGTCATTGTCTCAAGTCCTGAACTTTTCACCTCAAGTCATTAATCTGAGGTGTGTTAGTCTAATTAGTAAAATAAGACTATCACCTCCAGAATGCATTAGGCTATCAAACGAAAGTCCTGAATGCAAAACAGTGTAATGACTGGGTGGGAGGTGGTCACCGTGAGCACGGACTTAGTGGGAAGTGTTTTGGTGCCTGTGATGACCAGAAAGCTTATCTTGTCATATGCTGCTGTGCTTGAGCATTAAGCACAGTGAAGAAGGGCGATGAATAGGTAGCGCTTTGTGGAGAAGGAGGAGGGGCCAGCCGCCACACGTCAGGGCAAGGAGCCCTTTAAAAACATTGACGCGCTCCCGCTGCCGCGGGTAGCGCTTTGTTGAGAAGGAGGAGGGGCCAGCCGCCACACGTCAGGGCAAGGAGCCCTTTAAAAACATTGACGCGCTCCCGCTGCCGCGGGTAGCGCTTTGTGGAGAAGGAGGAGGGGCCAGCCACCACACGTCAGGGCAAGGAGCCCTTTAAAAACATTGACGCGCTCCCGCTGCGCGGGACGCGCGCAGGCGGCGCCCGGGCAAAGCCCGGGCCAAGGGTGGGCCCGTCCTTGCCCGTCATTGCCAGGAAGAGCCAGGGCAGGGCCACCCCCCTAATGTTTTGAACTAGGTAGGCTCAAATGTGATGCCCCTTAAAAGTAGTGCGCCTGGGTTTATTTAAGTATAAACAACCTTACCTATATCGCGCTACCTTTCAATTAGGGCCTATCGGTTTCTGGAATATATTATTCAAGGTATTCATAACTTCCCCTTCGCGCTTTAGCTATAACGTCCTTGAGGTTAATAGCTTATCAAGATGGGGAAAAGAAAAGCTACCAGCAATCCTATTGAGCCGGGAAGGGCAAAAAGAGCACCCCGACACGCGGCCGAAAATTGTACGCTCACCCAAATCGATGACCTTATAGAGGAAGTGGAGAGTTTGCTAGCCACCAAACCTTCAAAATCTTGTAGAAAAGATGCTCCCTCCTCCTCCAATGTCATAAAATCTTTCTTCGCCCCTGTGCACAGAGACTCGCAGAGATCTATACTTCAAGGCACCAGCACAGAACTTAGGAAGCTAGAAATTCTAAAGAATCCAACAGAGAGCCCTAAATTAAATCTGTCTAACCAGCAAGATGACGCACCCCCCCTGCCAAACTGCAATAATCGCTTCTTACCCCTTGTTTTACCATCACCAGCTGAATTAGAGAGAACTATCTCAAGGGAAATTGAGGAGCCAGTTTCAGCCATACCCACTCAGGAAGACCATTTAGCTGACTTTCAGTTAGCGCAGCTAAGAGATGAAATTTTAGGTCTTAGAGAACATCTTACATCTTTTACCCATATGATATATGAGAAGCTGGATAGCATATCTGCAGTAATTGGGGATATAAGGAAGACACCACAAAAATCAGATCCTAATATTCTGCTAAAGTTAGTTGAAACATCGGAAACATCTATCCCACAAAGGTGTAGGGGCCAAAGGGTCGAAATGGTAACACAGACTACCCAGGGGGGCAATAACGCACCTCCTGTAGCGCGTGTTCGTAATAACTATAACCCACCCTTGGATACAGGGAACAATTGGAAGATGTACAGAGAAGGACATCTAGATAAAAGCCCCAAACACCCCTTGGGAAATAACTTCCAAAGTCAGCCTAGACATAATATTTATGATATTTATATAACAAACGTCCCCAAGTTAAGTAAAGATCAAATTGAGCAAGGGGATTCTCTTAAAAACAAAGTTATACATTGGATAATAAAGACAAAGAAATGTAGATCCATTATAAGGGACGATATAGTCATCGCACAGAGACTCACAAAAATAGGCTCAACATCAGATCTCATAGGGATAAAATTGATGAGTCAGAATCTAGCTAAGGGTCTTTTGGCACTTGAGGAAAGAATGAGACCGGGTACCTTCTCCCAAATGACATTGGTCCACAAACTTCCCCAACTAAACCGGTTCCCACAAGAGAGAAACAACACTATAATGGCCCAGTATCCTTGCCCGCAGAGTAGGGATCGAAAGCAAAGCCATATCTCTGACATAGATTGACGTGAAGCCTTTGCCGCTGAAGCTTCAGCCGCTGAAGTTGGGAGTGATGGCATAACCCAGCCTGACTCCTATAACACAAAAAATGACCTGTCTAATATTCTGGGAGCAGAGCCCAAAATATATTCCAGTGGCTCGCCAAAGGAGAAGCCCCAGCAAGAAATAATTTGTATTTATGAGAATAGGGAAAATCTATCAGAAAATGGGCAAGACCATGACTTACCGATCAAGACCCTATCCTGGAATGTGGCAGGCCTGACTCAGAAAATAGATAATCCTGACTGGTGCAGATTTATAGATCAACATCACATTATTTTACTGCAGGAGACATGGGCGTCATCTGTAGTAAATAGAGAAGGCTACTGGACCTTTCAGAAGGCGGCATTACCATCGCCATCAGGTAGGGCTTCAGGCGGCCTGATAATTTGGTTAAAACACGACCTGTTCCCAAAAGTCAAAGAGATAGTATCCCCTACGAGGGATCTACTAGCTGTTGCGATTGAAATCAGTACCGTTAAAGGTCCAGTTAATATAATAATTGTAAAGTTATATATCAGACCTGGCACTCAAAGGACCCAGACCATTCAGATGAGTTCAATAGTAGATTTTTTTAACTGCCTACCTAATGGGCGGGGTATAATGGCCGCGGGTGACTTCAATATGCAATTGAATTGCAGCGATGGTAATCAGCAAGAGGGAACCCAGCTCACAGATTCATGGGATAGATCAGGGCCGGTGCAAATTACATCTAAGAAAGAAGGAGGAGTATCAGAACTATTGGAAGACCTAATAAAAATAAAGGGATTAAGAATAGTCAATGGGAATACCAGATCAGATAACCCGGCGTCACCTACATATAGGAGAGGCGTATACACTAGTCATCTGGACTATGTTTTAGTAAATGACGCCCTCTGGAAATCCCTAACTGACATGATAGTTCTCCCACGTATGGACAGTGACCATCTAGCCTTAAGCACCTCCTTTTCCACTATTTTATTTAGTTCCAAGACACTGTCAACGTGGACTTCAAATAGTGTCCTCACTAGGACCAACGATCGTAAAAATGTGAAATGGGATCGGGTTGAAAGTGATGCGAATTTTCAGCTAGCGATCTATAGATCGCTCGCAACAACACTCTCTCCCTTGAAACATACAAACATCAAATTGGTAGACTTGGTCTATCTTCATAACACCTTGGTCACCCGACTAAAACCACACTTCCAGACGGTAAGGAGGCGGACAGAGACTGTGATTAAAACCTCTAGGTGGTTCTCCAATCCCTGCCGCCAAGCTAAGACGCAGTTATTGGTAGCACTTAAGGAAGGGAACCCAAGAGAGATAAGGAAGAATAGGTCTGTATACAAAGACACACTTAAAAATACAAAAAAAGAATGGACGAATAGGAATTGGAATAAGATGGTTGTGGCGCTCCAGGAGAAGGATCTTAACCTATTCTGGAAGCTAGTGTCAGATAAGAGAAGCCCCCAAGAAATGGGAAGCTACCCTGTTATCCAGCCAGAAATTTGGATGACGCACTTTTCAAATATATATAGGAAACCACATATCAACAGTACTATTACACCCCTACTAAAACCTAATGATTCTGTTGGCAATATCTTAACGTGGGGGAGTATAACACCACCCAAATTTTATCTGGACCTATTTTCCTTAAAAGAAACAACAGAGGCTCTCAAATCTACACGCAAGGGAAAGGCCCCTGGTCTTGATGGCATCCCAGGAGATCTATATCTTTCTCGTCTGACAACGTGGTCATTGTATCTAAATGCACTTAGTAACGAGATATTGAGGGGGGGAGGACTCCCTATCACATGGCAAGGAGCAGTCATAGTCCCTATCTATAAGAAAGGGCCAAGGGATCAACCTGACAATTATAGGCCTATCAGCCTTATTGATGTTAGTCAAAAAATATTCGCTAAGCAAGTGCTTAACAGACTACAGACATGGATAGAGGATTCCCAAATTCTCTCCGAATTCCAGGGAGGCTTCAGAAGAGGAGTGAGTACAATAGACCAGGCATTTAGGTTCAACCTCCTTTGCTGGAAATACCTGTCACTCAATAAAAGCCAATTGTATGTAGCTTTTATCGATTTAAAAGCTGCTTTTGACACGGTCCCTCGGGATACACTATGGGAAGTTATGGAGAGTTATCACCCCAATAGCGAACTACTAAGACTGATTAGATACCTCCATGAAGGGACTTATGCCCATGTTCGTTGGTCAGATAGTGGTGACCTAACGGAAGCCATACCCGTCAATAGAGGGGTTAGGCAGGGTTGCATCTTGGCACCAACACTATTTAATCTTTATATAAATGGTGCTGTGGACCAATTGCTACACTGTAATCATGATGCCCCTAGACTAGCTGGAACTCCGGTCCCTATTTTAATGTTTGCCGATGACACCTTATTAATTTCAAGAACACCTATGGGTTTGCAAAACTAACTGGATACCTTTTATAATTTTTGCTCCAACAGAGGACTTGAAATTAATCTAACAAAATCTAAGTTTATGGCCTTTAACCCACACAAATTATTTAGGGGAAAAATGACGATAGCAGGCCAATTAGTGGAGAGAGTCAGACAATTTGACTACTTGGGGATCAGGCTACGCGACGACCAACGTTGGTCGGCACAGATCAAGAAGAGTCTGACAATACTTAGGCAAAGGGCTATAGTGATAGCCAAAAAAATAGCTAATACCTATGAGGGGGAGATAACACCTGCCATCACCGTTTATAAAGCAGTGGCAGTAGCGGCCTCAACTTATGGTGCCGAGCTTTGGGGCCATACTAATTCTAGATGTCTGACCACTGTAGAAAACCGGTTTATTCGAAACTTCCTAAAGTTGCCGATGAGCACCCCTCTCACTCCGCTCAGATTTGATTTAGCCCTAAATGAAATACACAATGAAATTGCACTAAGACCCCTAATGTATTGGATTAATCTTTGGACCTCAGAGGACCGGCATACTCTCCATGCAGCATTAGATGAATTTCTCGCAAATAACAGTGTACTAAAGATCCCTTGGTTTAGATACATCAGAGACACGTTTAAATTTCTCAAAATGGAGGAGGTGTGGAGTGCTCCCCACAATTTGGTAAAGGAAATAAAGGAACGTGTAAAAAAGTGCTACTGGGAGAACATTTTGACCCAAACTTGGTTAAAAAACCATGGCAGTCTGACTTTGCACTTCTTAGACCACAAATGCAGTCCCAAGTTTGAGGCTTACATGGATAATGTAAATCCTCCATATACCAAAACACTATTTATTAAGTTTAGACTAGGGACTCTTCCGCTTAAGTCATTTACAGCGCAATGGAGATCGGAGGACTGCAATTCAATATACTGCCATCACTGTCAAAAGACAAAAGAGTCACTTGCGCGCTTTATGTTTTTCTGCCCTAGATATCTGGTACCCAGGAAAAAGTGGATTGCTCCCTTATGTAGGGAAATTGGAATAAGGGAATGGAATACGGCATTACGACTCCTAACAACTGATACAAGTGATAAAATAGTTTTCTCTGTGGTGGGATACCTACGAAGTGCATGGTCAATAAGAACAAAAGAACTATTATAAATGTGTAATCCCAACACATTGGTTTTAGACCATATTCATTTAATATATCAGTTCTCAATTGGATGAAGCTATAGCCTTAATGGTCTGGACTTTTAGTTAAAGAATAATGATGATTTGCATGTTTTATAAATTTGTGACCATAACTTTATTTAGAGGTTTAAAAAAAAAAAAAAAAGAGATAAATGAAAAATTGGTCCTCCAGCGGCGAGGGTTTTGTAAAAAATATAGGAGACATGAACTAAAACTTTGATAATTACGTGCTTTTAATAATTTGGTTTTAGATTATAATCAATTAGTCTGATAAATTTTAATTGATTGAACCCAAATTCTAACGATCTAATATTTTTATATGTCTTGAGATTTTGTAAAAACAAAAATGTTTAAAAACAATATTATCTACACATTTTAAAAAATCTTAAAGTGCTATGTTTCTTAATCATGTTATGTTTTGTTTTGTCTACTTTTATGGCTTACAGCCGAAATAAAGAAACATTGAATTGAATTGAATAGAATTGCTTATGCTCATATATTGTCATTGTGGATGGCATGAAGGGTGTAGATTCAAAGTGTGACTTATGTGGGTACATTTTGGTATCATGAGTGATTCTTGAGATGTGCTCTTGTCATGTTGCTGCGCTAGTGTAGCGGTGTTTAAGCGTGGACCTGGACAAAGAGCAGTAAGAGATGTCATTACATATGCTGGTACCTACCATCATAGTCTGGGAGGTTTGTTGTGCTTTTGGATGGATACAGTCTGGAGTCATCTATTGTGGAAAATACGTTCAGAGTCAAATTCAACTTTCTCTGAGGCCCTAATCTCACAGTTCTCGATGACATCTGCTTACTGGAGACATCACTGAGTGAATTTGTGTGGCATAACCCTTAAGCCCAGTGACCATCGATGCCGCTTCGGGAGACATGGGGCACTGTCCTGGGACGCCAAG
Organism: Pleurodeles waltl; assembly: GCF_031143425.1. Lineage (NCBI taxonomy): Eukaryota > Metazoa > Chordata > Amphibia > Caudata > Salamandridae > Pleurodeles > Pleurodeles waltl. Next base: position 1,940,088,199 of record NC_090440.1, on the reverse strand, counting down.
GTCAGCTGGCAGCTCTCCAGTTCTATGAAAAAGATCCAGATCATGGATTTTTGTTTCACCACGATACCTAGAGTGGGAATAGTCCAGGCTAACCGCTTGGCGCAGCTGCTTCTGCTGCAAATTTATGTCATCCCATCCATCTAGGAAGTGCATGACTGCTGCTCCCAGCCCTGACTCTAGAGCACAGTCCATCCAGGAGCAATACGGCATGAGCAACTTTTTCTGTAATGGAAGAAGAACAGAGACATTAGCACACCAAAGCTTTTCATGGTGCTTTGTTGCATCAGTTCCATTCTCCCTTCTTGTACGTTTTCCAATATCTGGAACTCTGCCCCCGCTTCTCTTGATTTCTGCTATCTTTCTTGAGTTCTTTATTCTCGCTTTACTCACTCTCTGTACTGTCTGTCAGCCTGTGTTTCTTTTCGGTTTCAAACCCGTTCGCATCCTGCAACTCTGCCCCTTTTCTCTTTTCACCTGCGTTTCTAATCCTTCCTTCATATTCATATTGCACATCCCCCCCCCCCACTATGTCTGAACCTGGTTTGCTTTTGCTTCATCATTATTTAATCTCTCTACCATCCTTCCACCCTCCCTCGAGCATCTCTGTTTCACTTCAGAGCCCCATCCTCGCCCCCTTTCACTAATTCAATTTAATAAAGTTTTTTGCTAGGCAGGGATATTTTTTTTTTGCTAGGCAGGGATATCAGTTTGACAAAATGCATTAGCTACAGAAGAGCCATCAATCAACCTTTCGCCCCCAGTAGCATCGCAGGTTTGATGTCGTGCCCCGCCCTTTGAGCCTCAACAGCCTCCTATTTGTTGTTGAGTGTCTAAGGTGAGAGCAATGAGTGGAAATAACCAGAAGTAAACTTTTCTCTTAGAGCCCTGCTAATGTTGTGCTCCTGCCTCTGCCCCATCGAAATATTACATGAGAGATATCAAGGGCAGAAAGTAAACTTGGACCTTATAGCCCTCTGTACTCCATGTGTCTACCAGTGCCATCATAATGTCTGAGTCCAGGGGCAGCAAGGGCAGTGCCAGGGGTAACAAATGGCAAGGGGTCAAGGCCACAGAAAGTAAACATGGTCTTTGGAACTTGTGCCCTCCCTGTTTCTACCACTGCCATGATAATGTCTGAGTCTGTGGGCAAGTACAGCTCCAGGGATAGCAAAGTACAACCCAGCGATAGCTACTGTAATAGACTGCAGGCAGATGCCAGCTTCCCCTGCCTCCACTGGAACAAGGCTCTGTGCAGCTGCCCAGGCGTGTTTTGCATTTTACACCTGTATTTACAGCAGTCTTATTGTGGCACAGACCACACCCACAGCTCTAGGGATTTGTGATAAACATTGCATTCAGTAGCTGCAGGAAGTGCAGATATGGTGGATGGTCCTTATTACGTTCGGCTCTATCCCAGAGTATCAACTACAGAGCTATCATACTACAAAACATTCGTAGGAAAAATCTCAACATCCAAAATATCGTGGAGGTAACCGTGTGAGTAAGGACAGGTTTACTCATCCTGGCCCCACATCTACGTACCTCGAAGATATATATGGTCAATGTACATATATGCAGTGTTGCCTTTGAGAACGAGGAGAACGTGGCGCAGAGCGCATGTCCTGTTTTCCTCTGCCTGGGCGCACACAGAGCTACAGCCACCTGCGCAGCACCCGGAAAGTGTTCTGAACCTCCGCATACAGAGCCAATTATCAGATTATAAATACAGCTAATTTTGTCAGTCAATAAGTTATTTAAAATGGAAATGAACAGCGCACGTGCGCCCCCGAGATTCTACCGCCCACCTGTAATCTGCGCCCAGGGGAGGCGATTCCAGTGAGGATCTGACAGAACAGGCCCCGCAGCTGCTCCTACCTCCGTACACGTGTACCCTGTGGCGGGAAACAGAAGTACCCGAGGCTCTGCCAGGAACTCCTGGGCGTCCGACGTCTGAGTTGGACGGGCGTAGCTCGCGAGGTGGACGGGGGTAGCTCGCGAGGTAGGCGGACGGAGCGCCCGAGCTGCAATGGGCCAGAGGCCTGGAGCTTATCCAGGTAGAATTGCTTGTTTCTAACATCCTGACATGTGATCCTTGGTCCATAGAAGGACGTCTATAAGTAACAAGAATCAAAGAAAAACATGGGGTCGAATAAGCTACTTATAAATAACATTTGCCAACCTGGCATCTGCACGAAAATGCTTTCCCGTGCTCTCTTTTCATACGGTATTCTGAAAGGCTTTCTGCTTGTTTATCAGGGGTTGTCCTTGCACTTATGTACTGAGAACATGAGTGCTCAGACATATGGTCCTGCAACCAACTCTGCAGGTCTGAGAGCTCATTGTAGCATGATGAGTTAGTGGCCCAAAGACTCAATGGAGGTGCTTTGAGCTGCAGGCCCAAGGGCTCCCTCATAGTGTTATTAGCTGTAGGTCTGAGGACTCGATTGTCATGTCATGAACTGCTGGTTCGAAATCTCGATGGAGATGATTTGAGCTACTTGTTAAGGATTCAGTGGCAGCGCCAAGAGCTGTTTGTTTGAGGACTCATTAGTCGCAATAAGTGATGTTGATCTGTGGACTCAATGGTATTAAACTCAGCTACTAGATACAGGACTCAATGTAGAGCTATGAGCTGCTGGCTCAGGGAATCATTGGTAGCGCCATGAGTGGTTGGTCTAAGAATTCAATGGTAGCGCTGTGAGCTGCTAGCCCAGATTCTCAATCGTTGCACTGGAAGCTGCTGGCCTAGGACTCAATGGTAGTGCAATGAGCTACCAACTGGAGGACTCAATGGCAGAACTGTGATTGTTGGCATGAGGGTTCATTAATTGCAAAAAGGGCTTCCAGCCCTAGGATTCAATGATAGCGCTAGGCCTGGTGGAATGAGGACTTAATGAACACCATAAGCTGCTGGTCCAAGAATTGTGTGGCAGTGAGTGCTATGAACTGTCAGCATGTCAACTGAATGGTAGCAAGTGCTATGAACCGCCAGCCTGAAGACTGAATTATAGCACCAAGAGATGATAAGACTCAGTGGTAGCACCATGAGATGCTGGCCTGGAAAAATCAATGGTAAGGCCATAAGATCAGCTGGCTTGAAGACCCAGTGGTAGGGCCTTAGCTGCACGCCCGAGGCTCAGCGAGGTACTGGCCTGAAGGAACCCAGAGGGCTGGGATCAGTGCCACAAATTTGATCTGCGCTGTGATCTTGTGGTACTGCAGTCATGCGGCAAGACCTTATTTTTGTCACTCTTAGGAATTAGAGCTTCTAGGGGGTAGCAGCAGCACTCCTAGACTCTCAGTATTTGAACAGCATGTTTACATTTAGTGATTTCAACATTTCAAATGAAATAAATAAAAAATTGTGTTAGCTTTACCTTCCCTACTTAAACGGGCATCTTATTCTTTTGCTTGTAAGGCATGTTGCAGCCATTGAAGGGCGGGGAGTGCTTGTTTCACTCAAACAGTACAACTCAAGTTGATGTTGCTGATGATACCTGAGTGACAGAAAGTCTGATGATACTTTGCACTTGCTCCAATACAAGGCTCCTTGTTCACGTTATATCCATGCTCCGCTTTGTGTCCCACTTTTAGGTGTATTGTGGCATCATTCCCTGGGAGCCTCTTTGAACACAACAGATGTAGCGAATGCAGACTCACATGGCTCCTCTAGTGGAGTTACTGTACAGATACAGAGAATCCTGAGTCCATCTGGCTTGCATCCTTAGTCAAACTAACCTCTCCCTGTAGCTGTTCAGATGCAAGGAATCCAGGGCCCAGCCCGTCTGTTCCTCTCAGTCATGAGCTATGACATTGTGTGAATCCAGTGCCCAATACTTGCTCCTCCATAGCATGTCACCAGACAGATGCAGGATATGCTGAGGCCAACCGATCTTTCCCTCTCTATGATGCAGATACAGAAGATCCAGGGAGTGAGTACCTTGTACCCACCAAGACATTCTAATTTATGAATACTAGGAATACTGGATCTAAGCAACTTTTCATGCCCAACTGTGGTACTATTCACAGATCAAGTGCCCTGGCACTGCATTACAAGCTAATATACAATACATGGAATCCTGGGCTAATCAACTTTTGCCTGCCAGCTGTGCTAATAAGGATACAGAGAACCCAGGTATTCAGAATCTAGGTCCTCCCAAACAACCTATTATAAGGATACATGGAATTCTGATGGTGCTTAGACAGAATATCTGAAACAAAAATATTGTGGGAGGAAATATTGTGTCAAGAATATCGAGACCAAAAATACTGTGAAGGAAAGTTTCTATAGGTAAGCAAAGTTTTACTATATGTAACTCCACATTTATGCATCTTGATGATATATATCTTCAAGGTACGTAGATGTGGAGTTAAGAATTGTAAATCTATACTTACCTATTTGCACTTACTTTCTCAATATTTTGGTCCTTGATATTTTTGGCATGATATTCTGTCCACACAATATTTTGTTTCCAATATTCTGTCAGTGATCCATCATGGTCTGAACCACCTTAAACGACCAGCTATACTAACATGTGGATACAAAGAATCCAGAGATCCTGAACATTAGCCCACCTAGGAATGTTAGTATACAGAGACAGCGAAAGCCAGGCTCATCTGGCCTTTTCAGGCGCAGACGGCCATATAGATATGCCTAACTCACAATTCTCGACTGCCCTGCTGTTACAACATAATGTAGATACAGGGGGTTTTCATACAGTGCTTAATTTGTTCCGACTGTTCTAGGTGTTGCACACCAGCTCTCATTTTTGGAGATCTAGACTTAGGACCATATTTATACTTTTTTTGCACCCCATGTGCGTCATTTTTTTATGCACATGGGGCGCAAACTTCACTCCATATTTATATTTTGACTTTAGACACGTCGAACATCAAAATATTGGAGTTTGCACCATTTTTTAGATGCGTGAACCAACCTTATTTATTCCCCCGTGCTAAAACGATGCACAGGTGGGAGGAGGAGCTAAATAATGGTACAAAGTTTGCTTTGAACCATTACTTAACGTCTGGGTCAGACCAGGTGTTAGGGGACCTGTGGTCCCATTTCCATGGTCAGACACCATGGAATAGGTCCACAGGTGTCCTCCCCAAATCCCAGGAACACCCTACCCCCACCAGAGGGACACCAGAGGGTGGGGGTCCCCATCCCAGGTAATTTAGGGTAGGTAGAGGTAAGTATTTAAAAAAAACTTTTTAAAGTGCCATTGGGGGCCCTGAAATGGGGCCCCCTACATAGTACTGGGTGCAATCGCCATGCCCAGCCCAGGGGTTCTTTGTCCCCTGTGCTGGCCATTGGGTTGGTGGGCATAACTCTTGTTTTTTATAATACAGGAGTCATGTGGTATGGATGGTTTTGCATCAGAAAATGACGCTATGCTGGTTAAAGGCATTTTTTTGCCTCTATCCAGCCTAGCATCATTTTTAGGTGCAAAACCCCCTTTTCCCATATCGCCACCCCCACCCTGCTAACGTCATTTTTTTTACTCTGGCCCACCCTCTGTGCCGGCTTGCGGGATTTCATAAATTTGGCGCCCGGCTGGCGCTCTGGAATGACGCAAGCTGGTGCTATGCTTTTTGACGCACAACTGCGATTGCACAGTTTTGCGTCAGAAAGTATAAATATGGGCCTCAGTTTTCAACATCAGGCTTTAACCGAGAGCAAGAAGGAGAAACACGGAAAATAGAGCAAGAACGAGAAATAAAAAGACAGACAAACCAAGATAGTGTGGTACCAGAATATTGTTGTCACAAAATTGTCTGACATAAATATGATGCACCTAATGTCGCCCAATTAGAGATAATAGTAGAAAATTGAGACCGCATTTTTGTAAGTAACATTTGTGGCACCGCATTTATGAGAAGCGATGTTTCTGCCACAGATATTTTGACACTGTACCTGCGGAATGTATTGGAATCAGGATCAGGCTAACAACTTCGCACCTACACTCATTTATGTCACAAATTATGCTCTGAGTGCATAATGTTGTCCCACACTATCAGAAGCCTCACGCGCTCTGTTTTTCACAGCGTTAGAGAACCCTTGTCTGTGCTGGGAGGCAGCATCTGTATACCAGGAGGCCATATATAACCATTTAACAGAAGGCATGTAATGTTCCACGCGGTCACCATAAACCCTTCACCTTAACAATGATTAACATGACTTGTGAGGCATTGCCTTAATGTCTGGCCCTTCGTTTCATGGCTCTCATTTGTCACCTTATCTTTGAGTGCACTGAGCCCAGACAGGGTTAAGCAGAGGACAGTCCTGGGATTCACCACACTGTCTGTGTTTTAGGGGCAGGATGCGGTCACAGACATCTTTGCTGCACAGGTAGAGCTTAGAAAACACTGCCCTACTAATCACCATGTTTTAACCCTTTCCTAATATAATTTGTCTCTTTTTGAGACTTTTAATCCGAGATGTACAAACACTGGCTCCAGGGTAACACAGTGCAGGTTATGTGCTACTATTAAAAGGGTGTGCATTGCACAAGATTGTGCGAATCGCAATCCACACTGAGATCCACAATCTACTATGGCAAAACATTCCATCGCATTAGTTAAAAGATTTGTCTCTCATCATAAATAAGGGTCAGTGGCATTTAGCAGTTGCATACGTGGTTCCCAGTGACCGCCTTCCCAAAATAAAAGGTAACCATTCACAAAAGAGAAAGGGTCTGTGGTGCATCACTTTCTCACGCAACACCCTCTTACTAGGGAGCATTTAATTTGCACAGTTGAGCTGTGTTACACATACATGTGAAAACAAAAATGACTAACTGCACACGCTGTTTTTATAACATAGCAGCTGAAGTGATGGCCTCTGAAACATGACTGAAGAGGAATGTGCGACTGATCTGCAGAGTGTTTCCGGTACTACACACTACAGTGGCTGTTTTCTCCACTTTGTGGTATCCACATTTTTGTGTCTGCTTGCTGTTTGTCACTCCCCCAGATTTGTTACTCTGGGCACACCTCCTTGTCCACCCCCTAAATGGGGCAACAATGTCTGCAGTTGTGTTTGAGAGATGTCACCATTGCCCAAAAAGATCATATTTAAGGTGATACTGCCTCTAGATAATGGAATCACTCTGTGCTTTTTACTTGGAATCCTTCAATTTTAAAATGTGTGTGCTCCTCAATGTGAATCTGCATCTCAGCAGCACATGTTTACACATACAGGCCTATTCACAAAGGTAGCTTATGACTGAATTTACCTTATATGCCCCGGCCCAGAATTCACAAAGGGATTACCGGTGTGAAGATCTCTGCCATGTGCTGTGAGTGCGGATTATTCTGCATCATGAATCGCACTCAAGGAGTAGGATTTAGGTTAACCCTGGGCCTTCCATGGCATGGTTTGAATGCCCACTAACAAGTACGTTTGTGTGCATTCCAAACTCCTCCCTTTTCAATCTAAAAATTGTCATATTTTTACTGCAGCCAGGGACTGACATAAATCGTTACCAGGGTGAGAAGGGAACTGGATAACCCCCAATTTTGGTGCGGGTGTAAAGGCAAAAATATTTTACCGGTGGAGAAAAAAAATACGTGCATTTGCACAGAGGAGTCCATTCCTCTTGGGCAGAGTTCTCTGCCACATAGAAATCTGTACAGAAGGAATAGTATTCTGACTGGAAAAGTATATGATTTTTCATATAATCTGAATGGAAAGCTATGCAGGGCCATGCAGGTTCATGTGGCTTCAGGAATAGCACAAAATAGTTACTTGTGTTCAGGCCACATCTGTGCAACTCATTGTTGCATGCTTACAGTAAAGAGGATGAACAAATATAAATCACAACTAATTTTGGGAAACTAAGGCATTTTTAAAATGAGTCTAGGATGACTGGAGGAACAGGCTGAGCCACAGTGAAAGTGAATTCTGCTCAGTTAAAATTGTGAAAAATGCAGTTTCACTGCAGTGCTCATAAAAATATATCGTGCACGTTTTCAGTAAAATGTCCTGTACAAAATAAATACTAATTTGTGTCAGACTGTAAACTGAAGAACACCAGCAGAACATACTGAGAAATGTAATTTCGGATAGGTCTTGCAGAGAGAAGGTATGCTAAGTTTACACTTTAAAGGTACATGCCTCGCCTATAAAGAACAAATATGCTTTCATAGCCTCATGGTGCAAAATTAGGTTAGGCACTGCAAATTTTATTAATTCACCATAAGTCATGTTTCACATTTTATATTATATTATTCTCGACCTGATATTGTGTCCCACAATATTTCTGTTTCTGGTATTCCGTTTAACCACCACCAGTATGTTGTGTGTAGCTCTGAGTATAATGAGGCAAAGAAAATCAAGTGGGCCTTGGCTGAGAATTCTGATTTACGAGGGAGATAAGCTGAGTTAAGACACCAGTGGTATGCCAAAATGCCTTTGAGAAAAATATGATCTAACATAAATACCTCCACACAAGTGCAGAAAGGAAAGCAAGAAACAGAATCAAGGTGAATGGGTTATATGACAAAATACTGACTACAAAAACATTGCAATACAAAAATATCCCAGAAAAAATATCAAGGACCAAAATACTTATTTATAATGTAAAGTATAAGAATATCAACTACACACTATCATGGCCCAGAATATCATATATGTATATTTAAATTAATTTATCGTTATTGCAACTTAAAAAGGTTACAATATGTTTTAAACTATTTTTTTAAAATATGTGTGATATCAAAAGAACAATAATTGTTTATTTGTAAAAAAAAATGTAATTCATACAATTATATGTAATTTTAAAATAACTTTGAAGAAGATTTTAAAAAGTTCTAAAATGAATTTAAATTAAAAGAAATGTATTAAATGAATAAATATAAATCATAAAATCATAAAAAGGTTTATTTTGCCAGTTCGAAATGGCATCTTAAACAGCACACAGGCTGCAGGGCAGGCCTGGGGACATGTTTGACAGTTCTACTGTAGTGGGTGGCACAATGAGTGCTGCAGTCTACGTCTAGTATTTCATTTACAGGCCCTTTGAACATGTAGTACCATATACTAAGGACTTATATTTGAATTAAATGTGCCAATTAGGTGTATAGCAATTTACCTATGTCTAGAAGGGAGAGCACAAGCACTTTGCCTCTGATTGGCAAAGGTAACGTGCACAAAGTCTTAGGGCCATAAAAATGGGTTCAGCGAAAGGAAGATAAAACTGTGCAGTGACCCTGCAAGAAGATCCGCAGCATAAATCATGCTAACACTGACTCTACATGGAAAATAAAATGTGTAGCTTCTGAAAACTAAGGGATTTGAATCTTGAACCGAGAAGTAAATCAGCCTCCCTGATGAAGGTCTGCACTACGAAGCACCCACCTCCCAGAGAACTAACTTCCTTTCTGAAAATACTAAAATCCACTTCGCTTTTTGCTGCTTCGTATAGCACCAGAATCAGCTTCTTCCCTGTCTCCAAATGATCACCTGCCAGTTCCTGTTCTAAAAACCTTTCCGGACCTGTTGGCTGTCCCTGGCTTCTCCTGTAGGGCACCTCTAAGGGGCTCCTGATGCCTCAGAAATGCCCGTATACCTTCCTTGGATCCCTATGCTCAGTGGCGGGTGCTGCCAGAGACAGCTGGAGGGGCAGTGCAGAAAGCTATGGGTGGCGGGGGAGGGATAATACTTTTTTTTTTTTAAACACTTGCCTGCACTGCCGGATGTCGCCTCGGTGCTTCTCTGCTCCTCTTCCTGCCCAATTCAGATACTTCTCTCACGCTGTTACACAGCATGAGAGAAGCACCGGGATTGGCCTGAGTCGGCTGAAATGCCGCTCATGGATGGAGTTGGAGCCTGTGCTTGATCTCCACCCGGCTGTAAAATACAGCTCAGGTGGAGAGTTCTAAGTGCGCATGTCAGTTTGGCCAGCCTCGGACAGCCAGCCAAACTGAAATGCGCACTTAGAGCACACCACTCGTCCTCTCTGGTGACATGAGGGTTGCTGGCCCCGCCCCATCCTCCGTAAGTGGAAAAATAAAATGATAACAAACTACTTTTATTATCATTTTATTTTTCTGCATTTTAGTAGTGGGGCGACGGTCCTCCGCCATAGCAGAGGGGCCGCCCGTGCCTATGCTTTATTCTACTCGTTTTTATGACTTGGCTTACTTTCTTAATCCATAGATCATATAAAGTCAACCCTGATGTCACTCCACTGGCTCCCCAACGCAAAACTCTGTGTGTGCAGAGATGGCTGCAGTTGACGCAGACGCACCGAGTCCGCACTCAGACCCCGAGCAAATAGGTATGGCCCACCACGAGACCACAGAGTCAGCTGGCACATACACTACTGCATTAAAAATCAACACTTCGCACAGGCAGGCCTGGAATATGGATTTTCATTTCTTTCAATTATAAAAGGCTCGGATACTGATTGCCTCAGATGTGGAAAAGAGACTCGCGCCACCTGGCACGCGGACGCACGGAATGCTACGGGGCCCATATGTTCTCTCCATTCAAGGACAGGGATGCGGGATACCCAGAGCTCAGGCCCGGCGACTTCTGAATGGAGAACAGACACCACTCTCTGGCAGTACTGGCTCAGTGTGCACATCTGAAAAAACTGACATAACGGTGCAATGCGTGGCGTCCAGAGCTATTTCAAGTGATACGTTTAGTTGTTCTCGCCAGCACTTACATTCCACCAATAACGGCATTTAATCATCTTCACAGTGCCTGGAGATGGCATGGTATATATACATAGGGATACAAGGGTAAGGCACTCCTCTGGGGATGGCGTATACCGTAATGGCACGTCATGAAAATAAAAGTGGCCCTATAAAAGACGTCATTAGGAGCACGTACACGATAGACCTACATTCGCACCTTTCTTAAGAAACAAGTCATTTGCAAGCGAGCGCTACATTCTTTTTCAGTCTAGATTTAAGCTTCCCCAGTTCATTCCCAACACACACACACACACACACCACTCACACACCCACATCCCCCCCCCCCCCCCTGTCCCCTGGTATCCTTAGCTTCCGTTCTCCACCCCGGGCTCCCGTGGCACATTTAGGTCTTTGTTTCGGAGCACAGCCTCAGCAGCGCCGCCTTTATGTACAATACGTTCCATAAACACGTGCGTTCTGAGGTTTAATACGTCTGACCTTTGGAGCCGCTGTCACGCTTCCCGTGCACCCAGAGAACCGCGCGGTGCGCGCCGAAAATGTCAGGCCTGTGACCGCGAGCTTCATTGTGCGGCTACCAGCGACGGCTGTAATTGGCTTTAGACCGGTGTTCCGTCGCTGTAATGAAATCACCGCCATGTTCATTTATTCACTCGACTGTCGGTCAACAGGGGAAAAGCTGAGAAATAAAACAGCGAGGTGGAGGCTGGAGGGGGCGTTCCTACAAAGGTAGGAGGAGGTGTTGATGATTACAGTGAGGTGGGGTTGGGGTGAGTGGGGGTTGTCTGCGTCACTGACCAGGAGTAAGGTGATTGGGAGGTGGGCATAGTGTTGTCCAGGTAAACGACTGCTTAGGTCTTCATTCCAGGATTGGTGAAATGTAGAGTTTTCACACTTATTTCCGGGATGTAAAATTACTTTGGTAGTCGTATTTTTTGTCCTTGTAATGTTGAACTACCAAGGAAATCTGTATTTCTGGAGGTGACACCCGTTAATGGCTAGTTTACCACCTACCTGGATTGGCCAGGTGAAGTGTGTCCTTGACTCCTTGACATATATCACTACCCTGAGTAGCGGTTCAGTTGGAAGCTCTAGTTTCCACACAAATAGTGCATGCTGACTTTGGACTGTTCGACTCTGATCTAAAACTCCCAGTATTTGGTGCAGCGCATAAAAAGGTCCAGGTGACCAGCCAGATACACACAAGTGCCTAGGGCCTAATAACAAAAAAGCAGTACATTCTGTGTAATATTACCAAATTTCTTAAATGAAAAGGCTCGGCTACTGATTGCCTCAGATGTGGAAGAGAATTTTGCACCACCTGGCACAAAGATGGTCTAGGGTCTAATTGCAGGCCTTGTAGCAAATGTGGTCTAGCAAGGTCATAGCTGCGCGCATAAGAGGACACATACACGTGATCTAGTGACTAAGCTTTTGACCTTGAAAGTGACATATTAACTAAGTTCTAGACTTTTTAGTAGGTATGATGTAATGACATACCTGGAATGAGAGATAACAGGACATTAAGGCTAAACATCGTGTGTACCTTGCTTGCGGATTCAGACTTGGTGTGCCTGTTCTGTGAATCTAGAGATGGCATGGTATTAGTCAGCAATGACAAAATGGTTGATGGCTAGGCTGTGGGGCTGTAGATGGCATATAGGCCTAGGCTTAGGAGCACACAGAATGTAGGGGGCGAGGCGGTGTTGCCCAGCCTGTGGGCCTAGGCTGTAGAGCCAAAAAGGTGTGTGACTAGACTGTGAGGCTAAGAGGTATGTGTGCCTAGGCTGTGGAACCAAAGCGGTGTGTGACTAGGATGTGGGGCAACAGAATGTAAATGGGTCTAGGCCTTGGAGCCAAAGGGTTATATGGCTAAGCTGTGGTGGCAGAGATGACGTGTGGACCTAAGCTGTAGAGGTAGGATGGTTGTAGATAATTGGTGGGGCCTCTAAGGATATGAGTTGGCCATGGAGTGCACAAATGTTTGTGTTTTTTTTGGTTACGCTGTGGAGGGCCTATACTGTGAAGCCAGAGGAGCTCTTTGGCAATGCAGAAGTAACAATTTGCTGTAAAGTCCATAGGTTGGAGACTCCTATGTGTAGCCAAATAGGGTCACAAATTAATCCAGACTGTGGAACATTAGCATTTCTCGCTAAGCTTTGAAACTACAGCTGCTTTAGAACTCAGTGACTGGACCACCAATCATGGCTACTTGCACGGACTCTGCTACTGAGACAGCAGGCGTTATCACTGCTTCACGCGACCCAGATGAATGGCTGAATGAGTGGCATTTGAAATATGCCTTATTCTTCTGTTCACCCATTATCATCTGGGGCATAATAATAATAATAATAGTAATAATAATAATAATAATGATACAGATGATGGTGAAAAAAATATAGATGATGATGATAAGATCCTTGCCAGGTGGTTCAGGGCTCTATAGAACTACAGAACTTGGGCAAGTTTCTCATGCACGTCGGAGCGATTTGTATGTTAATCGCAACGCTTCCTGATTGATTTATAGCTGACAGCGATGTATGCGCACTGTCCTCGCTGACACAGGCCTTCATTAACCTCCTGTAAATGGCTGATGCACACTCCGTCAACCGCCATGTTAATGGCAGGCGCGGCCAGAGGCCAGCGGCGTGTGCTGACAGCATGAACATATCCCCATCTGACGTCTTACCCATATTCCATTTACCATCCGGATCCTTTGTATCTTCCATTCTTCCCCTGAAAGGAGGCGAGTGTGTTAGTTATTATTAATAAATGCAGGGTCTGCTATAGTTCAGGCTCGGCACTGTGAGTAGTGAGTACACTATTCTGGAAATGCAGTGCCAGCAGTAAATCTACTGTTCAGGACTGTCAGTGCCAGGAGTGAGTGTCCTAGTCTGGATTGGCCGTGTCAGCAGTGGCTTACTGTTCAGGACTGCCTGTACCAGCAGTGCATGCACTGTTCAGGACTAGCAGTGCTAGTAGTGAATGTACTATTCAGGATTGGCAGTGCCAGCAGTGAGTACACTGTTCTGGGCTGGCAGTGTTAACAATTAATATACTTTTCAGGATTAGCAGTGCCAGCAGTGAATGTACTGTTCAGGATCGGCAGTGCCAGTAGTGGATGTACTTTTGCCAGAAGTGAGTACACTGTTCTGGACTGGCAGAATTAGCAGTGAATATGCTGTTCTGGACTGACTGTACCAACAGTGCCTACACTGTTCAGGACTGGCAGTGTTAGCATTGAAAATAACTGTGCAAGACGGGCAATGTCTGCAGTGAGCAGTGAATATACTTTAGAACCCGGATGCCTCCAGTAGGCCCCCGCCCCAACACCCCCAAACGTAAACAGACGAAGTCTGATTGTTTTGGCATTGAAATAATTTTATTTGCAAACGTCAAGTAATTAAAAATCATAAATCATATCCTGTAAGTCAAAATTCAATCCTGTCATAAATATCATAAATCATGATAATAACACAACCAAGGATCCTCCCGTGTCCCGAACACCGTTGGACCACACAGGTGAACCGTACTTCACCTGTATCCTTTGGGGGGGGGGGGTTCCCAACACCTCACCGTCCCTTGTCCTTGTGGTCCGGGTTCTGCCCCTCCCCCCAAACACCAAGCTGCCGTGGGCGTGCAACGAGGTGGCCAGGAGCGGGAGCTCCGTGCCCACCCCAGCGATCTGGGCACCCCAAGCTGGTGTGTACATCTGCCGGTGGATTCAGGACTGCAGGATCCTACCTTCGGTGTTATCTAGGGTAACCTGCCTTGGGTACCCCTCTGTTGTGTAGGGTGAATTTATTATCTCATCTCACGCCTAGTATTCCATCTCACACATTATCCCCAATCTCATGTCTAAAGGGATGGGAGGGTGGGTAACGCCGATCACCGGTCGTGCCGCCCACGCCGCATCCACGAAAAAGGCTGAGGCCTGATCTGGGGGGGCACTTAAATACCCCCCAGTGGATGCAGCGGCACAGGCGGTGGCCAGAAGTGTCGCGCGTGTCCTCCCCCCTAATTCTTCGAGAGTGCGGAAGCGCCTGGCCAGCAACGTAGGACCAGCGTACAGGGCTCGGGCCACAGCAGCCCCAATTGGGGAGGTGCTCTGTCATAGAACCCGGATGCCTCCAGTAAGCCCCCGCCACAACACCCGCAAAACGTAAACCAACAAAGTCTGATTGTTTTGGCATTGGAATAATTTTATTTGCAAATGTCAAATAATTAAAACTCATAAATCATAAAACATATCCTGTAAGTCAAAATTCAATCCTGTCATAAATCTCATAAATCATGATAACGACACAACCAAGGATCCTCCCCCATCCCGAACACCGTTGGACCTCACTGGTGAACCGTACTTCACCTGTATCCTTGGGGGGTGGTCGGTTCCCAACACCTCACGGTCCCTTGTGCTCCGGGTTCCACCCCCCAAACACCAAGCTGCCGTGGGGGTGCAATGGGGTGGACAGGAGTGGGAGCCCCGTGCCCACCCCAGCGATCTGGGCACCCTAACCCCCAAGCTGGTGTGTACATCCACCGGTTGATTCAGGACTGCAGGATCCTACCTTCGATGTTATCCAGGGTACCCTGCCTTGGGTACCCCTCTGTTGTTTAGGGTGAATTTGTAATCTCATCTCACGCCACGTGGTCTGTGGCCCCATCAGAGAAATGCACCCTCTTCTTTGCACCTGTCTGCACCTTCAAACAGTCTGTGTGTGGTATTCCCCGCGTGCCCTGGACCAGGACACTACTGCGGTATACTTGCCTCTCCCAGGTCCAGGTCTTCACTCTGTATGGCAATGAGGTCCGGTAACAGAAGTCCCATGCACCCCTTCTCCCTCTGGACCAGTCGCTACAGCTGAGAGACTCAGACCACTGATCCCACACCAATGGGTATGCTGCAAAATGATGCCGGCTGAGGCTTGCGGAGCGGTGGCAACCTGGGAGCCGCGTGCCGGACAATGGAGTGACCGAGCACCCATACCATATATAACACGCTGCTACTGAAACAAAAGGAAATAAGCATGAGTATGTTGTACAGAAGTGAAGCATAAGCAGAGAGAAAATAACTTTTGTCATTGCAGCACAGGCCGAATATAATGTCAATAGCAGACGATGGACCACTGGCCACTTGTTTTCATTTCCCCAGAGGACATACCGGTGTTCTCCGCTACAGCGGCTGCCCTTCCATGAAATGAATTGACAAATAACCAGCTGGGCTGCCCCAGCTACTCCTAAGACCGCCGCCCTGCCTGAAGAGAACCGATACCGTACCAAGCACTCTTCACCCATGTGAAGGATAACACTGCTGGGGCACCAGTATGTAGGTGAACCGCCATGGACAATCCCCAATTATCTCCCAGGACACAAGGGGGAACCTTGTGCAGCTCAAAGTTTACTGGCTGTCCATCACCCCCGTCTTGGTCGCAACTGGCTCAGAGGGGTTGGGCCGGCCGTCAAGCACGACAGCATGGTTGTGTAGGCCATCCTCAGGCAGGGCGCTTTAAGTAGACCGGACCTCCGGTTGTGCCGCCCACGCCGCATCCACGAAAAAGGCTGAGTCCTGATCTGGGGGGCGCGTGCGTCCTCCCCCCTAATGCACCAGGCCAGCAACGTAGGACCAGCGTACAGGGCTCGGGCCACTGTGGCCCCGGGTCCTAAATGCCGCGCCCCCCAATTGGGGAGGCGCTCTGTCATTCAGGATTGGCAGTGCCAGCAGTGAATGTACTTTTCAGGGTTGGCAGTGCCAGCAGTGCATGCACTGTTCAGGACTGGCAGTGCCAACAGTGAATGTACTGTTCACGATTGGCAGTGCCAGCAGTGAGTACAGTGTTCTGGACTAGCAGAATTAGCAGTGAATATGCTGTTCTGGACTGACTGTACCAACAGTGCCTACACTGTTCAGGACTGGCAGGTTAGCATTGAAAATAACTGAGCAAGACGGGCAATGTCTGCAGTGAGTACAATGTTCTGGACTGGCATCAAAGTTAGTGAGTACACTTTTCAGTCCTGGCATCAGGGTTAGTGAGTACACTTTTTAGTTCTGGCTTCAGAGTTAGTGAATACACTGCTTAGTACTGGCTTCAAATTAAGTGAGTACATTGTTCAGTACTGGTATCAGAATTAGTAAGTTCACTGTTAAGTACTGACATCAGAGTTAGTGAGTACACTGTTATGTACTAGTATCAGAGTTAGTGAGTGCATTTTTCAGTACTGGCATCAGAGTTAAGGAGTACACTTTTCAGCACTGGCAGCCAAGTTAACAGTAAGTACACAATTCAAGCCTTTCAGTGTTAGCAGTGAGTATTGTGCTCAGTTGAGCAGTGCTAGCAGTGAGCACACTCTGCACATATATCAGTTTTAGTATGAGCTCTTTAGGTCAGGTTTGTCAGTGCTAGTAATGAGTACACTATTCAGGGCTCTCACTGTTAGCAGTGAATATACAACTCAGGCCTGGCGGTGCCTGCAGTGTATATACTGTGCAGGGCTTGCATTGTAAGTGGTGAGGCTGGCAGTGTCAGTGCTGGATGCACAGTTCAGGCCTAGCAGTGACTGTGGTGGATGTGACAATGGCAGTACGGGATATACAGTTCAGGCCTGGCATTGTCTGTGGTGCATCTATTGTTCAGGGCTGGCAGTGAGGTCCAGGCTAGTCCTGTTAGTACTGGATTTATAGTGGCAGTGATAAAGAGGATTACACTGTTAGGTGGTGGCAGTGTTCATAGCGAACATGCAATGTAGTCCTGACAGTCTACATTAAATCTATTGTTGAGGGCAGGCGGTGAATGTGCAGTTACAGGAGGGCAGAGCTACTGCATGGTTCAGGCCGGCCATTGTCTGGCGTGGATTGTTGTTCAGCACTGGTAGTGAGTGTACATCTCCAAGCTGGGTGTGGCATACTGCCTGTACAGTGCATGCCTGGCCGTGTCTGCAGTGGATGTATTGTTCAGGACTGGTAAGGAGTGTACAGTTCCAAGCTGGCAGTGTCGGTATTGAATGTGCAGCTCTGAGCTGAATGTGTCTACAGTGAATGTGTTGCTCAGGGCTGACAGTGATGTATAGTTCCAGACTGGCAGTGGTATACTGGATGTAGAGTTTAGACCTGGCAGTGTCTATAGTGTAAGTATTATTCAGGTTTGAAGGTGAACATGCAGTTCCAGGCTGGCAGTGGTAATCGGATGTCCGGTCCTGTCCTGGCAGTGCCTGTAGTGGTTATGTTGTCCAGGGCAGGCAGTGAGTGCACAGTTCCAGGCTGGCAGCGGTATACCAGATGTACAGTTCAGGCCTGGCAGTGTTTATAGTGTATATATTATTCAAGTTTGACAGTGAGTAAATATAGTTCCAGGCTGGCAGTACTTGTTTTGAATATACAGTCCACGCCTGGCCATGTCTTCAGAAGATATATTATTCAAGGCTGCCAGTGAGTATGCAGTTCATGCCTGGCAATGTTTTATTGGATATGCAATTAAGGCCTGGCAGTGTATGCAGTGGATATATTGTTCAGGGGACTGGCAGTGAGTATACAGTTCGATTCTGGCAGTGGTATATTGGATGTAGAGGACAGGCCTAGCAGTGTCTGCATTGTCAATATTAACCAGGGTTGCCAGTGAGTACATAGTTCCAGGCTAGCAGTACCTGTATTGAATGTACAGTTCACACCTGACCATGTGTGCAGTTAACATATTATTCAAGGCTGCCAGTGAGAATACAGTTCCAGGTTGGCAATGTTGCATTGGATATACAATGCAGGTCTGGCGGTGTCTGCAGTGGATATATTGTTTAGGGGCCTGGCAGTGAGTATACAGTTTGATGCTGGCAGTGGTATATTGGATGTACAGTTCAGGCCTGGCAGTGTCTGCAGTGGATACATCGTTCAGAGCTACCAGTGAATATAGAGTTCCAGGCTGGCAGTATTATATTGGATGTACACTGTACAATTCGAGGCTGGCAGTGGTATATTGGATGTACGGTTCATAGATCTCGGAGACCGCCAGCAGGCCCTCACCCCAGCACCGGTCATACTCAGACCACCACCTTATTTCGTTGGAAAAAGCTTTTATTTATTTTCTTTGATAATAACAAAAAACACACATATTTATCATAAAATCACTTCAAGAAACTTTTCACAGCAAATCTAACATAGTATCACTGAATTTGTACATTTTTATCTGTAACCATGAATCAATTGTGACAGGATCCCTTCCTGTCCTGAACCTCCTTTGGACCACACAGGTGAACTGAACCTCACCTGTATCCATAGGGTGGCGGTACCCCTGCTTTCACCGTTCCTTGCCCACATGCTCAGGGTTCCACCCCCTCTCCAGACACCAATCAGCCAAGGGGTGTAACAGGGCGGCCAGGAGCAGGAGCCCCGTGGCCACCCCAGTGATCTGGGCTCCCTACCCCCAATCTGGTGTGTACATCCGCAGGTTGGTCCAGGACTTCAGGATCCTATCTCTGGTGTTATCCCAGGTTACTTTAGTACTTCTTCTTCAACCTAAGAAAGAGGGAGAGGGTGGGTGGGACAACACGCTGCCGTCCGGTCAAAGCCTCCGTCGCGCCACAAAGAAGGCCGAGCCTTTCTGGGATGGGCGCTTATGTAGCCCCCCACTGGTGCACAGCGGTTCCGACCGGATCGGCTAACGCAGCCCCGACGTTCATTCCCCATGCGCTACTTCCGCCCCCACACCTCGCGAGGTGTGAGGGCGGAAGTACCTGGCCAGCCCGACGCACAACTAGTGCGGAGCGTCCGGCCCCCGGCGGCCCCGACCTCTAACGGGCCGCGCTCCCCCCATATTGGGGGTCGCTTTTCCATAGATCTCGGAGACCGCCAGCAGGCCCTCACCCCAACACCAGTCATACTCAGACTGACACCTTATTTCATTGGAAGAAGCTTTTATCTTATTTTCTTTGATAATAACAAAAAACACACATATTTATCATAAAATCACTTCAAGAAACTTTTCACAGCAAATCTAACATAGTATCACTGAATTCGTATCAATTGTGACAGGATCCCTTCCTGTCCTGAACCTCCTTTGGACCACACAGGTGAACTGAACCTCACCTGTAACCATAGGGGGGCGGTACCCCTTCTTTCACCGTTCCTTGCCTGCATGCTCAGGGTTCTGCCCCCTCTCCAAACACCAATCAGCCAAGGGGTGTAACGGGCAGCCAGGAGCAGGAGCCCCGTGGCCACCCCAGTGATCTGGGCTCCCTACCCCCAATCTGGGGTGTACATCCGCAGGTTGGTCCAGGACTTCAGGATCCTATCTCTGGTGTTATACTGGGGCCCCAGCCTTGGGGACCCCTCTGTTTCTTCAGGTTACTTTAGTACTTCTTCTCCCGCCATGAGGGCGACCAGGGCCCCAAAGGTCCTTAGTCCTCCCCACCTGAAAACAAACTCCGAGAGAAGAACCACATATCAGACATAAATTTGTCTGTCCCTGCATCCGACAATTGTACCATGTCCTTATGGAACATCTCAGGACCCTTCAGAAGTTTATGAGGAATGTTCCATTATCGGCCCGGACATGGGCAGAGATTGGCCATTTCCACGTTGAGTCTCCTAACTGACACGTTGATTGTCCGTGCTTTAATGCCTGGACCCCAATTTCGGCGGGGCACCATATGAGACCAAGCGATGGCTGCGTTTGGGAATTGCTTAGCTAGTTTAGTAATTTCCAGAAAGATAGTTTCCCTGAGTGCCTTCCGTCCCATGCGCACCAGGTCATTGCAACCAAGGTGAATAATGATGAGATCTGGGAACTGGAGTCCCATGTATCCTCGGGCCAATGTGATGAGTTGCTGCAGCTGTGCGATTCCCTTGCCGCCAACCCCGCACCAACGAAAGGCCACGTCTTGGCTTGCTGCCAGATTAGGTTTACGGAGCTGTTGCAATCTGTAGGCCGCCCGCTGAACAAAGGAATGCCCCAGAACCCAAACCACATGAGGTTCCATCGACTCGGGCCCCTTTAATTGCAGAAACGCCGACGCGTGGCTGAAGCGCAAACAGAGATAAGGCCAATAGGAAACCCTTTTTTCTCCACGTGCAGTGTCCAGGCCAGCCGGCGCGAGCGGACGGGCAAAAAAACTGCTCCTCAGCTTGCAATGAACTGGTCTTCCGCTCCTGGGCCGACAGCTCTCTTCGAAAAAGGATCCCTCCTGTGCTGCCGGGCCGACAGCTCTTCTTGAATTACGAACAAGGATCCCTCCTTCTCAAACAAGGATAACAGCACGCCGATAACATGCTGCCGTCTGGTCGAATCCTCCGTCGCGCCACAAAGAAGGCCGACCCTTTCTGGGGGGGCGCTTATGTAGCCCCCCACTGGCATGCGGCGGTTCCGACCGGATCGGCTAACGCAGCCCCGACGTTCATTCCCCATGTGCTATTTCCACCCCCACACCTCGCAAGTTGTGGGGACGGAAGTACCTGGCCAGTTCGACGCACAACTAGTGCGGAGGGTCCGGCCCCCGGCGGCCCCGACCTCTAAGAGGCCACTCTCCCCCAATATCAGGGGGCGCTTTTCCAGTGATGGCAGTGCATGTAGTGGTTTTGTTATTCAGGGCTGGCAGTGAGCTTACAGTTCCAGGCTGGCAGTGGTATGTTGGATGCACAGTTCAGGCCTGGTTCATGTCTGCAGTGGCCATATTGTTAAGGGCTGGCAGTAAGTATATAGTTCCAGGATGGCAGTGGTATATTGAATGTACAGTTCAAGACTGGCAGTGGTATATTGGATGTACAGTTCAGTCCTGGAATTGTCTGCAGTGGGTATATTCTTCAAAGCTGGAAGTGAGTATACTGTTCCAGGCTGGCAGTAGTATATTAGATGGACAGTTCAGGCCTGGCGTGTCTGCAGTGGATAAATTGTTTAGGGCTAGCAGTGAGTATGAAGTTCTAGGCTGGCAGTGCAATACTGGGATGTATTGCTTAGGCCTGGCAGTGTGTGCAGTAGATATATTGGTGAGGGCTCGCAGTGAGTATACAGTTCCAGGCAGGCAATGTTATACTGGATGTACAGTGTGCAGTTTTAGGCTGCCAGTGGTATTGTGCAGTCCTGGCAGTGTTTGCAGTGGATCTATTGCTTGGCAAGGAGTATACTGTTACAGGCTGGCAGTGGTACATTAGATGTACAGTTCAGGCCTGGCAGTGTCTGCAGTGGATACATTGTTCAGGGCTGGCTGTGAGTATGCAGTTCTAGGGTGGTAGTCTAAGCATTGCATGCATTGTTCAGGACTGAACTGTAGAAGGTAAGGACGCTTTTAGAATTTCTCAGCACGTTCCAAGCCAAGGTAATAGTATCTAAATGCTTAAATAGGCAGAATTCACCCCACTCCAGAATACTTGACAAGCTGACCGTGAAGTTACATGTGAATAAAGTGTGAGTTTGATTCTCTTCTACACTAATAAAATCCCTGAGAAAGCACAAATATATGGCATAATACTCCCTGACAGCCAATCAGGGTCCAGAATCCCCAGAAAGATTGTCACGGTGGCAGCTGACACTAGATACGGCCTTCTTGTCGTCCTGAACTAAGACCAGCTAGAAGCATTCATTCACCTTGAGCTGTCTACAGTGCATAAGGCAGACAGACCAAGAGTGGCCATCAGCCTGATTGAGGCATTCCTGTGGATGGATCCGGCAGATCCTGTTGCGATTAGAAGGCTTCAGTTGGAAAACAAAGTTTGATTCCCGTTTAAGGTTGGACCTCTGATTGGATTCAGTTTTCACTGTATACCTGAATCCATCTATTCGGCACATGGTCTGTTAACCCATGACCAGGTAAATCACATCAGGTAGCCCGAGGGTTCATCCTTACGAACATTAGACTCAGCATGCTGATGTGGCCACTGGCTCGACTGATCAAACATCACCAAAAGCCATTCTAGATGTGTGATAACTGCTCTCAGATCCACCTCTGTTTGGGAAACAATCCCAAGAGAAAATGAGGGGAGCTTAGAAGTAAGTGTAGGTTCAGACAGATCCATCTATCCAGGATTAAGCATTACCCTAAAAGGGGCCAAGTTACAGCTATCACTGCTGAAGTAAGTTCGGCCATTCATTCAAACAGAGAACTGAGTGGAGTAAAGCAGGCATGAGTCATGGCCCAGCTGGACAGGTGAAGTGAGGTCTATACTGGCTACAACAAAAGCTCACTGGCAGCCATAATGTGTTCAAAATCAAACAATAAAGTTAGCTCACAAATGCAAAAAGACTGAATCACATCGAGCTCCTGGATTCGATTTTAAGTTCACTAATCAAACAGCATCATTAGGACTGCCGCTGTAGTGTTAATTACTGGCCAGTGGACACTCAAATATATTCTACTAATGTCTGACAGTGTTATCAATGGGCGCAATGACGTAGACTGACATTGTCAACTGCTGGGGTGCGCCATAGGACTGGCAGTGTTAGCAGTGAGTTTGTGTTTTGGGCAGACAGTGTTCACAGTGAATACTCTGTTCATGACTGGCAGTGTAACATCTAATAAGCTATGTGTAGATCTGTAATTCGTGACACGTGACGTTGTTAGTTTCAGTGTGTGCTTAGGGCTAGTCGTGGAACTACTCGACTACACTGGACTAGAGGTGTCAGTGGTTAGTTTACTACTGAGGACTGGCAGAGTCAGCAGAGGATATCCGAGCAGCACACCGTCCACAGACACTGGCAGCGGCATTCTGGATCTAGAGTTCAGACCTGGCAGTATATTTTTCAGGGGGATGGCAGTAAGTATACAGTTCGAGGCAGGCAGTGGTATATTGGTTGACAGTTCAGGCCTGGCAGTGTCTGCAGTGGATGTATTGTTCAGTGGGCTAGCAGTGAGTACACTGGATATTAGATTCAGGCCTGGCAGTGTCTGCAGTGGATGTATTGTTCAGAGGGCTAGCAGTGAGTACACTGGATATTAGATTCAGGCCTGGCAGTGTCTGCAGTGGATACATTGTTCAGAGCTGGCAGTGAGTATGCAGTTCAAGGCTGGCAGTGGTCTATGGATGTACGGTTCAGGACTGGCAGTATCCACAGTGAATATATTGTTCAGTGATGGCAGCGAGTATATGGGTATACAACACGTGGCTGCCACTAACAGAGTAACAATAACATTTAGAGGTGGCGTTACCTATACAGTTAATCGTGTACAGCATTGGCTCTGGGCATACTGTTCAGGGTTGGCACACTTTGCATTGCGTATAGTGTTCAGGGATAGTAGTGCTTTCCCTGGGTGTATCACTGAATGATGGCAGTGATTGCAGTTGGTCTACTGCCCAGGGATGGGCAACTCTGGAGATGGCGTTGTCAGCAGTGGGTGTTATATATACTATAGTGGAGTCTTCCTAAGATAATGCTGAATGTTTTTTATAGTTTTGTGAAGGTTTACTATAGTAATTCTGCCAATTTGTTGTACTATAGTGTTGTGTGTTGTGGTACGACACCATGCACTGTTATAGTTATGCTATAGATTTCATGTGTTACTGTGATCATTTTATGTACTTGTGCTGTAGACTTGGTACTCTACAGTAAATAGCTTATAAATCAGTCTGCGAGTTTTGTATAACATACTGCACAATTAATATAGTAATTTGGATTTAGTGACATATACTTCTCTGTTTCTATGGAAATATAATGAGTTTAATAAAATAAAGCTGCAGATGCGGTTCAAAGTAATGGATTATACCGTATTCCTATTTTTACACTGTGTTTCCTTTTTAAAACTCAGCCTTTCCTACCCAAGTACTCCACCTCTCCCAGCTGCTGATGTGGGAGTGTCATGAAGGGGTTTGGGCAGAAGGGGGTTGTGCACCAGCTCTAACAGACTGTGGGGTGCGACTTACATACAGTGCTCCCGCGCCATATCATCCACAATCAAATAAACTCAGTCTAATCATTGACGATTGTATACAGGTTATATACAGAAGCGTAGTAGTGGTGCAAAGAACTTTGGAGAAAAATTGCAAGAAAGCACAGTGGCTTACAGGAAGTCTGTCTCTGCATTCCACCAGATGGAGGGTACCATTTGAATTATTCACAAGGAAGGGGATATTTGAGATACAAAGTGACAAAGCCCAAAACCAGTGCATGTCCTGAATCGATGAAGTGGAATGACGTAGGTTTTGAATATTGATGCTGATGAGCAGAGGAGGATACACGTGAAAAAAAAGAAAACAGAACGGGGAAGCAGGACTGAAGAAAGGCTGCGGGTTGTATTGCATATGGCCTGCTATCGCCGCGGCCTCCAGTTTGACATTTAAACCCCCACACCAGACATCTCCCCGTCCCACTTTAGGTAGACACTACAGTCAATTCTTCTTTTGGGTCGTAAACCCTGTTGCGGTACTTATTAAAGCACAAAATTACAGAAAAAACACACAACATTCCCATGATTATATGCAGTAACCCACAATATTATACAGCTTTGTTTACATGTGCTGATGCCTAACTTTAACAGAGGCACAAATACATTATGGCCCTGACTTATGCCAAAGTGGCACAGCGCAGTGCTGTGCAAAAAATAGCAGTGCTGCGCTGTACCACTTTTGAAATGCAGGGATGTGCCGTATTTACAGGAATACGGGGTACTCCTGCGTTTCCCTGTGCACCAGCGCTGAATTAAGCTGCCTGCGCCAACACGGGCATCCTTGCACCATAGTGCAAGGATGTCTCTGTTGCATATAATGGTGATTTGGCACTTCTATGTGTGCTACATTTTGCAGCACACATAGAAGTACCAAAGCGTTATTTTGGAATGATTGTTTATGTGCAGGAAGGGACACCCCCCCAATCATCCGTTGCATTTTACTTCTTCTATGTGTGCTGCAGAATGCAGCACACATAGAAAAAGCAAAAAAATGAGGAGGAATAAAAGCATTTCTCATTGTTTTGCCATGCTAATGCCACCTCTGGAGTGTCGTTAGTTTTTGGCGCTGCCACAGATTTACGATTTCTTGTAAATCTGGGGCAACATCAAAATCAATGGGTGTTTCAGTAGAACGACCACTGCAACACCCATTGCACGCCCCTCTGACGCAGAAAGCTGTGTCGGAGGGGCCCATATTTACAAGGAGGAATAACGTCACAAAAAGTGGCGTTACTCTACCTTCTTGTAAATATGGAGCAGTGGTTAGCATCACGAAAAGTGACACTTCGGTGGCACTAGCCGCTCTTAAATTTGCCCCTAATTTTCCTAACCATATCTAGACTTGTTCCTGTGTATCCACAAATTGGCCTTGAGTGAGATCATGATTCGTCCCAGTGTCTCCTGCTCCGGAACCTCCCTTTCGCAATCAATCTGCATACCCTCTTTGCGTGATTTGGATTCTATGCCTGGGCAGGGGCCCCTCTGCCCACCAAGATACCTACCTCAGGCACCCCTACACCGGTCATAACCCCCCTCCAAGGGCCTGTGCTAGCTTGCACCCAGTGCACCTGCGTGGGTGGTTGGTCAGAAGGACCAGATGCCAGCGATCATTCCCAACCCCTATGCCCCTGCAACCTCCATTCGACTTGCTGCAAGCACCCCTTGAAACTGCTATTATGTTTGCCTAAAAGGAAAAGGGCGCCTAATATGGACCCAAAATGTCCCACCAATTATGAGCTCACTCAGCAAGACTACACAAAAATTCCAATAAAAAAGGCTTAGCAACTAGGCTGGAAGAGAAAATTAGTTAAGAGGGCAATAATTCAAGAACTAAGACAATCTCCCCCAGGACATACCATCAAATGAAAACTCTTGGAGACATCAACATTTCTTGGTACCCATCCTTACTCACGGACAAACCCGAGCCAACCTTGCCCAGACCACTCCACCAAAAGTGCTGATTGCAACTGGGATTGTGGGTGGGAAAAACAAAATCCTGTGAGTGGTCAGGAGGTCCCAGGGAGCAGGCGGCGCCCTTTCAGCAAGGTGGCGAGCAGGAAACAGAGAAACGCTTGTGGCCTTGCAGCCCCTTTTATGGGTGTGGCTTGTCGCTTTTGTGGGAGAGTGACCTGGAAGCTCTACAAGTGGTTCCAGAGCCACACCCTCCCTCCCAGCCAGGCCAATCGCCATCCGCCTCACTGTGAGGCAGCGTCGCATCACGCCGCCGACCTCCAGCTATAGGCCATGGTGAACCGCCATATGTGCTGCAACCCTGAGTTGGGGGAGCCTTTGCCACGCTACAGTGGCACAGCCTCAGTCTATAAACATGATCTTGACAGTGGGTGTGACTATGTAAAAGCATTCATACGAGGGATGACAAAGAAGAAAAAAGCTAGATAGTGGTGAATTACAAAGACAAAAAGGTGTATGAGTTCCGGTTATGCTGAAGGACTCAATAGACTCAATACTAAAGCAAAGCTGCTTCTCAAAAGTAGTTGTTCCTGTACCCAAAAGATTCTCTTGGATTATTACATTTACATAACACTTGTAAAACTCCTGGAATTACGGTACTATGCCACAATGAGTAATTATGTGCCCTTTATGGCAAAACCTTCGCGTAAACACATAAAACCAATGTGCACGACCAGAACATTGTCTCCTGTTCACGTAATTACGCGTGATTTTGTGTCATGCTTCCACGTTTTCTTTCTTACGCGAAAGCAAATTGCCAACACCTCTACTATCAACCGCATCTATTTTTGTTTGTTGTTTTTCATAATTCCTCAAATGGTTTGCTTGTTATTGTATACAAAGGGAAGATGTGCGCGTAGTGACTGCGTGTATGGATGTATGTGTGGGTGACTGGCTACCTAACTCCGATGCTGGAAGAAAACTTGGTGTCGGCGAGCTCCTCGAGTCATGGTTTGCAGATCTGTGCGGAGGAGACTTCAGCGCCCCTCAGCTCCTGCACCCTCTGCGGAGGCAGTGGGTGGAGGGGGGCAGTGCGGCGACAGGCTCCTTTTGTTAATGATGCGGCCAATTAATGTGAGTGGGAGGCGTGTTCCTTGTCATTAGGCCTCTTTCAGGTGTGAGCGATGGGTGGGGGAGAGGAGTGCTGGCACGGCACACAGTGCCAGGGCGGCATCTGGGCACGGTGCGTGGACCTCTGACACATTACTTAGGCCATGTTAGCTGAATTTATAGAAAACGTTCCTCTAAGAAAGTAAACGTAAAATCGTGTCTAATCCTTTGAAAAGGGGTGTCTATCATACATCCAAGGAGGTTGAGATTTTTTAAGATATCCACTCGCCCTACAAGGGAGTTTCAGCTAAATTCAATCCGCACATTTTATCTAAAACCGGACTTATATTTTTCGCCTTTTGAAGTATTTTTCACAGCACAATTCTCTGGACTTGCGCGTTTCCATAAGAGGCATGTTGCCATGCAAAGCACGCAGATGCGCTTCTGTTTTTTATTGTTCACGTTCAGCACATTTACGAATGCCAATTTTAAATAATAAGCTAACCATATGTTGTGTCATCAAAATTCCGGGGAAGAGACACAAGGTTATCTAACACATTGTTGAGCCCCAGTTCCTGTTAAGAAAACATATTTACCCATAGAGGGGATGGCACACATACGGAGAGCGCGAGCGGGGTATTGGTGAATAGTAATGCCTCTCGTCCCCGTGTTCATCCGATCTAGGTCTGTAAAACCTCGCGCACACTTTACAGGTCATGAAGCCCATCTTCCTTCTTGTGCCCCATCCTTCCCATGGAGTCAGCTTTGCTGAACTCCATTAGCAGGTCTTCGTTTCTTATTGTAAGCGCAAGTTCCATTTTAGAATTGGTTCTTGGACAAAAGCCAGGATATGCTTGGAAAACTATCCATGAATCCTCAAAAATGCCCTGCCAGCTTTCGTTGTTGTGAGAACATATCTACCTTGATGGAAAGTCTTCGCTTGTTGTCTTGTGTCCCTTCGCTGTATTTGCTGAAGTATCGCTGACATCACTTGAGCAGGCCCCACTTTGTGAGCATATCAGGAAATGGTGGCACATGGTGCATAGAACTGCAACTAAGCTCATCTGATACTTCTGTACCCGTGTGTCCTCTTGACTTTGGCACAGGGATATGAAGGGATGTGTCTCAGAGCACAAGCAGCAGTGACTTGGTAGTCAGGAAATCTTTCTATGCTTCCCTCTATTACTCTGACTCACCTTCATGGCTGTGTTACATAAGAATCTATTTACTTCTGGGTTTTGGTCATGGGGTACGTAGAACATAAAACATGGTGATTGTTGTTCTGTCTCAAATAGCCTTGAGTGAATTGCACAAATCATGGGGGAAAAGTCCATATTTCCAGTATCTAGTAAAAAACTATTCATTTTATCCTAATGTTTCTGTTTTGTGAACTCTCCTCCACAGCATCCCCTGAATTGCAAGAGTGAACCCATTATATCCACTCATGTGAATTTATTTACATTCATAAACAAATAATAAAAGATAATTGCTAGTCTTTTCACTGGACTGCCTTCTTGTACCAGAGGCATTTTGCCTGTGAGACCCTTGTGATGCAGACTCCTTTCTACAGTGATTGACGGTTGTCAAAGGCCTCCAGAGTGCAGGGACAGTTCATGGGACTCAGTCTTTCAGCAAGAAGTTATGCCACTTACACAGTCACTTGTTAGTGACCGGCATTCCAGTCTCCCATTTTTTCAGTGAGTGTGTGGAGGGAGGCAGTTCTTGATTTCCAAATTACAACCCTCCATTCCAGATTCCCATGGATTTCACGTTGACCTAGAATAGAACATTCTTCCATGACCCTGGGTTTTAAACCACTGGTATATGGTTTAGAACTTTTGCTTTGGAGGTGCTCCTTCAGCAATCGCCAAAGTTTGCAGCCTAGAGACTGTCCAACCTGAGAGGTCACTGAGGCCCTGCGCTCAGTTTATCATCATCAATGAAAAATCAAAAATTGTCTTTTATCAAAGAAGTCTGTGTGAAGCACGACTTTTCATCTCTACTCACCAACAACTTTTGTGGGACAATATGGTTTTGCCAAGCACTTCCATCAATTTCTAGATGTGCTGGACATGACTATTTTTTGTTTATTGACTAAAAGACAAGGAATTAAACACATTCTACATCTGAGAAGTGATAGTGGAAATAGGGTTTGAGGGGGAATCATGCTCCCTCTGCCCCTGTACTGTACAATTCTCTGACATGTTGTTTGATAGCCCTCCCGGTCTCCACACTTAGGTCTTGATTAAAAGTTGCCTGACAGTTCCAGTGGATGCAGACATAGGAGTTACTGGCCCACTGGAATTA
This sequence comes from Pleurodeles waltl, assembly GCF_031143425.1. Lineage (NCBI taxonomy): Eukaryota > Metazoa > Chordata > Amphibia > Caudata > Salamandridae > Pleurodeles > Pleurodeles waltl. The sequence continues at coordinate 1,940,058,349 of NC_090440.1, read as the reverse complement.
CAAGGTTTGGTTTTTCACATGGAGATGTTGGCTGCTGGAAGACTGGAAAAACACATGCGGTAATCTGCTGTGAAATACTGGTTTCTGCAAATTCGCCCAAAAATCATGCAGTCCCCATTAAATCCCTACCCCCAGAATTACAAGATGGCCATTAACAGTAAATGAAGGGCAGGGGAATGGAAGGCATCATGCCACAACACTCCGAGTTGAGGCCTTTATGTTTTACGGTGTAGGTGGCAGATTTTTTAATATAATTAATTTGGGCTGAAATTGGCTCTTTTATTGGGTGAGCCCTGAAAGTGTAAGAAAAACCAGCAGGACACTCATCGCAACTGAGGGTGTAAGTGGCCTTTATGATACAATATTTTCCTTCAGGAAAGCGCGTGCATGTGTCCCGCAGTGTACGCAACTGGGCTTTTCCAGGCTTTCTTGTAGAGTCTCTCCTACTACGATATTTTGCTCTCTGCTTGATTTTTCTCAGTACATCTTAATAAGTTCTTTGATTGTGATGCGGTTGACATTGAAACTCACAAGGTCTGATGGATGGCTTTTGAAATGCTCTGAAATATGTATAGTAAAAATGGATTATAAACGATGTGTCCACTACATTCAGAGCACAGTGGTGGGTAGAGAAGAAATCCGTTGTGTTCAAGAAGTGCCTGGTGAGGAAGATCGACGCTAGCATGTTAGCGGCATGCAAAGTTTTCTTATTCTTTATATGAGCATAGGTTTATGTAGTTCACCATTATTATCCTTCACGTAGTTCTCAGAGTTTCCTTCATTCTCTTCTCAGCAGGTCAAGCGTAGCTTTACTCTACGTGCACTAAAGCAGACCCCAAAAAATGAAATAACTTTCTTCCACTCTTTCAACTCCTTTTTTCAATATATTCTGATGGGTGTGTGAAAATTGGTGTTTATACGCAAATCCATATATTGATAATTGTTGGTGAATCAACACTTGCAAGGGAAGGTTACGCCAGATTTCAGTTGTATATAAAAAAGGTGTAAATAAAAAAGTGTATATTAAAAGGTGTAAATTGGGAGTAAGAAATACTAAAAACATTGTGAAAGTTCTGATTTTCACGTGAAAACCAATCATGTTTAACTTTGTGATCTTCACATTTTTTGTACTTTTCATTACAAATGCATGAGAAAGAGGCTTCATACCTTCACACAACTCTATTCCACATCTCCTAGGGATAGACTGCAGAAAGAACCACCACAACCACACCCACAAACCCATGCTTACCATACCCATCAGGCAGCACTCCTGGTTTGGATCCTATACCTCCCTATATTAAAACTGACCCTCACTTTGTTTCGAGGCACTCTCAAGGTACAGGCAGGAAGGAGCTAAAGGTAAAATATTACTAACAACTCCATGGTACAATTACACAACAGTAGAATACTTTGGTGTTTAGTTCAAGATCTTCGACGCTAAAATATAATATTTTCCCAGAGGTGAAATGGAGAAGTTCTGGAGAAATAGAAGCATTTAGTCATGTTGGTCTCTCCTTTCTCAGAAGAGCTATGAGAAATCCTGAGAAATTAAATTCTTTAAACTTGGAAGGGGACTGAGGGAAAGGCATGAACACACTGGGGTGGCCGGTGAAGCCAGTCTCTCTTCTCGCTGTGGACTTTGTGGGGTGCCCACAACAGCTGTGGCATGGGGCATCTTAGTTCGGCCCCAACCAGAGAAGGGGCTAGCCTAAGACATGAAAGTATTCAGGCGCTGGTTAAGAGGGTTAACATTGAAGTCCAAGACAGGGAGGAATTCAGAACTCAAATGTTAAATGTGAAGAGGAGGTAAATGAAATTCAATTCAGAACTGAGATGTTTAAGGTGAAAACGAGGCAAATGGAATTTAATTCAGAACGCCGTGTTAAACGTGAAGAAGAGGTGTATGAAATGCAATTACAACTCGTGTTGAATGTGAAAACGAGGTGTATGAAATTCAATTAGAACTCGGATGTTAAATGTGAAAATTAAGTTTATGAAATTCTCAGGTGCTAAATGTGAAAACGAGGTTTGTGAAATTCAACTCAGGTGTTAAATGTTAAACGAGCTCCATGGAATTCAGAACTCAGGTGTTAAATGTAAAAGTGAGGTGTATGCTATGCAGAGCTCAGGTGTTAAATGTGAAAACGAGGTGTATGCTATTCAGAGCTCAAGTGTTAAATGTAAAAGTGAGGTGTATGTTATTCAGAACTCAGGTGTTAAATGTAAAAGGGAGGTGTATGCTATTCAGAGCCCATTTGTTAAATGTAAAAGTGTGGTGTATGCTATTCAGAACTCAGGCGTTAAATATAAAAGTGAGGTGTATGCTATTCAGAACTCAGACGTTAAATGTAAAAGTGAGGTGTATGCTATTCAGAGTCCATGTGTTAAATGTAAAAGTGAGGTGTATGCTATTCAGAGCTCAGGTGTTAAATGTAAAAGTGAGGAGTATGCTATTCAGAGCTCAGGTGTTAAATGTAAAAGCGAGGTGTATGCTATTCAGAACTCAGGTGTCAAATCTAAAAGTGAGGTGTGGGCTATCTAGAGCTCATGTGTTAAATGTAAAAGTGAGATGTATGTTATTCAGAACTGAGGTGTTAAATTTAAAAGTGAGGTGTGGGCTATCTAGAGCTCATGTGTTAAATGTAAAAGTGAGGTGTATGCTATTCAGAGCTCAGGTGTTAAATGTAAAAGTGAGGTGTATGCTATTCAGAACTCAGGCGTTAAATGTAAGCGTGAGGTGTATGCTATTCAGAACTCAGGTGTTAAATGTAAAAGTGAGGTGTATGCTATTAAGAGTTCATGTGTTAAATGTAAAAGTGAGGTGTATGCTATTCAGAGCTCGGGTGTTAAATGTAAAAGTGAGGTGTATGCTATTCAGAGCTCGGGTGTTAAATGTAAAAGTGAGGTGTATGCTATTCAGAACTCAGGTGTAAAATGTAAAAGTGAGGTGTATGCTATTAAGTGCTCATGTGTTAAATGTAAAAGTGAGATGTATGCTATTCAGAGCTCGGGTGTTAAATGTAAACGTGAGGTGTATGCTATTCAGAACTCATGCGTTAAATGTAAGAGTGAGGTGTATGCTATTCAGAACTCATATGTTAAATGTAAAAGTGAGGTGTATGCTATTCAGAGCTCAGGTGTTAAATGTAAAAGTGAGGTGTATGCTATTCAGAGCTCAGGTGTTAAATGTGAAAGTGAGGTGTATGATATTTAGAGCTCATGTGTTACATGTAAAAGTGAGGTGTATGATATTCAGAGCTCATGTGCCTTTTACGCTTCGGGGATTCTTGTTAACCAAAGCAAAGTGTTACTGATCTGTGTGGAGTTTTGTGCTATGTCTCTATATGTAGCATTGTGTGCATGGATGTGTCTGATGAATGAGATTACCTTTCATTTTTTAGGTATCGTAGGGGTGTAGAGTTGTCTATTGCTCGGCTTCCGGTGGTATTGTGTTGTAAGGCATAACTTCCCCATTGCGTGACTTGGTTTCTATTCTCTGCGTGTGGGCATGGATGCATGTGAATGCTTAGCCGTCTAGATGACTTGGAGGCAGGTTTTACACGTGATTATGCCAGGAGTTGTCTGTAATGTGTGATGTTGTAGGTCAATGTGTAAGGCTTGCTTAATTGACGATGTGCCATTGAGGTGGCAAACGCTTCACCAAGTGAATGTCTTGGAGCCATGTTGCGTGCATTATTGGGTTGGGGTTGAAACTAAGTTGTTCTGTCGGTGGGATTCAAGTGCACTGCCTGCCGCAGAGATCTGTGGGATGTGTGTCCAGCCTGTTGAAGAAAAGCACGAGGAAGGGTAGTGCAATCTCTTAGCTGCAATGGACATTTAAAATATAAGGAGTATGTGACCCAACACTAGTCGCTTCCTATGTCTTTATGTAAACACAGTGCTTCAAGCATTACATCTAAACTCCCACCACAGAAAAAATTATGTTGCAGTAAGATGCCAACCAACATTCTTTTAAATGTTGGTAGACCATATCTCAAAAAGTGCTGCTTCCTTATTGCCTCACTCTTGTCTCTAGTCAAGCATTTGCTTCTAAAGCAGACTCATTTTCTATTTAACCTAGGGGCCTTGGTGAGAAACCAGGGTGGAGCATTGCCCAGTGCATCACCACAACCTTTGCGAGTATGACCCAGTGTAGTGCGGTGTGCTGCCACTAGCCCCAATATGTCATTGTTGCTCCTCCTTTGGGAGATGCTGAAGCTGGGTGGCAAGGCTGCAGTGTGCACTGCGTGTAAAGGTCAAGACAGATTCCAGCTTCTTGTGTGCAATGGATGCTTCTCTGTGATGTCTCTGGGCTCCTCCGCTGAGGGGATGGGGCTGTATTTGCTCTTCTTTCACCTCCGTTGTCAGTTTCATTGATGTCAATGATGTAGTTTAACAAGGACCGACAGAAATGCTTCAGTATAGCCTACTAAGAGAGGTGATTTAAACTCTGAACTGTGCTAAAAGCATACAGTACAAAACATAGCTGCACACATCGCATGTCATGCACAGAGAACATGGATCAAAAACTGAAAGGATCACAGCAACTGTTAGTCATGATGCTCTTCACAGTGCAACATTACAGTTCCCACCGGGATTTTCCGAGGATTATAAGGAGTGGGTGGCTCAATGTCTGACTCAGGCCTACATAGTCTGCCACATCTGTCACAGTTTGAAGACTCCCAATTCCACAGTAATTTCAAGTTCATGGGATCTAACCGCGGCCATTTTGAAATGCCCTTCAAGGCTTATGACAGACAAAGGACAGCAGTCCTTATGAATTGGGTGCTGATATCGGAATCTATGCAGACCAGCCACAGTTAATACTGAGACCAACTGGGAAAAACATATTGCTGTTATAAATAGTTTTGACAATTTTTATGTAAAACGTGAATATTTCTTGAGTTTTATGGGTTTCAATAATTGTAAACTCAGTTACTGCAGTCTTCCCTTCCTGTTGCCTTAGGCTTTTAGATTTCTACTACTGGATAAATTATGGGAAAACTGGAAATTGTGTGTGTCAAGGCTCGATGCAGATAAAGGCAGCATGGATGGTCCCGGCAGCCATTACCAGACACTATATTCTATAGTTCTAAGGCTTTAAAACCACTTCCCAAATGATGGTGGCCTACCCAATGAAGAACCGACCATCGCTAGATGAGGGTCATGGCACACTGGTAGGCCTGTGTGAGGAAATATCTCTTGCTTGTAATTTGGCTACCACAGGCCAGATCTATGACACAACAATTCAGGACTACCACCTAGAGCTCACCAACTCAGAGGTGCCAGATTATCCTACAAAACCTCAAGTGTGACAATATTCCTATGGTAGGGGACAGAAAAATGACAATTTGTTTAGGAAGATAAACATCTTTGCACCAATCATAGTGTAGCACCAGGACATAATAATCAATAAAAGGTGCAGACCAGAAGCACACTGGGATTCTCTTGGTCTGTATAGGAGAGTGTGTTTACATTAACAGAAACTGTGTTGTGAAATTGAACTATACATTAAAACATTCTGTTTCATACGTACCCGTTGCACACATCGAGGCAAGTTTTCTAGTAAGTAGATACATAGGGGAATATTTAAGAAAAGTGGTGCTGCACCTAGTGCAGCTCCTCTTTCCTTGAGCCCTTAGCACCCCCCTACCGCCACCATGTGTGTGCCGTATTTAAAATACAGTGCACCATGGCGCAGGGTAGGAGGTAGTAGCAACATTTATTTTACCGCTATTGATCTACTCCGCAGGAGTAGCTCCAAAAATGTTGGTGCTACTCCTGCAGGGTACATAGGGGGCCATTATAAATAATGTAAGACCCCTTTTGACGCCTGCTCTGAGCAGGCGTTAAAAGTGGCGAAAAACTTTACACCGCCCCCCTAATGGGGGAACGCTCCTTTGCATACATTATACCTGGCACAGGCATAATGTAGCACAAAGGGTTGCAAAGTGGTGCAATGCATGCATTGTGCTACTTGGTAAATATGGCACGGGGAAATGGCCACCTTAGCGCCACCTTAGATTAAATTAAATAACGCTACGGCAGCATCAACGTGGCATTAGACCCTCTTAAATCTAGGCCATAGTTTCATGGGCACTGACAGGGTTGCACAGATTCTTATAGGTTCGTAGTCAAATCATCGCACTGGACCTGCTCGGGTGCACACACACCCATACTGTTGCGTTGTCTCACCACACACAATTAAGTGGGCACAAAACAACATCTGCATATTAACAGTGGTGCAGAGTCGCACACTTGATGTAGAGTACGACCACAAGATGTAGTTGCACCCATGCGTACACACACACGCATGCATGCACGCACACAAACCCACACACACACATACACACACACACACACACGGCTACAAGTTCAAGCCCTCAGAGACACACTTAAAGGCGAACACCGACAGTGAGGCACAGACCAGCAGAAGCACCCTATCTTGGAAGCACGGACAGTGGAACATTGACCCACTAGGTCTTCGTGACCGGTAGGCACACACAGTTCCATGTGCATCAACACAAACGGGTGGGTACAGTTATTTGTTTATGTGACAGTAACGTTGCCACAGAGGCCCAGTACGATCCGATGCCCACCATCATTATTTGGGAGCGGCCGTGCTCAGCACGTCGTTGACACGGGAGGGGCGCCCACACGCCGATGCTGACACACACAGATTGCCTTCTTAGCTGTGCTCCTAACTGCACCATATGAAACTGGTCCCCTTCATCACCGCCCCATCACTCATGTCCAGGGAAGTCTAGTCAGCTAATCTCCTGTCCACACTGATAAATCTCCTCCTGCTGCAAGCTCTCTCACCAGAGACTGCTGAGCTCTCCTTTGGATCGGGGCCTCTTCTGCCTCCTATGCAGGAGACTTAGCGCCAAAGCCGCCTGTCAAAGTACCCATGCGTAATTCACCCCCACTGCGGGCGCTCATGCATCCCACAACACTGAAGCATTCATGCATACTCAACCTCCACAGCAGGGCAACCATCCCTCCTACAGCACCGAAGTAGCCATGCGTACTTCATATCCACTGTTGGCCACCCGTGCTTCCTACAAAACAAGCACCCATGCATACTTCACCTCCACTGCTGGGCATCCTCTAACCCCAACTCCCCATACAAGCTTTTACTGCACTGCAGGGCACCCATAACACCTCCAACGCCAAAGTACCCGTACGTATGTCACGTCCACTGCATGGCACCCATGCTTCTTACAACACTGAGGCATTCATGCATGCTCCACCTCCATTGCAGGGCACCCAGGCATCCTCCAACCCCAATGCACCAATATGTACTTCAACTGCACTGCAGGGAACACATGACACCTCCAACACCAAAGTACCCATGCGTATTTCACCTCCACGGCATGGCACCCATGCCTACTACAACAAAAACGTCCATTCATACTTTGCCTCCACCGCAGGGCACCCACGCTTCCTACAACACAAGCACCCATGCATACTTCACCTCCACTGAAGGGCACCCAGGCATCCTGCAACACAAACGCATCCATAGGTACTTCACCTCCACTGCAGGGTACCCATACCTCCTTCAGCACCAAAGTACCCATGTGTATGTCACCTTCACTGCATGGCACCCATGCTTACTACAACACAAGCACCCATGCATACTTCACCTCCACTGAAGGGCACCCAGACATCCTCCAACACCAACATACCCATACATACCTCAGCCTCATTGCAGGGTTCACATACCTCCTTCAATGCCAAAGTACCCATGTGTATTTCACTTCCACTGCAATGCATCCATGCCTCCTACAACAAAAACGTCCGTGCATACTTCTCCTCCACTACAGGGCACCCATGCATCACCCAGCATCAACGTACCCATGCATGCTTCACCTCTGGTGTAGAGTACCCATGCCTCCTACAACAAAAGCACACATACATCCTTCTCTTCCAGCGCCAAAACATCCCTGCTGCCTTCTGCTCCACTGACAGAGAAAGCATGCTTTCTTCTTCGCTGCCAAAGCACTCATACCTAATCCAAAGCAAAGTACCCATGCAACCTTCTACTCTACTGCCAAAGCACCCTCCCATAAATACCTGTCCTCCGCCACCACAATACCATACCTTATCCGACACCAAAGCACCAATGCATGCCTTTCTTCCACTGCCAAAACAGCTATGTGTCCACGCAGACTGCTGTAGAACCAGTGGCAGCTGTCAGGTATGGAGAATGGTGGTTGGGGGGACAAATTGGTGGAGGGTGAATGCACTACAGAATAATGTTAACTACATTCATGCCGACATGCATTACATTATTGTTTTGAAGTTAAAATGTTTAACTTTGAAACGGTAATGTAATGCATGTTGATGATTAAGGTCATAGGTACAGTTACACATACAAAGTACATAAAAAAAATAAAAAATAAAGTAACTGTTCTGCTGCATGACCTCGCTCCAATCCCAATGTTCTCTCCTCTACCCTGTGCACAGCCAATTCCCCTAACAAATCCTGACAGGGCAGCACCAGGATTGGATGGCGCAGGCTTCCTCAGCGCTCCAAAGGGCTCTGGGGGCCTGTGCTTGTCTCAACCCAGCTTTTCCACCTTCTTGTGTGCGATGGATGTCTCTGGGCTCCTCTGCCGAGAGAATGGGGCTGTATTTGCACTTTTCCACCTCCGCTGTCAGTTTCATTGATGTCAGTTATGTAGTTTAGCAAGGACCAACAGAAATGCTTCAGTTGACTATTGGGTTGAGAGGGTTTAGTGCGCATGTCTGGCTGGCCATCGCAAAAACAGCCGGCCAAAGAGACATACGCGCTTTAAACAAGTGCACATGCAGCCCACCACTACTGCCTGCTGCTGCCACTCAGCAGGCCCCGCCCCATCCCGACACTCGGCTCGGGATGTGGGTTTGCCGAGTTAATGAAAAATAAAATGGTTAAACTGATTAATACCATTTTATTTTAATTAGTGGGGTGACACTCCTCCACCGTAATGGAGGGGCCGTCTCTTCTCAGAACCCATTCCTCCTTCTTTTTCACCACTAGAGACCCCGTGCATTCTTCTACTTCACCTCCAGGACCACAGAAACTCCTTTTCTCCAGCATCAGGGCAATAAAGCATACTTAACCTCCACTGACATTGCACATATTTCTCCTCCACTATGAAGGCCCATGCATCTTCCTTCTCCAAAGCTAAATATCCATGCATCTTCCCCTTTCACCATCAAAGCACCCATGCCCTTCCTATTACTCCTAAGAAACCCATTCATCCTTCTCCTCTACCACCAACATAACCATGCATTCTTCTCCTCCAATGCCAGAGCACCGATTTCTCCTTCTAATCTACCACCAAAGTTCTGTGCATTTTTTCTTCTACTTCCAGAGCACTATTTTGTTCCACCACTAGAACAACCATGCATAGTTATCTTCCACTGGCAGGACACCTATCCCACTCAACAATAACAGATACCATGTACCCTTCTCCTCTAGCGCTAAATAGTTACCCAACCAAACCAAAGCACTCATTCATGCTACTCCTCCACATCTATACCGCCCACGCTTCCTTCTTCTCCAGTGCAAAAGCTTCAAGTTCCAGCTAACGAACTCAAAACTCCGCTCCCTCTCCACACATACACATGTGCATACTTTTACTCTTCTGCGTGAGCACCCATGCCGCCTTCTATCCAGCTCCACAGCCAGCATACATCTTTCTGTGTCACTTGCAGGACACCCATGCACCCAACCATACCTTTCCTCCACCACGAGGGCACCCATTCCTCCTCCACCACCAGATCTCCCCCAGGATGCCTTATCTGCTCCAGCACCAGAGTTCCACTGCCCAGACAGCTGTGCATGCCTCTCCTCTGCTGCCAATGCCCCATCCTCCTCAATCGCTAGAGCACCCATGCACTCTTCTCCACCTTTGCCCCCATGCCTTTTTCTGTTCCACTTCCACAGCAGTCATGCATCTTTCTCCTCTGCTGCTAGAGTAAGTGCCTTCTTCTCCCCTGCTTTGATGGCGTTCATCCGTTCTCTACTGCCAACCCATACATCCTTCTCTTCCACGGCTGACAGACTCTGCATCCTTCTCCTCTACTGAGCGAGCCCCGTTCATACCATTACTCTTATGCCTGAGCCCCCGCCCTCCTTCTCTTCCAATGTCAGGTTACACTTGCATCCCTCCCCTGCACCGCAGGCACCGCCCCTTAATTGTATGTGTCCTTTTCCTCCACCTTATTCTTTGCATTGAGATATTCACTTCATGCCCAGTAAATGGATTTCCAATTCAATTAACTTGCACCACACATTTGTAAAGGACTGCAAATGTACACTATTATTTTTCAGGATTACCCGGTGTACCTGCCAGTTCTGGACAGATTACATGCCATCAAAGGATTCCTACAGAAGGGAATACTTAGCAGGTTCTGGCATCGGAAGCCATTACTAGAACATGAATGTTTTCGATGCTTCCTGCCAAGAAGAGGCATCAGAATAGGACATTGAGTAAGACAAGGTATTCCAGAGATTAGGCAAGTAGCTGGAAAATGTCTCCTTTTCAGAACTTTTCTCTTTAGGTCTGGCATTTCATAAAGCTTTAGCTGTTTCATTATCTCATCAGCTTATTGCTTTTCCAACAAAAACATCAGACATAATATACATTCATAGATGGGCTTTTGGTTTGTGAGCTTAATACATTAATCTGTTAAAAGGCCCTTTACATTTCACTTGTGTCCTTCTCAGGGTACTGCAGTGGGCAATAGCCAGCCCCCTCTGCCCATTGGCTCTCTTCACTATAAGTGATTGCAACAAAGCCTGTGCACGTTGTACACATCCGCCTTTCTTTTCAATTACACATCTGGTTCAAAATATATTTATTTTGTAAATAAGCTTTAAACACTGGCAATTTATTTTGCCTGCTGTTATGAAGAGTTTGGGTGTTGTTGTAACAGTGTAACTGTCTGCGATATGAGTGCTTGGTTAGTTGCCAATATATCCTTGTCTCACTCACAAATAATAATAATAAGTATAATAATAATAACAACAACAATAATAACAATAATGATAGTAATAATGATAATAATATTAATAATAACAATAATAATAATAATATGATGCATGACACAAGTGAAAGGGTTCTTATTTAATAAACCTCACTAGCAAAACTGCTACATCAGTGAATGTTTTTTAATGTACTTTTATTTAATTGTAAGCATATGGCAGCCATGTTTAGGTAACTGCGTGTTTTTTCTTCTTTTCATTTTCCGGCATATGTTTGCAATTAGAAAAATAATCATTATCCCCGCTTGCGAAGGTCAGACATTTTGGCTTTGACAGTGCTTGTTTTGGATCTGTGGGAGGGGCCACATGTAGGGCTGCAGCTTTGTTTGTGCACAGGGTATCTTAGAATAGATATGGGGTGCCCCCAGTTTTGGAAAGGACCAAACTGATTGAAAAGTGTTGTCCAGGTACACTTTTCATGCACGTGGTGGTGGTTGGCATTAGTGAGTGCCTGTAGACCAGATGGTAAGCAGATGCTTCCTAATGCCTACAGAACAAATGTTTGCTGGTGGTGTAGCCAGTAATGGGGATGGACTTTTATTCTGTGAAAGTTGCTCTTACAACAGAGTGGTTCTGCCCCAGAGGATGAGAGGTATAATGTCTTCTTCAAACCCAGAGGGGTAGATGTTCACTAACAAGTCTAGGGCTTACTTGCGCTTGTTGCCATTGTGCAGAAGACTGAAGTCGGTCCTGGTCCAGTATTCCTGGGACATCAGCTGCAGGAGTGACCTCATCTCGCGGAGTGACCCCAAGTTGAACAGTTCAACCTCAGACGATCATAGTGTCGTAGTCCAGTTGCCAGAGCGCAATACTTGCATGACTGAATCATTTCACTGTAATATTCAGCACAAAATGCATATTACTTGCTATGCTATAAAATGTATTTGGCATGAGCCAAAGGGCATGAACCTCAGCATGCCCAATGAGGAGTACACATAGCTGCTGTAGACCAGGGGTGAGGGGCCCTGGCAGACCTGCGTCTGGGTTTGAAGTCTGGAACACAGGGCTCCTTGCAGGCATGGTTGGTGGTACATTGAAAGGTGTGTGTGTTGGGTCCCAGTATTGGTCTAGCATGGTGCCTTAGCCAAGGACTGAGATGCATTGGAATAACTGTGTCTTGTGGCTGACTGCAGGTGGGGCCCGAGGCGTATTAGCAGAGCTGTTTCAACATCAGTGCAACAGAATGGGCTGTGTCTCCAAAGGTCTGAAGAACAGGAATGATGAAGGCCTAGATTGAGGGGCAGCGGCGGAGCCGTGCGAGAATCCCACAAGAGTACTGAAATCTTAGGGGGTGCTGAAGGGTCAGATCAGGGTGCACTGACTAAGCTGAAGTACCTGTGGTTGCTGTAGGTCTGGCCAGAGATACCTTGGCCATAGTGTGTGATTGCATATGCACACATATGCATGCGCTCATGCGTCAGGAAAGCAGGGATTTTGTTAATCAGCACTTAGGTAGAATTAATGGAGAAGATTGAGGCACTGGTTGAGGCACTCGGAAATGGAACGGCAGTGAGTTCTACAGGCCATGCTTGAATTGACTTGTCAGAGCTCTTCTTTGATCCCAGGATTAACATTGCATTGAGAGGGAACAATGAGGTCTGAGGTGCACTGACAGAGCTGTGTGCAAGTATCAGCAGTGGGAAGCACTGGCAGTGCTCCGAGCCTGGACTGTGGTGCACAGCATGATGTTTGCGCCCATGTATTAAAATGGCTGATCCGCACATCTGATTTATGTTAAAGTTGTCTCTGCTCCTGTGCCACTTTCATAAGCTCTGAAATTCACATCACAAGAATTAAGAAAGAAAAAGATTGATTGCGGGGCGAGTTGGAGGCTGATGATAATTACCAGGCAGCGCTTGCGATCTTTTAAACACACCCTTCTCTCCGTCTCCCCTCATCTGGCACTGTTCCTGCTCCACCGCTTCTCATGTGAGACGCCTGTGCGGGGTCTCCTTTCCACGTTCCTTCATCCGGCTCTTCTTTCATTCGTTCTGCTCTCCTACTCTCTCCCACTATCTCGCTCTATTCCCTTCTTTCTTCACCTCTGTGTTTCTGAGTACAGTCTCTATCTTAGAATCCCTTCTATCCCCATCTTTCGTCTCTGTCTCGCATCCAGTTATCTCTCTCCCTCTCTTCCACTCCTTCTTTCTACCCCTCTTTACCCCCCCCAGCTACTTTCTGCCAAACCCTGTTCCTAGACAAGGGGCGAGCCGCCAGGTCGCAGGCACCAGAGGCAGGTGTGGGCCGGATCGGACCGGTCAGGGACAGCTGCTGCCAAAGGTGGCCATCTTTTGAATTTCCTTCCCTCCCACGGGGAGCAAATATTGGTTGCTCCTATCAGTGGCGGGGTTACCCAGGCGGTCGTCAGGGGGGGCATGACAGGTTAAGTAGCGGGCAAGGTTGTCCAGATTACAGATCACTGCCTGGGTCCCCCTGAGGATCGCTGACGCCACCCTTTGCGTGCTCAAGCACCGGAGTGCTTCCTTTTTCCCCACGCTCCCATCCATGTGTTAAGTCTACTCAGTGTTTTTGGCGGAGGAGGAGTCATGTTTGGCCACTAAACACAGGTAGACAACCTTGGCATAATGAATATGTGTAGGCGAAATCAGGATGGAATTGGATTGTGTAAGCATTTAGCTCAATCCGGGGCTGGGGTACTGCGGTCACTACTGGAAGGCTGGGGACGCCCTCTACCGTGATTGTCCATAGCTAGCCGGGGTACTCCATTACACAGCCCTGGGGATACGGGGGACGGTGGGCTGGTATAGGGACCAAGGCATGGCCCGGTTGGCCAAGGCCCACCTCCAATGGGTGCCGGGGGAATCCTTGTATTGGGTAGCTCTGGCATGGTTGTTTGGGGGTGCAGCTGTTATGCTTGCCCAAGCTCCCTCTGTCTTGAGGGGGCAAGTGAGTTCGCCTTGTAGAAGACAACTTATGGAGAGACTAGCAGGGTGTTGTCCTGGGTCCAAGTCAATTATGACTTTGATATGAAATTTAATGTATTCATGTATTAGCTATTGAGTACTTGCTAGGAGATTTTATGTATTAGATATACCCATGTGAACACTATGCTGTACTATACTTATTGTGGTATTTATGTGGAAAACAAAACATTTGTTGTGTTTATGAATTGTAATAAATATAGCCGGAGAATGTTATTTTCTCTTACTCAAGAATTTGGCTTGCATTGGGTCCTTCGTGTATAATTTACCATATGAACAGTGAGTAATTGTATGTCTGGTAGAGATGTGACCGGTCTCGCTGTGGTCCCCCACCTGTACTCTATTGAACAATTCCTGTCCCTCTCTCAGTCTCTCACAATCTCACATCCTCCTTCTAACCCTCACTCAAGTAATGCAAATAGTATTTGGGGACTACAAGGCCAGTTCACAACTGTAAATCCAAATTTGCCTTTTGTACTGTGAGCACAAATTCACAAAGATATTCCTGGCAAGCCTATATTGGGTGTGAATTTTCCAACCATGAGTATGGAAAATCTGCTGTCATGCATGCCACTCGAGCAGTGGCGATGGGTGTTCCAAGACACAGTTTGCCTGGGAAGTTTGGGAATATCCACCATCATGTATGTTTATGCCATTTGCAAACTTCTCTCCATCCACGTTTCACTGTGGGTAGTCAGAGATGGAGTAACAACCATTCCAGGGTAGGAATGGGAATGGATCCCCGCCACATTTGAATGGGAAGAACATTCTCCATAAGGAAAATAGTTTTTTTTCTGCAGATAAAAAAGTCGGCCGTTGCACAGAGGGATCTATTCCCCCCTTGTGAACCTCTCTACTGGGTTGAACCGGACAGGGAAATAGGAGACTGACACCCCTGGTAGAACACCTGTAAATCTTCACCAGCTTCTGGAAAAATAAAAGGGCTGGTACTCTATAGCAGAGTACCTGCTTATTTCTGATAAGTGCCGGTACTCTCCAATTAAAAGTATTAAGGCCCATATTTATACTCATATATTCAGCCCCGCATTTGCATAATTTTTTACCCAAAAGCGGCGCAAACTTGCAAAATACAATCGTATTTTGTAAGTTTCCACCGTTTTTGCGTCAAAAAGCTGTTTTTTTGGCGAAGTGCCGGTACTCTTCATCTCAAAATAAAAAGTGCTGGTACTCCGTACCGGACAGTAGCAGCCCATTTAAAGCACTGGTGCTACCAGGAATGTCAATGAACAGGAATTGAATGAAAAACGTATGCACAGGCGGAGGCATCCATTTCCGGCCATTCTTCTCTTTATGTTTGTGAATCGGGCCCAGTGTCTTCCAAGAAACCGAGATATTTTGCTCCCAGTGGCTCCTCCTGGATTCTGCTCACTGCCAGACCCTCATCAGACACAGATGAGAGGAAGGCCTGCCCGTGAGGACGGACAGTGGGATGTGGAGGTGATTATCTTCTCTCTGAAACAGAATGTGACTGGAAGAGGGAGCCATTCCTCAGACACGCTCTTTCTGCTTGCTTCAAAGTAACAAAGAAAGGCTGGACTGAGATCGCTAAAGAAGCCAGGGCAGGATTATTTGTCTTGCAGAGAGTGTTTTAGCTTTACCCTAGAATAAGGAAAGATTCCTTGCACGAGAAATGGAAGCTGATGGTGAGAAAGGCTCTTCCAAGCAGCAAGGTTGTCTGGAAGATGTCTAGTGATAAGCAGCCAGCGCCTGCACACACGCTTACACCATCTGTGCCAACCAGCAGCTCCGTCTCTACTGGGAGGTTCTCAAGTGTCCCAGGTTCATGCGTAAGTAGCTTATCCAGTCCAATTTTATAAAGCACATTCTGATAAGTGCAGTCTTGTTTATCTCATTATAAGTTCAGAACTCGAAGTACCACAACACAAATAAAATTCTTGCACTGGATGAGCAACTCACATGGGAAACTTGAGTCTGCTACCAACATGGGCCTCAAGACACTTCATTACTGCTTTTAATAGAGGGCAGAAAACCCGGCTGGTTATTTTGGAACTTGCCTTTTTTTAAATTAAAAAAAGCTTTTAGTTATGTTTATGTATTTACCGTTTTTATGGAACATTCTTTTCAGCTTCATGGCCACTTTATAGCATGTTAAGAGATCTGGGGCCATGCACAATGTAATTGTACACAATAGGACTGGACTGGACCATTTGCTACTGGGGTGATCTTAGGTTCTGACGGTCTACTCTTCCAGGAGTCCTGTGTGGATAAGTGTGAACTTTGCTAAGTTGGTCTATGTGCATCAAAGGTCAGACATAGAATCTAGCCTGTCAGTGAGGTAACAGAGATTAGATTACAGCATTGAAGGTATAGTCCACTACGGACCTACGAGGGTGCAAAAACGAGGCATTTTCCCCTCTCCGCAGAATCACATGAAGTCTACTTCAAGGTTTAGGAGCTTTCAATCTTGGATAGGTAGTGATAAGACACCAAAGTAAATATCTCTGGTTATACAGATGAAGAAGAGGTTGAGCCAGGTGTATTGCAAGCAACAACACATTTCTAGTGTTTGAATAATTGGAAAAGTAATGTCAAAGTGGATATTGTGATGCATCTTGAACTCTATACATAGCAGTGGGTTGTGGTCTACCTTTGATTGATGCTCAGTGAAACGTTGTTAGTGAAGGGGTAGTATAGCTCAACAAAAGTGGCCAAAGCTCAATAGTGGATGACCTAGAATTTGGAGTCATATTAGTCGGGTGCATACTTCAAATGGCATCTCTGTAATCAAAGTAGGATCTTACCACTGCAAGGATCAGGTGATGTTGTAAGATATTTGCAGAAGCAGAAGGAGCCCATGTAGCAGAAAAAGAGAACAAAACTAATTGTATGCACTTAACTATACCCCCATTATGTCTTGTCAGTGGAAAGGAACCATTGAACCATCATTGGATTGACAAGGACATTGACTAAGATTTATGCTTTTATGCGTTAGAGCAGAGACAGTTTTGAAAGAGCAGGTATTTGGCATCCTTCGGGTCTATTGCTAGGTAGAGCTGAAGTCCAGCAGAAGTCCTATTTAGTCTACGATGGAGCTGGGCATTCCCAAATATATGTTCTAGTCTGTGTTGTAGTCTTAAATAGTGCTTGCCAGTGGAGTCATGTTGATGTTAGAGTATTGACGAGTGAGCCTGACCACAGGCATCTCCCAATTAATATAGCACATTTTGGAAAAGAACGATCTCAATTTTACTTGATGAGTACAGCTTTGAAAAAAGGAGAGCCAAGTTAGAAACGTGCATTAGATTCCGTTGGTCTCTGACATCTGACTAATTGGCACAACCAGGCTGATGGTGTCAAAGACTGTCTTGCAACTGCAGATATGGCCTTCTTCTCAGGCAGGCAGGAGCTGTTCTGTGGTTTTTATTGAGTGGGCATCTGCTTTCAAGGTGTGAGAAGAGTTTAGCTGTAACCGTGGTTTCCGCTCTTTGACCAAAGCAAGGTTTTGTGGCTGGGATCTCAGGACCTGAAGCTAACCTTTTTAGGAAGGGAGGAGCCTCTGTGTGTTCAAGCTTTTCAGAGAATGAAGATGCTTTTTTGGCCTTGGTAATGAGAGAGGTGAGGACAGGGATGCCTAAATTACAGATCTTCCTATCTTAATATGTATTTGAATTGATAGTGATTTGTTGAAGGCTGGGATGATCTTTGTTACTTCTGCTAGCTCGAGTGAGCTAGTCATATGGCACCAATGCTTGCATCACAAATGCCAGTGTGTTATTACTCTTGTATGTCTATTTCGAGCATGTCAGGAAATACATCAGCTTTTCTCACAGCTGGGAAGAGGGTGCTAAGGGAGATTTTGATCAATATGTTACCACCAGCTCTATGTTGATCTTGAAGAATCTAATAGGTTCTGAAAGCCCAGATGAAGTGGGCCATTTCAGCCCGTAAACACAACTTCTTGTATCTGCATTCATGATTCTGATGCTCGCTGCAGTCAAGGAAGTTGGGATTGCCTTTACTTTGCTTTGATGATGCATTAGGCAAAGCTCCTTAATAAACCAATTGTGTTTAATTCTATTACATGATGTAGGTGGTTTGTGGGGGCCCACAAGTGATTTAGGATCTCAGATGTGGTGTACAGTGGTGGGAGATCAGACACCTCGTCGAATGGACTACTTGGGTCAACTTCTCTGGGTGAATTTTGTTTAGCTTCCTGTGACAGAGGTCACAATGCCATCCATTGTTAGGTTTGGCCTGTAATCCTGAATTTAGGATGTTCCACGAACATATACATTTTTTTCTCTACATTCAAGCTACAGTTCTAATACAAATCCCATAAACTATGCAAAAGTTTCCGTGGCCCCGGTTCTGTGCCTCTCAAGTGATATTTAACTGTAAGGACATGTCTCATCTTAGTTTTCACTTATTGATAGTACTGAACCTGAGTACAAAATCTGACAATGTGAAATAATAGTATCGGGTGGCCACCACAACAATAAAAAATATGTCCAAGTGGTTGTTTTGAGATTTATATAACTACACTCCCAGGCCTCGGAAAGTTCCAAGCACCATTGTGCCTTGTTCACCAACCTTGGACTTCCACAATCATAGACAACACACTACTTTTATGTTCTCAAAGCCAGCTGGACCCTGGCTATATTCTGAGTTGAGCAAACCTTTTATGCCATGTTCTGAGGCAACAAGCATCCACCAACGACCAAGATGGAAAGCCATCAACATATACAACCCTGTCTTCATTGCAGCTGAAAATTATGGTTCTTTTCTCCATGTGATTTAATTACCATCGGGCCAGCTTCCAGTGCTCTGGACCAGCTGTAGGCAGAACAAGACCAGTGGTGCCAAGCTCCCCATTTCATGCCCCGTTCCCCACCCCAGAGAAACACATTAGCAAATCCAATCTGCTTTCCATGCATTCTGCAAACTTGAGATGGAAATGAGAACAGGCCATTTCTACAAGTAAGGGTTCAAGGTCTCTTTTAATTGAGGACCCCGAGGTTTCAAAGTGATGCATTTCTCCCATGTCTTAAGTACACTGTGGAAACCCTAACATTGACTGTTACTCCAGTTACTCCAGTAAGCCCTTTACATTTGAAAACCAGCATCACTTCCTATATTTCAACCCCAGTTTATTAAGGAAAACATAACTGTGTTACAGGTTCCTTTTCCTAGCTTAGACTGTTCTAGCCCTAGGCATGGATCATGCCGTGCTGGTTGACACACCAAAGTTTGCAGGAAGAAAGCAATCTTTTCAAGAGCACCAAACCTTGAAAGGACGTTCCGACCGGAACCTTTATTCTCTGAGTGTTCCAATTGCAAACTCAAGAGCCACATGCCATTCAGTGGCCATTCTTCCCTTCCTATCCAATTTTCTGCACCAGCTACCCTTGACCGAGCACTTAGGTTCACACTGAAGCTGAACTGAGCTAGTCAGCTGCTTCAGTCTCAAGTAATGGCCGCTTCGCCTCTTGCCGCTCATCTCCATCGGGCTTTATCTTCTGCTCAACTTTCTATGTGCTGTATTGCACCACATAGGCAACTGTTCACTGATGTGTGAACAGCATAAAATCTTAATAACATACCAGGGTTATACATATTAGGACTTTTGATAGGCTACAGTGCAGGTTTTTGTGTTTTCTAGTAGCAGATGCTAGCACGAGGGAAATTTTGATACAGACAGGAAATGCTGCAACCCTGCTGTGCAAACTCTAAAACGGGGTGCATCTTTTCTCTTCCTACAGGAAATAGGTTCCCCTAGGTCTAAGAATTTAGAGGACATCTAACATGTTCTCATAAACATCTAAATATAAAGGATTTATAGTTTGTGGTATTTCCTTCATATAAATGTGCTCAGACCTCTCTAGTTCCTAAGGTGCTAGGACATACTTAACTTACCTCCTCACCATTCCCAGTAAGAAGGAGTTTGGGCACATAATACCTGAAGATCTGAAAGTGTTCAGCTCTATTTTATCTAACTTTAAACACGTGTTAGTACCTATACATTTGTCAGATTTCATCTGCTGCAGAGATTTGAAGAAGTATGGCCACACCTTGTCAGCTGCTTTACATCTCCAGGTCTGAAGGGTGAAGGACACACCTTACCTGCTGCCTTTACAGTTCAAGTCCACAAAAACTTTATGCATATCTTATCTACTTCCACGTATGGCTGAAGGTGATGGACATCTTACCTGCAATACCCACACCCAAAGATCTGAAGAGGGTTGTGTAAATCTTATGTGCAATCATCTATCTCCAGGAGTGAAGGAGTGTAGACATCTTTTATCTGCTATATAAGCACCTCAAGGTCTGAAGAGATGTATGCATATCTTATCTCCCACCACACATTTCCAGGTCTAAAGGGGCATGACAGCATTTTTGCCTACCGTACTTACACTTAATCGTCTTCAGAGGTTTATGCATATCTTTTGTGAGCCTGGAGATTGCCCGGCCTGACCAGGCGTGGACACATCTTGCCTGCCACATTCACACCTCAAGGTCTGAAGAGGTCTATGCATATCTTAC
The DNA here is from genome assembly GCF_031143425.1 of Pleurodeles waltl. Lineage (NCBI taxonomy): Eukaryota > Metazoa > Chordata > Amphibia > Caudata > Salamandridae > Pleurodeles > Pleurodeles waltl. The sequence continues at coordinate 1,940,037,847 of NC_090440.1, read as the reverse complement.
CTTCTCCAACGCACCTCTAGGTCCTTCGAAGTTAATGCATATCTTATGTGCCCAACCCCCTTTCAGGTATAATGAGGTTAATGCATCTCATCTACGTCAACACATTATTATGTCTGAAAGAGATGGAGCATGTCACACACCCTGATGGCTGAACGACTTAAAGCAAGTCACACACTTTCATTTTTGAAAGAATAAGAGCATGTCTCAGTTATGCTCAGACATCTGAATGAACTTTGGCACATCTTCTGACCTGCCCACACATAAATGTAGGTCAGAAACAATTAGGGCATATCTTAAATTTCCCACAGAACTTCAAGCCTGCATAAGCTGAAACAGATCTTACCTTCTCTCTTAGCATTTCCTAGTGTGATGGGACTTTGCAGCTTCTTATCTGCATCCCACACTTTGAGGCTGGTGTACTCTGTTGCTGCACGGTTGCGCCTTCTCACAGCCTTCAGTTTTCACCTCCATATGCAAAGGCAGATTGCAGAATCTCAACATAATTACATTTGCCTTTATTGCAGTTTTGTCCATCCTTTCAAAGTAAATTATTTTGTGACACAAAGAACAAGAAGGTAATACTTTTCATTCTACCTCCTTCGCAGCTCCCTATCTCATTGCTCCTTCTTACTATTGCAGTTCTGTTGCTTGCCGTGTGCCTACTAGGCCCTCCTACTTCTTGCACATTTCTGTATTTCTCTCCATTCAATGTTGTGTGACTTCATTACACTTGTTGTGGTATTACATAGGCCAGCACACCCCTCATCACTGTTATGCTTCAGTGTGACCCCCAAGTGTGACTAGTATGTCCAGGTGTGGGTCAACATCTTCCAAAAATGTTGGATTGACTAGGCTACCTCCCACCACCCACACTTGACACTCTCTACCACACTAATGATTCTCAGTCCTCCCTCTCTGACATTCCTTTCCACGTTCTTATGTACTCTTTTACAGTGCTAGCTCCTGCCACAGTCAGCCCTTGTCCCAAATGCCTAACCAAGGTAGTGTGAAGGAGATGTGATTGGTCAGCGAGCGACTAGTGGAAGACATTTTCGCCGTACTATCACTAATTGTATACGACCTTTGCCACTAACATGGTCTCGTGGTGCTTTCTGCCTGCCCAAGCGTGTCTTACAGAAAAGTTCACTTCATTCTGGAGCATTAAGCAGGGCGGTCTGAGTGGGCATAATCACAAAGTCTCCAGAACCATTTAAAAAGTAAGTGATAGAACTCAGTGCATGCCTTTGTGAACATGCAGGGCATTGTGCACACGCTGCAGTGGACGCCTTTGGATGTGGTCATTCAGAACATGCTTTGATATGTGGAAGTAGAGTTGCAAGAGTGGCACCCGTAGGGCCACAAGGTGTGTAGGTGCAGTGTTGAAAGCAGCACATTGCACTCTGATTGGCCGTGTACGGGGATGGTTGTGTTCATGCAGGAGCGGTTGACGAAGTTGAGCTGGGCTAATGCAGTTGACAGACATGGTTGATGGCAAAGGAAGAGGGTAGTGGGAGTGTTCAGATGAAAGCGACACATTGGCAGTGAACTGGCTTTTGGCAAAATGGTGGTTGTGAAGAAAAACAGATGAGATGCAAGATATAGGTGTGTGAATCATGGCAGCAGATGCAAAGCGGACACTTAAACCACTCATGTAATGGAAGCTTTGTCGCTATCCAGTGTGTGGGGCAGCAATGACCTTCATTATGGGCTGAGAGCCCCATCCTCCTGCCTTTTTCAAAGATCAGCCTGACACACACTCACCATGTGAGGGTAAGGCAGCCAGGTGCTTCACATGTGCAAAATGCGCAGGCTCCTGGAAGCCTGAACCAAGCTTTGTCGGGCTGAAGATCTGAAAGCCCTAAAAGTATGATCTCATCAGCAGTGTTTTCAGAACCCCCCCTCTTGTCGAGGGAGAATCTCACTAATAGAATTAAATCGGGGTGCTTTTGTTTTAAGCTCTAAAGTGCCCAACTGTCTATCAGTGATGCCTTGTCACTGAGTGAAGTGGGGTCAGCAACTCTCACTGACCCCTTCCCACTCTGGTTAGAGGTACGGAAGGTCCTCCTCTCATTGCCTGACCCATTACAGCATCAGCCAATGAGAGTAGGTGCTGGATCTTCCAGTTTTTCCTTCCCTCCCCGTAGTGTCCAGCTCCTTCCCGTGCTTTCTGCTTCCTCTCCCACCAGCTGCCACTCTCCCACTGTTACTGCTGCATCACATTAAATATTTTTTTTATCATTTGGGTGCATGCGTGTATGTATGAATATATGTGTATGTGTGTGCTGTGAATGGGTGTGTGCATATGCGCTTTGAATTATGGGCATATGTGTGCACACTAGTGAATGGATGGGTGTGAGTGAGTGTGCATGTGGAGGAGTGTGAGTATATGTGTGCTTTGGTGAAAGAGAGTGTGCTGTGTGAGTGCCCTCCCCACCACTATTGCACATTACTGGCCGCCGGAGGTGTGAGGTCCTGTATACCTGAAGCAGGAATGTTTAATGATGTTTGAGAGACGTGTTGCCTTCTCCATGACAGTGGGTGCTGTGTTAGTGCATCAAGGGCCAGATGTACCAAAGGATTTTACCCATTCTGTGTCTATGGGAAAAAGCTTTCGTGCATATGGCCCCAAATTATGAATGGAAGAATGTGAACATTTACCGGGCACAACCACGCCCCTCACAGACTACATAGTTATGTGGTTGGTGCCCTGCAATCAATACATTGTGATATAGAGTTCAATCAACAGTGAAGTTGTTGAAACATTATAGTTGTAAGTATTGCCACTTAAGAGTGACCCATAGATATTTGCATGACTTTTGGTGCTGTGGTGTGTTACCTTGCTTTTGTATAGAGCACTTCAGGTACTGTGATGGCCTCTTAACACCAGGAATAGTCACAGGCGTGTGCAGGATTCGTTTTCCTAGAGATACCTGCTGTCTGGCATCTACATATGTGTTGGACAGTGTGATTGATTGCTGTTGTGCTGTAGGTTATATAGATCTAGAATTGTGTGTGATATTCTATAGCGTGAACCTCTCCAGATGACATCAGAGCACTGTGCAGGCTTAAAGATACACATAAAGTTAAGGAGTGATAGGAGAGGTTGTTGGTTTGTGATTGGCTGATGCCTTATGATGTGGTGTTGTAGACCAGGCAGTGGTGAGCATTGTGAAAGAGTGAATTTGTCCTCAATGCACATCAGGGTCTCTCCTTGGGCCATGGCCGGGCTCTCTATTTCATAGGACCTCTCACTCCTTTCTTATCCCAATGTGTGTTAATATCTCTTGAACATGTATTTGTGCTGGCATTTCCTTTACACTTCATTTACTCGGTATACATATCGGTGTATTCCTGTAACAGTGATCATCCCTGTTTCTTTATCTATATATTGTAGATCTATATATCAGTCCAATTGTGTGTCAGTGCTGGTGAACCTGCTGCGTTTTGTTTTTCAGGCTGATTCTTTCTAAAGGTTCAACACTTTATTTGGGATACTCTGTTTTTCTACGAAATACATCTGTCCCTAATTGAATTTAAGTGAAAGCTCAAATATATTTTATCCTGGAAAGACCAAGCATGAGGCCACTTAACCCTGCCCCCTTATTCACCTCACCTAAAATGATATATATATATAATTTGTAAAAGTTCCTATAAATGTTTGAATGTATTACCTTGTGATGCCAGGGAGAACACGTGTGATATCATGCACCTTTTCACCATCAACCACACAGCAGGGTTGAATACGTGTCCCTCCCTTAGCCCTTCACAGCTTCCTGTTTCCTGTGGTACGAGTGGAAATCGCGTGCAGTAAAGAAGTCTCCTAGAACCCTCTTTGCTTCCTGTGTTCTGCTGTGGCTACTTGTAGTCTGAGACTGAAGAAGGCTGTGTTGATCCCACCTCTCTCTGTTACACTGTGTGGGCTTTGGTTGTAGATGCAGTGTTTTAAAGCTGCTATTCTCCTGCTTAGGTAAGAAGTTTGGTATGCTCATTATATTTCAGTGTACAAAGATTTTGATCCTTTTGGAAGGTTTCTCCAGCCATATGTGTGTTTCCTTAACCAGCGTCACCAAGTTCTGCTTTTGTGGGGTCTTAGTGACAGTTTTCTTAGCTCGGGTTTGACAGCATCCTTGGTGCTAGATTTAGGACATTTTGGGCCTCATTTTAGAATATATTTATAAATAAATGTAGACGTGTTGAGAAGCATTTTTAAAGCAACGTAAGACTCAATGGGACACATTTCTATTGCTTATTTATGGAAATGATCCGTAGTTCAGGATCAAATGGACACTTTTTATCCTTCAGTGAGGTGAGCCATAAATGTGGCCATCTAATGCCAATTAATATGGGGTCAATGTTAGTGATGGGAGGGATGTATGTCTTAAAGCTGGGCGAGGTACCAATGCAGCAGCCCTGTGCGCAATGCATTCATCTCTGATTGACCCCAACCATTGACTCTTCATACCCCACCTCTCACTTGAAGCTTCGAGGCCAGCGGAAAGCATGGCTTCTCTTTGGAGTCATAATGAGTCCGCTTCTTTTCATCTTTATATGTCTTAAAATAACTGCCTTTGGTGTGCAGTGCCGGAGGGGGCGGGGTTGAAGGAAGGGCAGAATTGGGTTTTCAGTCAATTTTAGGCTCACTGTGGGGAGGAGGACCGGGCAAGGAGCAAGTTCTGAACACGTGATAAATTCCAAAGGGGCTTTATTGCATATATAATTCACGTCTCTCAGCAAGATGTGCTGAGGCTTTAAAATATTTATCACGCAGCCGCGAGAAGCGGACACCCTCAGGAAGGGAGAGTGGAGCTGTGCAGATAGTGTGCACAGGTGTCCTTAGGGTGAGCAGCCGGCCTGGCATCGTACTGCACCAGGGTCTGTGGGGCCCGGGGATCTGCGCGTGCCAGGGTCGGGCTAGAACTGATAGTGGTGATGGCACTTGTACAGCGCAGTCTGCCACCAGGGTGGTCATGCAGCTCTCTCGGTTCTCATTTCCATGGCAGACCACAGTGCGTAGGTACAGGGGGGTTTGTGTTTACGATGGTCCCTCATCCTGTGTCACCATTCCAAGTAACAGGTTAAAGCCACTCGGTGTTTGGACCCCAGAAATGTCAGCAGGGGGCCCGATGAAAGGCGCATAGAACAAACAGGGATTACTCCTGGGGATCGGTGCAGAAGCACTCATTCCCTCTGTGAATACCCTTTGAGTGGAGGGAAATTTGGAATACCAGGATATTTCTGTGCTCTCAGTACGCTTCCGTACTACTATATGGTGTTCACACTCTACGCAAAATGATGGCCTATGTGGGGTGACTTGCATACTGTGAGATTCATACTTCGAATGATATGTGAAAGCAACATCTGCAGTCCTCCGGGCTGTAATCTTTGGTTTTTGAATGAATGATATGGATTTCAGACAGTAACTTTACAAGCTCCTTACGCGAGGTCAGAAGTATCCCCTTTGCCCCGAGGCTGCAGATACTCTGTGCTTGGTGTTGATTCCTATATGTGGTGACTGATATGTCATTCAAGAGAAACACCTTTGTGGCATATCTGGGCTCGCTAGGTGCATGGGAGCATTATTTTCTATTGTGGTCTGTAGGGAAGTTTGTGACTTGTTTACTAATACTTTTAGGTGTGACAACTGTATCAGATATGACTTTGCACGTGTGTGCATACTTCCAAAGGACAATGGTCAGTGCCTAGACGTCTTTCATTATAAATGTTTATGTTTCTTTTTTTTTAAAGATGTGCACCTGGTGTAGGAGAGAGATTTGTGAATGAATGGATTTGGAATGTGCTGTAGGGTGAAGTTTGATTGAAAGGTGTAGATGTGTTTGTGAGAAATATTAGGATGTCTGTGTGTATGAGTCGGAACATGCTCAGGAGCCTCTTTGAATGCACATGGAATGCATGTGTAAATGCATTGTATGGATTTACTGTGTGAGTGTTTATGTAACGATTCATACCCCATTGCAAGGCACCAAAGTGCCTGAAATTATGTGTGGCATGCTATAACATGGGACAGCGCTTTGTTTGAAGGGTGATGTACTAGCTGTGGGCCTCTATGGGAAGTTTTTGGTGTCATGTGTGTTATCATCTCCCATGTCTTAGGTCTTAGCTGTGCGATGGAGGAATCTATAAGTTACTTTTCAGATCCCATGTTGTATTCCTTGTCTGGGTGTAGGGATTACCAAAAAGCCTGCATTCTACCTCCTGTGCTGGATATAGCAATTATGAAACCACTCTGCAAATCTTGCTGGTCTAGAGAGAGAGAGAACAGCAATCCTCCTGGATGGTCTGCATTATGCCATCCCTTAGTTGTTGTTGTGCTCAAAGTATTTGTAATGCTTTACATGCAGTGCCCAGTTGGAATCTGGTGTGAGGTGGAGGTGGAACCATCAGGGGAACTGTTTTAAAACCCCTAGGATGTCAGCAGTATGCAGCATGTCTCTTTGGCCATTATTGCTGTTGGTACTTATCAGTACTGAGTGGATTCATTGAATGACTGATTGGTTGGTTGATTGATTGTGCTATTTCGGTGCATTCTTATACGAAGACTCATTCTGGTGCTAGAAGATCAGCTGGAGGCAAAAGTCTAGTTTGCAAACAGGCAGTTGTTTAAAGTTTTGCAAAATCGAAGCAGGTTCACAGTAGAACTGGAGAGAGCTGTGCTTTTTAAAAAATGATTTCAGAGGGAAGGTACAGTCACCAACAGGGGAGCAGCAAAGCTTAAGGACGACTAGCAGAGATTAAGTGGAAGAGCGAGGAACGCGAGATGGAACATAAGAAGAAAAATTGCTTCTTAATTTGCATGAGCCAGTGTAATGACTGATCTATGTTCAGTACTGAGGAATTTAAAAACAAGCCTCTCCCACTGCGAGCCAAAGAGAGTTGGCAAGGTGAGACTTAATTTCAGAAAGGTGAAGAGGATTAAAGAAATGTCATGCCGCAGTGTTTAGTATAATTTGAAGCCATTAGATGAGGAACTGTGCAATGCCCAAGCAGAGGGTGTTCCTTAACCTGGAGGAGGTTGCTGCTTGAACAGTTTGTTTCTTTCCCCTGAGATTTAGAGAAAATTAAGAATTTTCCCCAGGAGAAGGAAACATGTGGCTGCAACACTGTTATATTGGGAGTGAATCAACAAAATACCAAACTTCTGCTACCCAAGTGAATGGCTCTCCAAAAGATGAGCCTCTCCAAAAGATGGATGTCACCAGATAACAGGTCACAGGTTATAAGGACTTGTCAGAATTAAGATTAAGCCTATTTTCTAACATCCTGGAAGCTTCTTTGGTCATACAGGCCTGAAATGTAGATATGAGTCTTGCAGACAAAGAAATCAAGTGTAAAGGATCCAATAAGTCTGACCAAGGATGTCACATACACGTTAAATGAGTTGGGCTATTTGCTGGCCTTTGAAGTACTCTGCAGCTAGGGTTCAGTAAATTGAGCAAAAAGGATTGAGAACGCCTGGCTGAATATAGTCTAAAAAGAAGATCTGATCCAGTTAAGTGTCATTGACCTAACTCCCATCCTGTGGAGCCTATAGAAAATCCAACAATTAGTGATGGTGAAATAAGCAGCTTATATGTCTAAAAGGATCAGTGCTATGACACAGCTGTCATCAAGAGCCATACAAATATCCTGAGGGATTGCCACAAGGATGGTTTTAGTTCAAAGGGCAAGGTAGACATCTGACAGTAGAGCCAAAGGCTGAGGTCCTTATTTTGCCTTGTCGCGTGGGCTCTCATTATTCTAAATGAGACTACTGGATTTCTAGGCAGCAGGATCGATAACGATGTGGGGGACTGAGTCTGACCCACGTGTAAGGAACTCTGTCACCCAAGGTCAGAGGAAAGTTGTGTTTCTAAACGTTTGGATGTGAATGGAAGGGCAGAAAGTGCTCTTAAATTCAAGTTCTACATTAACTTTAATTAATAGTGGTATTGCAGTCACCAGTTTAAGACTGAATTGACCAGTGTATGTAGAAAGAGAGATAGTGTCATGTGGTGACAGAAAATGGGAGCAATTATAGAGGCCAGAGTCGTTGGTACGAGAGATGGACAAGGGCCCAGTAGAGACCAAGACTTGATACAAGACAGGCTGGTGATGACCATTTCCAAAGAGACAGGTTGAAAAGGCTCAATTTATAGTCCATTGTACCTGGAGCCGCTAGTAGACCTGCACCCTTAGCGAATCCCCAAAAAGTTAAGAAGGAAATAATAATTTTATCATTTTTATGTGCATAAAATCATGAACAGTTTGCAGAGCTCAAAGAGTGGGAAAAATGGCTCCTGTTAAAAGTTCGGTCACAGAGATCTTTGCTAAGCTTAAAAATAGCTTCAACGTCTTATGGGACTGACATATTTGCTCAAGGTAGTATTTCGTCTTAAGGAACTTTTCTCCTCGAAAACCTCATACAAAGAAGTCATATAAGATACAGGACCCTGGTTTGAGGAGAAAATGTCTCACTGGAGGAGAAAATGTCTCTTCGGGAACTATAGTCATTTTGTACACAAACCAGTCTCCCATGGAAACAAATCATGTGAAATTTTGCATTACACGAATGAGGAAATTTTACAGCTTGACATAATGAGAAACTTGGGAATTGAGTAAATTACATTGTTGTAAGAAAACTTTTTCAGAGGCTTCGTTTGCAAAGGGTTTAAATGGTTAGGAGCTTAGTGGTAAAGCAGCGTGGAGAGCATTTTAGCCTAATAGATATAGGGCCCGACTGGCTACTGGGCGTTTCGGTGAGCTGCCCCCTCTGCAAAGTACTTAGAGGGCCCCCCTTTGAACTCATTCTGGAGCTGTCAAGCCAGGGTACTGTGCTTATGGGGCCACCCTGGAGCTGGGGGCTCCCGCTTCGCGAGGGCTGCGGCGGCCTTTGTTACTCCATTGGAAAGAAAACAGTCTCACCTGCGGGGACCGTTTTTTACCGTGGAAACATCCACGGTAGTAGAGTAAACCATTTATGCACGTCAGAATTCTTTTTGTGAATTCTGGACAGCCCTAAACGGACATTTTAATTTGCAAATCGAGAGTTATGGCTCTTGAGAGTTGCCTCCAACGTGCCCATGGTAACGATTCGAAGACAAATAGATACAAAGTGGGGTAAAGTGAGCGTTTTGCCGCCAGTTGCTCTATATTATTACACAACTCAGTGGTACTGGTTTTATCACCTCCTAGGAATAAAAGGCTGCATAGCTCCTGCTCCAATACGTTTTCGGCAGGAGCTATTCGCCGATTACGCATAGATCATCGCCACACGTGCATTACCTCCCGAGTAGTGTAACGCGTTACTGCGCTCCCAACTCTCTGTTGTAAATGACGGCAGGGAGGTGGCCATGCCCGCGGGCTTCAGAGAGAGAACGAATCGGCCTGTTTTACTCCGCTGTAATTGGCCTTGATCTGAAGGAGCCCGCCGGGTAAAAATCCATCTTTTTATGTAATTGCATGTCTAGCTGTCAAGAATGCAGTACATCTAAATGCGCACGTTTTAAGTAAAACTATATTTGAATTTAACTAAAAATGCACGTTCTTTCCATTTTAACCAAGAAGTAGGACTTCGAAGCCAGAGTGACTTACATCTGCTCTCCTGACATCATCGAGGTCGTGACAAAGAAAGTTATCCATCCTCCCCCACCCTTCAGCCCCCACCTCAGATATCTGTGCTACGACGGACAGCACTCTTGTTCCCCAGACTGGATACAGCTCTACAAACAGCTCCCGTCTCCCTGCCTTCGAACACCAGTGCAGCGGGGACTATGTCTGAACCGACCCCGCGACACCCATTATTTTATGGTGGTTATGTCTCTTATGTTCTTCTTCAAAGCATTTTAGGGGGGCACCTTTCCAGAAAGAGAGAGGCTGGAGTCTCATATTCTGTTTCTTTGTAGTGTTTGGCCAGTGCTGTTCTGTTGTGCACCAAAGTAATATTACTTTTTTGCATCTTTCCTACTGGACAGTGACCGAACTGTCTTTTGTGAGGTGTGTTGTTAGCCTATGGTGGGCTTAGAGCCTGCCAATTGCTTACCATTGGTTGGCTTCATGGTCACTCTCATTTACTATTCCTTAGCGTGTGTGCACTGTCCTTCCTCTCCTTCTGTTTGTCCCTCCCGTGGAGCATAGACACATTACCGGGTTCTTATACTGCTTTCTTTTACAGGCGCTGCTTTTTTATTTTTGTTGAAGCGCTGAATGAACTCCCATCAGCTCCCCTGTGTTGCTTCCACACCTCCCTGCCTGTGTTGTTTCCCCCTACCTGCTTTGCTCCCTGTGTTGCTTTACCCCACCCCCCTTAAAAAAACGGTTTAGAATTTTTTTTCTTTTTCTTTTCCAATCAGAGTTGGATCAACAATTAAAAGGAAAAAATAGCATCATCGTTTTGTAGGGGCATGCATGAGTGTTGTGGTCCCTTACAAAATGAAGCAGTAGCTTTTTTTTTATTTAGCCATGCTGCACAGCATCGAGGATACTGTACAATATAACTAAAACCATTGGCAAAGTGAATAGACCCCAAAGGTGAAACCTATTTGCCTTGAAAGGCATTATCTGTGACTGAACAATGGTCTTTATTAAATCTGATGGCATATGTTTTATACATTGTAGAGGTTAATTTGTATTGTGCATCATACCACTAACAAAGATGACAAGATGGATGCTGTTATCAGGTCACATGTGGCTTTACTGATGTGTGTAGTTTAGAAAACTAAACATCAGTGAGAGGTGGAACTGCTTATACTTATAGCTCCTACTCTGTGTAGGTGGCCGATCCTCTGCTTACATTTATCCATAACCAACTTTGGGTAGTCAGTGAAGCTAGCTCGTTTGGTGTGCTCTCATGGGTGTAGTGATGACCTGGTGCTACGTTTAGTATTGTTTCTAGTCCTTGCAGTAGGTAAAGTGGTACTCCCTGATACTTTGTGTTTGCATAATCCTAAAGCAAGAGCAGTAGGGAAATAATGGACTGGACATTCTGTGAAGAGCCTATGTGCAGGAAAATGCATTAGAGAGTTTGCATGGGGAAGAACGTGGCTCTGGCATCTTTAAACTTGCTAAGGAGAAAAAACACAGTGGTGGATGCTATAACATTTGTACAAAAAACAGCATAACACATCACCCTGCAGTTAGTTTCTGCTTCCTTGAGCTCTCGTGTGCTTCATATGGAAGTGCCAGGGCCATTGTCTGTAGATGCTGTGTATGTGGTGCAATAAATTCGAAACTCTGCTATTCATAACCTGACAAAAACACTCAAAAACCATATATAGCCCTCCTAGGTGTATGATGAAATCCCCCCTACGCCACAGCATTACATCATCAATAAGGAGTAACCTCTTACAGAATTACAGCGAATGCTAGCCCCGCCCGAGCCAATCAGTTAATTTATAGGGAGGGGGTGTTCAACCTACCCTTCTTATGATGATTTCAGCCTCGGAGACTCCCATCCTACAGGGCCCAACATTTTTTAAGATGGGAAGGGTTTGTGGGGCTCTCTCCTCGATCCAACCTTGGTCCTGGTAACCCCATCCCCAGGGCCTGACATGTTTAGATCGAGTGTGCAAGCGCTCTCGCCCATCACTATCACTCGCTCATGGGCTTGCCTTTCAAATATTCTTTTGTTATCATTGGTAAATGCTGTGCATTTGTCCTTCCTTGGGGCGGTTTTGTTATCGCCTTGGCCATCGACCTTGTTGCATGGATAATTGCATGTTCGCCAATACGTTTGACTGCGAGCAACCTTCTTTTTCCCTTTGTCTCTCCTTTGCGCTCATGCTGGCTGAGGCGTTTTCAGTCAGCTTGCTTATGTCAACTGTTTTACTTTTCATTTTCAATTTATTTGGTAAGAAAAGTCCAGTTACGGATTTACAATGCTAATACCTCTAACTCGAGCAAACGTGAAACCCATTGCATTGCAAATGCTTGTTTAAGGCGGGGATCTGCCAAGTGGCATCTGCCATCTGGGAACAGTAAATAAAAAGACACAAAATGGCAGCTGAGTCACGCTGTATACTTGTGCATGCCTGGCAGCACGCATATGCCATCACATTAGGCTGTCGTGGCATCATGCGCAAGGAGGAGGGGGTGATTTCACCTATACCTTCTAATGGCTTTGGTGTCTTTACAGAGAACTCCCACAGATTCCAGTTACCAGCCATCATTTCTGGGGCTTTTTTGCAAAACATTTTTATTCTTCTAGTAAGCCGTGCTATTTTTCCTCATCAAACTAATAAATCATACCTTTATCCGCATGGAATACTGACTTGTGGATGGCATTATCCATGTGCGTTGATGGAGGCTGAAAAAACGGCCAGGATTTTTTCGTTCAAGGGAATGAAATGCGTGAATCACATGTCTATGGGCGATTTGTCGATCTGTGCGTCTAACATGTCTTGTTTGGACAACGCCTATAACTAAAAGCTCTTTAAACGTGCGCTGTTCTACAGAAAAAAGTCAAGCCCTAGAGAACTCTGCTTTCTTACTGGCCATTCTACTACACCCTTCAACGCTTAAGCTGCAGGTATTGTGGAAGGAGCGGAGTCCCTGGTGCGCGCAACCACCAGAGAGCACTTAGGATCCTGGGAACGGACTGACCAGATCTCTGCATCAGAAGTTTTTGTAGAAAGCACACATAAGATGCTTTTGACACGTCCAGCAGGTGTGGGACATTTTGAATTGTCTTTTTGTGCATTTTTATTATGTTTTGAAGATTTTCTATCACTGCTTTAATGTCTCGTTTGAGCCAAAGCATGTCAAAAGTATCAGAAGGAAGGAGGCATGACCCAGGGCGGAGAGGAACTGCCTCAGAAGGAGATATCGACTTAGGATAGTAGAGGAAGGCACCGGTGGACTCTGACGGCAGTTTTGCTGGCTTGCTGCTGGGGTGAGAAGAGACTGCATAGTGAGTCTGTATATTTAGGCCAACCAGCCTTTGTACGTCTTCCCTACAGATAGCTTTTACCTGTCTGATGTCAAAAACCTATTGTGAAGAACACCAAAACGTGCAGTTCACTTTAGGCCAGCCAATGGCTTACAATTGGCTGGCTTCTTGTCAATCTCAGTTGCTTGCTTATTATTACACAGTTGTGCTTCCCCTTCTTGTGTTGTTCCTATTCTGAAGCACAGTTTTTTAAATCATCCTTTTGATTGGATGACTGGTCTCCTATGCTCACATTCAACAAACTGCTTTTTTCTTTTTCATAGAGCACTCCATGAGGGTGCATATGTTTTCCTGCTCTTTTCCTCATGTGTTGCTTTTCTCCTCAGATTAATGCATCCTTCACCCCTGTTTTCCCTTCTCCCCCACGCCAGCTTCTGGCCACACATATTTGCTTCTACCTCTACCCGCTCCTCTTCCATTGCCTCTTTTTGTTGGACTCCTTAAAAAATATTTTATTTGACACCTCGTCAGGAGTAGTAAGTGCTACATGAATGCAATGCAGTATTTTTAGGAGGCACCTGCAGCTGTCATCTTCTGTCAGGCCACTCTATTTATGCATTCGAGCACATATAAATTACTTTTTTATTTACCACTGCAAGATTGGCATCTAGCATGTTAGAATAGTAAATAAAATGGTGCTGTGTGATGCCATATATGCGTGCATATGTGTTGACGCATGCACATGCATAAGTAATCACACTGGCCGTCACAGTGTCACGAGGCATACCCATGCTTGCGGACGTACACCACATCACACTTTGTTTCCTAATGCTGCAAAGTATCTACAAAAAGCATTGGAAAAATCAGTATGCCATCATTGGTAGCCAAAAGATGAGGCCTAATGGCTTTGCCAATGCTTGTTAGGGAAGTCTGCAGTCAAGGCACAAGAAAATTGCCAAGGTGCAGTTATATGACTCGTGACTCGCAAAGTTGTGGCACTACAAGTAAATCATCAGAAAGAATTGTTGACTTGAATTCTGAGTTAAGAAGCAATCAGCTACCTTTTCTGAAAGCCCCCTCGGAGCGAATTTCTGTTTTTTTTTATATAGAGGAATTAGCTTCTTGTGGCTTTATTACATAAGAATATACAGTGCTTATAATTTTCATGCAGCACACGCTGTGAGCAGAACTGCCAGTAGGCGCTTGGGTTGTTGTGGTCGTGGAATGTTATGGATGAAACTTCTTCAGGGTGAGGTTTGAGACGCACTGTTTGCAGTGCTGTCTTCCATCTCCATCTGCTGTAATGGCAGAGGCATAGTCAGGGGAGCTTTCCAAAAGCTTAAAATACCCATATCTTTGTAGCAGTAGAATAAACATGCAATTATGAAAAAGGGAATCTGTGGCAAATTGAAAATGATTCTCTTGGTCATTAATAATTGATATTTGACTCAGTGGGCCCAATTTACAAATAACTGTAAAGCATTCTGGCCACCGTGGTCTGTGCATTGCGCTGGCCCTTTATTCACTAATGAAAACACACACATTGCGAGAAGGCCAGCTGCAGCCTGCATTACTCCACAGCTGGCCTCTTAATGAATATGCATCAGCCGGGCTCACACCCAGCTCATGCATATTCATCGGCTCCTGTTGCAGGGAGCGTTGGCTGGTGGTGGTATGAAAGGCGACTTATGTCCTTAATGGCAGGGAGGCAGAAACCCTAAAGTGCTGGTCATTAAAAGGAATAAATAAAGTGCTAGCAGTGCTCTTACAAGGGTGTTCCACAGCATGAAGGGGCCAGGTTCACTCAGTAACATCTATGGGAGATGAGCTGCAATGGCAGCATATCCCTTTGTCAATGAAGGATATGCTGTCTTGGTGAAGATGAGGACAGCACAAACCAGTCTTTACTCATGTTTGGATGTGCATCAGAAAGTCTTCAGCAATGTCACTAGTAAGTGCCAAGAATCAGAGGTTTTATACCAACCAAACTCTTTGCACTTTCCACATGTGCAGATTCATAAGCATACAAACCTATTGTTTTTGTGAATCTACATCAATGCTTTTAAGGCCAGGTCGGGTCACTTCTAAATGAGACACGTACAACTGTCCCCCAGATCCTGGAATCAAGTTGGAAGCAGCTAGAACAGTGGTTCTCAACCTTTTGACTTCTGTGGACCCCCCACTTTATCATTACTGGAACCCGGTCACCCTCACTGAATGATTATTGGAATCCGGGGACCCCAACCTAAACATTGTCAATGATTTTAACTGCAAAACAATACACCAAAAAATACAGAAACAAGCATTCATCTAACAAATACACAAATGATAACCCATTTTACTTCATTTGCAAATATAAATACAAAAATCCAAAAGTTATTTTTTGTATAGGAAGGTTGGAGCTTTTCTAAATTCAACTGAAGCCACACATCATCCATACTATAGTCTGTTTGATGCACCTGTACTGCTACCAGAAATCAATTTGAGGATACTAATTACATTTTTAGTCTCCAATTTCAAATTCCTTGACATTTTCTTTATGTTTTAAAATTTTCAATTGTACATTTTGCCAACTGATTTACATATACTTTATTAATCTGTTAATAATAATTTACTAAGCAGTCGCGGACCCCCTGCGGAGGCTTTGCTGACCTCAGAGGTCCCTGGACCACAAGTTGGGAACCACTGACCTAGAAGGCCCAAAGATTAAACAGTATGCCTTCTCCTATGGCCCTGATGCTGTGTACCATGAATGCAATTTTGTGACAAAAGCTTCATATGTTCTTAGGCTCTACAGGGGCAGCTGTTGTCAAACAACAAAGGTCTAAGACTTTATGGGAGGTGGTCATAAGGGTAGTGCCAGCTGTAGAATAATGCATCTATTACTACATTTAATAAGTATGAATATACAGTTTGGTTTGTTTCTTTAAAAAGAATGCACCTTTCTATTACACAAACAAATTATAGAGTTGAACCTAAAAATTGCACAGTTGAAGAAAATGAAAGGCTACAAAATAAAAGTTCCAAAGTTTTTACTCCATACAAGTTAGTCACAAAAGTAGAACATTCACAACATTAGTGAATAATGAGGCCATTGATACATTCAAGTGAGCTGTTCCATGGTTTCTGATCCTTAATTCTAACCAGGAGAAGGGATGTGGTACCCTAAAGCATTTGCTTAGTAGGAGCAAGTGCCCTGACCCACCATTAGTTGGTCTGCTTCATCATCGGGCCTTCTCCTTTTTGGGCTGGTGCTTCAATGCGAGGGGGCTCTTTGCTGGAGATCTTTTAGAAATATGCCAAAGTGATACTGAGGATAAAAATCCCAGTATATTGTGGAGTGAAAGATTGGAAGAAAGGTGGTTGTTAAAGTTGACTATTGGTACTATTGCAATATATTTAATGTGGTTGAGAGTAGCTATGCCTAGATTAAAAACAAGGGGGGAGATACCAGAATTAATGTTCCAAATTTTCCTAAATGTAATCTTGTGTGTCTAATTATAAACACTACAGTTTGAAGGTCATTGATCACTGTGCTCAGTAGTATCCTGTGGCATGAGTTGGACCATGGAGAGACAGCTCTCTGCCCTTGACCATGGAGTATCCTACCAGTCCTATCCTGGGGGTGTATTCGTAGTTCGGGGGCACCAACTACCTGTGTGTTGTGAACACTGTAAGCCTAGGAGGGGCCATATACTGGAGCCAACCTCTTATTATGAATGAATAGAGTTTGGGTTGTTGAAGAAGGGCAACAGGGATTGCAGCAGTACTTCATAAGCTGCAGATGCTTATTAGTTTTAATAAGGTCTGTATTACTTCATTAAGCAACTCCTGAATCAACAATAATTGCTGTCTATTGTTGACAATGTCAATTATATGTCAATAGCCAATGTGAGGTCATACTTCTACAGTACCTTTATCAAAAGAAATAGGTGCCCAGCAAGGAATGTGCTAGAATGCATAGCAGCTTTCTCTAAATTCTCTTCTAAACTGTCCTATTTTTTCATGTAGAATTATTTCATCAGCATGAAGCTCGGTTTTGCAATCATGATCTCGTAGTATGCTTGAAAATATTTGCATGGTTCTACTATTCGTATGATACCAAATATTAAATTTGTAATCATCATTTCTTCCTTGCTTCACCACCAGACGGTAACAATGGATCATTTGAGGGAATGGAACCACACGGTCAGAGGGACAAGAATACTCTGGGCAGTAGCAAGAATAATGCCATAGTGTTCAATTTTCGTAGCCTATCTTGGAGATGTACAAACCAAGGCTGGTCTTGCATTGCTTTTGTTTACATGTAGAGCACGTGTGTATATGTCAACGCTTGCATGATGAGCATAAAGCTTCTCAGTTTCTGTGTTTCCAGAGAAGGGCCCTTCACATCAACTCCCTTACACTAGGAGCCTCCCTCAACGCCACAGCGATTCTCAGCAGAATCACACCTCAAAGAGCTACTAGATTTTGTTATTTAGCCACTGAACTATTTTGGGGAAGCAGGATTTCATGGTCAGATTAAAGGACTCCTGCAGGAGATTTGTGAAAGTCCTTAACAGCTATGACTCACAGCAGAATGTCCAGTTTAGATAACCTAGCTGCTCTCCTTACTATGTAAAGATGCTGGTGCTAAGAACCAGTACTTATCTGGAGTTTGGACCTAGGAAGGAGGTGTGGGTCCAATCACGGTATTCTTTCATGTTGATGAGACTGTGCTACTCAGCACTACAAGCAATTACTCCATCAGAATTATAGCGTGTGCTATATAGGTCTTATCAAATCTAAAGCGATTAAGGCATACAATAAAACCAACCAGTATGTTTCATGGGCAACAAGTTCCTGATGATGGTTGCCTAAATGTACAGTGAAATGGCTGAGATCCAGCACCCTTTTTACAGCAGTAAGTGCTGTATCTCAAAACTAGCAATCTGTCACCAGTCAGGAGCCATCCAATTCGGTAGCTAGTAGAGAATCTTTGCTTAACAAAGGGACACTTGTGCATTTAACAACCACCCTGAACCTTACCTTTCTTTTGGGATTGGTGGGAGCTATCAACATGCTTGCATAGTGTAGAGACACAAATTGTAACACGTTTTTTCTTTATCCCACATTACGTTTTTTATATATATGTAGAAGAAATAGACTGCCTTTGTGGCCCTTGAGGAACAGTATTTTGTGCAGATCATGGAGTGTTCTGATTTGTATTGCAGTGAAGAATGATTGTACCTCCTGGAGGTGAAGTCTAGCGGTTAAATTATCAGTGGTGAAACCAGAAAATCAGAGTTCCATCCTAACCTTATAACTTAACACAATTGTCTGATTCAGAGTGGATCTCTTTATGTCTTGCACCAGTTGCCTTTTTTTATCCTAATTATACATACTTAAAAAAAGCTGTAACCCTAGTATTAAATTCAACAAGCACAGCTTCATAACTGGATTCTAGATTTAAGAAATCTGGGGGCAGGTAGACACTGACCACAGCCCGTAAGACCCATTGAAGGTGCCCGCATGCACATCATGGATAAACCACCCCTTGCTCAGAGTCTGGTAGTTAATGGCCATCCTTGGAAAGGTGTCGACTGTAAGAGGCATCAACAGGTAGCAAAATTGATCTAAAACCACCCCAATGAAATGATAAGGTGACTGAGAGGTAGTCACGCCCCTTTCAGTGAGATCACTTTACTCACACTTCAGTTCGTTGTATGAGACCTGGAGACAAGGTGGAGGCTGCTAGCAAGTCACAAATGAGACGCACGTCTCCATCAGAATTAAGATCCGCCTGCTGTTGCCTGCTGTTGCCAGGGAGATATTCTTCTTGGCAGTCTCTGGCGTCTTTTTGATTGATATCCTATCCTATAAATCCTGATGGTGTCATTTCAAGAAATGATTAAAAAGTAATTCTGGGCTTTTCGAAGTGTGTACTATCTCCTCCCCCACCACTAGGTCATTGACACAGCCTGTCCTTGGATAATGAAACACAGTACTACCTTCAATCCATGGCCTCAACTGAACTAGATAGTGTAGAGTGGCGATTTTGTGGGCTTTTGCTCACACGGTACATCCGTCAGGCCATCACGTCTGGAAGAGAGTGGGCCCTGCTTGGCTCAGGGTTTATGGCACTGTGAGGCCACAATGATGGCTATATAAGCACCCAAGGAATCTGTGACCTAATCAATCACTTTTTCACGTATGCACCTAACAAGCACCAACAGTCGATTTTTCTTTTTCTTTACATTATTTTGATTCATTGATAGTACTTTCGAACATTGTCACTGATATAGAATGGGCAGGACTCTCATAGCACAAAATATACAATGGAATGTTGGTGCAGCTAGATAAAATAATCGAACATTCTCATGTCAACAGACCATGAGGCCTATCAGGACAAATCTTTATAAACAGTACATCTTCACTGTGATACACTCAGTCTTAGGACGTGCAGTTATTATACGAGGATCTCTTTTATGAGATAGGTAAAATCACAGAATTCCTTGCATGGGTCCCATACCTTGTTATAGTTTCTTGAACACCCCTGCTCCTTATACACACGTTTCCATAGCCACGCACCAGTCCCTGATTCTTTTCCTGTTTTCCACTTGACAACCCCCATTGTTAGGCCATATAGCAACCTGAATTTATTTTTACCTGCTTTCTTTTTTATGTACTAGAGAGTTTACAGATGTTGCATGGGAAATAATAAACCCTCCCAAATAGCACGTGCAAGTTATTCCAG
Organism: Pleurodeles waltl; assembly: GCF_031143425.1. Classification (NCBI taxonomy): domain Eukaryota; kingdom Metazoa; phylum Chordata; class Amphibia; order Caudata; family Salamandridae; genus Pleurodeles; species Pleurodeles waltl. The sequence continues at coordinate 1,940,018,231 of NC_090440.1, read as the reverse complement.
ATTTGTGATGGCAATGGTATGCACCCCAAGAATTAGTCCTCCTAGCATCTGTGCTTTGATGACTGGAATGGGTCGATTGCAAACGGAAACGGATATAAAACTGTTGCAACGACTCGCTGAATTCTCTGTTCTGCCTATTGAGTCACAAACAAATTAATTTTTAATCTGTCACAAATTGTAGTTGGCGTTTTTTTGTGATGGGAAATTACTAATGCCCAAACATATAGTACACAATCAGCGAGAGGTGGGTTGAGACAACCTAAGCCCTTTCACTTAAAGCAAGAGGAGCAAACCTTTATAACTAAAGTAACACCAAGGTGAAAGGCGTTTAACAGTTTCAATCTTTTTGTGCAACCAAGAGTTTCTAGGTAAATTCGTCTGGTCACTAGTGGCATCTGCCAGATTTAGACAAGTGGCATTCAAGTGAGACTATTCCACGACTCCTACCCCATGTACATAACGTTAGATCCAAATGCAGCAAGAATTGGTGATCAAATAGATCTGGCTTTAATGTGTTAATGCATGTAAATAAATGCAAGCATGCTGTTTGCATAGGTTACACGCAGAAATACTGTTTAACAAGTCTAAATCAGACCTATTGGCCTTGCCGAGGCTGAGGGGGGGGGAGTAGCAAAAAGGAATGCTTTCCTTTGCATCATATATGCAAAGAATGCATATATGATGTAATCGATAGAATGTGACCACCAATGTATCACCATTACAACATGTCCTTATAATACAGAAAATCAATATTTCAGTTTAATTTGTTAGTGTTCCCTTAAAAAATCCAGCTTTCACTAAATACATTCTAAGTAGATTATCTAAGTGTTAAACTAAACAGTAACAAATAACATTTTCTTAAGAAAATATCAAATGTATGTTTTAGGTACAGAAACATCAGCTGTTGTCTACCATAGTACATTCATCAGTATTCAATTATAAACGCAATGTAGCTGCTTGGTGCTCTTCTCAGAAAGCACAACATTCACCAATATGCTGATGAGACACAATTCTACCTGACAAACCCCTCTGCTTCAGACATCCAACACCTCAAACGCCACCTTTGCATCATCCAGATCTGGAAGTCTAGTGCCTACCTGAAGATCAACCCAAACAAGACAGATATCCTATCATTTGTCAGGAACAACAAACAAGAAACAGTGCAAACCTAGCTCGGTGACATGAACCTTGAGAGTTTCAAACCCCTGAAAGCCAGGTTACTTGGTTTCACCATGGACACCAAACTCAAGGAACACATTGCCAAAGCACAAAAACAACCTGGGACCAACTTTCACTTCTAAACAAAGTGAAACGGTGTCTTCAAGAAAGCAGCTCCAGAATGTACTCTCACATATGGATGAGGTTACACAGTACTCCATGGCCTCCCATGCTCCACACTGGCATCCCTTGAGGGTACCGTACATGCTGTAGCATGTCTCATCTAGGGTGTGAAGATATCAGATGAATGAGGCCTATACGTATGGAACTTCATCCTTTCCCATAAACATCCTGCACCATTTGCTAAACCATTTGCATTATTTATGAAGCCAACACAACCAACACCCCTACTTATTGTTGAGACATGGTCATCATCTCTAGTGGTTCTCAGCACACCTGCAGCCAGGACACCATCAGACTGCAAACTAAAAAATATAAAAAAAGAAAAAGCAAGACAACATGCCTTTTCCATCTATGCACCCATATCCACCAAGACCACTCTGATTCTGATCCAGTTTAGAAAAGACTTAAAGATACATCACAATGCATTAACACACCACAAACCAGCTACAAAGTGGACAAAAACATATTTGATTTTTTTTCTCCAGATGGAAAACACCCTGAAAAGGCACTCACTCCAAGTTTATTGGATGGGTATTTTGCACATGGTTTCTGGGTGCTGAATGACCAGCAAAATATTTACAAACGCCCACATTTTTCCCCTGTAAACACCTGCATTTTTGAACCTCATCCATTTTTTTAGACTTAGGCCTGTCTGTGTGCTTGGGGATTGTCCATGTACTAAATAAGACCAGTGGATATAATTGTCAACTGATCCAGGTTCTGCAAATCAGGGGAATGTTTTGACTTTTTTTTAGCACAAAAGAGTTTTCTTTATGCCAGGAAATAAAACCTGGTGAACATGGCCCGTAGTTGTAAGACATTGACAACTTAGTGCAAACGTTGCTTATTTATATTTGAGAACACATTGGTGGAGAAGTTTATCTTTCAACTCAAAGTAACAGTATGTAGTCCACTCATTTTGTCAAAGTATAACCAGTTCTTTTTTATGACTTGATTTTCTTCTTACCTACTCTTCTAACGGGCTTTCCGTATTTTTTCCATCTATATTTGCTCTGTTACATCCTCAGTCACGACTCCCTCTATGTCCTTAAGCCCAATTCTCATTTCCTTGCTTGCAATGTAAGGTCTTCACGTGTTTCAAAGGATGCGGGTGAGTGTGTATGTATCTAGAGAGTCGGAGTGTGCAGAGTTGCAAACTATTTTGCATCACAACTTTGCAAAGATTTTTATAATGTTTGTGTTCTGTATGAAGGTTTTTTGCTTTGCAACTTCGCATTTTGTTTTCAAAACGTTGTGTTCTGTATGAGCTTTATCAAGTTGTGAAGTTGCGAACAAAAAACTGATGAATTTTGTTCACAACAAAGTAGGGTTGTATGAGAAAATGTTGCTTTTATGCAAGTATTATTTGGGAACAGAGGTTTGCGTTGTTTGGAAACACAGCAAGTTTTGTGATTTTTGCAAAGTGCAAGCTTTTATAACTTTGGCCAACTTCATCGCCCATAGTAGGAAGGCAGGACACTTCATGGAAAGTTTATTTGCCTAGAAAAAGCTTATTACAAAAGTGAAATTCAATTATTTGAATTAGGATTTAGTCATATATTTGTAATGTTTGTAAGTACCATGTTAGCACTATACTATGACACATGCAAAGTCTGCATGCCTTGGAGCAGATCTGTTTGTCAATTAGCAAAGCAGCATAAATTACAGCTTTACTTAGGAGTAAATAACCAGTGCTATAATTATTCCCCATCCAAGGAGCAAAGCGGTTTCACTCGTTTTTATCACTTAGAAAAAGCCAAAATAAGCATACTTTGCCAATTCCCTTATTTGTGCCTTAAAAACTAGGCAAATTTTGCTTGTTTGAAAAAAAATGTAGACAAGCAAAGAGGCAGACAATCGATTGGTGTTCATTTTTGGCAAAGGCAACACATTTACAGACAATAAATAGGAAAGAACATTTTTATGGAACCTATTCTGCATTATCAAGGTTAATATAGCATATTCCAGGGTGAACAGGATCAGTAGCCCGGCGTCAATTTACCTGCTGCACCATACTCGAATGGTGCACCCAAAAGTACATAGGCCCATATTTATACTATCTTAGCACCGTATTTGCATCATTTTTTTATGCAAAAGTGGTGCAAACTTACAAAATATAATAGTATTTTGTAGGTTTGCGCTGCTTCTGCGTCAAAAAATGACGCGAACGCGGTGCTAAAAAAGTATGAATATGGGCCGTAGTATCTTTTGGGATGAGGTCATGCAAGAGTTTGATTCAAATTAAAGTCGCCAGTTATACCTGAATCACTTGTGGTATTCCAAAACTATTCTTTATTGTGGAATGCAGGTACATTTCTTCATATCAGTAAGTGGCAAAACAAAATAACTGCGTGTAGAATTCCAAACCTTTTTAGATTAAACAATTCTGGTCGAACAACTAGAACTGTTGAATCCGAAAGGAAGGATAGAGTCTCTACACTCCTGAAACCATGTACTTGGGGGAGAATTAGGCTACTGATGTGAACGTACCATTTTGGGACTGAGCCTCCTTAAACACATCCAAAGGTTTGGATTTCTACCAGCAAATTATTTTGTTTTCCTTTGAGAAAGAGGCTGTTCCTCGTAACACATGTTGTCTGGCTTTTTAATATGGAGTTTCTTTGGAAGTTTAGTGATATGAACAAATGAAGAAATGTGCCTGCATTCCTCAATAAAGAACAACTTTGAATTACGGCAAGTGATTCTGGTGGAATTGATGACCCCAATTTGAATCAGATTATTGAGTGACCTTCTATAGGATACTATGTCATTATAAGGATTTAAATAATACCAGAAAAGAGTCTTTCTTCGAGCTGAATAATGTCCACTCAAAGTGACAAAGAATAAATTCAAAGAATGTCCACATCTTCAGACACTTCGTAAACTTCAGTCTCCTAGGCACTATGACAAGTAATCTACCACCCGGAAGCAGGCCAGTTGAATTGCAGAACAGCAGCTCTTTCGGTATGTCAACACTTTGTCCTTTCTGAGTGGCTTAATTATGTTGATGGTTCAGCCAATCGTAATGGTTGGAACAATCCATGTTATCCAATGATGGGAAAGGAACAAAAGTGTAGTATGTGAGGCAGTCCGAATTTGGCAAATGGTTCTTATTCCCCAGGGAATTCCGATGTTTTTCCATGGATGAAACATCTCCCTCACCTCATTTCTAGGAATAAGACAAGGATGAACGTTTTTATCCATTGAGTCTACCCTTCGAAAGGCTTGCAACAACTTAACAATACCTGACGTGCTGAATATTTTGAGATGCTGTTAAGAAGACATGCATTTAAATTCCCATAATAAAAAAATGAATTTCAGAAAGAGCAGTCTCATGGCAAAGTCAGAGTGTAGCGAATTCGAAGAGTGTCCCGAGGGACTCAGACTCACTCTGATTGGCATCAGTCTCTAAGGCCCATATCTACACTTTTTTGCGCCGCATTTGCGGCACTTTCTGATGCAAAAGCGGCACAAATTTACAAAATACAATGATATTTTGTACGTTTATGCCACTTTTGCGTCAAAAAATTACGCAAATGCGGCGGAAAAAAGTATAAATAAAGGCCTAAGTATCTAACTTTTTTTCACAAAACTTTCTACTTCTGAACATATTTGTATCTAGCGGTGACTGGTACAGGCAGGCATCTTTAAAAGAGCCCTCTCAACCTGTTAGGGCTGAGTTGGGTCAATAACAATTAATGTCTGCACACAGCACAAGCTTAGTTCAGTGTCGAAAAATATATTCATTTATTCTGTCTTCAGCGAGGCTGGGATTAGCCATGGATTTAAAGTGCATGTGTGCATCACAGATGTATCAACATTGTGTGTAGGAAACCTTTTCGGGTGGAACCAGAAATGCCAAGAATTATTCCTAGGTGGGGGGAGGCAGGCTGAGCACTTGAACCATGAAATCCAAAACCTCCAAAGGAGGGTTTAGTGTCATCCCTCATCAGTATGCATGAAACTGCTTCACATACAATGAGAGGCTGTTTACATATTTGCTGGCTATCGTGGAAACCCCAGGGCACCTTGCGTATGTAAGGCTTCACAGGTCCTTCACCTCCATAGAAATGTGGAGTCGATGAACCAAGGACCGGGGAGTCTATGGGTGATTCAAAAAGTATTGGTACATCCCATTCCCCCACAGTTGCTGGCAATGACCCTCTAAACACCGCTGCAGTCTCTTCAAACCACCCACCTCCAGCAGTTCACCGCACCTCTAGTCCAAATAAGGTGGGGCAGTTAAAGGTTTTTAGTCCAGATCCCCACTACCTAGAGCCACCTAGTGCTGTCCTGAATTAGTTGGTGCCTCACACTTCTCCTTCTGGAAACTATAACATCCTGCCGATTCCTTCCCCAAGATGTAGAGCCTCATCCACTTCTAGAGTGTGTGTGTGGGGGGCACACGTACATACTGTAAACACTATAATGTAACAGAGTAATGTCATCCACTAGTCCCCCACACTTCTATCCCAACACTCTTTGCTACAGTCCCGAACACCCACCACAGTACTATCCTCAAAACCCTACAACACTGTCCTCGACAAAACGTACCATCCCAAATGCCCCTTCACTACCATTCCCAAAGTTATCCACACTCCTATCTCCAACATCCTTCACACTCCTATATACAGCACCTCAAGTACTTTCCTAACACTCCCACGCTACTACCTGACTGCCTCTCACTATTTTTGCCAACACCATCCAAAATACTATCTGCATATCTTTCCAAACAGCTATTCACAACACCCCTCACATCACTATACCCAACAGGAACCACACTATCCCCAAAAAACCCACACTATTATCACAAACACTATCTACACTACTATCTTCAACAACTCCTACTCTGCTATCCATAACACCCCAAACTACTACGCACAGAACTGTCAAAACTACTCTCCCCAACACCATCCATACTGATATCCCAAATGCCCCCACATTAATATCCTCAACAGTCTCACAGCGGACACCCAGCACACCCTGCACCAATGTACTCAAAATAATGAATTAACCAGACACCCCACCTAAATACTATACCCAACATTATCCACACTTATTTTTAATGCCCACATACTAATCTACACTACACCATCACTCCATTACTATACCCATCACCACCCACACAAAAATCCTCAGAATACCCTATTAACCAAACACCATGACTAAACTATTATGCACAAAAGTCAATAATACCATCCCCAACAACCCCACATTGCTCTCCTGAACAGCTCTCACACTGCTATTCAACACCATCTAGTCTGTTCTCCTTAATGCCCCCACACTAATATATACACAATGCCTTACCTCTACTACAGTCACCACCACCCACACTAATATCAATATACACCATTAATCAGACACCCCTACCAAAGTACTCCACCCATCTTTGTAGACACTTCCATGTACACCATCCCCACACTGCTATCTCAACACTGTCCACTCTGCTATCCACATGATCTTCAGACCAATCTCACGTAGCAGCTCCCTAGTACTCATCACTTCCTTAAGGCTGCCCACAGCACCCATTTCCTCCTCCAGTATCACCCAAGAAGCCTCCCACCCACCACATAATTCTGCCTACACAGCATCATACAACATGGTCAGCTAGCATGAGTGCATGGGTTTAATGATGGTGACAACACTTGCTGTGCAATCCTCTATTCAGTTTGCGTGGAACTATTTGTTTTGTACCAAAGAAGGATGCCTGGAGACATGGGGGTAAAACTAGGCGTTTACTGAAGTCTGCTCTACTGAGACAGTAGCTTCAAAATAATGGCTTCCAACTGGAGAGTCAAACGTCCAGTTCAAACTTTCTGGGTGTAGAGTGCTGAAGAGAAATCGAAATAGAGGTCCAAAGCCCAGCATCTTTATCTCCTTTGCCTTGAGACTGGTAATGGCGTAAATGAGGGGGTGTCTGAGCATCAGTGACATCACTATGTGGCAATATTGTTTGAGATGCTTCCTGAAGATGCTGAGTCTGGTCCAGTCCAGATATTTAGGAATCCATGCATTTGCTCCAGTGCGAGTGTAAACTTATATAGATGGCAAAGGGGGTCCGACAGTTAAATGATGGGGGATACCGTCAAATATCTCAAAAGAAGTCTTAATAATCTGCTTTGTAAAGATGTTATGGACAACGTTGTGTTTAAACTTGAACTTTCTTCCATCGTTGCCCATGAGATTCAAGGTTCTTGTTGTGGATAAATGATGCCTTTTCATTTTTTCGGTTATTGGTCTTTATCCATTTATTACACTTTGCACACTCTGTCCTGGGAGTGGGGTAACTTTGATGTGACCCATGGCTTCTGCTGACCAGGGGGCACCAACTTGCCCTATTTATCAGGCAAGAACCCGTGCCTATTAGGCACAGAGGCCACAAAGTGGGTGGTAGGTACAGCTTGGGCTGCCGACCTATAATACAACATTGTATGATGACTGACTAAGGTGCCTTATCAACAATTAGGCCCCTTGTGTCCTGTGGAAGCATGTATCCATGGTGATGAACCTCTGTAGTAAATGACATCGTGCGCTCTGGCAGCTATCCACGGTGCTGAAGCGCTTCTGCGTGGTTAAGTACCACATTCTAATGCATGTATTGTTTCCTGTGGTCGCAGATGTCTATGGTGCTGAAGCACTTCTGTGTGGTTGAATGCGACGGTGACAGGAACTCATTTGTTTGGTATGGTCGCCGCTGTCCATGGTGCTGAAGCGCTTCCGTATGGTTGAATATCACGGTTATATTGTCTCCGTTGTATTCTACGGCCGAGCTACCATGGTGCTGAAGCGCTTCTGTGTGATTCAATACAATGGTTACTTTGACTCCGTTCTTTCCGATGGTTACAGCTGTCCATGGTGCTGAAGCGCTTCTGTGTGGTTGAGTGCCTGGGTAATAATATCTTCATTGTTTCCTACGGCCGCTGCTATCCATGGTGCTGAAGCGCTTCAGGTGTGTATCGACTATGCCACAGAACAAGACTGGCCCCATTCTTTCCCATAGTCTCAACAGTCCCATTAGCATTACCGCCATGCTTGCCGCTATACTTCTACAACAGGCAGAGTTACTTCCATCCGGGTTTCTTTTAAGTGTCTAATCTTTTATTTTAGTCTTAGTTTCGTTTAATACAAGACACACCTTTTTTAAGAATCGAGAGTTCATGACAGCATCGCCGCTACCCTCATTACGCAGTTTTACCTAAATACCCCTGGGAGGGAAACTTGCCAGTCTGCCTTTGCCCATGAGACTGGCGTGAGAGTTTGTGACTTCTCCTGTCAGACGAGCTACCGGAAGGAAACGTGTGCTCTCTTGTGCGTGGGATTAGTTAGAAGTCCCCTCGTAGGCCGTAAGATGCTCACTTCTACCCCTGCTGGAAGGGTGCCTGAAAGGGCCCCAGGGCTGCCCCAGCGGTGCTAGAAAGTCACTGCCTGGCAGCAGCACTGCTGAGATTCACCAGGGACGGATCGGCCCTGCCCATCCCCGTAGCGATGCCCTTTCGAAGACTGCTGCCATCTTCTGTCGACCACAGACGTCTCGAAAGCCTTTTACTGCTGCCGGCTTTATTTGTGCTTTACTTCTGTTTTCTGTTCAGTTATCTTGATTTGAGCGCAGTTTTGGGCTTTGTTTACTTCTTTTCTGATGTTTCCGGCTACTACTGGCTCTCTGATCGTCTCACACCCAGACACGTTTTGGGGAAGTTTGTTGGAGGACTCCCACTGCCTAAGGGCTAACCCGAGGACTCTCACTGATACCGCACACTACTGAACCGCATCCGCAGCATTGGAACTTGTTTATTCTATTGCTTCTGTTCACACACAGCGGTCAGTGCACCCCATCCCTGCCCTGCAGCACTCTCCTCTATTACTCTGTGCCCATCTCTGCACCGCTCTGCCAGTGCCTTTTAAATCCTGAATTGCAGCTGATCTGGCGTTACCCAAGCACCCCAGTCCTGTCTTGTATCACCCCTTGCTGCCCCGGTAGAGCTAATCATAGTCTCACAAACAACACACCCCTGTCCAAACCCACATCAGTACTTGATTTTCCAGGGTTGACACATACCCTCGGCTCTGACTCTGCACCTCAAGCTTTAGTCAGAGATGCTCTTTGCGTTCTCCTACCAAGCTCAACACGCATAGCTGTGACAATGACAACCCCCCACTCGCAATCGTAGCACTCTGGAGCTCCGTCAGTGCACCTCTGTCTCCCTGTGGTACAAGCAGCGGAAATGAAGCGCGACGGAACAGCCTCCTCACTGGAGCATACACGCCTCGTCCCCCAGGGCACCGCTCGGTGGGAATGTGCATCTCAGATTGTTTTTGTAGAAACCCATGCTGCTCGCAGATCTAATTTAGGCAACAAAATCCCATACTTAGTTACAAGAGAGCACTTCCACTCGCCTGCTTGTCTTCCGCCTCTGTTCAGAAGCAGCCAGAGCGACTTCCCGCGGCGGAGCTTCCGCCGGGAGCAGCCCATCCGCCCTATGTCGACTTCCCTCGCTTTTACCTGCCCATCCCTCCAGGTCCCTTCCTCCCTCTCTACCTCTGTATACTCCATGTTCAGCTTTCTCTCTGCCCTCTACTCCACTTCGTATTCCTCTCTCTCACCTTTCTCTCCGCCTCACCCTCCACATGTGGAGCGTGCCTCCGTCTGCCTCACTGTGCAGCTCAGTCTCACCTTTCGCTGTACCTCATCTTCTGCATACCAAGCCCCATCTTTCTCTATGCCTCACTCTCTTCGTATGAGGCACACCTTTCTCTGCCTCACTGTGCACTCAGTTACCTTCTCCCTACTTCCCTCTCTGCATCTCATGCTCCCCTTCTCCTTGCTTCACCCTCTGCACATCAAGCCCACTTTTCTCATTGTCTCACCATCAGCATATCAAGCTCACCCTTCCCTCTGCCTCACCCCAGCTTACCATTCTCTGTGCCTCACTCTCCATGCATCAGTCTCTTCTTTCTGTTTAAGCATGACCACTCTCTAGCCCTCTCTGTCCACTCTCGCTTCTAAAAATATGTTGTTCTTTATCTTTTTCTGCTCCACCATTGTCCCACAATACCTCTCTCCCTCTCTATCGCTATTTACTCTACAATTCTATCTATTCCACTGCCTGCTTTTATCTTCATCGTAGATGTTTATCTTGTTGCCCCTGTTCTCCCACTCGTTTTTTTTTCTCCAAATCTCGGTCTGTCTCCTCTTTCACCACTCAGTTTTCTTCAATTTCCCCCTTTCTGTCTTTTCTTATTGTCTTCTCTAATTTCTTTTCTCCCATTTCCCATGCTTCTTTCCTTTGACCTCATCTATAATCCCTTTTCCTTTTCTTTTTCAGGTATCTCTCTGTCGTTCCCTCTCCCAGTGATCTTCTCCCTGTTCATCCTACCACTTTAGCTAGGCTTGGAACACAGTACAGTGTCTCTCTGCAGTGTCTGCTCTAACTGGATTCTCATTGGACTGGCCTGAAGCTGGCTGAGGCTCTAAATATAATCATTATTTGTATGTGATGGTACACAGGACTGCACATGACTGTTGGTCCTTGGTCCTTCTCACTGCGAAGCTTGGATTCGTGCATATTTTGAGATTTATCTTAATAGGGCTTGGTGCATGGTCTTATACTCTCTGGCCCTCGCCAGCAACCCCCAGATCTCATGCTGTCTTTTTGTCAAAGGTCTTGAATAGGACACATTCAGAGCTACTCTCCAAATGGCCCGGTACTTTCCTTTCAGCTTCCAGGCCTGGCATCCCTGCCTCATTTGAAAACTCCTCTAATGGGGCGACTGCTGCTACTTTTATGGGGGGTTTACAATTAAGACCCCCTGCCATTTTGATATGACTTTCTTACTAGAAGGAAGGCTTCCAATGGGGAATCATGTTGACTTAGCCAATCCTTCTCCTCTCTTGTTTTAATTTGGCTGCATTAATTTCCTTTTATTTGGGACCCAGGCATTTTACCTCATCAAAGAGAGGGAACTTAGGCCGACATAAACTATGCGGGGATTCTTCTTAAAACTCCTCTCCCCATCTGTTTTTTTACCAGTTATGTAACCCAAGAAAGGCAATCCCCAATTGGTACATTTTCACGTTTGTAATTCCTCTTTCAGTTTTCCTTCTAAGAGTGGGAGCATAGTGAACTTCATAGTTCACCCCAAGTATATACCAAGTCTTGTCTATAAGATTCTAAGGCCTAAGCTGAGCATGTTTCCTGAAGGTGGTCTTAGAGGACATATTGCCTGGTACTCAGTGGTCATGCTTGTCTAAAACCACCAGAGGACTTACTAAGCAGAGTCTCCACTGAGATGCCATACAAATACCTTTCTCCAAACCAATTTGTATGGCCAGTCCTCCTGATCACTTTAAGCATCTGCTCCTGATTGCACGGTCCAGGACCTCGCCCACAGGGACAGAAGTGGGGTGTCCTCTTGGCAGACATCTACTAACAGCAGCACTGATCTGTCGTCTGGAGTGACTATCGTTTAACATTCACTGGTATGATGCCTGCTGCCATCTTGAGGAGCCATACCCAACAAGTCTAGCACTACACCGAGTGCGGAAAGGCTCCTTCTCTCCTCCACCTTGTGACGTTGAGCAAGTTAGATTAGTGTATCAGTCCCACAAAGAAGATACTTTTGAAAGTAAATATACTGAGACTTCCTGCTGTGAGGAGTCTTCATTTATTCCTCAGAAATGTCTTTTATGGAGTAAATGACCACACAAAGGAATGATGCAGTGATAAGAAAGTCTCGTGCTGATCATCTTTCCCATCTTTCCACAAGGAAGGCAAGGGAACCAGGTCAGTTTCAGGGCTTAAGAACTCTCCATCCTTCAACCTGATACCCCAGGGCTCTATGGTCTTGTGTGCTCTAAGTGTAAAAAGGATTCTACAGGGGAGGGTCCCATTTACTCCATTAATCCATCCAGGGCTATTGTGGCGGAGCCGAGGTGCATTTGGACTTTGTTTTTTTCAGATGTTTTCTTGCTGTTCCGTCCAAGGCTGTATAGCAGGCGTGTCTCCCAAGGACCCAAAAGGGCTGAAGCAACTCGAGATATTTAGGATATCTGCACAATTTCGAATTACATGATATGGATCTGAAAGGAGCTCATTTGCCAAGTCCATAGTTATACTGAAAATCTGGCATGGATCCAACTCTCCTAGTCCTCTTCTGTATACAGCCCGTAACCCTGACCTAAATGTACATATAATAATAGGAAAAGGGGATATGAAAGAGAATAGGAAGATTTCTTTTGGCCACTTATGGATTTGTCTTTTATATTCAAGATTGAGTTTCAGTAAATCCTTTGAAATACAATTTGAACATTGCTTATACATTTTTACAGAGCTAACATATTTTTCTTTACACACTCCTTTGAAGTGAATTTTACAATCCTCATGGTGTGCAGCATTTTTAGGTCTGCCCTAGAGAAAGCTTAGCTGTCTCGCCAGCCCCATGTATACAAATACATTTATAGCTAACATATTTTGATATACACATTCATAAAATGTATGCATTCATCTACATTCGTAGATGGGCTTTGATGCAGCCCTTTTTATCCGTTGGTCAGTTCAATTATCATTCACCTTTTGATTCTACCCACCACTGCATACATTACGAAGCAACAGGTCAGCCCACTTCAGCCATTTGCCAGGGCTAGTGGACCAATAATTTACGTTGCCATTGCTTTTTTGTACCCATTCTTTATCATTTTTATGTTTCTATACTTAACCTGTGTGCTTAAAATATATATTCAGATTACGATAATTCAAAGTCAATAGTACATTTATATCCATTTTACTTGTATGCTGCATTAAAAATAAAAAGGGATTTTATACTTGTTCTAAGTATACCTGCCTGTCAAGAACAACTCATACTGTTGTATTAAAATTATACACAACAGTCACTGATTTATTTTTTACTTTACATTCATTTTATTAAAAGCATATGGCCATCACATTTAAAGGGTGGCATGCTGGTATTTTTATTTCTGTCATTGGATTGCAATTTTAATGCCAGAACTTTGCCAATGCTTGTTTAACATCCTTCCATGTCAACTGAGCTACAAACTAGTTGCATCTCCTGCTCGTTGGCACTGCACAACTGGTTGAGTCACAATGCCTTGGGATGGAGCCCAGATACAGGGAATCACACAGTTGATTCAACTGATCATTGGCTGCTCCATCTCGGCTACACCCATCATACAGTAATGAGTCATTAAGGCACCTTGATGTTCTAATGCTGTGCAATCAGGCTCCTTTCATCTGCACATCATTAAGATCTTACGAGATGTGCCCTTTCCCCATCAAGGTATGTGCTACGCAGGGCTCCTTCCCTATCCCCCTAGCCCTTCCTCTCCCTGCCTTCCCCTTTATGTTTCATCCACTCTCTCCTTTTTCATCTCCCTGACCTCTCTCTCTCTTCACCCCTATGTTTTATCCACTCTCCCGTTTCTATGACTATGTCTGTCTTTCTCTTGCTCCCCCAATGTTCACGTCGTTCTCCCTCTCTTCTTTTCTTTCTGTCTGCTCATCTTTTTTTAACCCTTTCAGTGTTCCTCGCTAAACCACTCCCCTCCCTCGGTATCTTTCTTTTTTAATCTATCTCGCCCTCTCTTCTCCCACCGCATATTTCCATCTCACAGTTTCCACCTTCCTCTCTCTCTCACACTCTCGCCATCTCCCTCAGTCTCCTTCAACCCCCCCTTTATTCCCTCCCACATCTTTCTCACTTCACATTTGTGTCTCCTCCTCTTGCTCTCTCGAGCTGCCTTTCACTCCTTTCTCGCCTTTCCTTTGTCTCTCTTCTTCTTCTACCCTTCCTTTGTTTCTGTCTGTTCCTTTCCCTCTCTCCTCCTGCTTTCTCTTGATGCCACACTGTTTTTCTTTCTCTTCCTCCGCTCTCCCACAGTCTCTGTTTCTCCTCCATGCCTCTTTATTTGTCCTCTTTGTCTTTCAATTTGTCTCAGCTCCTCATCCCTCTGTCTCCATCTGTCTCTCTCTCTCTTCCTCCCTCTGTGTCTTTCTCCCCAACGATAGTCATCTGTTTCTCTCTTTCTCTCTCTGCCTCGTTTCTGTCATTACTCTGTCTGTCTCTTTCCGTCTCAGTCTCTCTCTTCCTGTGTCACTGTCCTTCTGTCTCACTGCCCTTCCTTGCTGTCGCTTTCTCTTGCTCAGTTCCTCTCTCTCCTCTTTTGTCCATCTCTGCATCTCTGTCTCCTCTCCTGCTGTCGGTCTCTGTTACTTTCACTTTCTGTCATTTTCCGCATCCGTGTATTTCTCCCTGTCTTTCGCTTCCTCTCTGTGTGTCTTTCTTAAACTTCCACTCCTCTTTGCCTCTTTCTCTCTCTTTCTCTGTTCATCTAATTTTCTCCCTCAATATATCTCTTGCTCGCTGTCGCTCCTTTTCTCTTGTTTTTCACTCTATATTTCTATCATGTCTTCCTCCTTCTCTCTCGCTCTTTCGTTCCCCCATGTCTCTCTCTATATCTCTCTCGCTCGGTTCCTCTCGCTGTCTCTTATTTTCCCTCTGCCTGTTGTTCTCTCTGTCAGTTGCTCCCCTCTGTGTCTCTCTCTGGCACCCTCTCTAACCCACCGTCTCTCTCATTCTTTCTAATTTTTCCTCTCTCTCGCTTGTTTTCCCCTCCCCGTGTCTCTCAATATTTTGCTGTCTCACTGTCCCCTCTCTCTCTTACTGTTTCTCTTTGTCTTTTTCTGTCTCTCACTCCACCCTCTCTGTTCCACTCTCGCTCACACTCCCTCTGCCTTTCTCCAACTCTCTGTGTTTCTGGCTCCCACTTTTTGCTGTCTTGTGCTCCACATCCCTCCATGTGTCGTGCTCTCGCTCTCTTTGAATCTGTCTCATCTCGCTCTTTTTCTCTCTACTTCTCTCTCTCTCTCTGTCATTCTCCCTGACTCATTCTTCCTTGCTGTCTCATATTTCCCTGTTGGAAATGGCCCTTCTGCAGGGTTATCCCCAGACTTTTTGCCTTCCTCCTTCTCTTTTTCTGACCTCATGTTTGCTGGTTTTTAGACTCTGAACACTTTACCACTGCTAACCAGTGCTAAAGTGCATATGCTCTCTCCCTTTCAACATGGTAACATTGGATCATACCCAACTGGACTATTTAATTTACCTATAAGTCCCTAGTAAGGTGCACTTTATGTGCCCAGGGCCTGTAGATTAAATGCTACTAGTGGGCCTGCAGCACTGGTTGTGCCACCCACTTTAGTAGCCCGTTTACCTTGTCTCTGGCCTGCCATTGTAAGGCCTGTGTGTGCAGTTTCACTGTTTAAAAGTACTTGCCAAGCCTAAAACTCCCCTTTTTCTACATATAAGTCACCTCTAATGTGTGCCCTAGGTAACCCCTAGAGCAGGGTGCTATGTGGGTAAAAGGCAGGAGATGTACCTGTGTAGTTTACATGTCCTGGTAGTGTAAAACTCCTAAATTCATTTTTACACTACTGTGTGGCCTGCTCCCTTCATAGGCTAACATTGGGGCTGCCCTCATACATTGTTGAAGTGGTAGCTGCTTATCTGAAAGGAGTAGGAAGGTCATATTTAGTATGGCCAGAATAGTAATACAAAATCCTGCTGACTGGTGAAGTTGGATTTAATATTGCTACTTTAGAAATGGCACTTTTAGAAAGTGAGCATTTCTCTGCACTTAAATCTTTCTGTGCCTTACAATCCACGTCTGGCTGGGTTTAGTTGACAGCTCCTTGTGCATTCACTCAGACACACCCCAAACACAGGGTACTCAGCCTCACTTGCATTCATCTGCATTTTGAATGGGTCTTCCTGGGCTGGGAGGGTGGAGGGCCTGCTCTCACACAAAGGACTGCCATACCCCCTGCTGGGACCCTGGCAGAGAGGATTGAACTGAAAGGGGACCTGGTGCACTTCTAAGCCACTCTTTGAAGTCTCCCCCACTTCAAAGGCACATTTGGGTATAAAACGGGGCCTCTGTCCTACTACCTCAGACACTTGCTGGAGAAGAAACCTGAACAAGAACCTGCACCCTGACAAGAAGAACTGCCTGGCTGCCTAAAGGACTCACCTGACTGCTTTCTTCAAAGGACTGCTGCCTTGCTGTTGCCCTGCTGTCTTGCTGCTCTCTTGCTTTGCTGCAGAAGTGCTTTCCAAGGGCTTGGATAGAGCTTGCCTCCTGTTCTCTGAAGTCTCAGGACCAAAAAGACTTCTCTCTTGCAACTGGACTCCTTGTGCGGCGAAAAATTCAATGCACAGCTTGCTCCGCGGTGAAAAATTCACTGAACGCCCGACCGGAAAGACGCCGCTCGACTTCGCGAGGAAAAGATCGACGCTGCGCCTGCGGTGCGACCGGAACTTTGACGCACGGCCCGCCTGGACAATGCCGCCTGACTTCCAGAGAGGAAATCGATGCAGCGCCTGCCGTGAGGGAGAAAATTCCACGCACAGCCCACCGGAACGACGCGCAGCCGGACTACAAGCCCAGGATTCCACGCACAGACCCCGGGGCGTCTGAAAACCCCGCAACCCACAGAGGAGACCTGTCCGCGTGCCGGGAATTGATGCAACGTCTTCCCCGCATGAAAAATAACGACGCAAGTCCGTGTGTGAAGGGGCGAAACCAACGCACACACCATTTTCCACGTATCTCCTCCTCTGCGGCCCTCTGCGAAGATTTTTCACTCCAAACCAGGTACTTTGTGCTTGAAAGTGACCTTGTTTGCTTTTTAAAGACTTAAGACACTTTATATCACTTTCCAGTGATATCTTTACAATTTCTTATTGCATCTTTTATCGTTTTGACCTGCAAATATCCAGATAAATATTATATATTTTTCTAAACACTGTGTGGTGTATTTTTGTGGTGCTATATTGTGTTATTGTATGATTTATTGCACAAATACTTTACACATTGCCTTCAAAGTTAAGCCAAGCTACCAGAGGGTGGGCACAGGATAATTTGGATTGTGTGTGACTGACCCTGACTAGAGTGAGGGTCCTTGCTTGGAAAGGGGGTAACCTGACTGCCAACCAAAGACCCAATTTCTAACATTCCCCATTTCCTCTCAGTTTCCCCATGTCTCATTCTCTGCTTTCCTTTGTTACTCGGTTTCTCTGTGTCCTTCTCATTTCCTCCTATCCCGTGTTCCTCTCTGCTTCTCTCTGTTTCTCCCTATTTCTCGCAACCTCATGTCTTTCTCTCTTGTTTTCCGCTCCATCTGTCTCTCTACCTCTCCCTCTCTCACCCCCTGCCTTTTTCCTTCTCTGTTCTTTTTTCTCTCCCTCTTTCATTTCCCCTGCCTCACTCTCTATTGCTCTCATTTCCCCATCTCATTCTCTATCTCTCTTCCTCTCTCTCTCCTTTGTCCTCTTTTGTTCTGTCTCCCTACCTCTGTCTGGTGTATCCCCTCGATCTCTCTCCCCGCTCCCTTCTTTTTGTCACCCTCTTCTTCTCTGTATGTGTCTCTTCCGGTTCTCTTTTCCCCTCCATCTCTCCTGGCCCTATCCCTCTGGATGTCAAGCTATCTCTCTCTCCATGTCTCTCACCTTCCTACATTGCCTCTCCATGTCTTCTCCTCCTCCTCCTTTTCTCTTTCTCGCTCTCTCTCTTCTTCTCCTGTTTCTCTATCTCTCATGCCATTTTCATTTATCAATGACTCTCTCTCTCTTTCTCTCTCTCTCTCTCTCTCTCGCTCTCTTTCTCTCTCTCTCTCTCTCTCTCTTTCTCTCCCCGTCCCCGTCCCTCTGTGTCTAGCTCTCTCTGTCTCTCTTCCTCGTCCTAATTGTCTGTCTTTCTGTCCCTCTGTGTGAGACTCTCTATGTCTGTCTGTCTGTCTCTCCCTCCCTCTGTATGTGTGTAGTTGTCTCTCTCTGTCCCTTTTCCTCTCTGCCTGCCTCTCTGTCCCTCTTTTTGTCTCTGTTTGTCCCTCTGTGTCTCTCTATCGGCCTCTCCCTCCCTCTGTGTGTATCTAGCTGTCTCTCTCTGTCTCCGTTTCTCTGTTCCTCTTCCTCTCTGTCTGCCTCTCTGTCCCTCTGTGTGTCTCTCTACGCCTGTCTGTCTGCTTTTCCCTCCCTCTGTGTGTATCTAGCTGTCTCTCTCGGTCTAACTTTCCCTGTTCCTCTTCCTCTCTGCCTCTCCGTCCCTCTGTGTGTCTCTCTATGTCTCTCTGTCTGCCTCTCCCTGCCACTGTGTGTATCTGTCTCTCTCTCTCCTGCATAAATTTAGTTGCTTCTCCCGACGGTTCCCATTGAGTTATCACTGCCTGTTTTCCTTTTTTATTGCCCTAGATACACCTGTCAGATAGTGTCCATTTGGTATTCATTTTTATGTACACGCCTCTATATTTAGCTATGGAAATTCCATATCGTATAAATGTATTATAAAACAAACAGCAGACTCTCCTGACATCCTGGACCAGAGATAATTGCTCATTGCATGTCAGCGATGCTCCACTGGTGAGGAATAATGTTTGGCTAGAGGAGGAAGATTGCTTGAGATGAAATAACTGCAAAAAAAGCCCAGTCCCGGTAAGATTAAAACGTAAAATATTTGGTTATTTAGTATTCCTGAAGCAAAGATCCTTGGATACCTAGCTTTCTGATGGCAAGGAAACTGAACATGAAGTGCTGTAGCACAGCCCTCCCTGGACCAAGCTTACTACGTCCTAGAATGTTGGAGGATACTTTCACACAAGGAGGTTCAGCTTTGGTCTATAAGGACAGGTTTAAGTAATTTTTAGTAGACGTGGGTTGAACTCTCGTAATTTCATGCAGCGTAATCACGGGGATTTATCTAAGAATTACACAAGAACCTACTTGAATTACGCAAGAAAAATAGTTCTGCCCTTAGCATTATTTCTTAGTGCAGAAATGCCCCATTGTGTCCAAAGTGGATGTGAGGATGCATTTAGCACAAAAAAATAGCCCTAAATGCAACAGAACATAAATAGTGAATGCGAGTGGCCACTCACGCTCGCCAAATGTGCTCTTGGGGTAGAATTTTTCCTCAACTTACTATTGCAACAAAGCTAAATGCAGCAGAAGTTCCCCAAGATTACTCTTAATAATGCATGGAGGCGTAATTGCATATTTACATGTAATTCCACGTCAAAGAGTAACATGGAATTACCAAAAGTACCCCAATTACTCCGGCATAATTGAAATTCTACCAAGCCCTAATTTATAGACTACCCATTGATTTTGTAAATGATGTCCTTGTAGAATAAATGAGTCTAGGTTTAATTTGCATTACTAGCCCAAATACCCGAAATTCCCTCCTGGGCCTACATTGGAAAAGCTTGCCCTAATGCAACACTTGCTTTTAAAACGAAAACAAGAACTTATATGCAGCATTCCACACACTGAACTCTTCCTTATTCTTGGAAAACAGACAGTGTTATCAAATAACTCAATTTTATGAACCCCGAATAACTCAAAGCCTGCTTGGGCCCTACCTGAAACTTTAGAGACCAAAGGGTTAAAGGTATAGTAAAGTGGGAAGGGGTCGGACACACAGGAAGAGAAGCAATGTACAAAGGGTGGCAAGAAGAGCAGAGGGGACAGAACAAAAACTATGAAAG
The DNA here is from genome assembly GCF_031143425.1 of Pleurodeles waltl. Taxonomy (NCBI): domain Eukaryota; kingdom Metazoa; phylum Chordata; class Amphibia; order Caudata; family Salamandridae; genus Pleurodeles; species Pleurodeles waltl. The sequence continues at coordinate 1,939,998,339 of NC_090440.1, read as the reverse complement.
TCAGAAAATAAATTACTAATGGACTTTGCAATAAGATATGGGAGAGAACACATAAGAGGAAATGTGGGCACACAGAATGGAGCATAGATGATGAGGATACAAAGGGTGAGAGGCAACCCACAAAGGATGAGCGACAGAGCCCTAAACAGACAGGGTACTAAGAATGGAGAGCACACCACTAAACAGACAGGGCCCACTGCATGAGGGACAGAGCACTATTGAGACATGGCACAAAGGATGAGGGACAGAGCACTATTAGGCCGTTGTACAAAAGACGAGGGACATAGAGGTAAACATGGTACAAAAGATGGGAAACACACCACTAAGCAGACTAGGAATTTTGGATGAGGGACAGAACACAAATGAGGCAGGGTACAAAGGATAAGAACAGAGCACTATTGAGGCATGGCCCAATGGGTGAAAGAGAGAACACTATTGAGACTTGGCACCAGGGTTGAGGGACAGAGCACCATTGAGACATGGCACAAAGCATGAGGGACAGAACACTAAACAGACAAAGCACACAAATTATGTACTTGATTTGTAAAAATAATTAAATGCCAGGGCCAAAATGTTTTTCTTCAGCGGGTGCTACAAGTTCGGTGGGCCACCTACTTCCATCACTGACACCACCCACTGATTCAGGCAACGGGTGGAACTGCCCCAGTGCAGAGCAGGTGCTTGTACCTCTGCTCACTCTTAGGACTGTGGTGACAGAACGGCAGCGGTGGTGGGTCTCCCTGGGATAACATTGTGAACGTGGGTCTTAGGAAGGCTGCCAGCGTCAATATTCATAGATGGTCTTTATTTGCCTAATTGTGTATCTTCCCCACAGTAGATTTCAGACAGACTCACTATAAGTCTTGGAACAAGCGATATCATTCATGTAGGAGAGTGTGGCAATTCCACAATTAGGTGATAGAATAAAAGACTTGACATGAGTTTGGAGTCAGCAGTCTAAGATTTAGGAGCAACAGCAATGAGGCACTTTTAAATCCTGGGCAGGGGGGAGGGTTAGACGGGTGGTTATTCCTGCTTCCCCTTCAGATTTTGAAGTGGGAACTGGAGAATAAACTGTTGCAGTCAGACATGCCTCTCTGAAGCCAAGCTGCACATCACCAGTCTCTTTGAAGCACTGTAACCTGAGGGGCAAGCTCGATGGGGGTTGCAAGATCTATTTGCTTTGCTAATTATTATATAGTTGTGATCACTGAGGTGTTGAACCTGTCCTAAAATCCGTCTATCAAGCCAGGAGAGGTAGCAAAGTAAGGGAAGTGTTTTTTGTAAATGTGGCTGCTGACTTAACAAAAAAGGACGAATTTAGGAGATGTTCCACACCTCAATGATCTCTATGAAATAATTAGCAAAAACAAGGGAGCCTGGGATCCTAAGGTTACAGATTACACAGTGGTGCATGATTTCAGGCAGCATGCCCTGTCACTCTCTTCCATCTTCGGTGTCTTTGGAAACAGTCCAAACACAAAATCATAGCTTTAAATCTTATGACTACCCATATGCACCCATATGCATATACGTGTGTACAGTGTCTGTGTTAGTTTGAGGTGTTGTATATTGGATAAAGTACCCCTGTTCTACATCATAAGTCTATTGCAAGTCATCGAGGAGCTCCATGACCATATACAGGAACAAAGGCATAGGCTGAGTTCCTTTATAAGGTTAGGGAATGGTTATATGTCAAAACAACGAGTGTAGGAGGCTGGACTGGCTTGTAGTGAGTACCAAGGGGTACCTGCACCTTGCACCAGGCCCAGTTATCCCTTATTAGTGTATAGGGTGTCTAGCAGCTTAGGCTGATAGATAATGGTAGCTTAGCAAAGCAGCTTAGGCTGAACTAGGAGACGTGTGAAGCTACTACAGTACCACTTAGTGTCATATGCACAATATCATAAGAAAACACAATACACAGTTATACTAATTTATGACAATATGCCAAAGTATCTTAGAGTGTACCCTCAGTGAGAGGATAGGAAATATACACAAGATATATATACACAATAGCAAAAATATGCAGTATAGTCTTAGAAAACAGTGCAAACAATGTATAGTTACAATAGGATGCAATGGGGAAACATAGGGATAGGGGCAACACAAACCATATACTCCAAAAGTGGAATGCGAACCACGAATGGACCCCAAACCTATGTGACCTTGTAGAGGGTCGCTGGGACTATTAGAAAATAGTGAGAGTTAGAAAAATAACCCTCCCCAAGACCCTGAAAAGTGAGTGCAAAGTGCACTAAAGTTCCCCTAAGGACAAAGAAGTCGTGTTAGAGGAATAATGCAGGAAAGACACAAACCAACAATGCAACAACTGTGGATTTCCAATCTAGGGTACCTGTGGAACAAGGGGACCAAGTCCAAAAGTCACAAGCAAGTCGGAGATGGGCAGATGCCCAGGAAATGCCAGCTGCGGGTGCAAAGAAGCTTCTTTTGGACAGAAGAAGCTGAGGTTTCTGCAGGAACGAAAAGGGCTAGAGACTTCCCCTTTGGTGGACGGATCCCTCTCGCCGTGGAGAGTCGTGCAGAAGTGTTTTCCCGCCGAAAGAATGCCAACAAGCCTTGCTAGCTGCAAATCGTGCAGTTAGCATTTTTGGACGCTGCTTTGGCCCTGGAGTGACCAGGAGGTCGCAAATTGGACCAGGAGAGAGAGGGGACGTCGAGCAAGACAAGGAGCCCTCTCAGCAGCAGGTAGCGCCCAGAGAAGTGCCAGAAACAGGCACTACGAGGATGCGTGAAACGGTGCTCACCCGAAGTCGCACAAAGAAGTCCCACGTCGCCGGAGAACAACTTAGGAGGTCGTGCAATGCAGGTTAGAGTGCCGTGGACCCAGGCTGGACTGTGCACAAAGGATTTCCGCCGGAAGTGCACGGAGGCCGGAGTAGCTGCAAAAGTCGCGGTTCCAAGCAATGCAGTCTAGCGAGGTGAGGCAAGGACTTACCTCCACCAAACTTGGACTGAAGAGTCACTGGACTGTGGGGGCCACTTGGACAGAGTTGCTGGATTCGAGGGACCTCGCTCGTCGTGCTGAGAGGAGACCCAAGGGACCGGTAATGCAGCTTTTTGGTGCCTGCGGTTGCAGGGGGAAGATTCCGTCGACCCACGGGAGATTTCTTCAGAGCTTCTGGTGCAGAGAGGAGGCAGACTACCCCCACAGCATGCACAAACAGGAAAACAGTCGAGAAGGCGGCAGGATCAGCGTTACAGAGTTGCAGTAGTCGTCTTTGCTACTTTGTTGCAGTGTTGCAGGCTTCCAGCGCGGTCAGCAGTCGATTCCTTGGCAGAAGGTGAAGAGAGAGATGCAGAGGAACTCGGCTGAGCTCTTGCATTCGTTATCTAAAGTTTCCCCAGAGACAGAGACCCTAAATAGCCAGAAAAGAGGGTTTGGCTACCTAGGAGAGAGGATAGGCTAGCAACACCTGAAGGAGCCTATCACAAGGAGTCTCTGACGTCACCTGGTGGCACTGGCCACTCAGAGCAGTCCAGTGTGCCAGCAGCACCTCTGTTTCCAAGATGGCAGAGGTCTGGAGCACACTGGAGGAGCTCTGGACACCTCCCAGGGGAGGTGCAGGTCAGGGGAGTGGTCACTCCCCTTTCCTTTGTCCAGTTTCGCGCCAGAGCAGGGCTAAGGGGTCCCCTGAACCGGTGTAGACTGGCTTATGCAGAATTGGGCACATCTGTGCCCAACAAAGCATTTCCAGAGGCTGGGGGAGGCTACTCCTCCCCTGCCTTCACACCATTTTCCAAAGGGAGAGGGTGTCACACCCTCTCTCAGAGGAAGTTCTTTGTTCTGCCATCCTGGGCCAGGCCTGGCTGGACCCCAGGAGGGCAGATGCCTGTCTGAGGGGTTGGCAGCAGCAGCAGCTGCAGTGAAACCCCAGGAAGGGCAGTTTGGCAGTACCAGGGTCTGTGCTACAGACCACTGGGATCATGGGATTGTGCCAACTATGCCAGGATGGCATAGCGGGGGCAATTCCATGATCATAGACATGTAACATGGCCATATTCGGAGTTACCATTGTGAAGCTACATATAGGTAGTGACCTATATGTAGTGCACGCGTGTAATGGTGTCCCCGCACTCACAAAGTTCAGGGAATTGGCTCTGAACAATGTGGGGGCACCTTGGCTAGTGCCAGGGTGCCCTCACACTAAGTAACTTTGCACCTAACCTTTACCAGGTAAAGGTTAGACATATAGGTGACTTATAAGTTACTTAAGTGCAGTGTAAAATGGCTGTGAAATAACGTGGACGTTATTTCACTCAGGCTGCAGTGGCAGGCCTGTGTAAGAATTGTCAGAGCTCCCTATGGGTGGCAAAAGAAATGCTGCAGCCCATAGGGATCTCCTGGAACCCCAATACCCTGGGTACCTCAGTACCATATACTAGGGAATTATAAGGGTGTTCCAGTAAGCCAATGTAAATTGGTAAAATGGTCACTAGCCTGTTAGTGACAATTTGGAAAGAAATGAGAGAGCATAACCACTGAGGTTCTGATTAGCAGAGCCTCAGTGAGACAGTTAGTCACTACACAGGTAACACATTCAGGCACACTTATGAGCACTGGGGCCCTGGGTTACCAGGGTCCCAGTGACACATACAACTAAAACAACATATATACAGTGAAAAATGGGGGTAACATGCCAGGCAAGATGGTACTTTCCTACACAACCCCCCCCCCCCCAAACGAAGGACAATAAGACTAGCCATGACCTGATGAGTCTTCATTGTCTAAGTGGAAATATCTGGAGAGTCCATCTGCATTGGAGTGGCTACTCCCAGGTCTATGTTCCACTGTATAGTCCATTCCCTGTAGGGATATGGACCACCTCAACAATTTAGGATTTTCACCTTTCATTTGTTTTAGCCAAAGTAGAGGTTTGTGGTCTGTCTGAACAATGAAGTGAGTGCCAAACAGGTATGGCCTCAACTTCTTCAGAGCCCAGACCACAGCAAAGGCCTCCCTCTCAATGGCAGACCAACGCTTTTCTCTAGGGGTCAACCTCGTACTAATAAAAGCAACAGGTTGATCCTGGCCCTCAGAATTAAGTTGTGATAGGACTGCCCCTACTCCTAATTCAGATGCATCAGTTTGGACATAGAATTTTTTAGAGTAACAAGGGCTTTTCAGGACAGGTGCAGAGCACATGGCCTGCTTCAGCTCCTCAAAAGCTTTCTGGCAGTTTGCTGTCCATAATACCTTTTTAGGCATTTTCTTGGATGTGAGGTCATTAAGAGGGGCTGCAATGGAACCATAGTTCTTAATGAACCTCCTGTAATACCCAGTGAGGCCTAGGAAGGCTCTCACCTGAGTCTGAGTGGTAGGGGGAACCCAATCAATAATTGTTTGGATTTTCCCCTGAAGTGGTGCAATCTGTTCCCCACCAACAAGGTGTCCCAGATAAACCACCTTTCCCTGCCCTATCTGGCCCTTTGAAGCCTTGATAGTGAGGCCTGCCTTTTGCAGGGCCTCCAAAACTTTCCATAGGTGGACCAGGTGATCATCCCAGCTGGAGCTAAAGACAGCTATATCGTCCAAATATGCTGCACTGAAAGCTTCCAGCCCTTGCAGGACTGTGTTCACCAACCTCTGAAAAGTGGCAGGTGCATTTTTCAAACCAAAAGGCATTACAGTAAACTGGTAATGTCCTCCAATGGTTGAAAATGCAGTCTTAGGTTTAGCATCTTCTGACAATTTGATCTGCCAATACCCTGCAGTCAAATCAAAAGTGCTTAGATACTTGGCAGATGCCAGTGTATCTATGAGCTCATCTGCCCTGGGTATAGGGTGAGCATCAGTTTTGGTTACCAAGTTGAGACCTCTATAGTCTACACAAAACCGCATTTCCTTCTTTCCATCTTTGGAATGGGGTTTTGGTACAAGTACCACAGGAGAAGCCCATGGACTTTCAGAGTGCTCAACCACTCCTAGTTCTAACATTTTCTGGACCCCTTGCTTTATGCAGTCCCTGACATGGTCAGGCTGCCTATAGATCTTACTTTTGACAGGTAAACTGTCTCCAGTATCTATAGTGTGCTCACACCAATAAGTGGTACCTGGCACAGTAGAGAAGAGTTCAGAGAATTGATCTAGGAGATTTATGCAATGGTCTTTCTGCTCAGCAGTAAGACAATCAGCCAAAACTACACCTTCCACAAGAGCATCTTGTTCTGTGGAAGAGAAGAGATCAGGTAGAGGATCACTGTCTTCTTCCTGTCCCTCATCAGTTGCCATGAGCAGGGTGAGATCAGCCCTGTCATAGTAGGGTTTCAGGCGGTTGACATGGAGCACCCTAAGGGGACTCCTGGCAGTGCCTAAGTCAACTAAATAGGTGACTTCTCCCTTCTTTTCAACAATTGTGTGGGGTCCACTCCATTTATCTTGGAGTGCTCTTGGGGCCACAGGCTCCAAGACCCACACTTTCTGCCCTGGTTGGTACTGAACCAAAACAGCCTTCTGATCATGCCATTGCTTCTGGAGCTCTTGGCTGGCCTGAAGGTTTTTACTGGCCTTTTTCATGTACTCAGCCATTTTTGATCTGAGGCCAAGTACATAATCCACAATATCCTGCTTAGGAGCTTTTAAAGGTTGTTCCCAACCCTCCTTTACAAGTGTGAGTGGACCCCTAACAGGGTGTCCAAAAAGAAGTTCAAAGGGGCTGAAGCCCACTCCTTTCTGGGGTACCTCCGTGTAGGCAAAAAGGAGGCATGGTAGAAGGATATCCCATCTCCTGCGGAGTTTTTCAGGGAGACCCATAATTATGCCTTTGAGAGTTTTATTAAATCTCTCCACCAGTCCATTTGTTTGTGGATGATAGGGTGTTGTGAACTTGTACGTTACACCACACTCCTTCCACATGGCCTTTAAGTATGCAGACATGAAATTGCTTCCCCTGTCTGATACCACTTCCTTTGGGAAGCCCACCCTGGAAAATATTCCCAGGAGGGCCTTTGCCACTGCAGGTGCTGTAGTGGTCCTTAAAGGAATAGCTTCAGGATATCTTGTGGCATGGTCCACTACCACCAAGATAAACCTATTGCCTGAAGCAGTAGGAGGGTCAAGGGGGCCAACTATGTCAACCCCTACCCTTTCAAAGGGAACCCCAACCACAGGCAGTGGGATAAGGGGTGCCTTTGGGGTGCCACCTGTTTTGCCACTGGCTTGACAGGTTTCACAGGACTTACAAAATTCCTTTGTGTCCTCAGACATTCTAGGCCAATGAAACAGGGGAACAAGCCTGTCCCAAGTTTTCATTTGTCCTAGATGCCCAGCTAGGGGAATGTCATGTGCCAGGGTTAGGAGGAACTTTCTGTACTCCTGAGGAATCACTAATCTCCTGGCAGCTCCAGGTTTAGGATCCCTATGCTCAGTGTACAAGAGGTTGTCCTCCCAGTAAACTCTGTGAGAGTCACTGACATCCCCATTAGCCTGTTTGACAGCTTGCTGTCTGAGACCCTCTAATGTGGGACAGGTTTGCTGTGCCACACTCAGCTCCTCCCTGGCAGGCCCCCCCTACACCCAAAAGCTCAGCAGTGTCTGCTTCCAGCTCCTCTGGTGTAGGTTCTGCACAGGGAGGGAATTCTTCTTCCTCAGAAGTTGAATCCACTGTAGAGGGAGGGATAGTAGGAAGTGGTTTGCTTCTACTAGCCCTAGCTTTAGGGAGCACTTGGTCCATTGTTCCAGGATCCAAGCTTCCCTGTCCTTTTTGCTTTTTGGCCTGAGCCCTTGTCAAAGCAAAAATATGCCCTGGGATGCCCAGCATTGCTGCAGGGGCCTCCAACTCCACATCTGACCAAGCTGATGTCTCCAAATCATTCCCTAATAGACAGTCTACAGGTAAATCTGAAGCTACCACAACTTTCTTTGGACCAGTAACCCCCCCCCCAGTTGAGATTAACAACAGCCATGGGGTGGCTAAGTGTGTTGTTGTGAGCATCGGTTACTTGGTACTGGTGACCAAGTAGGTGTTGTTCAGGGTGGACCAGTTTCTCTATGACCATAGTCACACTGGCACCAGTGTCCCTGTAGGCCTGAACCTCAACACCATTTATTAGGGGTAGCTGCTTGTACTTATCCATATTAAGGGGACAAGCAACTAAGGTGGCTAAATCAATAGCCCCCTCAGAGACTAACACAGCCTCTGTGGCCTCCCTAACAAGGCCAACCCCAACTAAGTTACCAATAGTGAGCCCAGCTACTCCCTTGGATTGGCTATTAGTAGGTTTGCTCCCACCACCACTGCTATTAGTAGGGACACTAGGGGTAGCAGTAGGGGTTGTAGTGGTAGGAGCATTGGTGCTTTTCTTTGGACAACTGGGATCTGTTGTCCAATGGCCTTTTATTTTACATAAATAGCACCATGGTTTCTTTTCCTTGTTCTGATTAAAAGAGGATTTGGGCCCACCACCCCCACCAGAGTGTTTTTGTGGGCCTGATGAAGACTCATTTTTAGATTTGTCCCCACCCTTGTCAGAAGACTTACCATCCTTCTTTTTGTTGCCATCTTTGTCACCCCCTGTATGAACTTTTCTGTTCACCCTTGTTCTGACCCATTTGTCTGCCTTCTTTCCCAATTCTTGGGGAGAGGTCAGATCAGAGTCCACCAAGTACTGGTGCAACAAATCAGACACACAATTATTAAGAATATGCTCTCTCAGGATCAAGTTATACAGGCTGTCATAATCAGTAACTTTACTGCCATGTAACCACCCCTCCAAGGCCTTCACTGAATGGTCAATGAAATCAACCCAGTCTTGTGAAGACTCCTTTTTGGTCTCTCTGAACTTTATCCTGTATTGTTCAGTGGTTAAGCCATAACCATCCAGGAGTTCATTCTTAAGAACTTGGAAATTATTAGCATAATTTTCTTTCACAGTAAGGAGCCTATCCCTACCTTTTCCACTAAATGATAGCCATAGGATAGCAGCCCACTGCCTTTGAGGGACATCCTGTACAACACAGGCCCTCTCAAGTGCAGCAAACCACTTGTTAATGTCATCCCCCTCCTTATAAGGGGGAACTATCTTGTGCAGATTCCTGGAATCATGCTCCTTTGCAGGATGACTATGGGGAATACTGCTGCTGCCACCATGGGTTTCTAAACCCAACTTCTGTCTTTCCTTCTCTAGTTCAAAAGACTGTCTATCCAAATCCAGCTGTTGCTTTTTAAGATTCAGTCTGGTTTGTTCCACCCTCAACTTATTGAGTTCCCTCTCTAACATTCTGTCATCAGGGTTGGTGGGAGGGACATTCCTAGATACAGAGGTATGATGGGAATGAACAGAAGGAGACCTGTCCCTTACAGAAGCCACCCTAACAGCTTGGCTAACAGAAACATTACTACCAGTATGGTGAGAATAAATGCTTTTGCTATGATGTGAGACAACACTATTTGTATGGTGTGGCTCATCATCATTACCAACTATGCTAGACTGTCTAGTAATGGGCAGGCTAGGAAGTTTCTTTCCTGAATCTTTTCCTGGGGGAGTCCCTGAATCAGATTGGGAACTATTAGGTACTTTTTCAACAGATGGGGCACCTATAGCCTTATCTTGTTCTCTAAGCATGTTAAGTAACAGTTCCAAGGAAGGATTCTTCCCTACACTCAAACCTCTCTCTATGCAGAGACTCCTTGCTCCTTTCCAGCTAAGGTGATCATATGCAAGTTTGGACAGATCAACATTTTGGCCTGTGCCAGACATTTTTAGAGAGAGTTAAAGTGATAGAAAAAGAGGAAAAAGTTTTCAGAACTTTTTAGAAAGACAGAAAAAAAACTTTTTAAACTTTTAAGAACTTTTTGAAAGTTTAGAAGTACTTTTCAGCACTTAGAATAGAGTGAAAAGAGGAAATGCAAAACTTTTTGGCTATGTGTATATACACTGACCTTGTTTTGTATATTTTTCTCTTATGAAAAGTACAATGACAAGAGTGGTAAGTAGTCTCAAAGCACTTATCCCACCGCTGCACAACCAATGTAGGAGGCTGGACTGGCTTGTAGTGAGTACCAAGGGGTACCTGCACCTTGCACCAGGCCCAGTTATCCCTTATTAGTGTATAGGGTGTCTCGCAGCTTAGGCTGATAGATAATGGTAGCTTAGCAGAGCAGCTTAGGCTGAACTAGGAGACGTGTGAAGCTACTACAGTACCACTTAGTGTCATATGCACAATATCATAAGAAAACACAATACACAGTTATACTAAAAATAAAGGTACTTTATTTTTATGACAATATGCCAAAGTATCTTAGAGTGTACCCTCAGTGAGAGGATAGGAAATATACACAAGATATATATACACAATAGCAAAAATATGCAGTATAGTCTTAGAAAACAGTGCAAACAATGTATAGTTACAATAGGATGCAATGGGGAAACATAGGGATAGGGGCAACACAAACCATATACTCCAAAAGTGGAATGCGAACCACGAATGGACCCCAAACCTATGTGACCTTGTAGAGGGTCGCTGGGACTATTAGAAAATAGTGAGAGTTAGAAAAATAACCCTCCCCAAGACCCTGAAAAGTGAGTGCAAAGTGCACTAAAGTTCCCCTAAGGACAAAGAAGTCGTGTTAGAGGAATAATGCAGGAAAGACACAAACCAACAATGCAACAACTGTGGATTTCCAATCTAGGGTACCTGTGGAACAAGGCGACCAAGTCCAAAAGTCACAAGCAAGTCGGAGATGGGCAGATGCCCAGGAAATGCCAGCTGCGGGTGCAAAGAAGCTTCTACTGGACAGAAGAAGCTGAGGTTTCTGCAGGAACGAAAAGGGCTAGAGACTTCCCCTTTGGTGGACGGATCCCTCTCGCCGTGGAGAGTCGTGCAGAAGTGTTTTCCCGCCGAAAGAACACCAACAAGCCTTGCTAGCTGCAAATCATGCGGTTAGTGTTTTTGGACGCTGCTTTGGCCCTGGAGGGACCAGGAGGTCGCAAATTGGACCAGGAGAGATAGGGGACGTCGAGCAAGACAAGGAGCCCTCTCAGCAGCAGGTAGCACCCGGAGAAGTGCCAGAAACAGGCACTACGAGGATGCATGAAATGGTGCTCACCCGAAGTCGCACAAAGAAGTCCCACGTCGCCGGAGAACAACTTAGGAGGTCGTGCAATGCAGGTTAGAGTGCCGTGGACCCAGGCTGGACTGTGCACAAAGGATTTCTGCCGGAAGTGCACGGAGGCCGGAGTAGCTGCAAAAGTCGCGGTTCCCAGCAATGCAGTCTAGCGAGGTGAGGCAAGGACTTACCTCCACCAAACTTGGACTGAAGAGTCACTGGACTGTGGGGGCCACTTGGACAGAGTTGCTGGATTCGAGGGACCTCGCTCGTCGTGCTGAGAGGAGACCCAAGGGACTGGTAATGCAGCTTTTTGGTGCCTGCGGTTGCAGGGGGAAGATTCCGTCGACCCACGGGAGATTTCTTCGGAGCTTCTGGTGCAGAGAGGAGGCAGACTACTCCCACAGCATGCACAAACAGGAAAACAGTCGAGAAGGCGGCAGGATCAGCGTTACAGAGTTGCAGTAGTCGTCTTTGCTACTTTGTTGCAGTGTTGCAGGCTTCCAGCGCGGTCAGCAGTCGATTCCTTGGCAGAAGGTGAAGAGAGAGATGCAGAGGAACTCGGCTGAGCTCTTGCATTCGTTATCTAAAGTTTCCCCAGAGACAGAGACCCTAAATAGCCAGAAAAGAGGGTTTGGCTACCTAGGAGAGAGGATAGGCTAGCAACACCTGAAGGAGCCTATCACAAGGAGTCTCTGACGTCACCTGGTGGCACTGGCCACTCAGAGCAGTCCAGTGTGCCAGCAGCACCTCTGTTTCCAAGATGGCAGAGGTCTGGAGCACACTGGAGGAGCTCTGGACACCTCCCAGGGGAGGTGCAGGTCAGGGGAGTGGTCACTCCCCTTTCCTTTGTCCAGTTTCGCGCCAGAGCAGGGCTAAGGGGTCCCCTGAACCGGTGTAGACTGGCTTATGCAGAATTGGGCTCATCTGTGCCCAACAAAGCATTTCCAGAGGCTGGGGGAGGCTACTCCTCCCCTGCCTTCACACCATTTTCCAAAGGGAGAGGGTGTCACACCCTCTCTCAGAGGAAGTTCTTTGTTCTGCCATCCTGGGCCAGGCCTGGCTGGACCCCAGGAGGGCAGATGCCTGTCTGAGGCGTTGGCAGCAGCAGCAGCTGCAGTGAAACCCCAGGAAGGGCAGTTTGGCAGTACCAGGGTCTGTGCTACAGACCACTGGGATCATGGGATTGTGCCAACTATGCCAGGATGGCATAGAGGGGGCAATTCCATGATCATAGACATGTAACATGGCCATATTCGGAGTTACCATTGTGAAGCTACATATAGGTAGTGACCTATATGTAGTGCACGCGTGTAATGGTGTCCCCGCACTCACAAAGTTCAGGGAATTGGCTCTGAACAATGTGGGGGCACCTTGGCTAGTGCCAGGGTGCCCTCACACTAAGTAACTTTGCACCTAACCTTTACCAGGTAAAGGTTAGACATATAGGTGACTTATAAGTTACTTAAGTGCAGTGTAAAATGGCTGTGAAATAACGTGGACGTTATTTCACTCAGGCTGCAGTGGCAGGCCTGTGTAAGAATTGTCAGAGCTCCCTATGGGTGGCAAAAGAAATGCTGCAGCCCATAGGGATCTCCTGGAACCCCAATACCCTGGGTACCTCAGTACCATATACTAGGGAATTATAAGGGTGTTCCAGTAAGCCAATGTAAATTGGTAAAATGGTCACTAGCCTGTTAGTGACAATTTGGAAAGAAATGAGAGAGCATAACCACTGAGGTTCTGATTAGCAGAGCCTCAGTGAGACAGTTAGTCACTACACAGGTAACACATTCAGGCACACTTATGAGCACTGGGGCCCTGGGTTACCAGGGTCCCAGTGACACATACAACTAAAACAACATATATACAGTGAAAAATGGGGGTAACATGCCAGGCAAGATGGTACTTTCCTACAACGAGTGCTTCAACCACCCATGCCTGAACAACGAGGTCAGAACAACGACCTCGTTGTTATCACTAATGCCTTTACCATGAATGTCTTAACAATGATTTTTCGTTGTAAAGGCATTCCTGGTAAAGGCATTAGTGATCAGCATGCATGGTTCCAGCATGCGTCCCCCCTGGTGCCCCACCCCTAAAAATTACAGCGACCTCCCCACCCGCAAAATTACCACAACCCCAACCCCCCTCCCCTAAAACCTAAAGCACCCCACCCCACCCCTAAACCCTGACCCCCCTTCCCCGCCCCTAAACCCTAATCACCCGAGCCCCCCACCCCACCCCCAAAAACTAAAAATACCTCGACTCCCCACCCCGCCTCTAAAACCTGAAGCACTCCAACCCCCCACCCCACCCCTAAAACCTAAACCATGACCCCCCCGCCCCGAGCCCCCCACCCCACACCCAAAAAAACAGCCCCAGTCCCAGCCCAACTTACCTCCTCCTTGATCGCGTCGACTCCCTTCTTCTGTGCCTTAACCAAGCATGTACGTGGTTCACACATGCATGGTTAAGGCCCTAAAACAAGAAAGTCGTGGAAAATGAAAGAGTTGTTTCACTTTCGTTTTCCATGACTTCGTGGTTCACGACTCGTTGTTCGGGATGCTTCCATAGGAACTCCCAGGTGACTTGCAATTTCCTTATGATGTATTGCAGGGAATATTTTATTCCTTATAATGCATGGTCACACCATCACCTTTTCCACAAACTACTTAAATCCTTGGTGCGTGTTCTTTCATGTAAGAGAGAACATGTTTGCAAACATGAAGAAAAGATAGAATCAGAGTATCTAGTGAAAAGTCAAACACATACAAAAGTAGTTAGATAATTGCTGCAAAAAGATACTAGTATAAGTTTAATACAAGTCACTAAAATGCAAAGTAGAACCATACAGAAAGATTCTAGCTTTTCTATAACTACCTTCAGAGTGTAAAAAATAAACATATTGCCATAAATCTCCCCTTTCAGGTGGTCCTTGTACAACTAGAAAACAGAGCAGAAGAAAGAAAAGCAACCTTTTGTTTTCACTATCATAACAGTTTAAACCAGTTTGAGGGCACACTGAAGTAATTCAAACAGAGTCTGCCCTGTAAAAAAAAACTCAGTTATAAATGGTTTATTATAAAATCATTTTGCTTCACATTTAATACCAGTATGCGCTATGTAAATAGAGAACATGACTAGCTGGCTCATTTTGTGTTACTCATGGCAATGTCTTCAATAAATGTGACTCAGTTCATTGATATGAACATATGCACTTAATTGAAGCACTAAGAAATATTGAAAACAATATCTATTTCCATGTTAGAGTCATTAGCCCATCTTTTCTTACATTTTTGTGCCTCATTTACATGTGTTTGGCTCACCTCATGCTTGGGCTCTCGGAGCCAAGCCAGACTCCTGGCTCGGCTCTCCCTTAGGCTGTCCGTGTTTCCTACCCCAGAAATTTAGGCTCAGATTTATGAAGGGCCTAGCGCCAACTATTGCCAAATTAGTGTCATTTTTTGAAGCTAATGTGGCTATAATGTGGTAAAAACGCAGCGCCATATTTACAAAGTGACGCAATGCATGCATTGTAACACTTTGTAAACCCTTGTGCCACATTATGCCTGCGCCAGGCATAATGTATGCAGAGGGGGCATTCCCCCTTTTGGGTGCCTGCAAAAATGACGCAGTGGAATCTATGAGGTTAGTAGATTAGTTAGTTAGTGCCATTTTTATCGCCTGCACAGGTTAAAAGGAGGCACACCATTATTAATAATGGGCCTCTATGTACTTTGCAGGATTAGCGCCAACATTTTGGCCTAGTTCTGCAAAGTACAACAATAGCGTCAAAAATGATGACTCTAATGTCCCTAACCTGCGCCATGGTGCGCCTTATGTTAAATACGGCGCACACATGGAGGCGTTAGGGGGCGCCACTTTTCTTACATCTGGGCCTTAGTGTCTCCTACACTCTTGCTTTAAATTAATTAACTCACAGAGCTGATTTTGCTTTGTTCGAAGCTGCATGTTTGTGTCTCAGTAGAGAAAGGAAGGGAGACGTGGTGCTGGTTTAGTCTCCGTGCACCACGTGGCTGGCAGACTCTTTTTATTTAACAGCACGTTTGTCTCATAGAAGAAACCAACAACTGAACACTGGGGGTTGTTCTCTTCAGCAGTAATGCATGCACAAAACTACAGCGTTCAGTCCTTGTTGTGGTATAGTCGGAGTGCCGAGGGAGTCTGACCACAGTGTGTTGGCAGAGGCATTATCGATAACCCACACACTAACTCTGTGGTGCACCACCCACGTGGCACAACAGTCTCAGGTGACTGTGACTCACTGACATGCTGTGTGCCTGCTCCGAGCTACTGGTTGGTGTCAGATATGGGGCCAAGGGCTACAGCACTCTGCCGTAAAGCACAGTCACTGAAACAAAGGGTACAGGAATGGTAGTGCATAGATGGACTAGTGTACTCAGAAGAACTCACTGTCAGATGCTTGACTCAGGAGACAGCATTGATGGTGTGGGTTTAATGTAACACCCCAAGTGTCCAAGTGTAGGCCAAGATTTGGGTTCCTTGGGCAGTGTGCCATATGATCAAGGCTGTACCTCACAAACGAGTTTGAAACCAGTATGGGGTTGCTTGTGTTCCCTTCTGAAGGGAACTTGCAAGGCAGTTTGGTTGGGAATGTTCACATGAGGAGCATAGCTAGTACTAATTTTCATAAGATGAGCCTCTGAGTACAGTGGCACAGTGTATCCAATCCTGTAAAAAGAATGGGTTGGAATGATACCCAGGGTGATTGCCAGTGGTTCAGACTATGCACAAGCATTCCTTCCATCACCTTTTTTGTATTTGATAGCTATGCACATCCACCCCTCCACACACCTTCCATGGCACTCCCCCAAACACATCCTTCATCAGACTGCATCTCCTCTTCCATGACTAAAGGTGGACTATGGCCTCTCTTAGATCCCTTGACCTCAGGAAGCCTGCCTTTCACCCATATGTGTGCCTGTTAAGGGTGAGGAACACATTTTCATACAGAGAGTTTAGCCAAGGAAGATAATTTTTGGCTGTGTAACACTCTGTGCTTGCTCCCAGATGGCTGACCTCATCTTTGTGCAATGGGCACTCTCAAGTATGCACAAATGGAAGATGGCATAGGCAGTAGCTATTTTTCCATCCTATATGATGTGTGAGTAGTGTGACCGCTGTCTAAGCTGACTGCCTCTCCTATAGTATTTATTGGGTCAGGCCTAGTTAACCCATATGACTTGTCTATGACAAGGTGAATCTAATCATTATGCAAACTCAAAAGCAGGTTTGTGAGCTTTTACATGTGTCCAGAAATACAGTGCTAGCTGCACCAACAGTAGTACACCCTTGAGTACTTGGGAGGAAACTAAAGTGGCTGTTAAAATGCACTCTATTCACCATAATGTATATGTGGGAATATGTGTGCTGGTATGCCAAACAGGTCATGCATCCCACCCCACACCCCCAGCACCACCACTGTATGTTAAATCTTTACCCACACTGGCACTTGTATTTGTACAGTATCTTTTTCACAGTTCCCTGTATCATGGCTCAGCAGGTCCAGTGACATAATTTTCTACAATAGCATGCGGTCAAGTTCAACATCTTAAGGCTGAGACCTCCTCATGGCACCTCACTCTAGGGAAATTTGAGGTAGTAGCTTGCAGTCATGCTGTAATGTCTTTATTTAATCAACCTCTACAGTGGTACACAGCCTTTTCCGTCACAGGAATTCAGTACAACAGCTCCTAACTGATGCTGGGTTGTCATACCTTAAAGCAGGTACTCATCACATTAATCTGAAAAGGCCTAAGTACAAAGTGTACTACTAGCTACTCTCACACTAACCTCAAAGGGCCTACATAAGAATGGTACTACTAACTTAAAGAATGCATTTCTCACACTAACCCTGAAGGGCCTGAATGAGAAACATACTAATAACTTAAGGTGAGTAATTCTCCCCCTAATCCTAAAGGGCCTATGTAGGAACAGTATTATCTTCTCACACTAACCTTAAAAGGCCTATATAAGAATGGACTACTAACATAATCTCACAATAGCCTTGAACTGTACCACTGACCCAAGGTCATTAATCCTCACACTAACCCTAAGGGACCACTGAAAAATGGTACCACTGGTTTAAGTAAGGTTAGTTTTCCAATAACCTGAAGGACAACGTCAAATACCCTACCACTGACTCCCGCTATCCATAAGGGCCTTCTTAAAAAACTGTGCGGGTGAGTTAAGGTAGACACTCTTCACATCAACTCTGTGCACCCCATCTAAGATTTTCTGGAACGTTCTACATTGAAAAACTCTAAGGAACCCTTTTAAATACTTTGCCATAAGGCAGATACTCCTCTCACTGACCCTCTGGGATATTTTAGGAACTCTACTTCAAAGCCCAGCCACTGTACAGACACCACACTTATCGCCACCTCAGACAACATCTGCATGATCCTTGAGCGCAGAGACACAGCAGCCCTCATTCTGCTGGACCTCTCTGCAACATTTATCACAGTCTCACACTCCATTCTCATCAGGCATCTGGACCAAGAACCGACTCTCAGTGGATCTGCACCTTTTTAACAGACAGAACACTAGCTGTTAGTCTGGCAATTTACTCCTCAGAGACTGCAAACACATTCACAGAGTGTCTCAAGGATCATTGCTCAGACCGACATTCTTCAAAGCATGCATGATCCCTCTGGCCAATATCATCCATGCACATGACATCAACATCCTCTACTATGCTGATGACATGCACCTCATACTGTTCCTCTCAGACAAGACCCCCCAGGCCAATAAACAAGTTCACCACCTACATGACCGAAGTCGCTAACTGGATGAAAGCCAACTGTCTCATGCTCAGCACCAACATGACAGAAGTAATGATCTTCTGCAAGAACACCTCACATGGGATTCCAACTGGTGGTCAGCCGAACTTGGATCCACACCCAGAACCCACACTAGGAACCTCGGAATAATTATCTACCTCAAAATGGACATGACAGCACAAGTCAACACCTTACATCCTGCTTCCACACCCTGAAGAGGATGAGGAATCTCTTCAGATGGCTCGCAAGCATCGCTGGAAAAACTGTCACTCATATCCTAGTCACCAGCAACTTGGACTATGGGAACATGCCTTATACCAGGATACCAGGATCACCAAAACACCTCACTATAAGTCTCCAAACCATCCAGAACTTGGCAGCCAGACTCATCCTTAACCTCACACACAGAACTGATAACACACCATGCATCACGGAGCTCCTCTACCTCCTGATACACAAACATGCTTATTTCAAACGCCTCACACACACATTGAAGGCACTACACAACTTAAGCTCCACCCCACCTACCTGAGCAGTTGCATCTCCTTCCACTAACTACCCAGACACCGTGTAACTCCTACTCAAACGCATCCCGTGCCTGCACAGAACCAAATCAGGAGAACGGGCATTCTCTTACATTGCATCTAAAGCATGGAACAGCCTCCCAATCCACATCAGTCTCCCACTAACTTGTTTAATTCCCCAAGAATCTGAATACCTCTCTTTTCAATTAAACAACCTACCATACGCAGGGCTAGGCACACCCACCTGCTCAGTGGGCTGCCCCTGCTAACACTCATGCTCTGCCTCAAGCACTCTACTCTGGGATCAAGGAGAAGTGCAATGTCCTTCCCTTTAGCTACAGATTCCTGATGCCTAGCAGATTTCTCGCCCTGCATACTCTCTTTTGTTTTCCTAACACGCAGTGAGATAAAATCTCATTACACAAACCTCCTTAGTTTTTGTTTTGATTTGATTTTGTCATTTATGAAGCAAACACTGCAATTCATTGGCCTGGTTAAAATACGCCAGTACACTGAATGAATTAGAGATTTCTCCACGCAATCCAGGGTCCACTGAGCCTATGGCGTCCCCACGAGTTGCCGCGCGCCATTAGCGGAGTTATCCCTGCTGCGCGCGCCCGGGCTCGGCGCGCGCAGCTTGGGGCCGCGGACGGTCCCCTTGACGCACCTGACGCTAATGCTCCGATTACGGCTAATGTATCCAGGCCCCGGTGCTATCGCCTGAATCTGTTATAGAGGTGGACGCCAATTGAAATAAAATTGCCTTTGTCTAAAGGAGTAATGCACGCGCCTGCTCCCTAAATGGGATTTTCGAACGTAGCATTTAGCAAATTTAGCCTTTCGTGTATATTGCCAGGAGGTTTATTAGAGGCATGAGGAGCGAGTGGCTTGAGCAGTAATGGGATAAGGTAATATAACATGACCACTGAGGTCCCAGGGAGAGGGAGCAACTTTTCTTTAGCCGGTGGAAGGCCTTCTTCAAGATGTGTTCTTCCTGCTGTGCGTGCAAGCGATCGTGTTATCCGGCTTAATTCTGTGGTGGTTCGGCCTCTCCTTGGGATTCAAGGTGTGCCGTGTGGTCTGAATTAATACAGGTGTCTGCTAGGGCAAGGGTTGCATTGAGATTTTGAAACATTGGTTAGTACAATGAATTAGAAAAGAATACTTTATAGTGGACCGCGTACACGTTTGTGCAGAGACCCAGTGTCATGCGTGGTATGTTCAGCTATTCTTGGACTTGTAACTAAAAGTACATTTCATTCTACCACTTGTCATTTCGCTTTTAGGTTATAATTATGAGCTAAAAAAATGCCAGCATGCAAAGTTAGATCGACCAAAAAGAACTGCCTGAAGTTGTAAAACATGTCACTGGATCATTTAGCAGGTGTGTAAATACTGCCAGGACACCTATTCTTCAAGCCCTCCTCTCAGTCCTCCTATTACTTCCCCCTCCCTCTCTGTCAGGCCTCTCTCGCTCTCTCTCTGTGATCTCCCTTCCCCTTCTTCTCATCCCCATCACTCTCCTCTAAGAGCGGTTACTCCGTTACATGCATCTGTCCTGTTTTCTCACACACACACACACACACACAACACACACACACCCCTCCCCCCAATTACTGCTCCTTTTAGGACAGTGGAAGACCATAGGGTAAGGTCAGAGCAGATTGAAAGCAACTTCCTTTAAAATATATCCAAAATGAAATGCATATATTTAAAGAAAGCAAGTACCTGTAGCAATCAAGAGAAATTGCTGAAATGGGGTAGCTCTATCTTTGGGCGAGTATCAGGCATTGCCATATCAGTGGGTTCTCTGAGGGACCGCAAATTCGAATTAATGGTTGAAAGCGAGAAGCAAATGTTTATTCTCTGAATATATAAAGCTGCTTTCATTATGGGATGGAGATTGCTGATTGGCTGGCTGGCCACTGGAGCTTGGACCAGTCAGAGTTTGTAGAGGGGATAATGCATTTTTAGTGACAGATGCTAATTAAGCAAACCCAGAACTCGGATTTCAGATTTATTGTGTTTGTCCAGCACTAAAAACAAAGAATTCTCCCTGCAAATGTACCTGAAAAATGTGTCCTTCTACATAACTTTGTGATGTCACTTTCCTCCGCACAGGGAGAAACAGTCTATCCACTGAGGAGACTCAGGGGGTGGGGGGCTGCGCGGGGTGGGGCGCACCCTCTGAGGGAAATGAGGGAGTTTACAGCCAGCAGCTCCCATAGTTCTCTTTCCTTTCAGCTCCAAACCGAACTCTGCTACCTGCAGGTAAATGTATCCGTTGGAGTTGGGGACAAGAAGAGCCTACCTGTGATTGGAGCATTCTTGTACAATGTCATCGCAACACATCAACACTGTGACACAGACGGGTGTAATAGATCCAACATAAACTGCACAACACCATCCCCTCAACAACATTCATATTTCAGTGTGATATAAGTCTTACTGTATAGGAACCTGGAAAAGAATGACCTGCAATGTTGAGTCACAAAGTGCCTTCAAGGAGCTAGGTACACTGCCACAACCACCGCATCCTAACAACAAAGCTAACAGCACGACATGAATATCATGTGTACACCAACTTGCAGGAATTGTGTAAGGACAAACGTCCCCACCCACTTGCGCAGCTGTACCACCTGTGCATTTTTCTTTTGACTCTGCAAGTTCTTTTCACTTTTTGCATTCAGATACATCTTATAGGAGCCCTGGTCCTGAGGGATCCCTCAAACGGCACATTTGGTGCCTCCCAGGGACTCAGGCCCTCATGATGAGTTTGGCGGGCAGCAGAGGCCGCCCGCCAAACTCAAACCGCCCAGAGACCACCTGTGCGGTCCAAACACGCCGGTGCTATATGGAGTTCACCGCAGGGCCAGCTGTTTCTGCCCGCCGGCCCTGCAGTGAACAGGGCCTTAACATTGTATCCGGCCGGTAATGACCATGAAAAGGCTGGCAGCACTGCCCTGGTGGATTACAACCACCAGGACCGCCAGGCTGCCAACTGGCGGCAACCTGGTGGTGTTGGTGGCCTGACCGTGGTGGATTCGCCACGGTCGTAATTTAGCGGTTGGACGACCATGACCGCAGTGGTCTGACCGCCACCGTGAGTCTGGAGGTCTCAAGACCACTGGATTCATAATGAGGGCCTCAGTTTGGTGCAACCAGAAGTGTGGGGACCTCCATTGGTTTCCCATCCCCCTGGTGTCAAGTGTGTAGCTCCATTCATCCCCCTCTGCCAGGTCCTGGCTGGTGACAGTGAGCATAGGTTTCTGTGGTGCAGTCGCACCAACCAGCACTGTTTCCTCCTGGAATACCCATGTCACATGTACAGTGCCGTGGAGAAGATGGAATACCTTTTATTTTGTTTTGTGTGTTTAAATTTTGATAAGGTGTTCTACCACATTAAAGAGTGCAAAACAAAGATCTGCATACATACCGAGTGCAGTCTACCTACTACTACTAAAGGATCAAGTAGATACCCAGGTAAGTATGGATTTCCTGTTTTATCGCTACGTCTCTGTACCGTGACAATATAGATATTATCAAGGAACATAGACGTGGAGTTAAAATAGTAAATCTACACATACGTATATATGCTTAACTTGAAAATATAGTGGTAGTTGATATTCTGCATTCAATATTGTTGCAGGTCTAAATGTTGTCAGTCAGTATTGTGACATAAAAACGTTTTCCTACTTTATGTGCATATGTTTTGCAATAACGATTGTATACATTGTCGAGTGTGTACAGAGGAGATCGTTTATGATCATTAGCAGTGCAAATGCCATGTTACCATTAGATAATTGCAATCATACATATTTTTCTAAGCAGGAATTTCCTAGATGAGCAGGGATATTAGCCAGTGGGAAGCAGAAGCTGTGGAGAAGTGTTGCTCAATGGTTAGAGCGGCAGACCCTGATGCAGAAATCTGGCCTGGGACCAGGGTTCAATTCCCACCTTGGTGGGTCTTGGGCTCAATTTCCTTGGACCTGATAATTCTCGCATCAGTGCCTAATCTAATTCATGGGTCTAACTCTGGGCAATAGCTTGCTTACTCTCCACAACGGCCCCCACAGTGCTGGGATGCCTGGCTTCACCTTGAAGGTTGCCCAGGAGTGGGCACCTCACAGGGAAAAGCCAGGAGGGGTTCCACAGTGGTATGTGTACAGCGCCTTGAGACCCTAATGGGTGAGTAGTGCGCTATACAAGTACACAGTTTACCCCATCCAACACATATTTGTCCAGTTTTTTTGTTTTATTTCCACGACCTGCTGAGTGGACTGTGAATACATAATATTTGTTGGCTAAGCAGGTCCTGCAAGCTCTTACCTGACCAGCTGCAGACCACGCTTCCAGATCATGGGGCTCAGTGCTGCTCAATTCCTTCTGGCTGGGAGCACGCCTGATGGCCTGGTTGAACTGAAGCTGTCCTGTATTGTAATGCAGCATTTGACTAGTGCTTCAGATCCAGACAACGTGGTCACAAGCTCTCCAATTTGAATCAGGTTACAGTATGGCATTTTGTAGTATACATTTAGAAGGGTGTTGGATGCAGTATGTCCTATAAGGAATTTGTTGGGTAAAGTGTGTGTGGCATAAAGATGTAATTTAAATGTGGTGCAAGATATGTCACTTCTCATAAGCATGAAGTGTGGAGAGTGGAGAATAATCTCATTTGTGCATAATGACTTTGCAACTTACACAGTTCATCATCTGGGTACTGTTCTTAAGTGCATGGTCCCTGCTGCTGAATTTGCTTGTGTGGAAGTCTCCAACCATCCCAACAAGTCAAGAACCAAAGACCCAGTGCCACATTCATTTGTAGGCTAATATTGTAAGGTACCCTCTTTCGCTTGCACTGTGCTTGCAAAATCTCTTGTCTTTAGGACAAAAAAATCTTAAAAGGGGCTTAGAGTCTGCCCATCACTTTCCTCTACTTACCACTGGCTGCCTCCAAGTTACCTTTACTTACTATTGTCTGGCTCCCACTAGCTCCACGCCACTATACCTACCATTGGCTGGCTCCCACGTGGTGTCCATGTCAGCACCTTCTCTCCTCAGTCTAGTCTTCATCATGCAGTGGAGCCTGGACCAAGTGCTGTTTCCGGTGCCCAGTAGCCTTCCACTGCAGGTCGTGGTGTTGCTCACTTTGAGCGTTACGCCATCGCTCGAGGCATGCATCAGAATTCCATTAAAGCAGCCTTTCTGCCCAGGGTCCTCTGATAGTCTTGCATTTTCCACCCCCCAGGAGTACTGCTCCTCTCTGGACATCTGTGTGCAGCGTCCAAGTGTGCTGTGTGGTCTTTGGAGGAGTCCTGTTCCTGCTCGGTGATGCCCCCGTACCACTCCCTCTAGAAACTATGCCTATGCTTCCCCCCAATCTGACCTGTAGCGCTTCCTCAACTTCTTTCTGTCCCTTGGCACGCCGCTTCTGTGTTTGACTGTTCTCTCTCACTTGTGTTTCTTGTCCTCGTCTCTGTCAAGTGTAGCCCCGTTTCTGATTCCCTCACTCTTTCTCTATTTTCTTTCTTTCTTTATTTCTTGTCGCCATTTTAAATAGCGCAAACTCTGCCCAGTGGCTTTGAAGCACTCTAGATGGGCACCAGTTACATTACACAAGGTTAGATATTTTTGTAGGGAACAGAGAGATTTAATGATGCTTTCTCCGCAGCCGGTCCATTTCTCCAGCTCTCTCTCCCTCTCTTTCATCCCCTCTCCCCCTGTCTGTCATTCCCCTAACACTGCTGGTCTTCTGTGTGTCCCTGTTTCTTGGGTTCTTCCGTGCACTGTTTTGTATAAGAGCATGTGCACAGCATCGTGCAGAGAAGGCACTGAGTTGCAACAGAGGAGGCTCTAACAAAAGAAGGGTCGTTTTATAGGGCTTGGGAGTGAAATAATCCTTGCCCCTCGCTCTGTCCAAATATCTTGTTTTCTTGTCCCCTGTGTCTGTCTTTCCATTATCATTTTTATATCCTTATGCCTCAGAGCTGCTGCCTCTCTGACAGGTCAGCTGTGTCTGTCTCTGGCTCACAGTGCTGCACTCTTCCTTTTTTTCCCCACTCCAACCCCGCCCCACCCCTACCACCAGCTGCGTCGGGTGAGGGAGCCTCAGCCAGTGTGTTGTGGGGAGTCATTGCACTGTATGTGCGTCTCTCTCCCCGCGATAACTCTCTCTTAAATGCTCTGCAATTTCCTCTGCCTAGTGCTCCACGTACCTGCACCCCACGCGCTCTCTCCCTGCATGTCTAATGCTCCGTAGCCGACAGGTCTTACTAGAAAGACAAGCCTGTCTCTTGCAGCCTTCCCCTGTCTTCCTCTCTATCTCCTCTGTACCTCTTACTTGAATTCCTCGCCTCGTGTCTCTCTGCTGTTCCTTACCACACTGTCTTGCTCAACAGTCCTCAGTCCATCCATCCCTACTCCTCTGTTTTATTACTCCCGTTTCTTAAGCTCTACCTATTCCCTTTCCCAAACACGCTGTCTCTTATCCCTGTATCCCTCTGTCTCCTGCCTTCTACCCCAGTCTCTTGCTCCCAACCCCACTCCTACTTGATACAGTGCTCTCTTGATTCATGTCCCTCCCTCGCTTGCGCCATACCCCACTGTCTCTTGCACTCTACCTTGTCCCTCTGCCTCTTGCCACTTGGTCTCTTGCTCCATACCCCGCTGTCTCTTGCTCCATAGCCTGCTTTCTTTTGCTCCCTGCCACCCTGACTCTTGGCACCTATCATCTCTCCTGTTCCCTGCCCTTCTGTCTCTTGCTTCCTACACCTGTCCCTTGCTCTGTACCCCTGTCTCTTGTTCCCTGCTCTACTCCTCTGTCTCTTACCTTCTGCCTCCCACTCGCTGACACTCTGGCCCGGGGTCCCCAAACCTCTGCCTCTTGCTCCTATGCATCTTTCTTTCCCGATCCCCTCTGTGTCATGCCCCTGCCCTCTGTCTATTTTTGTCCACCCATCTGACATTGACAAAGCCAATATATATCACATAGCCGAAACCTATTAGCTTTGCCAATGCTTGTTCTCTAAATTTCAGCTTGTTTTCAGTGTTCGCAATAAGTAACGGTTTGTGAACTGTAACACAGTTATTCACTTTTGGCTGGTCAGGAGTCGCCATTTTTACAAAGTTGTGTTCATGATTGAGCATTTGTCTAACATTGCATATGAGTAAAGCGATTTACCAGTGTAAATTCGCATTTCGTTAATTGAAAATGTAAATTGTATCCTTCTATAAGGCCATTTGCTCTACTAAGTTAAGTTAAGGGCAGAAATGGCTCTGTTAATCAAATCATCCTTTATTATATTTAGCCTCTTCCAAGGGTAGCCTTTCTTCTATCACTCCTCTTCTAAACTATTGACTCACTTCTAGTTCTGTTATATTTGCATTTGTAATGTAAGATCTATGGTGCTCTTTAATCAATGCACATTTTGACATTGGAACTGCGATATAACGTTTCTAGTGTTGTAATATTCTGCATTGCATAGGTGTATATCGCTAAAACACAGTTTTTTCTTTGATCAATGCCCTTCCTATACAAAATTTAGCAGTCAAGATTATAAATGAATGGGACCTTTTGTCGTTGATTGTGTACATATAAATGGAAACTGTGACAATGCAAGCAAAAATAGATGGGGCACACCTAACAGGAACATTCCTCATACATCTAAGACATTGCTTCCACTGTTAAATAGTCATCCCTCTCTATGATCAAAAGTTGCTAGAAAGTACCCCTTCTGTAAACATTAACCATATCCTGTGGGTGCTTATACTGGCAGCACAGTATCCCCAAGAACTTCAAATGCTCTACATTTATAGGTTCAAAAACCGCACAGTTCACAGGTGTCGTTCATCTGTTGCTGAAGTATTACATTTGTTTGGTCTGGAGGCCAACTGTGTGAAGGCTAAAAGCATTGGAGTTTTCATAGCCAAAATATTATTAATGGGCAGATGGCACTGCTGAACTGGACTAACATTTAATCCGCGAACAAGGGTAAAAGCGGAATGACTTGAGGCCAGCGCTGTGTTGTGCTGGAGTGTTTATTCCACTGGCCTCCTTTCGTAAGTCGGTTATAGTGATGGTTAAAAAACAGAGATACAACTTTAAACATATTTGAAATGGTGTTCATATGTCAAGGGTTGTCGGCTGTGATGCTGAGATCTTTAAAAGTTAAAAAAAGATGGGCTGATTAACACTATTGTTTAAAGCACAAGCACCAGAGTATAAGGGACATTACATGTAAGGACGATAGGTGGAGTAGAGCAATAAGGAGCGAGATAGAATATTTGGTACAAGAATGCGAAAGGATGTCAAAAGAATAGACGCAAATGGAGGAAATGTAAAGTGGTAAATAATAAGTTACAGCAAATTGTTAATTTGAGCGTAATAAGGTTTGACATAGCAACTTGTATTGTCTTGGATGCAACTGGTGTTAGGGAAAACATTCCAAATGTGTGTAGAAGAACAAATGCAACTCCATGTATTATCGATTACCATTAAAAGTCAAGATTATCTAAATTTTAACAGAATAGTTTACAATACTATTTGTGGAGCATAACGGACTGAATCACAGCATCCAACGTGAAATGCCTCTTTCCAAGCTCCTATCACTGTTGTGTCATCCCTAGGATAACAAAAGAGACAAACGAGATTGCAATGACCCTATTGCTGTAGCAGAAACAATCTCACACAATTCATTTGTCCACATTTGTAAGAACGTTTGGAGCCTTAATTGAATTGTGTTCCGCGTTTGCTTGGACAGGCTGATGTAGAAAGGTATCTTTTAATCACTGTTCAAGAGGTGTATGTAAAGGGGCTTGAAGAGAAGGGTCTTTGCTGCAGTTGTGAGCCCGAGAGCAGGCACAGCCCTATACCACACATTCAAAGCAGCATCTGAATGTTAGAGGCTGAATGCTTGATAGAGTGTCCTGTAGTATATGAACCCAACCTGGAGGTGGTAAGCCAATTACCCACAGAGAAAAGAATGTGTCCTCGTCACTAGTCAGTAATTAAAACACTTTGGGGCCTAGTGACAAACTCAATTTGGTAGTATGTTTAGTAGTAATTCAATGATACTACTAAATGGATTACAAAATGCTATTCAATACACTGCTAACCTACATGCAGAGGTCTGCGCCTCCCCCTGTTGTCTTTTATGTGCAGAGATCTCTGTGTAGGTAGGTATACGATTTAGAAGTAAATGTGGAAAGCACAGGGGCAGTGGCTAGAAAAGTGGAAGTACTTACTGCTAAATGGGAGTGTTGAAGGGGGGGGGAGTAAAAAGGGGTTTAGGAAGGGTTTTGAGGGAGTTTTGTGGAATGACATGCACCCACTCACGAAAAAGAAAGCCCGTTTCTATTCACAAACTGCATTTTTGTTTACATTTTCTGTGTCAAAAAAGGACCCAAAACAGCAATAAATGTACATCCAGCTCAGAGTTAGAGTAAATTCAGCACCACAACATGGCCAACCACTGGTACTGCAACACCCTCACATAGAAAATAATGAAGACAAAGACTTAGAGACCCCATGGGAATTAAGTTTAATTTAAATTAACTTACTTTTAAGTTTTTAAAAATATATACAAATAGTGTTTCAAAACTCAAGTACAACTAAGCATAATAGTTTATTATAAAATATGTTAATATTCATTTTTAAATTAAAAAACGAAAGGTAAAATAAAAAATTATTATTCAGAAAAATAATAACCAAATTAATTTAAATAAATCCCACTCATAACTTTTAAAAATGTTATTACATAATCAATAGATATACATTTTATATTTTACATAGGATTGTTTTAATTTAAATCTTAGAAAAATTATTTAAATTAATGTATTTCAAAATAATTAAATATTTCATTCAAAATCAAGTTAGTAATGCTCTAACTTTTTTTTCCTACAATTAAAATAAATATTTTAAATGAGTATACATTAATATTTACCTAAACATATTTAATAGTATGTTAGTGATGCTGTGACTTTATTTTTTTCCACATTTAAAATAAATAATTTAAATGAGTTTTCATAAATATTTATCCTAAAATATTTTAACACATTTTTGTTAAAACTTTAATATATATTTCAACTTTTACCTATACTTCACTGTAGGGAGATCTCCCCATCAGTGGCAGAGATCTCCATCTAGGTGTTGTAACTTTACACTTGTAAATTATGCTGCACCACCCGGTTTCAGGGGATGGAGACATGTAAACCTACACTTTGTAGTAAATATACACTTATAATTAGTAAATAGCCTAAAGTATTACATTTACTATGAAATGTGAGTGTAAATATAAAAAATGCTCACATGTAATTTTACCAAATAGCCTAAAGTAATAAATTTACTATCAAATGTGAGAGTAAGCGTAAATCTTACTCACATGCAATTTTACCTTTGTGAATAGCCTCTACTATTCAGATTTTAGAGAAAGCTCTCAATGCAGCAATGACAAATATACTGTAATCTTGACTATGGAATCCCTGGAAAAAATACCAGTACTTACCACATTGGTTAAAAATCTTCTAGTGATTACAAACCTGTATCATGGTCTCACTCATTTCCTCCGTCAGTCTCTGGCCATATGAGTTCCTTGTTGCTAGGAGTTAATACAAAACACACTTTCCCTTTAACTGGAAGTTTTTAGACACTGGGGCTCTTATTATGACTTAAGCACACTTCCATGGGAGAGGTTCTCAGTGGCTAGAATTACGATTACAGGGTGGTATATCCACATGGAATATTACCTATTACACGTTAAACCCCTTGGAAGGGGGAATAACTTGGCAGACACAGAACCACAGTATGGGGTTCCACTATATATTCCCTATGCAGAAGGGCTTAACACACACATGTATCACCTGCTTGTTCTGTGTGGGCTTCTGTGTGGACAGAGAGGGGGGAAAGGAGAAGTAAGTGAGACAGTAGTTCTGCAGAGAGGAGCATTGCTTTGCCAGATCAAATGTTTGACAGGGTCTGGGGGAAAAGTATTGTGTGCCCTTAGAGCTAAACCCTTGTGCAAGTTTACGAGTCAGAATTATCAGCTGGGTAAAACTGGGTCTGGTCTTCCTGCTTCTGGAGGAACACCAGTCGTGAGTATGCCGAGCAGTGTCCTGTTCAGGGGTACCACTTTGCCTGGCTCGTAATTCGGTCCTAACTAAGCAATATGTATTGTCTTCAATCTCTGTGTATATGACAACTGATTTAGGTCCTCTAAGTTGTCATTGCTTGCTCCTTTCATTTTTTCAATGCTTTTATCGATGTTTTGAGCCCACGTGGTTTGCACTGCTTTAGAATTAGTAGCTTTGTAGTTAATAAAATTATTCTTTTCAAAAATGTTAATATGTTGGTACAAATGTCACCTGAAAACTTTTTGTGAATCTTAAAAAACAGGATAAATGTTCCCTTTGTGTCCCTATATAATTATGAAGTCCATTTTTAGTGCACGGACTGTGCAAGTGTCTTTTGTGGCACTTTTTGCACTTGGCTGAAGCTACTTCTTCATTAATGGCTGCAAGTGTCATCCGGGAGATACGACATAGAATGTTGCCCTCAGAATGGGAGAGGAGTGGGCTTTCAAACCAGACCTGCCTATGATTTTGACTGAATTATGATTGTAAAAGGCGGGTTATTATTTTCTGGGTTGATTTGTACATGCTGACAAATGATTGCTGACAAATGATTGCTGAAGGTCCTAGCACTGTTAGAGTCCATTTAATGTAAATTTCTTACAACATGTTTACAACATAAAAGTACTCCGCTTGGTAATGTGATTCTATTTTTTTTTTTACTAAAACTAGATATAAAACCATCAGTTAAACTGATTTTTCCTCTAGAACCCCTGCAAAAGAATATTACGACCATGCCAGGAAGAAAGAAAGGGCAAGCATGAAAATCCCGCTCTGAATTTGAGAAAATCACTATTAAGAAAATTCATGTCCAATGGGATAACTTTAAGAAAGAGAAAGATGTAGGGATGAATCAAAAATTATCAGACTTAACATGCAGCATGAATACTGTGTTGCTATAGGGACGACGCATTAGAAATGCAATAAGTTTAATTAGAGTGATGAAAGACCTCCCCGCATTTCTTGTGTATGGCCAGCTTTTCAACATAAAATGACTCCAGGCTACTAATAAGTAGTGAACAAGAAACATGTCAAAGTGGAAAGTATTTGAGAGACAGCTATTTAGGTATGTTAGATTACCAAGCATTTAACCTAGTTATTAAGCCATTTGTTACAGCCAGTAATGACCTGCACACCTATTGAAGTCTGACTTACATTCAAGTTTTTGTCATAAAAATATATGGGATATTGAGCTGCTGCATAATAGGCAGGCCTTTATAGACATATTTTAATTGTAAATCGTTTATTACATCTTATTTTACAATAGTACTATTGCAAGAAGCAATATTATAAAAAATTTGAGAATAGAGGAACTGAAAGGAATTGGAGAGATTTCAAGAACCTATCAGAGCATGTGAACAACTCAGTGAGTCAGAAGGAAATGATCATTTCCGGGTGAATATCAAACATTACATGAATAAAGCAATAGAAAGAACAAAAGATAATACCTTAAACCATCAATGGGTGTAGACCATAGGCCAGAGCCAAGCATCACATGGTACCGCATCTCAAGTAGTCTCACCATGATTTTGCATCCACCTCCTGAAAAGGCCACTCATTAATCTGGTTGTCATTCACATCTTGATTACCTTTAGAATATTATGAGGCATCCAGATTGTCATCCACACAAGATTCTACTTTTCTACTTGCAACTAGTTCTAATGTCAATTATATTCCTCGTGGATGCTTTTTTATTATTTTGCACCAGTCCTCCCATTTTTGCATAATTGCAGAGTGTTAAGTTATGCATGTTATATTAAAGCATTTGTGTGCTCCTTTAATGATACTCTTGTAAGGGCATCTCTAGAATGATTATTTATCGCCACCTCACTAATTTCACTTTAATACTGCTCAACTGATTACAAGCATCTAGTTGCCTCCCAGTTACAGTAATCAGGGCTCCAGTGAAATCAATAATCGTAACTGTCCAGCACCGATATTTAAATTCAGAAACACTGCAGCATGTGAGTTTCTGGGTCCTGATGAAGGCTCAGCTAGCAAATGTCCTCGTGTCAAAACATATATTGACCGCACTTCTGTTAGGCGTTTGTTGATTCCCACCCCTATTTTGTGTACAACACTGACTAGCTAGCATTATTGATATCACCCTGCTTGTGCTTTAATAAACTACACCTGCACATCTTTTACTTATCACAACACACCCTATTACCTTGTGGCAAAATTTGCTTATGTGCATTTGTTGCATTTGCTACTTTTGATGCGTGTGATAAAATGGAAAATGAGTTTTAATTCATTTGAAAACTGTAAGTCTCCATTTCTTTCCAACAGGAGACTTATTATATTCATCATGTTTGCCAATCAACTTCTCTACAATAGCAAACCCCACTCTACTGATGATTTGTGTGTCTGCTGTTGGGACACCATGATATTTTATATATTGCCTGTAATTTGTGTATATTTGGGAACTGGTTCCTGCCTTTGAAATAGTCCTTCATTAAACGTACACCGCATAAGTAGCTGTTCTTAATCCCATTTGTACACTGAGGAATCCTTCCAGAGGAACTTTGGGCCAGATGTATCAAGGGTTTTATCCATTCTGTGTCTATGGGAAAATGCTGTAGTACATATGGCCCTTTGTTTCACATCTGTTCTTAACAGAAGATGCTTCAATTTTAAGCATTTTTACTTGAAGCATTGCTGTCTCAACATTTTCAAATTCTTGGGTTTCCTTACTGTACGCCCAAAAACCATCAGATTTTACTGTGCCTGTGCAAGTCAACTCAAAAAGAAGCACACCTTGAAGGTAAGCGCTGTTCCTTTTATGCAGTGGAGTGCTTTATTTACTTTTGCATTTCCACGCACAATCAAAATGTCTGCGCCTCAGCAAATCAACTTCAAATATGTATGCATTTACGCACTTTAAATAGACATAAAGCAGTATTAATGAATAACATGTTGAAGGGCTAGAGATCACTGTCTCCACTTTTCCTAGATGTAGTTATGGAGCCAAATGAGCATATAATATTGGCAGACATAGGGGTTTCGTTTGTTTAAGTGGATTGTCAAGCAGTGTCATTTTGTGTATTATTGGCAAGTTATGAAGTTTAACTTGCTTCCCAGGCATACAACCTCCAATACCCCATGCATGCAATGCTTTTATCAATGCTGCACGAATCTCTCAGACAACAAAGGTTCTCCGATGCTGAAATAAAGTTAATCTAAATGCATTCTCACTCAATTTGTGGCTCTAAAAATGTGAATTGATGTAATTTTTTGTTCGAGCGCGCAGCGCTTTGACCTGTTGTAAGTATTGTGGGCTTTTAACCACACCCTTTTCATACCAATCACTTTCATTGTTTCTGAGCTTGCCTGGCAAAAATCACTTTATGTCATTGGTAAATGCTTTACGTTTGTCCCGCCTTGAGGCAGTTTTTGTCACGCCTTGCGGACCTCCCCTGTTACATGGATTATTGCACAGTTTCCAATATACTTCAGCGTGGGTGAACTATTTTTTTGTCTCTCCCCTTCATGCTGCATGGAAGCCATGGCGCTCACAGCGCAAACAGGCACAACAGCGTGAACTCAATCAGCGGAGCACTGGTCACATTGTTCACAGTTACCTAATCAGAGTCATCTCTTGTGGCTCTCTTCTTAAAACACTTAAGATTGGTAAATGCTTTACATAAAACAGAAATCCTCAAAGTGAAAGTGGCTCTCCCAGCACAGCTGGAGAGCTGATACTACAATATTCACTGCACTTGGAAACTTGCCCCATAGTGCTTTGCAGGGCATTACTTTTACAAAAGATTTTTGCTCTTGACTCAGCCTGTGGTGGTCCTAGGACAATGGGACCACCACCAAAACGTTCAGCACAGCACACTCTGTCTAGGTTAGTGGGGACCTCCAAATAATAACTCCTCTCACCATTCAGTGTCTATTAAGTTTTTCCACGATTGGAACTTTTGTTTTACAGCTGGGAGTAGCTTGTGTTTTAAGGGCATTGTTTATAATGTCATTACTATGGGACTGCCACCCCTGAAAATGTGTAATACACTATGCCCTCTAGGGGCTAAATATATGATTACAGTGCATTATTTATTGCCATTTATTTTCGTGTAATGCTGCCCTCTAGGGGCTTGCTATATTGTTACATGACCATGTTTCTTACAAATGCTATTTTCGTTGTGGTGTTCTCTAGGGGCTGTTCTAAGTATTACAGTCAAATCAACATACTAAAATATTTGCTGCACAGAAACGTGCCCCATAATGCTTTGCAGGGCATTACTTTTACAAAACATTGTTGCTCATAACTCATCCTGTGGTGGTCCTAGTACAATGGGACCACCTTCAAAATGCTATTTCTGTCTAGATCATCTCAGGGTCCCCACACTAGGTTAGTGGTAACCCTAAATAATAATCCTTCCTTCCATTCAGTGTCTTTTAAGCTTTCTCATGGCTAGAACTTTTGTTTTATAGCTGGGAAATGTTTTGTTTTAAAGGCCTTGTTTGTAATATCATTTCAGTAGGCCAGTTAGCTCTAAAAAAAACTCTATGGGCTAAGTGTATGGTTACACTGCATTATTTTCTCTGTTTTTTTCATGGGGTTATGCCCTCTAGGGGATAGCAATATGGTTACATGACAATGTTTCTTACAAATGATATTTTTGTTATGGTGTGCTCTAGGGGTTGTTTTGAGCATTACAGTCAAATGCCAAAAGTTTATTTCTGATAGAGGTTTATATGATACTTGCATTTGTTTTAATAATTTCTCCTTATTGCGGTTATGACCATGATTCAGGCCAACTTAATATCCTTATTACACTATGTTTGGGTGACCTTTCTTGTTTATTTCTCCTCTGTGGCTGTCTTGTGTCTTTTTTGTGTTAGCCAGCCAGCAACTTAGATGGTGGGGTGGTGAAAGTGGTATTTTAGTGGAATTAGCATGGCTGATTTAAATTAGGATGCTAAATGGCAACATTTTCATTTTTTGCTGCAGATAGAGGAAGAAGGTAAATAGAAGTGCTTTCGTTATATGCACGGCCACTGGAATTACATGGCAGGAAAAGGCAAAATTATGAGGCAGGGTTGACCAGTTTATGTGGCAAGAAAAGTCCTGTTCCACCCCCAAATTCCTTCGGTGGCTAGGGCGTGTTTTTCCTTTATCCATACCCTTAAGAAGACTTTCTAGTTTGTTCCACCAGAAACCCGTAAAATTGTTATTCATTCTTCTATCACTTCTAGACTTGACTATGCAAATGCACTGTTCCTGGGCTTACCTAACTGCTTATTGGGATATCTACAAGTAATCCAAAATGTTGTGGCTAGGCTAAATCTGCGGGTACCCAAACGCAATTCAATAATTGGTCATCTAAAAAATGTGCATTAGATCCTGATCAAGGAACGCATTACCTTTAAAGCCTTGGTCACTGTGTTTCATGCTTTCATCAGGCCGCTCCCAAATATCTCTGTCTCCTAGCAACCATTCTAGTCTCTTGGATCAGGAGAGGATTTACTTTTGCAGACTCTCAGATTCCACCTTAAACCCAGGGGCCTTCACCTATCTGACCAATATGGCTTTGAACAAGTTATCACTCTTCTTTCGCCTCATCAACTAAAAACTTCAGTTCGGAAAACAGATGAAGGCCTGGTTGTTCAACCATTGAGTCATCTTGGGGTAGGGCCTCTTTCGGCTTCCAGCGCCAGGATGCTGTTTGGCAGCTGAGCACTTTATAAATCCGATTGATTTGATTTGATTTCATTAATACCTACAACTACAAGGATGTTGGAAAGTGCCAGGTAGTAGTTTGAAGATGTCAGTAACAACAAGAGGTCAATAACAAACAGCCACAGGGTGGTACATTATGTTCAGTAATCCATAGGGAAGATTCTAGGAAGAACATAAATCAAAGGCAGCACACATACACCTATCCCTCCACAATTTCAATTATTTAAAAGAGAGCAGTACAGAAATAAGTTAGTTTCAGGGAGATTTGGAAAATTATTTCCATTTCAGACATGCTTAGTATAATTTTAGGGAAGCAACAGAACTATTTTAATGTCATTGAGCTTTTAAGTGCATGTCAGTATCTCAAGTGGATCAGGGAGACTCTTCATGAAGATTTGGCATCATAGGTGGGCATGTCAAGCAAGGATCAGATGTCTGCCTTTGGCCTGGCTCTTGACCCATGGGCACTGGCTCGCCAGACAGAGGTAGGCTGGCTTTCCATGCAATGCTGTTGTCCATCCCTAGAGCAGTTTGTAAAATACAAAAACTGCTAAGCGCAATGTCGATGAGGGCTCAAATCTGAAAGGGGATTTTCTACTTAAACGTGTTTCTGGAGTTCAAAAAGGGAACACGTACATGTGTGTCTGAATGTAAATCTGTAGTTCTGAGGGCTCTCCGAGCCCTCCTTTTGCTAATATGTGTAATTGCTGTCACCGATGTTTTGGACTTCTGAAATAGGGTTCTGTTAAGTCAGGGGAAAACAGTGATAAGAACACAAAAATAGGAAACTTACCTCCCCAAAAACATGAAAGACTCCATGTACCAGCTTGGTTTGTGATACTTACTTACAAAGGTGTTCCAGTTAACCTCATCAGAGTACATGTAAAACATTGCTCAAAGGTGTTAATCAGGAGAGAGAGAGACTGACACTCAGTGACTGAATTACACAATGTGTAACTATTTACCTGCGTTCAAACCACGGCTTCCCCATTTTTACCAAATTGTGTATTCCTAGGCAGTTACATTTCTTCTCAACACATTTGAGATCACCTTGAAGTAATTCGGTTTATTCTGAATGCTAAACAAATCCAATAACTTGTCCTTTTTATAGTTTTATAGACTACACTGTTGCTCTGTCTATAATAACAATATAGTCCATGTACAGGAGGCACATGACAACTGACTTGTCTCTTGGTTCACTAATGGCATTGTTGTCAAAGTAAGGCCTAGTCGCAAATGTTTCTAAGGTCATGTTTAGGAACCACCTCTTCTGATAATTGTCAATGAATATAATCTTATGATCTAATGTATTAAAATTAAAAACTTCCAAATGTTAAAAAATACATTTTTTTGAATTGTGAAGACTATTATATTTGACACGACATTAGTTGCATGATTTACATGACAAATACTTTGATGGGTCAACACGAACCCTGTCTCTCTGGGTCAAGTCAAACCCTTGGGTCGGGTCAGCCCTTCTGTTAATTTGCTGTATAGCACTCTACCTGACCCATCGCAATCCTAAACACTTCAGACCCTTAGTTGATAAGGGTTTTAAACACTGGGGCTCCGGCTAGAATTAGTCATCACTGCCAAAATAACTTCTATGGCGGCAAAGTGAGTTATCCCGAGCCACTTCTTGATGAAGGAGGGACTGCTTGTGGTTTAGGCTGCGTAAGGTCTGTATTCCAGATCATTAGCTTTGGTGCAGATGTTGTTTGTGGGTGTTTCTAGTGACATGATCCCTGAACTACTAATCTCCCCAGCTTTACATCTGGGCCATCCCAGTGATGTGCACTAGGTCTGAGTTGGTGAAGAGGTGGGACCAGCCAAGGAAGCAGCCCTGTAGATGTGGTGTTTATGGGGAACAAGGGAGACGGGTGATTGGACCAGATGGTGTCTTTCCCAGTGAGTGCCTTTTATTTCCCTGGGATGTGGATATTTGGGAAAAATGAGCAAAATTCAAGCAGGAAACAGTTTTGTACCTTTGAAGGCTCACGGCTCTGTTATGAGTGACCTGTTGATGGCCACACTGGGGATGCAGGCAAATTGTCCGGATGAAACGTCAGCTGACGTGGCGAAAAGCAAGAAAACGCAGAACCAATCATCCCCGTTCCAGAATGAGATTCTGCAAAGTCTTGCAATCAGTGGTAATTCTCAGAATTACAGAAGCATCCCTGTCGGTAGTCCTTGGTGTCACTAAATACTGTGCCAAATGTGGGCCCACTTGAACTGAACCTAATGTTGGTTGAACAGGACTGACGAACGGGGGTGATTTTTTCGGGGTTATATAGTGAAATGTGTTCTGTGGCTTTAAGGACTGGATCACTCCAGTCTGGCATAGAGGTGGGGAGAGCCGCGAAGCAATGGCTGTTTTCAAATGGTATTCCTGCACTTGTTGTTTCTACACATCTCCGTGTTGGCGGCTTCCCTCCCCCATGCTCTTGCGTTGTAATAGTCCTTGGAGGAGATAATGTTCACCTTGTCTGAATCGGCTATAAACCCCCTGCGCGGGCCACGTTCAGCACAGTGTGTGTCCTCCGCTATTGCAGGGCACCTGCTGCTAAAATGTGCTGGCGCGAGGCCATCAGACAGGCCCGAATTACAAATCGGTGCCAAGGCTGCCAGCGCGGTGGGCCACGCACAAACGGGGGCCACTAACTGGTACCGGATGTACTGAAAAACAGCAGAGAGAAAAAAAAGGGGGAAAACACGACGACGACCGGTAAAAGACAGCAAAGAAGTCACTCCCACCTCACACTACAAGGGTTCACCCGAGCTCTGACTGACCCTGCTGTGTTCAAGTCGTGAAATGGCAGCCATGGCAGCGCCCCGTCCTTGTACGATGAAGTGCCTGGACACCCCGGCAGGGAGTCCATCGTTCCCTTAGATTTAAACATGCACCTCGGGCCTGCTAGCGTTGCTCCTTTACATGCCGGCCCCACCACGGCCGCGCCTCCTCCAAA
This sequence comes from Pleurodeles waltl, assembly GCF_031143425.1. NCBI lineage: Eukaryota > Metazoa > Chordata > Amphibia > Caudata > Salamandridae > Pleurodeles > Pleurodeles waltl. The sequence continues at coordinate 1,939,960,143 of NC_090440.1, read as the reverse complement.
CGTAGATTGGCAAGATAGTTGCAGATAGAATACTGCGGGGGCGGACGGTGCTTAATTTGTAAATAAAAAGGTGCCGGTGTCCAAAGCCCTCCTCTTAAACACGCGGCGGCTGCAGTTGAATGTGCGAACACCTGAGGCAGAGTAATCCTGAAGCCATCAGAGGCCTCTTTAATCCATTTACGGCCACTCCCTGCCCCTTCAGCTCACTCTTCCAGCTTTCTCCCACTGTGACGCTTTTACGTTTTTCTCTCCCTCAGTCTTTCCCATATGTGTCTTTTGTTCGCAGTAAATGCTTGAGGCAGAAAAATATGCGCTGGCTCTGAAAAATAAGTGCCGTTGACCCGCACCGGAAACAACAAACACAAATTAAGTACTGGGCAGCATACAATAAATGTTTGTAAGTAAATCAAGAGACCGAGGTTATCCCCAACGTGTCACGTTAACGATAGTAAATGCTTCCATTTTCTTACGATAATGGCATTACTCCTAGTCCTACTCCCTCGCCTTCCTTTTAACCAATGAGGCCTCCTGCCTCCCCCCTAGACCCTCCCTTCCCCTTTCAAAACCCCCCCCCACCCTTATCCCCTCCTGTACAAAAACCAAGCCCAAGCCGCAACTCGGACAGTCCGTACCGGGAGGGTGGGAGGGAACGGAAAAGGAAGGCGAGGGAGTAGGACTAGGAGTAATGCCATTATCGTAAGAAAATGGAAGCATTACCTCCCGTCCCTCCCTCGCCTTCCTTTTAACCAATGAGACATAGCAAGAAAAACACACAGGAGACGGACATCGAGTTGCAAGACCCTTAGTTAATATCCTGCACCAAGAACATCCCAAACATTATCTCATAGAGGATAAGACCCGGTGACCAAACACCGACTCCAAACCACCCAAGTCCGACAGCCTATAATGACGCACAAACGCCGAAGGAGAAGCCCAAGTGGCGGCCCTGCAAATCTCCACCACTGAAGTCCCCTGAAGCTCTGCCACCGTCGCCGCCATGCCTCTGGAAGACCTCCCCTGAATCCCTATAGGAGGAACCACCTCTTTCAAGGAATAGGCCAACAGAATCAAAGATCGAACCCACCGACTCAAGGAAGCCGTGGAAGGTTTCTCACCTTAGCGCGCCGGACCAAAAGTAACAAACAGTGAATCCCCTGTACGAAAAGGAGCCACCACCCGCAGATACTCCAACAAAACCCTACGTACATCCAACAAATGCAAACGGACCTCCTCCCCTGATGAGGGATCCGGACAAAATGAAGGAAGGATGACCGCCTGCCTGGAATGGAACGAAGAATTGACTTTTGGAATAAAGGAAGGCACCGGAACCAGAACCACCCTATCGGGAAAAATCTTACAAAAAAGGAAAGGAACATGCCAATGCCCCCAATTCCCCCAACCGACGAGCCGAAGTAATGGCGACCAAAAAGAACGCCTTCAAAGATAGACGTTGCAAATCATAGTCCCCCAATGGGTCAAAAGGGGCCCCCGTCAACACATCCAAAACCAAGGACAGATCCCATGAGGGAAAAGAACGTACCGGGCGAGGAAATAAATTAATAAGCCCCTGAAAAAATCCAGGCATCAATCGCCCTTCAACTTGAAGATTACGCCATGGTCCCTAAATGCCTGAATAGCCGCCCACTGTACCCGAAGAGAAGCCACTGACAACCCTAAACGAGCACCGTCCTGCAGGAACTGCATCACCTCAAAGAGAGAAGCGCAGGAAGGATCCAACTCACGACTTAAGCACCAAGACGAAAACACCTTCCACTGTCTACCATAAGAAAGCAAAGTTGAACGTCTCCATGAAGCCAGCAAGGTAGAACTCAAAGCCACTGGCACCTAACAGAAACGCCCTGAATAGTTGAAACGGAGGGAACGCATATAAAAGGCCCTGCGGCCAAGGACATGACATCCCGTCCACCTCCCATGCTTGGGGACACCGAAACCGGGAGCAGAAGCACTCCACTATCGCATTCTCTACTGACGCAAACACATCCAGCACTGGAAGACCCCAAAGCCGAACCAGATGCCGAAACAGAGACCTCCGGAGAGAGAAAAGTTGAGAGGAAGGAATCACTCTGCTCAGTAGATCCGCCCGAACATTTACCACTCTCGCCGAATGACATAAGCCTCGGCCACTAAGTCGTCTGTGCGAACCAGAACCGCCAATCCCCTCAGGGAATCCTGGAAATGGAGCAGAGCCAGGAATATAGCCCGCAATTCTCGCCAATTAGATGACCGACTCGCCTCCCGAGGGGACCAAAACCCCCGAATCTGAGCTGACCCCATCCATGCCCCCCAACCGGAGAGGCTGGCATCCGTCGTCACCACCACGGGTCTCAGAGGTGACAAAGACACCCCTACCCTCAGGTGGTCTGCATCCAACCACCATTGCAACTCTCTGTGAATCAATCCGGACCCTGGAACCCCGTCCTTCAGAGAACCGGACCCTGGATCCCATCTACTCAAGAACCACGTCATCAAGCACAGGGGATGGAAACGTGCCCAAGAACCCAAAATATCACTGACGCCAAATGTGCAGTCGCAACCATAGAAGAGCTCGGGGAGCAGACAGTAACCATACCTTCTTTACCAAAGCCTGGAGAGCATCCAACCTTTTTTCGGACACAGTCACCAACCCTGGAATAGGCTGAAACCGAGCCCCTAGAAAAACCAGATCCTGGGACGGCACAAAGTCTGATTACACCCAATTGATCAAAAACCCGTGTTATTGCAGGACCCCCAGAACTTGGGCCACCTGCCTCTGCAAAAGGTCTCGTGAATGGGCATGAATCAAAATGTCGACTAGATAAGGGTGCAGAAACACCCCTTCTGAATGAAGCAAAGCCACTAGAGGAGCCAGCATATTCGTGAAAATTCGGGGAGAAGATTTCAGACCGAAAGGCAGAACGCAAAACTGGAAATGATCCTGCCCCACAGCAAACCTCAGGAACTTTTGAGAGGACCATGCCCCCCGGTACGTGTGGGTAAGCATCCGGCAGATCCAGTGACACCAGAAAATCCCCTTGCCTGACCAATGGAAAAATAGTCCGAATGGACAGCATGCGGAAATGCACTGTCCTGATCCAGGTATTCACCTCCTTCAGATTGAGCACCGGTTGAAAATCCCCCTGAAACTTTCCGCACAAGAAACAAGACCGCATAAGTGCCCTGACCTCGGTCGTCTAGCGGAACATGGGAAATGGCCCCCATGACCAGTAAGTCCCACACTCCGTCCAATAATGCTCCACTCCAAGACCCCTCTGAAGGCAGAGGTGTGGGATGCACCCCGGAATCTGGAGGAACCGCCACAAAATCTATGACATAACCATTGGTCACCATGTCTAGTACCCAATGATCGGTTACACTGTCCTCCCAAGCTGAAAGAAAGTGACACAGTCATCCCCCAACCGGCCCTCTGCCAGGCCCACAGCGAATGCCAGGACCCCTTCTTGAAACCACCCCGGGTCTCAGGAGTAGACTTCTTAGGTGAAAAACGCGGATGAAAACGCCGTCTCCTAAACGAAAAGGATTTAGCAACCCTAGAAGGAGAAGATCTGGAATGCTTCTTCCACCCTTTACCCGAAGAAGAAACCCCTTTATAAGGTAAGGTATGCTTCCGCTCCTTAAACGCCTTGGAAAGTATGGATGGTAATAGTTCTCCAAACAAGTTACAACCCTCAAACGGCAGTCTCAACAAGGCCGCCGTTTCCCCTGGATCAGCCTTCCATGAACGCAACCAGAGGGACCTACGAGCCCCAATCAAAGACCCAGATGCCAGAGCCGAAGTACGGACTATATCTGAAGACACATCCGCCAATAATCTGGCCAGCTGTTCCATACCAGCCAGGAGCTCCGAACACTCCGCCCCTTCCTGTACAGCCACCGCCAGTTTATCAAAGCCTTGAACCAATGATTGTGACGCATAAGCAGAATAAATCCCTGCCTTCAGCGCCAGATTCTCCGCCGCAAAAGCCCTCTTAAGACCTGAATCCACTTTACGGTCTGTGGCATACGTAGGCACACAATCCTCCGGATTGACTGCCGTTTTGCCAATTAGAGTAGCCAGAATAGAGTCCAGGCGTATTGAAGGAGGAAAAACCCCCTCACCCTCAAGTAAGTAAAGTTTCTGAAGGAATCGTGGAACCTGAGCCTTCTCCACATCCTTCCACTCACGAAACACCATATCCTTCACAGGTCCCTGGAAAGGCATGGCAAACATAAAAGGCGTCAGATATTTGAGGAAATAAATGAGACTCTGAGTTTGTAGGTTGAAACACAGGGAAACCTAAACTGTCCCGAACATGTGTCATCACTTCTCACATTACCTCTTCTGGAAACCTATTTCCCCCCAGATGACGTTGATGGGGCCTCATCCTCACTCTCCGATGAGGATTTCCTTGCCGCTACCGATGAGTGCGCACGCTTAGACTGATCAGTCCTGGCCACGCCAGCTTGCAGTGCCCTGGTGACAGCCATTTCACCCATATCCTGCACTTCCTCACTAGACATGAGGGGAGTACCCCTGCCAGGTACCTGTGGGTTCTCAGGAAGAGCAATGCTACCCTCCCCTCCCACCTCCGAGGAGGAAGAAGAGACAACCACGTCTCTTTGCTGGAGCTTTAGGCATGGTAACCAAAATAACACTGCCTTTCATTCCAAAACACTACCCTACATATAGGACCCTGGTCCTCCCTAACAGGGCTCCACCAAACCCTAAAAAGGTCACAATCCTTGTAAAAATCCAAAAAAAACACGGGCAGAACGCCCGTCCTACCTGACCAGCATCCAAAAATTGAAGTTCCTCGGTCCTCGCGGCTCCGCGGCGCGGAAACCCGGAAACTAACGCCCCAGCCACAGAGGGCCGGCTGACCCCGTCAGCCGGCCCCCAGTACACGCCTCTCGAGCAGCCATGCCGTTCGCTCAAGACGTGACCCAGCCGTAGCACTCCTCGCGGAGCACCGCGTCCCGAGGAGTGCCTCCATCGACGACCTCCAGGCCCCGCCGTGCAGGTAAGAAAGGGAAAGAAAACCGTCTAGCGTGGGCTAGACAAAAGAACAGGAGGGGATAAGGGTGGGGGGGGGTTTTGAAAGGGGAAGGGAGGGTCTAGGGGGGAGGCAGGAGGCCTCATTGGTTAAAAGGAAGGCGAGGGAGGGACGGGAGGTAATGCCTCTTGTTTCTCCCGTAAAAGTGTGGCAGGTGGGATCCTCGTGACACTGATGGGTGGATAGAAGGCGCCCATTTATATAAAGCACTTTACACTGGCTTCCAAGACTGTATTTTTCACTACAAACCAAGATCAAGTATTCACTAGGGATCCAGTACAGTACCTGTGAAAATCGAAGTGGGTAGTGCCTATCGCATGCAAGTTGTAGGATGTGTTAATGGTTTTAAGAGGCTGTGAATATGATATATTCAAGCACCGAGTCATCATTCGCAATGAAGGGTTGATTGGACACCCGAATGAAATATGAGTGATCTGGGGAAAATTATACTGAAATAATCGAGTCAATCCAGGGTACCCATTTAACAAGGGATAAGTACTTTTTTGTATTTTCAAAAACCTTTATATACCAATGTGTATGTCCTGATGAAGATGGCGGTGAACAAAGGAACCACCGTAATGCTGCCTCAACAGACTTGGAAATATTGTTATGATCAGTTTGGATAGTCTTGGAATCCTTGATCAAGTTTGTATGAATTATTGGGAAAGAATGAATTAAAAACGTGATATCCAACAGTGTGATTATTTATGTATTTTGAATAACATTGACTTTAGCAGTTATTTTAGGAAGGTTGCACACCATTTGTTATTATGTGAAGGATGATAAAATAAATAAGAAAACATTTTTTATATATAATCTTTTTAATACTGTTTTGTTGTGGTTGTGGTATACAGGACTGAAATTATTTAGGATTCATTTTCCAAGTATGATGTGTCAATTTGTAACAATGGAAGCTTTACGTCTGTGTTACACTAGGAATTTGTGGCCTTATGAACAAAGAAGGAATTCAGTAAAAGTAGTTGCAATTTGCACACTGACTTTTACCAAATGCATTGTCATTTTGCAAAGCGACCTATATACCAATAGGTTGGTTCGCAAAATATTGAATAGTGGTTCCTAATTCAACCTACCTTATGAGTGTAAATGATGTAGGTTGCAGTTTGCACCCACTATGACTTGTTGCCATCACTGCACTGGCGTCCTGCTGGGGTCATGTCTGTGATTGGTTTTAATTTAGGTGTGGGCACAACTTGCAGAGGTTCACTCTGTGGAATATCATGAAGTTACATAAAAACTCAGCGCAATTCTACTGAATTCCTCCAATCGGCAGAAAATATGCATCTTACGCCATGCGTTGGCCAAGAGCGTGCGGCCATTCAAGTTGACTTTCTGCCACTTGAGTAGAAAATCTACTTGAGCGGCAGCAAATCTACTTGAGCAACAGCCCTCTGACTACGACTGCTTGCAACCACCTACATTAAAACATAACAAAATTGCACTGGGGATGCCAAAACTCGCTCACGCTCACCAGCTCGCATTTTCTGGAACCTCGTGGGAGAAAAATTTCACCATGCAGTGAGCAGCGGAATTTGGCCCGAACTCTGCTTTAAAGAGAATAAAACATTCTGCCCAACCCTATTTTAAATAAAGCAATCATTTTTTAAATTTAGCCTGTTTTCTTTAGCAGAAAATGTGATGCATTTAAAAAAAAAAAAAAAGTTTCACACTTTTTCCATTGGACCACTGTCTACTCCTGAAAAAAACTTTTTGTCAATATCCACAAAGGGGAAGGAGTCCCTTGGAGACCCCTTCCTGTTTGCAAATGGGCTACCACCTCCTTTGCGGTATCAGTAATGTATTAGTGTGTTGCAAATGCAATTGGGGTTGCAAATCATTGATTCATACCTTATAGAATTGCAAATCGAAAGTGACACCCTGAACAATCCCTTTCTAAATTGCAATTTTGTATTTACTCAGAAACCTATTTTGCAATTCAGTAATGTGCTACTGAATCACAGTTTAGGTTTTGAACATGGCCAAAAGTTGTTTTGGGGTTGCAAGGATCCGATTTTGTGAACAGGAGCTTTTGCGGCTGCAAAATAGCTTTGTACATAAGCACCTCTCTGTGCAACCCATAAGTCATATTTGAAAACCAGCAGGGCATATTCGATCAATCAGTTTTAGAGCACAGAACTGTCACCCCTGGGGGTATCTGGGCGCTGGGGTGTGAGGTCTCCATCGAAGTGCCAGGTCTTGAGCTTTTTCCTGAATTCTGCCAGGGAGGGTTCTGTTTGCAGGTGCAGCGGCAAGTTGTTCCAGGTCTTGGTAATGATGTATGGGAAGGAACGTCCACCGCTGTGGTTGCGATGGATTTAAGGGGTGTATGCGAGGTCTAGTAAGGAGGCGTGCAGTTGTCTGGAGGGTTGATGAAAGTTCAGTCGGTGGTTAATATAGGCCAGTCCTTGATTGTATAGGGCTTTGTTGGGGTGTATGAGGATCTTGAACTGGCATTCTTTTCAGTCAGTGGAGGTTTCTGAGGTGGGGGGTGATGTGTCTCATTTGGGTAGGTCCAGGATGAGTCTGGCTGCCGGGTTCTGCACGGTCTGAAGTCTTTTGAAGAGTTGGGTGGAGATGCCGATGTAGAGTGCATTGCCATAGTCGAGGAGGCTGGTGATTTGGCCTGGATGACGGTTTTTCTGGTGTTGCTAGGGATCCATCAGAAGATTCTGTTGAGCATGTTGAGAATGTGGAAGCAGGTGGATACAACTGCATTGATTTATCGCTTCATGGTCAGTTCGTTGTTGAGGATGATGCTGAGGTTGCGTACATGGTCTGTCAGCATGAGGGTGGGTCCGCATTCGGTTGGCCACCAGCTGTGGTCCCAGATGGATCTGTTTCTCCTGAAGATCAGTACTTCTGTTTTGTTTGAGTTGAGTTTGAGGCCATTATCTCTCATCCAGTTAGCTAAGTTGGTCATGGTGTTGCAGAAGTTTGTTGTGGTGGTGGTGCGGTCTTCGTTGAGGGCGAGGATGAGCTGTGTATCATCTGTGTAGGATATGATGTTGAGACCGTGTGATCTGGCGATGTCTGTAAGGGGGACATGTAGGTGTTGGACAGCGTGGGACTGAGGGATGATCCTTGGAGTACGCCGCAAATGATGTTCTTGGGTTCGGAAGTGAAGGGAGGCAGCTGGATGTTCTGAGTGCATCCTGTGAGGAAGGAGGTGATCCATTTGAGGGATTCTCTTGTATGCTAATGTTGTGGAATCTGTTGCTGAGGGCATGGTGGGACACGGTGTTGAATGGTGCTAAGGGGTCGAGGAGGCTGTTAGTTTAAGTAATGATTGCACCTATTATTCAAGCCTTTGTGAGACACACTTTTTTGTACCAAGTTTCCTTACTTTTCCCATTTTACCTTTTACCTTTACACAGATGTCTAGGTGAACTCTAGGTGACAGAGTGAGCTCCCAAACATGCATGTGTTTGTGTGTTATGTGTGTGTGTGTGTAAGAGTGTATGCAAGCATGTTTGCATGAGTGTCTGTGTGCGCGTATCTGAGGTGTGTGTGTGCATACCGATGCCTTACAGAGCCAGCTACTGTGAAATGTACCGGCATACATGCAATTCATCATCTGCGACACAGGCCCCCGGTGGCTTCAGAAGTACATTACCAAGGCAGCCTTGACCTTTCAGCAAGGGGATTGTGTACTGAATATTTTGGGGTGAACAGAGCCAGTGTGTGGATCCACGCCATCCACTCCCCTCCCCTACCTCCACACTAAGGCAGTACCCCTAATAGGTAAACCGCCATCTTACTTCACGAAGAACCAACAGTGTACCTATACAAGTGACTCGCCAAGTTGTGTAGCTTGCTCTCGGATGACAAGCAGAGACAGTCTTGTACACTATAAGTGGCGGATGTTCCTGCCTTAGTCCATGAACCGGTTCTGCGCTTCTTTTGTTTAGGATGTCTGGGTTTCTGAGATGACATAGGGAAGGTTTAAAACAAAAATAAAGAGAATGAGCAGTCTCGGTGCGTTTCTCAAAAATTGAACAGATTTACACCAAACCAAGTAAAGATGCTTCACTAAGTAAAGTTCTACTTTTATGCCAAGTTTGATGTAATTGCTTTTAGGGTTTTTCTGTGCTGGAAAGCAAAGTTTCCTATGACAGTTAAAATGGACATTTTCACTGCTTTTCACCCCTTTGTAACTGAATGAATTTCGACTTGGTGAACCCCTTTTGAATGAACTATTTTTGGGTAAAGTTTTGTACAGATTATTCCAATAAAGCAAAAACCTAACCATAACTACACAGTCACTATTGCAGAGATAGATAGATAGATAGATAGATAGATAGATAGATAGATAGATAGATAGATAGATAGATAGATAGATAGATAGATAGATAGATAGATAGATTAATTAGTGGGCTGAGCATCCACTGTAGCAATCTGAATGTAATCACCATTTTAAATCCTGGCAGAGTAATGTTCTCTTTTACCTACCGCAGCAGTAAGTAAGCTAATAATATAATATTCAACTCTTTCCGAGATTTCGATTTTTGGAGAGTTCTATGTAAATAATAAAATTGTTAATTTTAGTAAATTCTTATAAAAATGTGTGTATTTTGTATACATTCATTTACAGTTCTGGTTAAACGAAATCATCTAGCACAGCTTTGGTTGGAAAAAGTACAAAATATGCTGGTAATTAAAACGGTCCCTCACATGCTTAAGTCAGTGACATCAAAGGAAAGCACCTTGTTTAATTATTTAGCAAACCCAATAGTTGGGAGTATTATCTTAACTCTATTTTTCCTAAGAGCTAATGACTTGTCCCAGCTTCTGTCCACAGACAGCTGTCAAGGTACTCCCAAGCTGGTCTTTCTAAATTGGAAATTAGAATTAGAAGGAGGCTTTGGCCTCTGCCTGCCAGAGATAACCGTGTGAGCGACAGGCGGGCCATGCAGGCGCTGTTCCCCGCAGCCGTTCCTGCCCAGGACTGGCTTGGAGGCAATCTATGCTGGTGGCTTTGTTTTGGGGAAATACTCCTGAGCACTGCTATTTGCTGGTTAATCACAGTGCAGATTATAAATCCAGCTATGTCCCTTCCCTTGAGGTTCCAGCAGCTAGCTGGTAATCTGTGACAGTCGGAGAGACTGGTTAGGTTGCCCAACAAGAGTTCCAGGTAGCTGATTTCACAGCACAACTCCACAACCACTGAGATTACATGGTGGGCATGTGGTGTGGCTCTGTTACAATTGGTTTGGTGTGCTGTTCTGATGGAGTGTAAGTTGTGTGTTTTGATATTGGTCTGTTGCTGTGTTCTGCAGTGGGTTTGATGGTGTATTCTAATAGTCTGTGCAGCAGTGGTACCTTAGCATGTCAGTGGGAGGTCCAGTTTTCTATGTTTGCCTGATGTGCCCAGGAACGCAATATATTACTGTCTCCATTCTGGGGGACTGTTTGTGTATGCACTGATAGCAATCAACCTAATTTCTGACCTATGGTACTGGCAGGGAGATGTCGCTCTATGCAAGTAACAGAACACCAGTTACATTTGACCTTCACCTGTCCAGGACACAGCTCCTGGCCTTGCATCTCTTGTTATTTTGGGATTTGTCATTTGTGGCAGTGTCCTGGGATTGTCTGGGGTGATAAAGTGCAGTATTTCTCTAGGTGAGATGACTTGCATTTTGTGGATTGGAGCCACCTGCTGATTGGACAATGCTTCAGGGGAGGTATGAAATAAAGACAGAAAAGCTGCTGTTCTCCATGAATAGCGAGGTCTCTGACAGCGCACAGGGACGTGAGGCTATTGCGTGAGCAGAATCGCAGCGCGGCTCCTTTGTCAGGGCTGACAAGAGCAATTTCTCTGAATGATGGTTTGGGAGATGAACCTGTTCTCATCCATGTTTACAAGTGAGAAGGTGCAGCGGGGGAAAGGTGTGGACAGCGTGCCCACGCAAACACGTGTGCTTCTCTAAGCATGTGCCTTGGAATCACTTTGTCTAATTATTTGTTTGTCATTTTGGTTGCATTCAGTTTATCGTGGTTATTTTTTGGTATGGCGTTAACCAATATCATTTTATTTTACAAAAATCTTACTTGATTATGTTAGACTTTCAGCTAGCTTGTTGCCACAAAGGACATGCATTGTTCTAATAAACTTTGCGAGTTTCACACTTGACGAAACTTGTAAAAAAATGAAGTTATGAGACACACCTTCACACACACCAATAATCTTGCTGAACAGGGACATTCATTTACACACATCTTTACTGATTTAGGTTTGACTGTCCTTGAAAGGGCCACTGGTGTTTGAAGCTGCCCTGGCACCTTCCCAGCAAGAACCGATATCTTGGTCTATTTCCAGTGCATCCTGTGTTTCTTCATTCTTTGGTTTGGCATTGTGTCATTCACATTTCTATTCTGCCCACTACAGCATACAACATTGGGGCATTCCTTTTCGGCCATTGGTCAACTTCATTGTGAGTGATGGCATCCTGCCCTTTCACAAGAAGCACATCCAATCAGAAAGTAGTTCCCTTAAGTGCCAGCGACTACTATGGCAATGTGTGCTTTTTGAGACCAAAAATATTTTTGGTTTTAGCCAAAGATTTTTTAGGTTGACGAGGACCTGGCACCTTTACCAACAATAAAGTTTTGCAAAAAACATGAAGAAACAAAACAATCATTTATGAAGGAAGAAGTCTAGAGGCCAACTAAAGTCAGACCAATTGGCTTTGCCAGTGGTACTTTCAAGAGTTCTACTTTTGGTTTCCGGCAAAAGGTGCCTATGTTTTTTTTTCCATACCTCAGTGCTAGCGCGCGTACCTGAATATTGGTTCCTCCACTCTCAATCATGGGGAGAAGAGGTCTTTCATTTTCATTTTCTTGGAAAGAGAGAGGACTGATATTTTTTATTTCGTTGAGATCTGAAACCTAGCAGTAGTTTCCATGGGAGCAGAGATGCTCACCTGCCATTCCAGTGGGACTATATACCTGTTGGGAGGTCGCTTGGCTTGTACCAGAGGTTTTACTTTCCAAAAGCCCATAACGCTTTGTCAGGATTCCCCGAGGTACAACATCAATGGGTAGACAGGGCGGTGGTCTGGCTTCACCTCTGGGTAAGTTGGCTAAATGCCAGGCAGAGCTCTACAAGAATGTGGTAGGGAATGTAGGATATAGTGTGAGGCACTAAACCAGCACTTAAATCTAAATGTATAAAAGCGCCAACAAAAGCATATTTTAACTATTAATGACTTTCACTCCATGAGAATGCTAAATAATTCAATTAAAGTACCCTATATCGCTCTGTCAAGACACTGAACCTCTAAAATGGCTTGTACTGATAAAAATCAAATGGTCTTTTAAGAGCTAATGGTCCCTTCCACTGCTTGGCTATAGATTGGTTAGCTGTCAATGAATGCCTAGAAATAACCTCAAATGTGGTGTAATTTGGATAAACATCCTCAGCAATTGAGGAAGCTTAGGAAAACGTAATCCAAACATACTGTTTAAACAAAAATGTGTATCGAATGGCATCAGACACCTAGGATTGTTTTGCAGGTCATTGGAGTTGGGCTGAAGTCTGTTACCTTCTTCAGGAGTGTGCCTCTTCTCTAGAGAGGGTCATTTCCTTCCCGGTCCGTGGCTTTCAGGTAGCATGACATGTACCGAACTTTAAACTGCATGCTAGCTCTTCAGTTTAGTGGCAAAGAAACTGTGACTTTTAGCAGTTAATTCCCCCAGTCTATGTGCTAATGTGGTTACCACACTGGGAGTCAAGGCATCATCTTGACTGGAGAAGTCAGTTGGTTGATGGTTACTCTGGAAGGTTCATTAGGTCTCTAGGGATGAAAGTCCACTTTCCCAAAATTGCTTTTTTGTTCAATGTCCCTAACTGTTCCCTAATTTTCTCATGGTCAAGTGGCCCCAAACTCCTCACCTCAGGGGTTGCACAGACTCTCAGTTCAGTGCCCATCAGTTTAGCTGTGGTCTTCTCCCAGGCCAAGGCAGAGCCCAATAGTGCTGTCCTTCGATGTTCTCACGGGTCCATCCCCGTGAACTCTCTTACACGGAGACTACTTGTTGGTAGCAGTGAGTAGTCATTTGTAGGAGTGCACCATGGCAATACCTAAGAAGTGAGGTCCACCGATCTGCTCTATGTGAAGGTCACTGGCCCCCTATTAACTTGACTCTTTTCTTCTTTACATTCAATGTTGTGGGATTATGGTAGACATGTTTGTCACATGTACCCAGTAAAATGGGCTAGATATGTTAAAATGCAGGACATGTGTCTGTACAAAATCAGCAGGTCCGAGCTATTTCTTCTTTTTCCTTGCTGCTTCCCTGAGGAGGAAATAATAAAGGTTGTTATACTACAGGCATAACCGAACAGCATGGTGAGAGCTGACAAGACTTGGTCCACCTAGCCACATTCCTACCCCGGGCCCTCTCCTAATCTGCACCACCCCCTACTTCCGCTGACTACGGGACACACATATGTCCTTCCCAGGATAGGAGAACTTCCAAAAAAAGTCAACCAGTCTGAAATGGTTGGCACCAATTCTTTGAATCTTTTAGCAAATGTGACTTCTAGCAGTCTTCTGGCAGAGGGCTGCTGGCCTGGTGTCATGAATTAGAGGTACCCGGTGAACCTCCACTCCAGCATTTCAAAGGTTAAACTGGAGCTGCGTGAACTCTGGTTACATCTGGGACATAGGTTGTCATATATATTGGTTACACTTGTAACGTGCAATCGTTGGTGGTCCCGGGTACGTCCCGGGTGGTCTTTGGTCATAGTTCAAAGTGTGTCTTCAATAACTTATTCACACAAGTAACAAGGTGCCTGGTCCATTCATTCAGGTAGGCAATCACTCATCAAATGTAGGTATTTTAGTTCTGACTTGATTACCGGCTTAAACTTTTAAGCATCTAGTAGAAAACATATTAATTTATAATATTTTGAGGTACTCTAGCAGAATTGTAGTTTACCACAATACCTGGTACTTTCACTACACTGGGAAGAAAGACCTTGCAGTTTAATTGCAACAAGAGTTGAAACCTGACACTTTCATTGCAGTGAGAGGAGACATCATTCAGTTTCATTTCGGGGAAAGCAGATGCCTTGCACTTTCATTGCACTGGAGCGGAGATCAATCACTTTTAAATCAGCTGCAGCAGAGACCTTTCGATGTTGTTTCAGTTGTTGCAGAGACCTTGCACTTTTATTGCAGTTGAACTTTCCCTAGATGCTGATACGGTGTGAACTGGTTAAAAATCACCCGAGCGTTATCTGAATGATTGTGGAACTGTACCCAAAGCGCCTATAATATAGAAAGTAAAGGTTGTATATAGGACAGGCAGTGACCGTGGTTCCCGGGGTTCTACATAATAGACTGCAGTTTTTTTTACACTGCTATAGATTGATTGTTTTCCAAGAAATAAGTCGGTGGGCGGGTCTAACCTCCCCACTCCGTCTCTCATTCTAGACTGCAGAAGAAAGTGCTTAAGGTGTCCGACCCAGACAACAAACCCAGCACCCCAAAAGTGCCGAGCACGTTCCGCAGAGAAGTTTGAACAACACGCAGGGCCCTTTTAGCCCTCTGGATAGGACAGAAAACCATCTATTCGTCACCAAGAAGAAGGGGGTCTTCAGAGAAGCCTCTAGCTGGATTGTGAGTGCCTTTCCCGGTATTTTCAATTCGCAATCGAACGATAATTCAGGGAATGGGATTAAGAGATTGCTTTTTGATTAATGGACCTACCTGCGCTGGTTTCAAGCAAACCAGCATAAATACTGCACGGATTGGTGTAAGTGTTTCACAACCTTCTGCAACCCCTCTGGTAGGGCACGGATCTCCTGCACGATTAGTTAAATCAATTTTAGCTACATAAGAAGCAAAAACGGTACACTTCCGTTCGATGGGAGCAGAGACCCTTCATTTGTCATTGCTGCGAGGTCTCAGACAATGCGCTGTCATTGCATTGGCACTTTCATTGCTGCAGAAAGTAGATTCTACACTTTCGGTGCAGTAAAAAAGAGACTCTGCACTGTCCTTGCAGTGGAAACAAAGTCTGCACTTTCGTTGTGGCGGGGAACCAGAATGCACTTTCATCGCAGTGGGGAAAGACAGTCTGCACGTTCGTTGCAATGGGGAAAGAGAATGCACTTACATTGAAGGGAGGAATAACACTGCACTTCGATTGCAGTTGGGGAAGACAGTCTGCACTTTCATTGCAGTGGAGAAGAGACCGTGCTTTCATTGCAGTGGAAAGTGAGTCTGCACTTTCATTGCAGTGTGGAAAGACACTGCACTCTTGTTTCAGTGGGGAAAGAGTCCGCACTTTCTTTGCAGTGGGAAAGACGCGCTGCACTTTTGTTTCAGTGGGGAAAGAGACTCGGCACTTTTATTTCTAAGGATGCCACCCCCTTGAATTCCGTGTGCTTTGTGTGCATGGTCTTCTGTCTGCCCGCCCTCCCTGCTCCAGGCACCGCTGCAACAGGCATGGCTAGACAGTCCATCGGACCTTTACTTGCCCGATAAGTTGCACGTGACCACATATGTAGGGCCTGTTTCGTGGCTGTGGCTGTTTGGCTCTGTACTTGGGTGGAAACACAATGTAGGAAATATTGCTGAGCAGCGGTTAAGCATGCCTGGTTACTCTAGAATTCTTGTCGGGTTTGAAGGAAACTTGAAGTGTGTGCGCGTGAAGGGGCAGTGCTTGCCAGAGGTCTGCCATGCTTGGAAGCATGGGGCCGTCTCGGGGGTCTCTACCTCGGATGGCTCTGGTGAGATCGCCTCTCGATGTCAGGAATAACATCTCACAGCCTATAGAAAGTAAGGTCTGTGAGAGATGGTGCGCTCCGAGCACCAGTACATCTCCTCTGGATAAACAGGAATGTGCCCGCTACTCCCCTCCTGCACAGCCTGGGGGGGACCCGGCTTCAGGAAGCCCCCTTCAGAATCGCTCCCTTGAGCGGAAGACACAAGAGCAGACTTTACTCTATTTCCTAAAACAGTCGAGGTAAGTCCAGATCACCAAGCATAGATATGTGCGATTTTTTTTGATTCGTCAGCAAGGTCAAATGACGTTTCCTGACGTCAACCCAGGCAAAGTTTTAGCGCCGGCCTCGCGGGCAGCGGCGAGTTTCTGCTGTGGGTGTTCCGTAGACGCAGGGGGGTAGCTTGGTCAGTGAGATTGGAAGGATGTGAGCTTCAGATTTTCCAACAGGCGGGCTGACATATAGGGGGTCATTCTGACCCTGGCGGCCGGTGGCCGCCAGGGCCACCGACCACGGGAGCACCGCCAACAGGCTGGCGGTGCTCCCACGAGCATTCTGACCGCGGCGGTTCAGCCGCGGTCAGAAGCGGAAAGTCGGCGGGCTCCCGCCGACTTACCGCTGCTCGGGGAATCCTTCATGGCGGCGGAGCGCGCTCCGCCGCCATGAGGATTCTGACAGCCCCTACCGCCATCCTGTTCATGGCGGGAAACCCGCCATGAACAGGATGGCGGTAGGGGGTGCCGCGGGGCCCCTGGGGGCCCCTGCCGTGCCCATGCCAATGGCATGGGCACGGCAGGGGCCCCCGTAAGAGGGCCCCGCAAAGTATTTCAGTGTCTGCCATGCAGACACTGAAATACGCGACGGGTGCAAACTGCACCCGTCGCACCCCTGCAACTACGCCGGCTCAATTCTGAGCCGGCGTCCTCGTTGCAGGGGCATTTCCTCTGGGCCGGCGGGCGCTCTCTTGGAGAGCGCCCGCCGGCCCAGAGGAAATGTTAGAATGGCCGCCGCGGTCTTGTGACCGCGGTGCGGTCATTTGGCGGCGGAACCTTGGCGGACGGCCTCCGCCGTCCGCCAAGGTTAAAATCAGGCCCATAATGTTAAACCACATTATAGGACAAGCAGGGCGCATGAGAGAGGCCCAAGGGGCAGTGTAAATGGAGAGAAATGCGGATTGGTAAGAATACTAAGACAGAAAACACAATGCAGCATATTTACAAGCCCCTAACCTAGCGCCTTCCTTCGTCCCATTACCGTCATGTTTTTATGCTAACGTGGCGTTAGGAAGACTGCATTGCACCACTTTAGACCCCCTTGTGCAACATTATGCCTGCGCCAGGCATAATGTACGCAAGGTGGCATTCTGACGCTAGGAGACCCACAAAAATGGTGCAGTGAAATCTATAACAGTGGTTCCCAACCTGTGGGCCGGGGACCCCTGGGGGTCCGCAAAGCCTCCTCAGGGGGTCCGTGACTGCTTACATTTTTTTATAATGTTAGGTCCCAGCTATCAGTAATGACTCAGTTGGGGGTCCCCGGGTTCCAATAATGATTCAGTGGGGGTCCCCGGGCTCCAGTATTGATAAAATGGGGGTCCACAGAAGTCAAAAGGTTGGGAACCACTGATCTATAAGATTTCACTGCACCATTTTTGGCATCATTTTTAATGCCCACTCAAAGCAGGCGTTAAAATGACGCACCCACAGAAACCTATGGACCTCCTTGTACTTTGCTGCACTAGCATCAACATTTTTTATGCTAGTGCAGCAAAGCACCACAATAGCGTAAAACATTTTGACACAATTGGTCTAACGAGCACCCTGGAGTGCCATATTATAAATACAGCACAACCATTGTGTTGTTAGGTGGGGCAGCGGCGATGCAAGAAAACTGGTGCATCAGCACTGATGTGCAAGTTTCTTGTAAATACGTTCCACTGTTTTGTAAAATAACCAACCTTTATGAGGAATTTCAAAACAGAGGGAAGGAGAGTGTGTTTTTGTGTGTATGTAAAACTTCCTGGTGAAATCACACAGACATGTCACCATACCCGGCTGAAAGCATGTGTACCCAACTGTTTATCAGAAAATACATTTATTAAGGTGAGTGTAACACCCTCCCCCCTTGAAGCTACACTCCTGCAAAGCATAGATGCTTTGGACTGAGCCTCTGCCTGCAGGGTAGGTGATGCTGGGAAGGGTGATGGTGGAAAGGATTACTGTTAATGGGGTTTGGTGCAGGTGACGTGGGGCATTCAAAAAGGAGATTTGCTTTGGAAAATGTTAAGTGGCACAGGTCCACTACTGGCCCTTTGCAGCAGCGGGAACAGTTTCCTGTTTATCATTCTAATAAACTTTGCAAGTTTCACATTTGATGAAGTTTGTACATTTAAGAAAACAATGACGTCCTGAGACACCTTCACACACACCTTGCTAAATGGTAATTCATTTAACAATGCTATTGCTGAAAAGAAGCATTAATTTGCTCACATCTTTACTGATTTAGGCCTGTCTGTCCTTAAATGAGGGCCAGTGGTGTTTGAAACTGCCCTGGCGACTTCCCAGCAAGAACCCATGTCTTGCATCCATATCCAGTGCATACAGGGCATATTTAACAATGTACAGTGTTAAGTGCCTTCTGGGTTGATTTAAAGTTTTGGCTGGTGGTATTTCCACCTGCCTGTCCAACCGGTCTATTTCCTCCATGAAACTGAAAGTAAAAATGGACACATTTTGAGTGTTCTGCCTTGGCAGTCTGTTTTTAGGGGTGGGCAGATCTCTTGCGGAATTTGACTCTGCAGAATTCCGTGGAAATACATAGAAACTACGTGATATTCCGTGGAGTTCCGTCAATGGGTGGAAATAGGCATGTTGCACTCCTCGCCCTGTGATTTAGTGCTGGGAGCACGTTCTGCACTGACAAATCAGCGCAAACAGCACCAATGTGGCACACCAGCGTGCCAACTACTCGAGTTGATGTTGCTGCTACTTGGGTAGATTTTCTACTCGAGTGGCAGCTTTCCGACCGTGAATGGTAGCTACATCCTGTGACCTCTCCCATTGGAAAAATCTCACTGGATATTGTCATGGCGACTGAAAATCTCGCTAGTGGATGCCAAATCTCGCTTGTGTTTGCCATTTTACCATTTTGGAGTTGCATGCAAAAAAAAAATCTACCATTTGGCAACTGGTGGTTTTTGCTGGAACTCACGTTACAAGCACAATTCCACTCATTCTGACAGCGGAACATAATATTTTGCCCACCCCTAGTTTGTGTCACCAAAGCAGCTTTTTCTGCCATGAAAGGGGGGCACTGGTGGAAAATCCACCAATGCCCATGTAGAATGGTGAAATATTTGGATGATAAAATGTCTCCCATCTAATGTAAGCACTGGAAATGCAGTCCCAAAATATTGGTATTTTGTCAGAAAAGACGTATCTAGGCTCCCTAGCATATTCTTGTGGGTGATCCCCAGTATGTCTGGGACACTGTACTGGACTTTTTGTGAAAGTCTGCAGAGCTTTCCATGGCAGTGCTAAGTCTAAGAAACATGATGACTGGCATCCGACTCTAGACCAGATGACTAGTCCACCATCATCTTTATGGCAGCTCTGGACCTCAAAGGGTGTCAAGATGGATCCAGAAAAGGCTCCACCAGCATTTTGAGAATTCAACATGCCAAATATGTGGGCAGGGAGTCTGCCATGTTTTTTGAGCTTTCTCTATTACAATTCTCCTCCAAATGAGGCTCTTCGTCTTGGTTTGACTTGATAAAAATAACAATGTGGTCAAGACATTAATGTTCAGTTCCTGCCCTTCTACAGTCAGCTTTTCAGAAAAGAAGCGTAATGTTTTACTGCATCCAACCTTCCTCCTGAAGCCACCACGTTTCATCCAGGAAGCTGCCTAGTGGCCGTAAGGTCCTTATGCAGGAAAGGTGATGTCCTGTATTAAAGTACCATGTGGATTTAAGATTCCATGCGATAGCCCCAAGCAGGACCATGCTGATGACTTGGTCTGATGCCTCCTGGGCAGATGTTGCGGGTTGACTGTTGCTGGTGGATTGTTGCTCCGCGCCATGAGGTCTTTTGTGTGAAAACGTGATGTTCAGGGATCCATACCTGGCCTTCAGAGTCTCACTTCTGAGGAGCTCCAGCTCAATGTGTTATTCTCTCATGTAGGTGCTCCTTCCGGAGGACTTCCACTCGGATTTCACTGAGGTTGTTGTGTATTTGGGTCCAATTAGCATACTCTGTTCATACCAGATACAGACTTGCATATATTAAATGTATGTTAAAGCCAGAGTTTAAAGATGACAAAAGTGAGTTAATGTAAACATTATTATAGGCATCACTGGGCGCTGAACGGTGACCTATGGCCAAGTTGTGAGTAACAGCACTGGATGTTAGAGCACTGGAAAAGAAGGCCACTGTTTGATGTCACCAAGCAACAGGGAATCATCAGCGAACGATTTCATCAAGGAGAATCCATGTGTTTCATTCTTGTAAGATGCAATAGATGCCCCTTTGAAGATGAAGTATTAGTATTTCTTTCTTTTTAATGGGCATTACCAGTGTTGCTCGTTGATCTTTTCAGCAACTTAGCTATATTTTTAATGAGCAGTATCAGCGCTCGCAGCCTGACTGCTATGCCTTTAATTCTGTAGTCCTGGCATTTCTCAGCAGGGCTGCTGTAGTTTTGGTGGGTCAGTGCCAGGACTTCTCAACAGATTAGGCAGAAACATGATATCTCATCAGCACTATCCTACTTTTAATAAAACAGTCCTGGCACTTCTCAGTAATGCTTCAGCACTTGTACCTGGAAGTCCCACAGATTCCCAGCAGTGCCGTTATTTATTAGGCAGTCCCAACACTTTTGGAGGGAGAGCATTTTCTACCTTGGCTCTTTAGCTATGGACGTATCTGCCATCCACGGTGTGCTGCAATACACATTATCAAATTATACAGCTCCCTGCTTCGCCCTGGAGACGTATCTTTTTGCTTAGAGCCACTAGCTTATATTTAGAATTATCATAACAGTTTTAGTGCCAAGATGCCCTTGATGAAGCCTGTATTCACAGGATAGATACAATTTAATGCCTTGGTTCTGACAGTTCTCAGTGAGGCTGTTGTACTTGTCCTGCTGTCTGTAATACTTTTCATTACTTAGAGCTGAGTCTTGTCGGCCATGTTGTACAGATCGGACTGACAGCCCCGCTGCAGGGCTGTATCCCTTTCACAGGGAGACACTTTGGGCCTGATTCTAACTTTGGAGGACGGTGTTAAACCGTCCCAAAAGTGGCGGATATACCACCTACCGTATTACGAGTTCCATAGGATATAATGGACTCGTAATACGGTAGGTGGTATATCCGCCACTTTTGGGACGGTTTAACACCGTCCTCCAAAGTTAGAATCAGGCCCTCTGTCCTCAGACTGACTGTACTTGCTTCTCTGTGCCAAGCACTGAGCCGCCTCTGGCTCCGATAGCCAGGGCCTCTCTTTCATGCCCTTCATGTTCACACCAGCCACAGAGCAGCCTCTCTAATGCAGAAGTCATTAATGACCAGGAAATGATTGCTTCTGAAATGTAATATTAAAATGGCGCCTGGGGCAGAGTACTGGCATTTGGGTTTTGCAGCATAAAAGAATGATGAAAGGGAGGCCCACAAAAGATTGGGTAATTATAGTGCTGCCTGATGCGGTGTGGGGACAGGGATCTGAAGACTCTTTAGTGTGTCTGTGTTCAGGTGTATGGGAGGGGAGCGCGTGTATGTACCCAGGCCTTAATTTGTGAAAGAATGAGTGCTAGTGCCCAAAGCTCTGCACAAAAGCCTGCAGTCTGTGCAATTAAAAGGCAGCACACCAAACACTGAGGCAGGGAGCCTCCAATCCACCTCATGCCTCTTTAATCCACTACCAGACACTCCCCGGCCCTTTCCCTCACACTTGCAGGTTATTTTTGATTCCTGCTTCCTCCCTCCGTGGCGGTTTTGCTGTCTTTCTCTTACTCCGGCTTTCCATTTGTGTTCATCCCTCTCTTGCGCTGGTAAGTATCTGATAAGAAAAATAAGTGCTGGCTCCCAAAAATAAGTGCTGATGAGCACCGGCTTAAATTAAGCACTGCATGTATGTGAGAGGGGAGTGTGTGTGTGTGATAGCTGGGTTAGGTTTCTGGTCTACTCCTCGTTTACACCCGACATCTGACAGGTTTAGC
Organism: Pleurodeles waltl; assembly: GCF_031143425.1. NCBI lineage: Eukaryota > Metazoa > Chordata > Amphibia > Caudata > Salamandridae > Pleurodeles > Pleurodeles waltl. Next base: position 1,939,938,123 of record NC_090440.1, on the reverse strand, counting down.
CCCAGCACCACCAGACATTTGAAGGCACCAGCTTCAGAGTCGATGTCCTCACCCCCCCCCCCCCCCCCCCCCCAAAAAAAAAAAAAAAAAACACGTCCAACGGGAATGGGCTGAACTGTGCTACCCCTTTACATGACAGCCTACAGCACACAAAGACGCTCGTTACAGGTGAGCATGGTGTCCTAATGTAAAGATTTCAGGAATCCCACCCACTGGAGTACCAATATTAAGAGGATCGATAATGCCAGGTTGCAGTATCTCTGGGTGCTCACAAGTTGACGCTCCATAGGCCCTAAGGATTGGGGCTTAGCGTGCGGAAATTGGTACTAGCACCCGAATGCCACACTTGAACCCATACTTCAAGGCCCTTTTTGGAGGCCAAAGTTCTCCTAGTTGGACCTGTGGGGTTTCTCCCCAGAAATCAATGCAGTAATACTGCGGGAGTCTCAATACCATTTTGGGCGGGGATTCATGTCTCAACCCAAAATGGTACCTACAGAGGCCACTGAGATGCAGGCCGTACTGTACCCCTGATGTGTGGCAAGGCAGCCACTCTCTCCTCTGGCCCTTGCCCTCGCCCCCGGTCCTCCCTCCTCTGCCGGGCTCCTAGGCCTCGCGGAGCCTGTGTTTACCCTTCCGAAGTCTCCATCGCTCCTGCAAGGCAGTAATTTCAAAACATTGTATCTGATATGTCAGCCGTCATTTGTCATCGTTAGATTTTTCCTGGATGCTCCGGGGAGCGCACTGAGAGGCGACATGTGACATGTGTCACCGGGTAACTGGCTGCTCAACTCAAGGAGAATGGCACCACGCACAAGGTCAAATGTTGACTGGCGAAACGCCGGCATGAATATTAAGTAGCCGGTGGCGAACGCGGCTGCAGACCCCCGGTGCTGGGGCCAGGATAGCGCAGCGCTCCAGGCTGTGGCCCACAGCTCCAAGTGTCACAGGTGGGAGGCACACAGTGTACAACTCAGGGCACGGGCTGCACACCCCCGGTGCAGGTGCCAGGACAGTGCAGCGCTCCAGGTTGTGATACAGCTCCAAGTGTCACATGTGGGGAAGCACACAGAGTGTACAGCTCAGGGCAGGGGCTGCACCCCCCCGTGCAGGTGCCAGGATAGCGCAGTGCTCCAGGCTGTGGCCTACAGCTCCAAGTGTCACAGGTTGTGGAAAGCTGTCCAGAGTGTACAGCTCACAGGCGGAGCTGCAGAGCACTGGGGGTCTGCAGTGCTCCAGGACAGTGCAGTGCTCCAGGCTGTGGCCTACAGCTCCAAGCGTCACAGGTTGCGGATAGCTGTCCAGAGTGTACAGCTCAAGGCAAGGGCTGCAGACCCCCGGTGCAGGTTGTTAAGCACAGCACCCCAGGCTGTGGCATACAGCTCCAAGCGTCACCGGTTGTGGAAAGCTGTCCAGCGTGGACAGATCACGGCTAGGGCTGCAGACCCCCGGTGCTGGGGCCAGGGTAACGTTGTGCTCCCTGCTCACAGCATGACCTCAGACGCCTGCATGGCCCTTTCTGTAATAAGTAGTGCATGAGCACACATTTCATGTTTGTGTAATGTGCAAGGGCATTCCCCCCCCTTTGTATGGGATCTTGGCCCCATGCACATGAAGGAATTCGCCCATGTACCTGCACCATATTACACTCTGAGGCACACTGGAAAAAAGCACGCCAATAGAACACTTTCTGGAGAGGTGCGCAGCAAATGCACCCCCAGTAGTGCCCTAATGGCAACCTAAGCACAAGGTGGACTAACTCCCCTTGCAGTGAAACATGAAGTAGTGCTCTGAAGCAGAGAGAGTCTGTGTCCTGAAGAAAACAGACTTGTTCCTGAAATCAGGGGCACTGTCCTAGTTTGCGCTGGACACAGTCAATGACTGCGCAACAGCACATGTGTAGTCTTTCACTCAGCAACAGGCTGGATGACTTTATATGCTGTGATTTTTATAGTCTGTGTGTTTTTAGCAGTTCACGAGAGAAGGGGTGACACCTCTCCAGTTTAGGAACCAAAGCCTTAATGCCATTTTGCACAGCATGTATTCTGATGCCTTACAATCTACCAGCAACAAAACCCCACGCTAACACCTTCTACCCGCCCAGCACCGTGCAACTTGCAGGACATAAACGGTAGAAACAACCCCAGATTTATTTCTCTGGGGCAAACCACCATACTTGAAACAAACAACTGCAACCTCGTGTCTTCCATGCGCTACCACTTCTCCACCATGAAATGGACTGAGCCATTTGTGTCCACGGTTCTCCTCAATTCTGTGTCCCTCATTTCTGTGTCTCGTTCATTTAGTCTGGGTGGAAGAGTTTGTTCGTATCCCTCCCACTATCATAAATCTCAACAAGCTGCCCCTCAGAGCCTGCATCATCTTTAAGAACCAACTCAACATAAAAAGCAGTGAAGGTTGTACTACTGAATATCGACCACTAGAATATTGATGTGCAAGAATATAGTGGAAAGAATATCGAGCGGCAAAATATTGAAAGTTGAGGGCATGGTGGGAATTATACAACTACTATTCCTAACACCACATTTACGTACCTCGGGGATATATATCACCAAGGTACATATAAGCTGAATTAGATATATAAAATCTATTTGTCCTTACCTGTATATATATATATATATATATATATATATATTGGTTTCAATATTTTGTCCTCATGTTCTGTGACATTGATATTCTGGTTTTGACATTCTGGGGGCACACCAGCACATAACCCCCTAACTGGTGGAAAGGTAGTCCATCTCTGGAGGTTGTGCAGTGAGAGGATACTAGACTACCATATTGTGCAACAAAGCCCAAACACAAGCCTGTGCCAGAGTACCTGCGTGTTCCTGAGAAGTGCCGGTACTCTCCAATTAAAAGTATTACGTTTTTCTTGAGATGTGCCGGTACTCTCTCCCTCAAGATAAAAAAGTGCTGGTACTCAGTACCGGACAGTACAGGCCCATTTAAAGCACTGATGATGCCTATCACTAAACCAGCGCCACTCTCTGTTTACCTCCCTGTTGGTGAGGTCGGTGCAGCGTAACACTGTCTTACAACTTGCTCCATGTTGCCAATTCTCTGTAATACAAAACATCTGCCTTTAAAGATGATTTTGATTGCGAAGTGAGCTGACACCTATCATGGTAAAGCTGAGCCACGGAAAAATGTAAAATAAATAAATAAGGTAACTTTTCCAAAATAGAAGTTCTTGGTGCACCTCTCTTTCTGCTCCCTGAGGAAAAGTCGGTGGTTCTACCACACTACTCCAGCAGAGGCCTTGTGATCTGTCTTAATGTCTGTCCCCTGTGGCCATAGGGGGAGATAAAATGACAGACGCACGGTTCGTTTACAGTTGCAGCCAAACTGGGGCAAGCCATTAGCTCAGGAGTATGGGTAGGCGTGAGAAGTTACACAGCACATTTCAACTGATGAGCACCGCCTTGGGAGAGCCAACCGAGGCTACTGGAGTGGCGAGGTGTGCAGTAACACCTCTCGGGGAACACGTTCTGCTTGTGTGACTGGCGGGAAGGCTGCTGTGCTTAGCCTCCTCTTGAACGCAGGCGCCAAGGGAGCTGACCTTCTGTCACGCGGCAGGAAGATACGGAGCCCCACGAGGCCCAATTAGCCGAGCCCCGGCACCTGCAACCTCCAGACCGCTGAGTCTTGATTAGAGCAATGCCACCACTCTCGCCCGTGGAGGAAGCAGGCAGGGCACCCCAGATGCCCCCGAGCACCTGCCCACCTTGATGCCACCACCTGTGTGCCCGTCCTTTGCATACCACTTAACCTGTTTGTGCCCTTTCCGTGAGTCAATCAAGATTTATGTGTATAGGGAGGAATCCGAGAATCCACATCCTCTTCAAAGTTGACCTGGTTTCTGAGCAGCCATTTTGTTTGTAACAAATGAAAGTGGTTTGAATTTACTTCCCAGCATGCTGAAATATCGAAGCATAACCTACAAACAAGAGTTATCTTCATGTAAATCAAGAATCCTCTTAGTCTAGAGAAAGGCCTGTAAAGGTCTGCCAGCTATCAGTGGAGTATCCTTGTGCCCTGTTGCAAGCACTCAAAACGCCCCCCGCCCCCCACTTAAACAGTAGTAATTGTCATCCTTTGGCGGCAGTGGGTTCATCAGACCCTCGGTCGCCATTGTCACTGCACCTGCTGCACTAATGATGGCTACAAGTCATCATCCAGCATTCCCACTGCTTTGACATATCAGAGGGAAAAAAAAGAAAACAAGTTAGCCCACATGCACTCAGCAGCAGCCCAGAGAAGCAGGAAAAGCTCAGAAAAGACCCATGTACTTCTAAGACAAATTGTACCCAAACATGTTTGAAAATAGTTTTTAAAGATGTTATTGGACAGTTAACTGCAGCGAGTGTTATGGTCGCACCACATGTGCCCTGAAAGAATCATATCTCTGACCTCACTTCAGTGGCAAGCAAGGTTGCCACTCGCCCCAAATGCAAGCAGATAAAATGCAAGCAGAAAATTCAAATACCCCCACTTTGAACGAAACATTTAATGACACTAGGTGCATGAAGCAAGTAAGCCCAATACTCCTAGGCTAGTTCTCTTCACCATTGCATTGTCCTAGCTATCCATTCATCACACAACCCTTCCATTCATCCATTCTGCAACCCTTCACCCCCTTATTTAAATATTCCAAATATCCAATGACATTCCATTGATCATCTATTAGAGCATGGATTCATTCATCCATCTTTTCACTGATCCACCCATGTTTTCACCTTTGTACTTATCCATCCTTTAATCATTCCAGCAATTCAATGCCCATTTTCTTCACACACTGATCCATCTATCCTTTCACACTTCTATCCATTTGTACTTACACCCTTTAGTACTACTTTCAATGTACCTTTCCTTCCAACCTTTCATAAATTGATTTGTTCATCCTTCAACCAAACCTTCATCCTTCCAACCCTCCACCATTACACCTTTCCTTTGTTGTTTTCAACCTTCCTTCCCCCATTCTTTTGTTTCTATCTACCATCACGTTTTAAATTTAAATTTCGAATGTTTTTTTCCTCACATTATTTTGTTACCCCGCCATTTTTGTTACCCCCGCCAACTCTGTGTGCTGCACTATGTTCTTTTCAATTGTTTTCATCATTTATTTCCTTTCTAGAAATGGGCTCACTTAACAGCTCTTGACCTTGCCGCTATGCCCTACCTGCCCTGCCATGCTCTTACCTTTGACGTTTTATGAGGCTATGTCTGCCAGCCTGTAGCCAGGATAGGGCAAATATAAAATGAATCCAGTTTCACTTGGACCCATCCTCTATACCAACTGGTGCAGTGGCTACCCCCACTTAAGCTGATAAAGTGGCAGGAGACGCCTTATGCTACTGCCCTCTGTACTTCTTTCAGTAGTAAAAGGCGGCCATACTTGGGGTGCAGTGCATCCTGCACACTCCAGGGCTCTGGTGCCATTGCACCTGCTGCACAACTGAGAGCAGCATGTCAGCCTCTGGTGTTGTATGTTAGAGTGCTGGGTGAAAACATCTCTGCTTCAGATCACGGTCCCTAGCTGTTCTTTAATTCCATTTGTCGGGAGGTATCATATGGGATCTCACTTACCTCAAAGAGACAGTACTTTCTAATCCTTACTTCCACGTGTGGGGTGATGTTACATGACCGGAGGAGAGTTTCTCTTGGGATGGAGGGAATTAACAAACACAAATGAAGGTGAGGTTTAAGGCAGCCATTGCCCAGGTGAGCTGCATAAAGGGAGACAATTGAAAAGCAGCACACCTTGTAAATGTTTGAATATGATACAACACCCTAAATTCTTGCTCCTTAGGCTAGCAAACCCTGTTAATCCTCAACCACTTGACCAAGATACCACTAAGTATCTACTAAGTAGTATGTTTTCTGCCACCCACTCCCTGCAATCCTCACTCAATACTACATAAACCTCTGTACCCCTCCTCCCACAAACCACACAGCCCCCTCTACTATCCCACCTACTGTACCACAACCACCAACAGCTCACACAGACCGAGACCCACACTCACACATTTAGAATGTTCCAAGCATAAGTAGCACCAGCCTTTATGTCGCACGACAACACACCATCAGCATACCCAGCCTCATCCCACTAAACAGCCCACACTCATAACCCTAACCTGTGCCTTCTAACTAGAGACAGTGATGCCATTGACATTCCTCCGATATTTATTTATGAAAAGCACATCAGTCCAAGAACATCCTGCTAAACGTGGACACCTGAAGCTTGAAGAACACAAACCCCTCCGTTAACCCTTCCACTCGCCATCCACAGCTTTAACACCAACTGCATCCATTACAGTACTTTAACCAGCAGACAGGCACCAATTACCTATTTTCCATAGCAAAAATTGAAACATGCCCTCAAACTGCACACACCAGGGTCTGATGGCGCCGTCTTCGTATTGGTTGTATCCTTGACTTGAGCAACATCAAGTTCAAAAGTGAATTCTTAAAATCCTAAGCCACTTCCTCCTACAACAGCTTACACACTAAGCACTTCCTCATGTGGCCACACACTCAACCACACATTGATGTTCACTGCTTTCCACAAAAATCCCATAGACATGAGCAGTACTCCCCGAAACACCTGGTGCGAGAAGATTTCTGCTTGTGGTTTCAACAAAGCTGATCTCTGAAAATAGACCTCTGAAGACATCTTGTGTTGTCTTGTAGTGTGTGTTGGCTGCTAAAGAGGATCAACCTAAATGGAGAATTGTGGTTGAAGAGGAGCATTACTGGCTGATCTTTTATATGGAACTCCAGTAGTCAACGTATGTAACAGAATATCATCATCACCAATGACCCCACCATTCCGAAGTAGTCTCAGAACTCTATTGCTACAACTCTGAGCATGCCAGCATCAATCAGTAACTCTGTGTGTCTGCAATTAATAATAATGCAAAGTGCCCCTTCTTAGGGTTTTACAAGAGCTGTGTAAAGAAATGTTCAAATCAGTCAATAAGTGATGTTGCTGCAGCAGTTGACTAATGCACTGGAGGATCGGCTGATGATATTCAACCAATCCTCCAACTCTCCTCCTGGATGCCTCGCCGTCCCTTCTTGTTAGCATGCCTTCTGTTCTGTCTCTGCTCCCTGCTCCGCCGGCATCCTGTGGGTACCACAGACATCCCTCCTAATCTCAAGCTGATGGCGGAAATGGATTCTGACATCCCGGCGGTGAATGCTGTCTCCATAATGAATCCCTACCTGTCATCCTGGCTGAGACAGACAGCAGACGGGCGCAATTCCCTCTAATACAAATGTAATTACTCCGTTGCTTTTTGATCTGCCATTTTTTTGGTGGTATGCTATTTTTCGGCATGCCTGTAGTAGTGTGATATTGTGATGGGACACCATCAGAGCTTTAGGCCCCAGTGTTCCCTCATGAGCCTGATTATCGGTGTTCTGTTCACTAGAGGCTCCTGGATATCCATATATCTCTCCTGGATGGATGCCAGTTCTTAAGAGTCCCCGCCTCTACGCGCACTCTAGAGCAGGTAACGAGGACCCCCGCTCTGGAGGAAATATTGGGAACGTTCAACACTATTAGGCCCTGTTGGAGTCCCGTGCCACCGTGGGATGCTTTATCTGCGTGCAGCCCACCACCTGTACAAAATATGCATCCAGAGCAGAAAAATGCAGCACCCCGCTGCTTCACAAACTAATGCACAGAATCCATTCATTTTACGCATGAAATGTGAAAAAAACCACCTACCTGATATTTTGCAGCAAAAAATTATAGATCCCATCTCCTGCTGAATTTTATAACACCCGAGGCAGACTGTAAAAAATGTAATGTGCAGGTTTCTTGACAGCATGTGCAGAATTCAGATGAATTAAACCTTAATAGAGCCAGCATGGAGAAAATGTAAGGTATACACTATTTAATTTTTTTAGGGGCAAGATGTTTAAATTCATCTCTTTAGATTTATATTTGATATTTCACTAAACTTGTGGTTCAAGAGGGTACATAAGATAACATATGTGTTCCGCTATGCGTGCACTACTCCAGAGTCTAACTTCGGGCACAGTATGTATATGGTATTTCTGTAGCGCAAGCCTAGACAATAGGCAGCGGAGTGCTGTACATAGTGATATACTTTGATCGAAGCAATGGGAGAATGTCTGAATCTCGATGCCTAAATATGTGCACCTTACACCTGCGAATAGCTTAAGCATATAGAGAAATATATAAGTATTTCTAAGTAGTCACTGGGCATAACTCCTATTAGGATATTGTCAATAAATTATCTTCAGGGCTGGGCATAACTCCTATTAGCCTAATGTCAATAAGTTATCTTAAGGACACAGTTTGTACAAGAGGTTTGCAAAATTGGCAAAGTGCAAAATTACAACTGTTACATCTTGCAACACAACTTTGATACTTTTTCCATCAAATAAATTGTGGGAAATTCTTTCAGCAAATGCTTTTGTTATATGATAGTTCTCCAGCGACAGTAGGGCTTTCCGTGATAGTTCTCCAGCTAAAACTAGGGTTTTGCACTGCATGTTACCCATGAAACATGTGTTGGTGTTGTTTTGTTCACTGTCTGTTAGTTGTTTATACTCTGCAAACATTGTGAAGTCTGCGAAATTGTAAAAAAAAAAAAACGGAAAATTTATAGAAGTGAAATCACACAGTTTTGCATACTCTTATTTCCCATAAATATTGATTTTCCTGTAAAGTTTCCTCTTTGCACCATTCACATGACCATGGCTGCCTGTCAGTAACGTTTTTTTCAGGGTACGGATTATATCACAATTGCTGTGGCTTTTAGCAAAGATTCCTCAGGGTCACAGTGCATGAACACCATTTAACAAAATACCACGGCTAGCAGACGTGACATCAAACGCGATTTCACCTTTACTTTCATTCACACAAAAGCATACAAGCATGCATACAACTCACATTTAAAAAAAAAAATCCTTACCTCATCTGCCAGATACGGTCATATTCCAGCTAACTGTACTCCATTTTTATTGCACTAGTAGTGAATAATATTATTTACTATTTGTGTAGTAAAACAATTGCTAGAAAACCAGTAAAGTGGAGCCCCACGTCCATTAACATGAGTTTCTCCTGTATTTCAGGCACTGACTGTGCCACCTCTGAGGCCAGGGGTTGCTAGGACAGTGCCAATGGTTACAAGGGGCAAGCTATAGGTCACAGCTGCGACCCCTAGCAACTGCTAAATTACACCCATGGAGAGGGGTTGTATCAAAATTGCTCCCTTTAGAAGCCTTGAGTATGTAGTTTGTTTGAACATCAAGTGGTTCTGATATTGAATACCTCTATTTCACTAAAGTACTTTTTAGGGTCCAGTTAGCTTAAAAAGCTTTTTCTTTCTGAAAAGTTATTTTCAGGCACAATTTGCTTGAAAACTACTCTCTAGTTTAGTTAAGTAGTGCACAACTTTCCAACAGTGTAACAGTCTATTGCTGAACAGTTCTATGGGCATACATTTTCTGAACCTTTGTCTTTATTTTTGTTAAGTTATCTTCAGAGTACAGTTTTCTTAACATTATTGTTTCTGTAACGTTCTATATATAGTATGGTTTGTACGAATGGCACTCTGTTTCTGTAAAGTTCTAAATATAGCAAGGTTTGTACAAATGGCATTCAGTTTCTGTAAAGTTCTACATATTCCATGGTGTATAGAAATGGTCTCTGTTTCAATAAAGTTCTACATATTGCATGGTGTGTATGAACGGCACTCTGTTTCTGTAAAGTTCTACATATAGCATAGTGTGTATGAATGTTTCTGTAAAGCTCCCCTTGACCATTGGTCCCATGAAAAAGTGCTTGTTTGCTGAATGTGTTTTCCTGCCATAGGTTAACATTGAAGAACTCTGAACATTGCTCTGTCAATTTTTGCAAGTGAAAGGAATTTATGTTTAAAAACGTACTTACCTTATAGCGAAGTTCTTGGGTTTAAATTATATACAAAAAGAAGTGATATTTTTCTAAATTGGTCTCAGATGTAATCTTTGAGTGTGCGTCTTATTTATTGCCTCTGTGAGTACAACAAATGCTTACCACTAGCCTCTGGTAAGCCTAACTGCTTGCCCACACTACCACAATATAGAGCATTAGTCCTATCTACTTTTGCCTCTGCAAACCATTTGGAGATCCACTGGACTCTCTGCACGGTGTACTTTTTAGTGCACCATATAGAGAGCCAGCTTCCTATACACGGCTTATATGAACACAGCTGTTCGTTTGTGTAAAGTCTTTTAATGGAACAATCTCTATGCACATAACTGTTTGATTCTGTGAAGTCTGTGCAGGGCAGAGTTTGTAAGCACATTGTTGTCTGCTTTTGTGATGTGCCTTCCAGGGCACCGATTTAATTAGCATTGCTGTCTGGTTATTTTAAAGGCTATTTTCTAGGAAGATTGTCAGTTTCTGTAAATAATTGTTTCGGGTGCAGTTTGAATAAACATTTTGGTTTTTGTAAATTCCCTCTAGGCACAGTTTGATTGGGTATTTTTGTCTGAATCTGAAAAGTTATTTCAGGCAAACTTTGTGTTAATATTTTTGTCTGTTTCTATACAGTTCCTTCAAGCAAAGTGTAAATGTTTCTAGTTGTTTCTGTAAAGTTCCTTCAAAGCTCTGTTTACATGAACATTTCTATTTTTGTAAAGTTCCTTTCTGAACAATTTGAATAAATGCCACTGTGTTTCTGTAATGTGCTTAAGGGCACAGATTGTGTGGTTGCAGCTATCAGTTTCTGTAAAGGGTGCGGTCTGTATGAGTATGGCTCTTTGTTTCTCTAAATGTCAATTTCAGACATGGTTTGTATAAACATTGCTGTATGTTTTCCCACAGAGTGATTGCTAATCTCACCTAGCCACGAAACCTGTGTTGCTGCTGGAGGCAGGAAAACTCAGCATCTGTGACCACCTGTGTTATACAGTGTGGATCCTGGAGTACAAAACAAGGCAGTCACTTGACTCTAAATAAAACAAATGTTGACATACAAGCCAATAACACAGTTTAATGTGGCCACCCTATTCCAAATACTAATCATATAATTGGAAAGGCAGCTACTTATATATGACGTACATCTGTGCAATAGAGTGAACCTTTCTGTACAGGAACCACACTGCATAGCACTGGGTGCTTCCAGGAGTTCAGTCCTCCAGTCTCTAGGAGCTACCTAGTTTGTGTAGCTAGGTGAGATTAGCAATCACCGTGTGTCACTATGCGTGCTAGGTGTGCCACTATGTTTCGCTAGGTGTTTAACACATGTGGCTGTGTGATGACGACTGAAACATTTGGAGTTCAGTAGTTCAGTGACTGTAATTATTAATGACCCTTTCCTCTTGCAGGTATTTGAATACAATAGGAACACAACACGTAATACTGGTGAATGACTTTTTCTTTCTTGCACTCACAAGTAGGTGAAGGAAGAGGATGAGAGTTAGATATAGGCCCTGAAGTATGGCAACGGGTATGTTATGTGCAACTATACAGCTGAAACATGTTGATCATTATTAGGAGAGTGATTGTAGTTTGTAAGCACATTGCTGTCTGTTTCTGTAAACATCTTTTAAGCACAATTTTATGAACACTGCTGCCTGTTTCTCTACATGTCCTTCAAGCACACTTGCATGAACTTTGCTTTCTATTTCTGTAAACTTTTTTCAGATGTAGTTTGTATGAACATTGCTACCCATTTCTGTTAACTTCCTTAAGGCATGGTTTCTGTGTACATTGCTGTCTGTTTCTGCAAACTTACTTCAGGCAGGGTTTATACGAACATTGCTTTTTGTTTTTGTAAACTTTCCTCAAGCATAGTTTACATAAACGTTTCTGCCTGTTTGAAGACTGCTACCATGTCATTAAACATCCTTCAGGTATGACTTATGTAAACATTGCTGTCTGTTTCTGGAAATGTCCTTCAAGCACAGTTTGTGTGAACATTGCGGTCTCTTTCTGTAAACTCCTTCAGGCACAGTTTGTATGAATATTGTTGTATGTTTCCTTAACCTTCCATCAGCATTCTATGTATGAATATTGCTGTATGTTTCTTTAAACTTCCATCTGGTATGCTCAGTATGAACATGTCTGTCTGTTTCTGTAAATATCCTTTAAGCATAATTTGAAGTTTTCTGTCTGTTTTTGTAAATGTCATTTAAGTACAGTTTGTGTGAACGTTGCTTACTGTTTCTGTAAAAGTCCTTAAAGCGTGGTCTGTGTCAGCCTTGCTGTTATTCTAAACATCCCTTATGAACATGTTGTGCGAACAATGCTGTCTGGTTCTGTTGATTTCCTTTATGCATGGTTTGTATGAATATCACTGTATGTTTCCTTAAACTTCCAGCAGCATTCTTTGTATGAATATCGCTGTATGTTTCTGTAAACTTCTATCTGGCATGCTATGTATGAACATGTCTATCTGTTTCTGTAATTATCCTCTAAGCATAATTTGAAGTTTTTATCTATTTCTGTAAACATCTTTCAAGCACGGTTTGTGTGAACATTGCTGGAAGTTTCTATAAATGTCTTTTATGAATGGTTTGCATGAACATTGCTGTCTGCTGCTATAAACGTCCTTCATATATGATCTGCATGAATACTGCTCTGTGTTTCTGGAAACTTCCATCAGGCGTGCTATGTATGAATATGGTTGTCTGTTTCTATAACATCCTTCAAACATGGGTTTTGTGAACATTTATGTCTGCTTCTGTAAACGTCCTTTACAGTTTGTATGAAAATCACTTTCTGTTTCTATAAACTTCCTTCAAGCACGGTTTCTATGAATATTGCTGTACATTTCTGTAAGTTTCCTACAGGCATGGTACGTGTGAACATGGTTGTCTTTTTCTGCAAACATCCTTTATGCATAAGTTGTTCCTTAAACGCCCTTCAAGCACAGTTTGTCTGAACATTGCTGTCTGTTACTGTAAACATCTTTCAAGCACGGTTCGTATGAACATTGCTACTGTTTATGTAAACTTCCTTTCAACTCCGTTTGTATGAACATTGCTATGTGTTTCTGTAAACGTCCTTCAAACATGGTGTGTACGAACATTGCTGTCTGTTTCTGTAAACTTCTTTAATGCACAGTTTGTATGAATATTGATGTCTGTTTCTGTGATCGTCTTTCAAGCACACATTGTGTGAACATTGCTGCTTGTATCTGTAAACATTCTTCTGGCGCAGGTTGAATGAGCATTGATGTCTGTTTCTGTAAATTTCCTTCAAGCATGGCTTGTGGGAACATTGCTGCCTGTTTCTGTAATTGTCTTTGAAGCATGGTTTGTGTGAACATTGCTGTCTGTTTCTGCAAACGTCCTTCAAGCATGGTTGGTGTGAACATTTCTGCTGTTTCTGTAAACCTCTTCTGGCACAGTGTGTAGGAACGTTGCTGTCTGTTTCTGTAAACTTCATCCAAGCATGTTTTTTGTGAACACTGCAGTCTGTTTCTGTAAACTACCTACATGCATGGCTTGCGTGAACATTGCTGCTGCTTCTGTAAACTTCTTCTTGCATGGAGTGTATGAACATTGCTGTCTGTTTCATAAACTTTTTTCAAGTGTTGTTTAGGTGAACATTGTATTCTGTTTCTGTAAACTTCATACAAGCATGGCTTGTGTGAACACTGCAGCCTGTTTCTGTAATCACCCTTTAACTATGGTTTGTGTGAACATTGCTGTCTGTTTCTGTAAACTTCCTGCAAGCATGGTTTGTGTGAACATTGCTGACTGTTTCTGTAAACTTCCTGCAAGCATGGCTTGGGTGAACATTGCTGTCTGTTTCTGTAAACTTCCTGCAAGCATGGCTTGGGTGAACATTGCTGTCTGTTTCTGTTAACTTTCTTCTGGCACGTGGTATATGAACATTGCTGTCTGTTTCTGTAAACTTTCTTCTGGCACAGTCTGTATGAACATTGCTGTCTGTTTCTGTAAACTTCCTGCAAGCATGGCTTGGGTGAACATTGCTGTCTGTTTCTGTAAACTTTCTTCTGTCACGTGGTATATGAACATTGCTGTCTGTTTCTGTAAACGTTTTATTAGTACAGTTTATGTGACCCTTTCTGCAGTTTCTGTAAACTTTCTTCTGGCACAGTTTGAATGAACATTACTAGCAGTTGCTATGACCCTCTTCGGGGCAGGGTTTGTGTGCATGCAGTTTGTGTGACTGCTGCATTGATTCTATAACGTTCTTCGGGGCACAGTTGTCATGAATGTTTCTGTCTGCTCCTGTAAAGTTCCCTTCCGGGCACAGTTTGTATAAACAACGTGTGGCCTGTTCTCTGAAAGCCTAAGCGAGACACTGGGAGAAATGATGTGTCTTTATAGACTGATTTATGGCGCCCCGCGCCTCACACGGCCTGAGCAGAAAGCGATATTCTTTTTAATTCTCTCCATTGTGCACACTTTGCCTGCTCCTTGTGTTGTCACAAAGCTCCTTACGATGACGGATTCCTCGTCCTTTTTATGCACATGCTGCTATTTCCTCCCGTGGTGGTGGTTAAGCGCGTTTTATGTCTGGTTCCAGCCTTTCTTCTGTGTTCTGTGCTCGACTCCAGAGCTGGAAATGGCTCAGAGATGCCGCATGAAACTAAGGAGATTGTTTTCGAAGGGATCTTCAGCATTTCAGAGTACATCAGTGGGGCAGCTCTTTGCAATGTCCTGCAGCAAGGAACTGGATGAGAGCAGCACAGCAATGAATAATAATATTTTTTCTATATAGTGCTTTATACCAGAATTCAACCATTTATAAGCGCTCTAAATATCTGATGTTTTACTACCCGCTATTATTCATACTTAGTTTACTGACCTCGGAATGGAAGAAGACTAAGGGCCTCATTCTGAGTTTGGCGGAGGGGATTAGTCCGTCACAATGTGGCAGATATCCCTTCCGCCGTATTACAAGTTCCATAGGATATAATGGCACTTGTAATACGGCGGACGGGATATCCGGCATGTTTGTGACAGAGTAATCCCCTCCACCAAACTTATAATGAGGCCCTGAGTCTGGATTGCTGAGATTCAAACTCGCAACCTGCAGATCCCCGCATGGTCAGCATAGCCTGTCTGGTAAAAAAGGTTGAGGGCGCGCAAAATATACCCCAGCGTCCAGCAAACAAGGGCACGCTGAGAACTGTAATTGATTAATAGATAAGGTGCATCGTCTGTCGTATACCGCTCCCACAGCTCACGAGTATTAGCTCAGTGGGTTGAGTAGCTGATGCTGCGATTTCTGTGTAGATTACTGCTGTGTGAAGTTTACATTCGGCCAATGAAGTTCACACCTTCACGACAAGCGCTATATCGAGTCTTTGGAATTTTCCACAGCGAAAATGAGAAAATTCTCTCTATGAGAAAAGATTTCTCCTGCTGACAGTACTTTTTCAGAAGTTTTTTTCTAGGGCTTAATTCACTTTTTTTATTCAAACTTTGTGAAATGTCCTACTTTGTTTGCACACAACCATCGCCTGACTAGTAAGTCACGATTTCGTATCCTTTCAGTCTACCTCAACCTTCTGGCTTTATTATACAGAGCAAATGATGAGAGTTTCGTCCAGGCCTTTACTTAACTCAGTAAAAGTTACAAATTATTTTTGTGGTATTTAAGAACAGCTCCATTCTGTTGTGTAATGTCTGCGTCAGTGCACATCCCTCCTTTATGAAGGCTATCTTCCAAAAAATGAAGATAAACAGGTATCATGTAACATTTTGCCCTGCAGTGCCTGGTCCTGTAGCCATTCAGGCTGGCAGTCATTATGTAGTCCTGCTGCCACATTGTTTTGTTCCATGAGTGCCTAAGGACCAGAGAGATAGGGTTTACAGCCACAGAGGCACACATAGGTACACTGAAAACAGCTACCTGTATAATTTCAGGCTGCTCTAGGTGCAAACATATTACGCCAGTTCTGAGTTCACTACACTGGTTACCAATGCTTAATTTGAGCTGGTGGTTTTTGGTGCTCGGCACAAACACTTATTTGTCAACACTGGCACTAATGGCAGCCTGTCACATGGTGGTGCTGTTTGTCTAATTTAGATATGAACACAACAACAGTTGATTATTTAGTCAATATATATTAGCTTATATATATTAGCATAGTATCTTCTCAGGAAGGGATCTATTGCCTTGCACATGTGCACTTTTGCCTTGCACATTGTGACTTCCTGGAAGTTTCTAATATTTAATTTTATTTTACTGCTGTTTAATTTTACTGATTAATTTTGACCAGCTTTCGCGTGCTATTAATTGTGCCAGAACTCTCCCCTATTGGCTGGGGGCTAGCCAATCAGGGCCAGTGAGGGAGGAGCCTGTTAAAGCTCCCGGTCCTTATCAAGGTGAAGGCAGCGTGGTCGCGCCGAAGGCACACCAAAGGCCTGCCTGTCTGCATCCATCTGCGGCCAGCAAAGGGCCAGGGGCCAGCCACTTTGCCCAAATTTTAACATATTCTTCAAAGGACCCTAGAGCCTTACATGCCATTACTTTTTACCTGGAACAATCATTGAGTTTAAAACTGGACAGGCTTGGTATTTTAGCAGACAGCTCCCCTTGTCCTCCACCATTAGACAGCTCTTGGAGACAGGCTACTACAGGTGGAAGTGCTCCCGGCATAGCATCTAAATCTATAAATGAAAAACTACATATTGTTTATCTTAGTACACAATCCTTAGTCAGACACATCCCTAGTCAGTCTGGAGATATATGACCTCCTTGAGTCAGGATCCCCTGATATATTGTCCCTAACAGAAACTGGGTTAACCAAAGATGCTACGCCAGATATTATAGCGGCACTTCCTGAGACTTTTTATATACTACATCTGAATAGACCACAGAGCAAAAAAGGGGGGGGGGAGGTTTGAGTGATTATAAAAAAGTACTTCAACTTTACAAAACTCACTTCCTTATCAGTCTCAATGGCAGAAAACATATTGATCAAATTAGATTCTTCTTCCTCTCCCTGATATGCATTATTGTATATTGCACCCCCTAGGTGGGCATTCGCAGCAGTTTCACTCACTGCTGACCAATTTGGTGGCCACTCTGGCCATAGACTATGCCAATTTTCTTCTTGGCAATTTTAATCTATGGTCTAGTGAGCTTAGCGGCAGCTCCACCTCCTCTAATCTGACTGAGTCACTGGCCAGCCTGAACTTCACCCAGCAGGTCTTTACAGCGACGCACATCAAGGGCCACATCTTACAACAGATTTTAACATTTCCATCTATAACTTTTCTTTTGTCCCCTGCACTTGATCGGATTACTATTGAATTAAATTTCGGATGTATGTTCCTTATCATATGAAGCCAATTTGTTGCACTTGCCTTTTGTCCAGACAATCGAACCCGGTGAATCTTTAAGGCTTCTGCAATTCGTTGGCACAATCCCCACTCCCTTAGGTTGAGTGCCTGGAGGAATTTGAGGGGGTGATCTCAAATTGGCTCAGAGGTGCTGGTGATAATTGTGCTCCTCTGCTTAAAACTACCTATATTCATCATCACGAGGCATCTAAATGGTTCTCAGAGGATCTCAAAACAAGCTAAACTAGCTCTACACCAATCTGAATGAAAATAGCATAAAAACTATGCAGCGGATGGGAAAGATAAATTTGTTCAACAACTGAAGAACTATAAGAAATTAATTGAGGAAGATCTATCAATGAATCCTCAGGTCGGAACTGTGACTGCCTCTTCAATCAATAGTTTATTCGGTCCAAATTTGGACCATTTGAATAGTTAGAAGTGATCATACATACAAAAAGATAAAAGCCATAAACCATCACTTAGTAAAAAAACATTTGGCAGTTAATACAGAAAGAAAAAATTCATAAAATTACATAAAAAGTTTCATAAATAATTAAGACAAGGCTCTCCAAATAATCTCTGGATCTTACCCTATGCAAGAGACTAAGTGCTAAAATAATGCTAACCAATTGTTAAAAGCATGAAAATCATTCTAAAACAGGTTTATATATAAAATAAGACATAAAAACTACATATAGTAGCTCCTATTGGCAAAGGCTAGAAGTCAACCAGTGGAAAATAATGCCATAAGTTCATCAGTTCTATTAAATAAGTTGATCGAATAAATTGCAACTTGCGATTTTTAAAATTATATATGCTGAGGAACTATGAGTCACTTCAATTGGGGTAACCCACTAGCCATCATGCGCGGGGCTACATTCTTTCATCGTCGATTGGTCATACTAATCGTTTTATTTGAAATCCCAGATTAATATAACAGGGTGCTAGTTCGCTAACTTCTAGACCGTTCTTCGACCGATGGGTTAAGATCTGTAGCAGTCCTACTGCGGATTTTCCATGCTGCTGCCAAATATTTGGAAACAGAACTCACTATCAGCATGGAAGTGTCATATTTGCATATTCTATATACACTGGTTCGGTTTTGTGATGGCAGTGTTTTACACAGAGGGATAATCCACTTCCCACGAGGGCATTTGTACAGAGGACAGAAAAATAGGACATGCTCAGAGGTTTCCTTGCATAGATGGCAGTTTATGCATTTGTCAGATAGAGAACTATTGGTTGACCAGCAAGCTGTGAAGCTGTTGACTGCCAATGTTCCGTATCTGAACTGAAGTAATAAGGAACGAGCACGGGCTGGCATAGGGAGATCCAGGAAGCTTTCAGGCAGAGGTTCATGCTTAACCAGCAGAAACTCTGCTGTCAACCGACCCAACCCAATTGAGCCGAGGGATTCCTCATGGATCTTTTCCCAATAGCAGTCTTTGATCAGGCGTTTAGCATTGCCAGGGATCATCTCGGGATTCTCCCAATACTGGGCTAAGCTCAGTTTAACCCAAGCCGCCCTCATCTCCCTAAGCCACCGTACTTTTTCCCATCCATAGCAAGGTGGCAATAGTTCTTTAACTGCTAATCTGAAGGGTTCGAGTTCCTCCGTTTTCCATATTCTGACCCAGTACAGAAGTGGTCTTAGGTATGCTGTGTCCTTAATGCTATTTAGACCCAGGTCCAGTCTTAGGGGGAGCATCGGCGTGCCCTTCCCCAATCTGGATATGCGTCTAAGGAAATTATTTTCTTTGGTTTGAAGAGTGTCCATTTGTCTGTGGAATCCCCAAAGTTCCACTCCATATAGGGCCGCGGCACGAATTTGGGCTTTGTAGATTTCAGAGATGAGGGTCAGAGGAGGACTTGTTGCAGTGCTAGCCTTACGTCCTATCACTCCACATCTTTGGCTGATTGTTAGTGCCCCTTTCCTTATAGCTGGATCCCAGCTGCCCTTATCAGATAGTCTAATACCCAAATAATCGTATTCCTTTACCCTCTCCAGATGAATTGAATCCATCCTAATGTTTGCTCTAAGCTTCTTATTCGGGGCACTGTATATCATGAGTTTAGTTTTCTTAAGATTTATGTCTCTGCAGAAAACACCGAACTGGTTGACCAGATTCTGAATTCCCATGGATGATTTAGACAGAAGGATAGTGTCATCTGCATAAAGTAAGCATGGTACTTTGGTCCCGGCCAGCTTTGGGGAATCATTAGTGCAGTTTGCTAAATACTTAATACAATTATTTATGTATAGAAGAAAAAGGGTGGGGGCCAAAACACACCCCTGTCTGACTCCCCTCTCAATAGCCACTGCTTCTGTTAGGTCACCTTTCTTGCCACTCCTGATTTGAGCATAAGTATTCTCGTGTAGTCGGATAATGAGTTTCAGGAGGCCATGTGGGACACCCATATTAGCTAGTGTCAGCCATAGCTGATTTCTGGGGACCAGATCAAACGCGGCTCAAAGGTCAATAAAAACTACGAAAAGGTTACCTCCGCCTACTTCTACAGTCTTCCATTTTAATGTTAAAAATCTTAGCACCTGATCTATGGTACTGCCTCTTGCTTGTTTCAACTTTGCAAAATAAAAAAAATAGAAAAGTATTTTCGGTTGAGGCTATCATTTAGATAGTAATCACATTTGTGATATCTTGCATCGATTATGCAAATTCTCTCTATTTGGTTTTTCCCCAGGACCTGAATTAATGACTACAGCCTGTCCAAAACCAAGCTGCCAGATTGGTCTATCAATTACAGAGATTTTGTCACACAACGCCTCTATTAAATGAATTGCAATGGCTCCGAGTGGCTTAGAGAACCGTCTTTTAAACCGGCTGTCCGCTCTTCAAGATTCGCCATGGAAAACGCCCCTCCTTTGTCTCTTCCCTGATACGGTATTACACCACTAGGCAGCATCTTAGATCTACCCACCACAACCTTTTAGAGGTCCCCAAAGTTAAGAGGTAAAGCTTGGGGGAGGGGATCCAGATTTGCGATGCTGGCACCAGTTATGTGGAACTCCCTCCCAGAATATATGAGAGCCGCCACCTCGTACAAGCTTTTTACAACCCTGCTAAAAACATGGCTTTTTAGACAAACCTGTTTAATCCTCTGCCTGTCGTATGCTGCTAGTGCCTTCAGCGCCATCAAACCGGTCAGTGAACGTGCACATTAAAAGTTCCGTATAGCATAACATAACATACTAAAATGACTAATACCTAGTGCCCAACCAATTCTTATGGCTTTGGGGGGCCTAGAATAGTCTGAATTGTCACCCTGGTAGGAGTGTGAGAGTTAGTAGTTGTGTTAGTGCTCCCCTTCTTCTCCCCTACTTCCAGCGCCTTTGGCAAGGCCATGAAATTGAGAAAGAGAATTGTTTAGATTATGCTGTTAGGAAAGAGCACTGGCCAAAATAAACAAACTCGTAAACAGAACATTGATCCTCACAGGTATGTTATATTGAAGATCAAAGTGGCAAAGATTAGGAGATTAAGTCAAGCAAAAAGATAGGAGGCAATAAACCTTTCCAAAGAAATAAAGCACATTTACTGCTTACTGGACAAGCATACAAGGGACATGATTAAAAGCACTTGTTCTCTCCTCACGAAAAAAGAAAAAAAGAGTTCACAGAAAGCGAGCACTCCTGGAAGGATACAAGGAGCCATTCAGAGCGGTGGTAAACAGGCTATGCTCCACGGCAGGGACAAAGACATTCTGAACAGTCTGAAACAAATAAAGTAAGCAATTATGAGTTACGAAACACAAAGCCAATGGTAAGCAGTGGGTGGAATGCATCCCAGGGAAGCTTTCAGAATGTCCCCAAGATGTCTTTCGCAACCAGGCAGCTCAGCTGTCCAGTAGGCTTCGACCTAACAAGACCATGATAGTGAATAAAAAAAGAAAATGGTAAAGCAAGTGGTTGCATGGCTAATTCGTGATATAGCCTCTAAGCTTGCTGTATGGAAGATATCTGAACAGAGGTAGTTATTGCAAATGAATAGCCCTAAAGCTGGAAGAGATTTCTCTTGTGATTAGAACAACCCGTGTAAAGTTAAGGCATGCATTGTGAGGAAATGGAGTACAGTGTAAGGCTGGATCGGTGGGTGACTGTAATAAGAAGTCACCAAAGGGCTTCTCATGTCTTCTTAGATGTGGCCGTTTGCATGGTAACGCTCACAGAGATATTATAAAGATATTATAAGGATTTGAAGATGCTAAGAAATATGATGAGGGATGAAACCTGGATTTGACTGACTCAGGAGGCTTCCAATTATTTTTGATACGTGGTCTGCAGTTTGATGAGAATAAAATTGAAGAAATATGCGGTTTTATATTCTGTGTCTGTATTGTAGATTTTTTTTTTTTTTTTTACATTGTTGACTGAGTTAAAATTGTTTCAATTGTGTTTTACTGTTAATCAACTTTATTTATGCAAACCTGCCAAATACACCATGTGAGGAGACAGCGAGGCTTTGGAGCAGGTGGGCCATTGTGCCATGAAGTACCTAAGAGGTACTTTTGCTCTCTGCCTTTTCCTCCACCCCACCAAACCCCCGCCTACAATGTCCTGGGGTGTTTTCACACCGCTTAATGGATAGTAGCTGATCAAAGCCTCCAAAGTTGTGCTGCAAATCCACTCTGTGCAGTGGTTTCCAGCTCATCTACCGTGTGATATCAGCCCCTCACTGGGTGACCGTGTGAAGGGAGCCGATATGGTGTGTCACGCGGTGGCCCCATGTGAGTTGTAGTGGAGGTCTGTATATGGCATCTTGAATAGTATAGGTCAAGAGGTTTGTTAGTGATATGGTAAAGAAAATCTGTCCACCATGCATCCAAAGTCTGCTAAGTGTTTCTTCATGAAAGGAAAACATATTGTGAATCACAGAGTCGACCGACAAGGGAATCCACCCGTAGTCTAAATGAGCATAAGCTGCACAAGCAAGGAGATGATACAGATTTACAAGTTTATTTTTTTATAAAGAGCTCCAGTGGAGATCAAGTAATGAAAGTGAAACAAAGATGTTGCACAGATGCAGAATTCTAAGTCAAGAGAAAGGGCAAGAATGACCTTCAGGTGAAACAGAAATGTAAACATTCACTCCTGAGAAAGCTGATCAGAAATCTTCACCCTGTTGGCCAGGCACTGAAATAAGGCTTTACATGTCATAGACAGTCACAACCAGAATGTGTGGTAAGCATGGGAAAAAGATGGCTAAAGCAGTTATAGTCACACTAAGGCAAATTGTTCTTTATTTTTCAAGCATACTATTAAATAGCACACTTAATTCACGGTATTGCGTATTAATCAACTTTTAGTGGATGTGAAGTTTTTTTTTAATTGTATACAACAAAGATTTGTCAAACCGGTCAATAAACAAAAACACTTTTTCTTCCCTGTATTTCCTTATGGTACTCTTATCTGAATTGTATGGTATAGTCTTCTACGTGTGCAGGCTTAAAGTAAATTCCTGCTGCCAAGGACCCATGTGTTGTGCTATACTCAGATCTGACTTTTTGAGACTAATAACTTTGCATTGTGGAACTTGTAGTATTTATTTTCTTGTTATAAGTATATATCTGGAATAAAAGGATTGACAGATTATGTAACATATAAAGCGGGGTGCTAGGTAGCACTGTTAGGCAGATGTAAGCATTGTCTATGATTTCATTGTGCCCCTAGCACCAAGTCCACACCCTAAATTCAGGAGACACCTTTGCTACCATCTATCTAGCATCATGCCACAAAGTCCAAGTACAAGAGCTACATTTAGTATGGATATGCGTGGGCGCTCATGTGACACAAAGCAGTACTACGTGATGCAGCGTAAAGGGAAGCATTTATCAATTTCCCATGTAAAACATATTTTGAGCCCAAAAGTTAGTGAGAAAGCAAAACCAATTGGCTTTGCGTTAAGTGGTGCCACAGCCAGGATAATTAATGCAAATCTACTATTGTGGAGTGCCCTGGCTTT